>NC_134412.1:78502974-79107974 GCF_038048845.1 Mixophyes fleayi
CTGAAAGGCTGCAGCAGCGAGGAGAGGAGAGGGCCGATTCCATCCCAGATGTTAGGACGCAGGTTGTGTAGTAACGGTTATATAACTATTGAGTGCAGGCTGGGCCCCCAGGGGCAGAGCCCCCCGGGCCAGTCCCTTGTGCTGGGTCACTTGCTTCCCCCCCCCCCCCCCCTTTAAAATGTTGCTGATAGGCTGCTCAGTCGAGTCTTACACCCCCCCCCCCCCCCCCAAGCTAAAATTTGCCAGTTCTCTCCTGATTGAGTGGGAGTTTGAGCTATCTGGGAGTCACTAAGTGAACACGATGCACACCACAAAACACCTTGCACTGGTAATGCCAGAATGTCCAACCTCCGATCACCTTAGAACCACCACTTCCATTAAAGCGGTTATGTTTTTCTCCCCAAATATTTTTCAATTTAGCCTCATTCATGGTTTAAATGGATCAGGAGAGTGAGGAGACATTGGGACAGTCTTCATCACGTCACATAAGCTTTCAGTCACATTGTGCAACTCTGCTGAAGTGGGATAGGAAGAGACCTAAAGAGTCCTTTTATGGGGTGAAAAAGGC
Organism: Mixophyes fleayi; assembly: GCF_038048845.1. Classification (NCBI taxonomy): domain Eukaryota; kingdom Metazoa; phylum Chordata; class Amphibia; order Anura; family Limnodynastidae; genus Mixophyes; species Mixophyes fleayi. Next base: position 78,503,543 of record NC_134412.1, read on the forward strand.
TGTGCGCCTCTGCACTACAAGTGACCAATACTTACAATGCCCCCCTTCACCCACCCGTTATCTAGTTATAATAATCATGGTTCATAAAATGAAAAAAGAAAAAAAAAAAAAAAAAAAAAAAATTTTTGCTCTTTTCCACAAAACTACATGGGGTCATGTTAGTTCAGCCAGGGTTGTCCACCACCCACCTCAGATTTCTACAAAAAAAATTTTAGTTGAGAGGATGTCAAAACAACTATTTCTGCCAAATATTTCAACTGTCTGACAATTGATTAAATATTGATTTTTTAATTTATTAGATCATTTACTAATCGCAGCTTCTTTATCCAGTTTAGTTGAAGTACCGTGGGTGTTTATTAAGGATTCACCACAAAATTTGGACCCCTAAGGTTAACTCTTCCTCCTGAATTCAAATCAAAATTACTTTACCTGCCTCATGTTTTGCGCTACGGCAAAAACGCACATTTTTTTTTGAATAGAATTAAAAACGCTAGGTTCAACTGACATTAAGGATCCCATTTTTTTTTTTGGGGGGGGGGGGGGGGTGTTTTAAAAAAAAAAAAAAAAAAGGTATACATTACTACCACAAAAAAAAAAAATAAAAAAAATATAAAGTCAGTAATTAGTAAATTTAATAAACAAAAGAAAAAATCATTATTTAATCAACTAATTGTCAGACAGTCGAGATATTTGGTGAAATAGTTGTTTTGACAGCCTCTTCTTTTAACTAGAAAAAAAATGTAAAAAAAATCTGAGATGGGTGGTGGACATTTCATGTTTTTTGGGGTGATCTGATGTGGAATGGCCCCACACATATTGTGCCTGCTCCTGGTAGTTTGCAACAGGAGCCCTCACTCCCAAACCCCTCCCATTGGCTAGTGCAAAGTCCTGCTCCTCCGCATATGCTGCCATCTTGTTCCGCAAACCTCAGCGCTATGGCAGAATACTAAGCGCACTGGTGCACTTCAACACACACAGCGGGACATAAACAGATTTTATGCTGTGCTCCTCCATCTTGATCTATATAAATGACCCCCACTGAAGATTTCACAGCGTGTGCCGTATATAGTAACCATGAGGGTTCAGAGAGTGACCTAAATAGAAGTTGTTCAAAAGTAAACAACCTCTTTAATAAGTGTGAAGCATTATGGAAGTGTGGGCTATGCAGGATTATTTCACACTACCACTGCTAAATCAAAGGCAATTAATCCTAAACTTATAACAGCCTTCAAATAATCTCCTTGGTCACAGAGGACCACCTCCAGTCCATCAGGACTACTAAAGCCCAATATTGTTCCCCATCTGAATCACAATAACAGGTCACTGAAAAACAGACTAAGATTGGGCTATCAGTGCATTCAGACATAAAGCATTAAACCGCTCTCCCCAAAAACGTTTCCCATCACATCCCGCATAAATGACGCTGTATATACTAAATGAAAACTTGCCTTAAATGAGGTTCTCTGGACATATAACAGATGTCTGAGTTCCACACGACCTGCTGCTTTCTCTGCTGTCTTACAGATCTGCATACTACTGCCACGTTATACAGTAAGGATCACAGCACAAAGCAATCGCTGCCAAGACTTAACATTTAGAAGCCTGGAGGTCTGTTAGACAACAGACCTCAGGCTTTCATCTTCCTGCAAGCAGTCAAGCCCACACATACCTAAATCTGCGATCACCAGCAGCCTTGTACTTGTGATTTTTAATCTGTATTGGACAGAAGTTACACAAACACTGAAAGTGATTAGACACAATAAGTGCATCGGACTTGTGGTGCGCAACAAGACCCAGATGTTAGAAAAAGCGTAATAATGGTAATATGAACACATCATCATTACACTCAAGTATTGATTTCCTTCCATGCTCACCTGTGTCATTGCTCAGGCGGTGGCCACACTGGACAGCTGCACAAAAATCATCAAGTGATTTTATTGCTTCATAAGCAACCAAGATCCTATCATTTACATAATCGGAAAACCCAGTTCACATGCCAAAATGTTGCAGTCCTCTCCCACTACACAAACATCAAACACAGCTAAACTCACGTTCATTAGTTTATTCTTATTAATGTATTTTAAATAGCACATGCACCCGATATCCAAAATAAAAAGGAAAACCAAATCAAGCCTCTGTCTCTACAAGCAGACATGTCTAAAGACCTTTTGAAATGGAAGGCAATAGGTGTTTATGGAAAACTATTTAAAGAGCAAGATAAGCTACTATTGCACATCATTGTATATTCGAGCTAGATAATAAACCTGAATTATCTGAAATGTTTTATACCTAGCTAAACCTGACAAGCAATGCTGCCTTTCAACAGGCTACTATGTTAAAGTGTTTTATTCTGGGGGACCACTGGATTACACACACACAAACACACTAGAACTGCAACGTCATTACATGAAGACCACAGCTCTACATACACATGTCAAACATCTTTCTAACTCTGTTTTTTTGTTTGTTTGTTTTTTAGAGGGACCAGTTTACCTTTATGTTTCAAAATGGAAATAGGAAAAAAAAAGTGGCAAGAATACTAAAGGAAAACAAAAAAATAAAAAACACTTTTGTGCTCAATATCAGAAAATACAGTAAGATATTTCAACATGACTAAAGCTAGGTACACACTACACAGTTTTCATCCAATAATCGGCTCAATCAGCCGACATACGACCGCTCGTTCAAAAGTCGGGTCAGTGTGTGCAGTGACACGATGGTCGAAAGTCTGCCCAAATGGACGATTATCGCCTCATTTGGTTGGTCGTACAGTTTAATATTTTCGTTCCAATCTCGTTTCCGCTGTGTAGTGTGTATACACTTCCCACCGATCCACAACAGTGAGTACGAAATTACAGTCATTGCTACCGACAACATGGCTGTAAAAAGTCGCTAAAGGGACATCCGCTCTTCCCTTTATCGTCCTAAACAAGGCTAGTGTGTATGCAGTCCATGGACCGAGCGATCGGAACATAGATCGCATGTAAAATCGCTCGGCATAAAAAGTTGGTGGAAAATTCTGTAGTGTGTACCTATCTTCAGGAAACGCACAAATAAAATTGACGGAGCTGATGCTCTCCGCTTTCCTAAAGGTTCAAAATGCAGAATAACTTAAAGTTTGCAACAAAGGAGACTTCCACAATAACATGGAAGCACTTCAAATGCAGGATGGTGAACTGGTTGCTGGAGAAATGACTACCTGCCACGCCAACAGTTTATTTGTGTTAAAGGGGATCTGGGGAAACATGACCCCTGTTGTAAATTGAAAATCAGGAACAACAAGGGTCCACAAAATGAATTCGGTCAGCATCTGCTAAGCTAGATCTAAAGAAAGTACATTGTTGTAACAGATATTAATAAAGGTCTCACACTAGAGGAGTTTGCATTGAATGGTAAACTTGGACTGTGATACATTTCCCTGTTCTATCACAGACAACACAACACTATAAACAAACAAAATTACTACAAAAGAGAGGAACCATTTGTTGCCTTTACTACTATACAGGACATCACGGACCCTAGGGAGGTCTCCCCTGGTGACTTTATCATCTATAGTACTAAGTGGAAAATGATGCATTATAAACCGTCTTTAAAACTACATAAACAGAATTCCATCACTGTGAATCCACAACAACATATAAATAGAGCGAGTATAACCACTTTTGTAATGGTCATTATATAAATCAAAGACAGCAGGGTTGACTGCCTGGCGACAAAACTAGTTTAACAACAGCGATCCAAAATAAACTGAACTCTGACTAATGGCATGATGACAAACATCAAGGGGTCAATTAACTAAAGCTTTAAAAAAAAAAAAAAAAAAAAAAAAAGTGAAGGTGTTGCCGATAGCAACCAGATTCTAGCGATCAATTTCTAGAATGTAAAAGATAAATAGCTAGAATCTGATTGGTTGCTAAGGGCGACACCTTCACATTTCCCTTTTAGACGCTTTAGTAAATTTTTCCCTTAAATGACCTCTAATTATCCCATGGCAGGCTATGTGACTGCTGAAATCCTAACTAAATTATACCACATAGTCATTTAAATACAGTTAAAGAAAAGGTGAATCGGCAAGTATGGAAATAAAATCTTGTATTTAGGTGTTTGTCTGTACTATTCCTTTTTTTTCCCCCCATTTTGCAGATAGAGACCAAATTTAGACAAGTGTCAAATACTAGGCAGCAACTTTACATTTACAACATACTATTAATCAGTGTATTTAAGTGCTATTTCTAGCATGATAGGTTTCCTCAATTACGCTTCAAACGGTTATAAAATGACGACAAGATGAGCTTACTATGTCTAAGGGGTGACTGTGGCTGGTTCTACCTGAATGCTTATTTAGCATCAGGAATGCAAGGTAGAGGCCGATTCTGGGCACAGCCAGAGGCGTGGAGTAGAGAATTAGCTCTTACGTGTAGGTACAAGAACAGAGCAGATATCAGACGTGGTGCATGACCTGGGCAGGATCTATGGAGAGCTCTTACACATCACTGAGAGGTAATGATGATACACAAATACACACAGGGTCAGAATGCAGAATCTGCTTTAGATAAGGATCTGCTGTCCTTTTATACAGTTTTACCAATACGCAGGTTGGCAAAGGGTAATCCAGCTACCTGTCCATTTAACTAGATTGATTTCCTAGTCTTGCATGTGACCCTTCACACAATTTTATATTACTCTCAGTGGCAGAGATAGGGGTGTTCTTCCCCCTTGTCCACGCACTATCAGGATGAGTATGGGTTTAACCCCCTCCCCCCCCCCCCCTCCACTCTGGAATGGTAATTTTAATCTTTAATCTCCTGACCAAATTGGCTCAAGAGGGTGGGTGCCCAGATCCTAGGGTAGCCGTCTCTCTGCGGCCACTACCGAAGCCCTGGGCTCCCAGGAAGTAAGTCTCCAGGATCCACATGAATATTGTTCCTATGAATCCAGGAGGTGCCATCAGAAGAAAGTCATTTTAATTACTAAATTTAACACATAAGACATTGAAGCACCGGACATTAACCCCGTGGGTGCCACAGCGCCAGATATGAACGAATGTGAAATGTCTGTACATGTTGGAGCTTCAATGAGAAAATCTGTACAGTAAAATAAAGTGTAAATTGAGGAATATAATTTATACTAATCTGAGCAAACATGTCCTGTATATGGTATCTACAGTATAAATACTGTATCTAAAAAAAAATAAAAAAAAAAATAAAAAAAAAAAATAAATAAATAGGATGTCACATCTCTATTTAAGCTATCTCAGTAATGAAATGGTAACTATATTAGAATGCTATGGCTGTATATACTAGATCAGGTAAGGGTGTCCAGAGTACTCAATCACGGCGCTCTGTGCCATGGAGAAAATGTTGTTGTTTTTTCTCATTATATAGTGTTTTAACAACTTTATTTATTCAAGGTTCTGCAGGTAACTGATGTCATTGAAAACAGTGCATATCAAAACATTCAAAAGCTGAGTAAAAGTAAGTAAAGGACATTTGTAGTAAATAAAAGTGAAGGAACACAAAAACAACAAAAGGACGTTCATCTAGGAGGTTGATAAAAATTTAATATTATTATTATTAATAATTTGTACTGCTGTTTTTCAGATAAAGCTAGAAAAAAAAATTAGAAGAGAGACTTGGAGAGTAAAGGCGGCAAAGAGGCGGTGTGGCACGACGCTAGGAAAGAAAGACTGAGATGGGAAACAAAAGAGAAGAGAAAGGGGACGGGCGTGAGGGGTAGGAACCAGGAGGATCAGGACTAAGATTAGCAAGTTATGTTGGGAAGGGGAGTTGAATATGGAAACAGGAAGCCCACGTTGTCCATACTTTATTAAACGACTTAGATGTCTTGTGAATAATGCTGGTCATATATTCCATTTTGTATGTGTACCAAATTCTGCCAATGACTGTCTGAAGGGTTGGAGCAGAGACTATTTAACATAGGGCAGCTGAGGCTGTGTGCCTGGATCCAGTCTATTATCTGAAAATGTTCAAAGTGGAGGAGGATATCGATTTGTAATAAGTGGATTGCGAAGTCTCGGAGATCCATCCAGAATGGGGTTAGTTTAGGGCATTGTCACCATATATGGCGGAAGGATCAGTCAACTGCCCAACCTCACCAGCATCTGCTGGACGAATCAGGGATAATTGTATGCAATTTGGGAGGAAGCAAGTACCACCGATAGAAGAGTTTATATACATTGTCTTTCAGTTTCAAACTTGGAAGAAATAAGAGCCACCAGCTGTTTTGCCATCCAGGGTCTCCCCAAGATTCTCCTCCTATGCCCGATCATGCGAGCCACCAATACCCTTGTCGAGGACTTTAAAGTTCCCAATATAGAAGGGATATGAGACCTTTAGCTGAGGACTGCCTGAGGGAAAGTAACTTGAAACATGTCAATGTCAGTAGGGGCACTGTTCAATTGGAGTCTATAGATGCCATTTCATTTTACCCAAGTCATAAAATGATAGCGCAGCTCCCAATCATGTTCATAAACATCACAAAGAACTGAGGTTCCGTGTACAGAAAGACATTTGCCCATATGTTACAGTAAACTTACACAGTAAAAATATGAGGTCATTATAAATAGCTTTATAATACTTCTGTGTTTACTCACTGTATTAAAGAGCTCTAGGTCACATCTATTAGGATACCCACATACAAGTTACCCATAACCAGCCAAGAAGTAACATTGTAACGAGGACTGTACTTCTAGGTACAGAAGTTCCACAATAGGCTTCATGAAAAAAAAAAAAAAAAAAAGAATACATGGAAAACACAAATCAAGAAAACCAAAAACAGTGTCATTGTACAAACTAACAAACTAATCTCTGCTCAGCCATCCAGCCAAGTACAGTGATCTGGAACTATGTACTTAACAAATAAACCCCACCAATATAGCTGGAGGCTCTCCAGTACTACACCCATAGTAATTTACAGCCTAAACGTCCCAAGCAAACAATAAAATGCAGAACATATACCACATGAAAGTTTCAGCACGTCTTCTGGTATATGTTCTATATTTTATTTTTTTGCTTGGGAAGTAGAGATCTAGCAGAGCCATAAAACACAGCTTTGACATCACTGGGGCAGCCTCATGCTGGAACAAATATGAGGGCAGGGTTTAGTATTAGCATAGGGAGGGCTCCTGGAGTATAGACAGACGATTATGCTATAGACACTTCACACCAAGAAATGTTTGCTTGTTTAGAAGTTGCTGTAACACCAGGTTGTTGTTTTTTTAAATTAAATAAATCAAACAGGTTCAGTGAGGTTTTTTTTGTTTTTTACTGAGAAGGAATCAGTGATGTGCAATGAAATAATTGCCTAATTAACCTTGAAGTCAACAGACAAAAGGACCCTATTGTCCAAGTAAAATCTCTCTGGCAGTTGCGGTTGGTGGTAAAGCCAAAGCAAATAAAACAATTATTTATTGTTGTTTGCATTTTATATACAACATGTCCACTTAAATAAAACAGTCACCATCATATTAATATATAGGGGTGTGGGTAACAGGTATGGTCCTGTCCAAAACAAAAAGCATATGGAATAACGTTAAGGTTGTGAGCAATCTTAACTGACCCTGCTCCTAAGGATTTTTAGGGGATGTCATTCATAATATCACATAGCATATTACTACTACTGCTTTACTGTACACTCCGAACGGCACATTATGTGCTTTGTTAACAGTGGCACTAACCAGTTTGTGTCCTTTTTATTGGTATGTCCTGAAATCGATATATTAAAAAGATACTCCTCTATTGTCCAGTAAGAAAGCGCCTTCTGCCCAGACAAAAAGGTAAAATAATGCTGTGACTGGATGACTATTAAATAACTTTTGGTAAAAATTTATTTACAGCAAATAGCACAGGGCACTTATTTATGTAATTGCGTGTGCACTAATTTTGATATTGTGTGTGTATATATTATGAAATAGGAATTCGTTATCTGAGACCAGGGTAGAAAAGTTGTTTTTCTGTTTAACCTTGCTATAGGATATGCCTATTTCTGATGTACATATCTGATACAATGAGCCTGTGTTTACCAAGCCGCTTGTGTATTGTGATGTGGGAAACTAGTTTGTTTTTTGTTGTTCTGTGTGACTATGTATTCCGAACAGTCTGATGAAAGGCCACATGTTAATTAGATCTTTTGACGTGTGAAGGTCCAACATTAAAGGCAGGAACTTTTAATTAAGACTGGTTTCTCTGCATTTGAAAACCAGGTGTAGGACATCACAGCACTTATAGAATTTCATAGATAAGTGTAAATTTTGTTAGCCTTGAAATACATGTAAATCTATGTTTTGGGAAGCAGGGTACTTCCTGATTCTAAAAATAGACTATTTCTGAACTGTATAAAAAATGAGCTGTGTGAGCATGCAACTGTTCTTCTGATTTCAACATCTGACTTGATCACTGATACCTCTAATCAGTGAGAGCAAATAAACAACTTGCTTCAAAGACCTGCTTGGAAACATCTTTAATATCCTTGTATTCCTGTGATCTACAGATTAGACCCTAAATCTAATCCGTTCTCCGGTTGTCTCTGAGGTTTTGGACCAAAGCGTTTCCAGTACCGCTGCTCTGCCTGCTACCAAGCAGCCCTGGTCAATGTGGTAGGCCAGGGGGATCCATTCACAACAACCCGGATCCATAGTAAGTGGTCCGGAGTTACCAGCCAGGTACACCAGCAACGAGATACGCTAGCAGCGTCAGTGACCCAGAAGGAACGTGGTTCTGAGTGCCATAGAAGGAGCTCAGTGGTGACAGCAGGCCATTCCCACTGCGGCAGGAGGGGCGTATTCATAATAACGAAAGGGGACGGTGGCAAAGTAAGCCCAGCCGGTTCCCAGCAACGGCAGGGTGGCATAGGCGGTCCATCCTGTCACAAATGCCAACACTGAAGGGGGAAGATACTGTGTAATGGGTTAAATAAGACACCCAACAATTACCCAGCAGCCCCTGTGCTAGCCAAACTGATCTGGCTTTGATTCTACACAGGCCTGCCCCATAACCATAACGGGTAGTCCCTGGGCTGGCCAGTGTTGGGCTAATTACTTTTATCAAAGGTGGAGATAGATTTCCGCATTTGGAGCTTGAAAGTTACCATCATTGCAAATGATGCACCTGTGGGGCCAAATACTAAGTATGAATGGCGCTAAATTGTAAAGACAGCGGAGCTTGGATTCTAAAGGCAAGAGTACCATTTACTCCATTAGTCATTTTACCTAACTAGTGCAGCTACATGGACGGTTGCATTAAGAAAACACACATTTAATAAAAAGATTTAAAACAGAAAAAAAAAAAAAGGAAAACGCATGGTTCTGTAATACAAAGTGTGCAGATATAGGGTTTTATGGGCCCAATGCTACCCCCTTCACCCACGGGTGCCTCACTAGGCCAGGGAAGTCTACTCAGTACCTTCTAAAATTCATATAGTCACTCAGACAAATGCAGTTAGAAAGTAAAGCAATACATTAATTGTAATTAAAACAATCACTAGATTATGTGCAGAAGTAAATACCAGGCAGGTTTACCACATAGTCTGTCCTTTACCCCACTAGCTTAAGGAGTTAGTCACCTGGCTGTCCAGACTTGACGACCCATGGATATCTCTCAGCTGCATATGTAGACTCTGGTAGAGAACGACAGCTCAAAACCAGACCTTGCTCCTTTCATGAATGAAATCTCAGAATGAACACCCCCCTCCCCCTGGAGTAGCTTCTTATATCTATGGTCTAATTTCCACAGAGCTTTCCCCTCTCTGGCCAAATCCCTGCCACAGGGTTGCCTACTCTGAAATGAAAAACAAGTCCCCCAAAAAACCCAATTTACAGGGGACCGTCCTTTTCTAGAATACTAATTTATACACTGAATCTACATTTAGAAAACCTTTATAAAACACAAGAGGACACATTTCTACACTGATATGGCAAAAGAATAAGCAAATGCAGTAAATTACCCTTTTGAAATGGGGGAAACAGACATGGCTGCAGGTTCAATAGTCATCCCCAAATACACACAGATTCTTATTAACCATAATTACACCACATCTTTGCCCCAGCAAGTAAAAAAGGCTAGATCCACAACATACGTGAATTAAGTATAATGTATGCAAGGACACTGGTATGTCTATACCACACAGCCCCATGTCATAACAGTATAAGATAGGGCTCTGAAAGCAGTCATCTGACATGATCAGCTTACTGAATGGGACGGGAGGGTGTTATATAGCAGTGTTACCTCTATAAGTGCAGCGATCGTACAGACACAGCAGGTTATTTCAGTAGGTTGTTGCAGATCCATCTTCCTGGTGAGCCACTAACTGACAACACAGCAGCCAATCGAAATCCACCTTAATATATGGCCCAGCCCATCTATTCTCACATGACTTTCAGCTATTAGGGGGCAGGCAGGTGTTTGCGTGACTGACACATGAAGTGTCCTTTTAGGAAGGAGTGTGGAGTGTAAGGGAGTAAAATGAAGTTTCTGACACACGTGTATTGTAAAGCCCAAAAACCCGCGACAAGCAAAACAACCCGCAACTGGGGAAATAAAACAAGCCCAATTCCACTTGTCATAAGGCAACTGTGATTGCCTGGGCCTCTCCTTGTTAAACATTGGTCAGTGCTGGACTAGAAGGCCACCGATATACAACAAACAATATACATATTTACAATGAGCTACAATGTCCGCTTGTCAACCTGTAATTAGACAATGCAGCTGTGGTTAACAAAAGCAAGGGCTATAAAAAGGACTTGCTATAATCTATAGCAAGTGAGAAAGGAGAAACAGGATGGTTACAGTGTTATCGCACTCGTTTCATCACACAAACACATCTTTAAGAGAAGACGTGTCACAGTCATGTGATGTACCAAATGGAGCTCCTGTGTATCTATTACATAAGCAGAGAGAAAAACAGGATACACCATAACTAAAACAGAGCACCTTTATCAACAAGATGCACAAATCAACTGGGGAAACTGAATAGGACTTTTGGGGGGGGGGGGGGGTTATACAATAAGACATGTGACGCACAAGGCCTGAGGCTGTTCAGACAAGGTCAAGTGATGACCCAACCCCCTGCAGCAAATGAATCACATCCAGGGAACAGAACTGACCTGGCTACAAGAGCAGACATTCTATTCTTCCCCTATCGTGGCTCTAAAACAATCACTTGCAGACGAGCTGCATAAAGCAGGGGTGGAAACGAAAATGGGAGGATTTATCCAGGTCCCAAATTGCTATGGATGACAATATAAATTATCTGCATAGAGAGATGGGAATTATAAACAATAAATTTAAGGGCCTATAAATGTGAGGGCCTAGAAATACGCAAAATGCAGAAATGCCAGAATGTACAACGTACCTACAAATAGTAGGGTCTGACATGCTGGAGACTTTTCCTTCATCTTCTACCGTTAGTTACAGACACTCAACACACCATGGATAGGGCGCGTAGATCCCTGAAGCCTTGCACAAAACGTACTGAATCCCTCTAAACATATTACATACATGCACTCTTACATAATGAAAGATCAGATATGCTTTGCTAGATACTTTGATACATATGCCATCCAATATACTTTGCTAAAAGAAGGGAATTAATAGACTACTACTTGGGCCCGTACAGACAAGGACTTAAATATTGCTGGTAATTTCTGTTTCACCTAATCAGACTATGCAGGTAACCCTAATTCAATTAAATAGCCCACAGAAGATATGGCCTCCTCACCAGGCTCCTTGTGCAGCAAGATGGGTGTGTTAGGGAATTTAGACTGTAAGCTCCAATGGGGCAGGGACTGATGTGAGCGAGTTCTCTGTACAGCACTGCGGAATCAGTGGCGCTATATAAATAAATGGTGATGATGAATCCAGACAGACTAACCACGAGAAGAAGGAAACTAACAGTGAAAGACTCTCTGGGTGAATCCCCTTTACACTTAGGGCTAGATTTACTAAGCTGCGGGTTTGAAAAAGTGGGGATGTTGCCTATAGCAACCAATCAGATTCTAGCTGTCATTTTGTAGAAAGCACTAAATAAATGACAGCTAGAATCTGATTGGTTGCTATAGGCAACATCCCCACCTTTTCAAACCCGCAGCTTAGTAAATCTAGCCCTTAGTGTCTTCATGCCTTTCAATCACAGTCAGTAATACAAACATCAGGATCCAATGTTTATAACCCCCAATGTTAGGTGTTTTGAGAACCATAATATTTGGACATACGCTGACTAAATCACAAAGGCTTGGAAGCTCATCATTGGAATATTTGCCTATTCTTCTCTGACAGTAATATGAATTTGTGAACCAGGAAACCAAGGCAGTCATGCAAGTTCTTGGTACTTCCCTTGTCTCACTGTCATACTAAAGGTCAGATGTTCTACAGGTTTTGCGTGCTTGTTTTTTGTTGTTTTTTTTACATCTCAGCAGTTTATTATACAACTATTATAATAAATGGGTAAATAAAGATTCAAATTGTGTCTCAGAATTCACCTCACACTAGAAGAAAAACTTTAAAAATGGATATTGGGTGTTCATCTCTTAATGAACAATTTCTTGTGCTCATCATTATATATACACATAATAGCCAGTGACGTAAGTATTGCTAACGTTCTGTAATGAAGGCTATTAGAGTATGGATGTACTGTTCTTAAAAGAAGAATTATTTTCTGAATTTGAGTTCATCACAGTAACTACACCTTAGGACAGAGGTGCTCAAACCCAGTCTTCGAGAGCTACCTTCATGTTTGCAGGATTTCTTTAATCATGCACAGGTGAGTTGATCTATTTTTCTGGGTCAGTAATTATCCCACCTGTTTCTACAGGCAGAAATCCCAAAAACATGACCTGTTGGTAGCTACTGGGGACTGGGTCTGAGCATCTATGCATTAGGGTCTTCTTGGCTACCCCACGATTCTATATTTACTACAACACTACCTATCATCAGACAGACCATTGCCTTCCACTTTTCCTCTCACCCACCCTAAGGATTTAAAGTGATATAGTCTTCAGACTGAAATAAATCACATTGTACCTAACCCTCTACCACCAACGTCACTAATCAGTATCAAAGGCAAATTACTAAACCGAGACATATACAACAGCATATTTTCTTGTGGGTTTAAATCAACATGCAAGTATAATTTACTTTGATCCATATATTAAATTCCCTCAAAAGAGATTTATTGCTTTTAATCACATATCAGAAACAAAAATAAATAAATAAATAAATTGTACGCTCTCACACCCCTCTATGGTTACTATGAAGTATTCAAAGGCCTATAACTCATCTAATCACAGCAACGCAATGGTGTGGTCAAGTTGATCAGCACCTCGTTCCCCCTAGTAGAATATGGTGATAAACAATCATTGTCAAAGACTAAAAGATCTTAATATGCATAGTTTGGAGCAGAGAAGGTAACAGGGGGGACATGATAGAAACTTTCCAATATATTAAAGGGTTTTAACAAGGTACAGGAGGAAAACATTCGTCAAAGGAAGAGAAGTATTATAACAAGAGGACATGCACTGAGACTGGGAGGGAAGTAGGTTCAGAGGAAATACTACTTCACAAAACGGGTAGTGGATAAGTGGAATAGCCTCCCATCAGAGGTGGTAGAGGCCAATACAGTGGAGCAATTTAAACATGCTTGGGAGAGACATAGGAATATCCTTACAAAGAACTAAGGATCAAATAAGGTTACCACAGGTTAAACAATGGGCAGACTGGATGGGCCAAGCAGTTCTTACCTGCCATCAAATTCTATGTTTCGCATAGGTAAACTCAGATGACCTCAATGAACCATACAGGTGCATCCAGTGTAGACCACAAGTCATTTCCTCTTACCTGTTTTGACAAGCTTCAAAGAATAAAAATGTGATGTTATTTTAGGTGGCAACTTCAGTGCTATTATGGAACCACATACTGGAAAAATCCACAACAAAAACCTATCAATCACCTTATCCTGGCTCCCAGATACAGCGGGAACACGTGAAAGAATTAAGACAGTTTGTTATCTGGAGAACCAAACATCCGGCAATAAAAGTCTAACATTTTGTTTCAACCCTTATCACTCCTATTCTAGAACAGACATGGCTGTCAGACAACTCACAGACTCTAGTATAGATCCAATTACTCAGCGTCCATCAATGCTGTAACTGCCCAGAGGCCAGCCTCCCATGAAGACTGCCTGGAAATACTGCAATTCTTTAGAACTAGATACCAAACTACTTTTAGAACAGTTGACACCAACTCAAATGTCCCCATGAACACAATATGGGAGGAACACAGAGCGACAGTATGAAACAAGATCATTGGATAAGTTTCCTATTGCAAAAAAACAAACAGAACATGATCCTTACCTCAATAACACAGATTTGGCATAAAGAAAACATAACCCTTCCACAATAAACTTATATATGACTCATTAAAGGAGTATTAAATGTTATACTGTTAGAAAGAAACTGAAAATAAAAATACAATAAGGTAGACATGCTGAGCTCATAGCTTTGAATGCTGTACTTAAGATTCAGAATAAAAAAGGTAAGCTACATCATGATCCAGGTCACATCAACCTCAACTTTAAAGACTACAAAAAGCCACTTTACAATCTAAACCAGAGTTGGCTAACCTGTGACACTCCAGGTGTTGTGAAACTACAAGTCCCAGCATACCCCTCCAGCAATAAGCTGCTATATATTGGCAAAGCATGCTGGGACTTGTAGTTTCACAACATCTGGAGTGTCACAGGTTAGCCAACACTGATCTAAACGCTACCAACCCAAAACAATCTAATTGGTCATACACAGGTGTATTTTGACAGCTATCACAGAATAAGAAATAAATATCTTCCTTAAACCCAAAAATAAATATTTAAAGCCCCAGACCCTGGTGGATTTACTACGGCATAATACAAAGAGGTTTCTAAAAATACCCATGTACCATTTAATAAAACTTTATAATCAAATTCTGAATAGAGAAACATTTGACTCAGAAACTACTA
The DNA here is from genome assembly GCF_038048845.1 of Mixophyes fleayi. NCBI lineage: Eukaryota > Metazoa > Chordata > Amphibia > Anura > Limnodynastidae > Mixophyes > Mixophyes fleayi. The sequence goes on from NC_134412.1 coordinate 78,518,546, forward strand.
AAGCCAAAATAGCCTGGTAAAGATCTAAATACAGACTCCTACTCGTTGATTATGACCTTCAATTAATTAGATTATTATTATTATTATTATTAAGTCTTATTGATCCAGATCAAATAAGCTCCATTCCACAAAGATAAGCTCAGGAGAATGCAAGAATAATTAAATTGATAAGCCACTTCAATAACCACAAAAGACCCTCTCTAAAGCTGGGTACACACTACACTGTATTCGTCCAATAATCGGCTCAAACAGCCGACATACGACCGCTCGTTCAAAAGTCGGGTCAGTGTGTGCAGTGACACGATGGTCGAAAGTCTGCCCAAATGGACGATTAGCGCCTCATTTGGTTGGTCGTACCGTTTAATATTTTCGTTCCAATCTCGTTTCCGCTGTGTAGTGTGTATAAACTTCCGACCACAGTGAGTACAAAATTACAGTCATTGCTCACGACAACATGGCTGTAAAAGGTCGCTAACGGGACGTCCGCTCTTCCCTTTATCGTCCTAAACAAGGCTAGTGTGTATGTAGTCCATGGACCGAGCGATCGGACCATCGATCGCATGTAAAATCGCTCGGCATAAAAAGTTGGTCGAAATTTCTGTAGTGTGTACCCAGCTTAAGGCTGGGTACACGCTACAGAAAATTTCTACAGATGCAACATCTTTAACGATTTTACCAATGACAGGAAAAAAAAAAAAAGTCCAGCCCAGCATGCCGATTCATGTGTACACACTAAACAGATTTTACAAGATTTACCTTCAGATCTGTGCTCTATATCGGTCATAAACATTGGCTGCAAAGATCCTGACTCTGCACACTCTATAGCGATCTATGGACACTGCCGGTCCTGAGTGCATACACACTGCAGTATTAGAACGACATCGTTCCATTGTTAAACGTCATTTTTAGTCCGGTTTAAAAATCAAAAGATTCAATGTGCTTTGGTGCAATAATCGTTCATCATTGCAGTGTACACATTAATGTGGCAATCTGGCCGAACGGTCGTTTATTGTGTGATTGGCCCAATAAGCATCTGAAAACCCTGTAGAGTGTGTACCCAGACCAATACCAACTACCCTTGAATGCAGAGATGGCTTTTGATCCTGACAAAACTTTACAATCTATACAGAACACATTTCTATCAGGAGGGTTAAAGCCTAGAATAAAGTGTGTAATACTGGCTGATAAAGAACGACCGGGAGCTCAGAGGAGAGACAGGTGAAATTGGAGGAAGACTAAAAACAACATAACCTCTGGAACAACCTTTGTTTACAGAAAGAGCGGTCATGGAATAGTTTCTTAGCATCTGTGGTGGGGACTCTGTACAATAATTCAAATAAGCATGGGACAAGCACTTTAATATTAAAATCAGTAAATATTTGATGCAAGGTCTGTGAATTAGTCCAGTATTCAGGTAGAGAAGACATATGAACAAGGGGAGGAGAATAAGTCTGAACACATTGACAAGATTTGCCAAGTGCTGTTGGGTAACAGATGTCATGAAAAATATTAATTATCTGAAAACCAGTTTACAATGTAAAGTCTACCAGACCATAGTTGTCTTAAGTGATTAAACAATGAATAATTGTAAAAGTAATTGCACACAAGCACCAAGGACCAAACCCAATGTTGATTTGAATAGGCAAACACTAGGCGACATAAATAAATTGTATTGGTGCAAACTGATGCAAAATACACACTTAAAAGGATTACACCAATACATTACTTATTCTAAAAGCAATAATGCATGTATGCAAGATGTATTTTAAAGTGTTGTGCTTGCTGAGCCAAGACAGTATTGCACAATCAGCCATGTTAGTTCAGCTAACGGGGGACACTGTTCAATTTGAAGTCTTTTGATATTAAAAGGCTATGGGGTAGATTTACTAAAGCTTCTACAAGGAAAAGTGGATCTGCAGCCCATAGCAACCAATCAGTATTACCGGAAGTGAGCAAATGTTCAAATACTCATTAGACTAATCAGACTCTTTAAATAAACTCAGAAGAGAAAAATATGATGACAAGTCATCTACGTCTACCATGAAACTGTGAGAATAGTCATTGCTTTTAAACAAAGTAAAGACCTGCTTTATCTCTACATTTTGGGCTCATGGGAGCTTTTACAAAGCTGACATATAAGAACAGTGTTATCTTCGAGTGGTGAGATTGCAAAATACTGGTATCTTATGGCTTTATACCAAGGCTAATTGTCTAGAGGGACTTGTCCTAGTTCCTTACATAATTTTAACCACTGCTACCTGTCCAGATTTCTACTCAAGACACTTTTAAGACAATAGCCGTCTGTTTCTGTATTTTTAAATATGCAAGCATATATATTCTTTTATTGAACCCGTAATGATGGCTTTTTAAGAGTTTTAATTTATTAGCTTTACATTTTATTACATTTTTTGTTTTGTTTTTTTCACTATGGTATCTGCTTAGTAAATAATGCTTTGCTATACATGTTTTATCTGGATTAAAACTAGCACAACCTTTTTCTTTTGGTGTCATTATGTATCCAAGTCTTAGGCCAAAATCTCTCCTCCTCCAGTGAACCATCATTTAAGATAAGGAGCAAGACCTTTAAATATCTGTTTTAGGCAGGAAAATGTGTGTCATTCTAAATTGCTCTCCAAGGACAAGTTCCCCTGAGAACAGGCCAAGGGAAAGGAGACAGCCATCCTCCAGAAGGCATTCAATGTCACGGCAAGGGGTCTGCTGGGCACGCAGAAAACTGGCATTGCCCGTGCGAGACATGCTGTAAAGAAGTACTGCAAGATAAAGAGCCAAGCAACCAAAATATAATACCCCGAGTTCAACAACCTGTGATGGAGGGAATATCAGATTATTTATAAGAGGACTAATAAAAGTTCCAGATTTAAGCTTGGACAAAAATGACCTCCTTTTTTTTTTACCCGTTGCAATTGGAGGGCAGGAGGAGGGGGACATGAAGGTTTATAGTTTTCGTTTTTAGCTGGTAGGCCCTTAAATGTACGCAGTTGAGGCCGCCAAAAGAAGGCGAGATCTGAGACATGCTATCCAAATCTTAAGGACAACATGGATTTTACTTTGTTGGAAGAAATAAAAAAGTCATAGATGAATGGCAGATACAGCATAGAAATATTCATTTTAAAAATCATTTCACCGGGCTGTATCCAGTACACATTTTATGGGATTCAGAGATAGACACAATTGATAAGATGGTGAAGCATGTTACTGCATCCATTAGAGATCTCATGAGCATAATAATGGAGTCGGATCTAAAGAAGTTTTTATGTGACAACTGGGACATCCTGTCGCCCAGTTCTTGCACTTACCTTGGTAACAAAACCCTGAAAAGGTTTGGATGTATCGTATTGGAGAAGCTCTTCTCTACCTGAATTGCTACTATTTCCGGGATCAGGATACCAAGAGAATAATAATAAGAATAGGGGTGACTTTAGCCTGGATGAATTATACAGATAGACTCATATTTAACATATATTCGTACTAGAAATAGACTGTATCAGCATCAACAGCGTCACTGAACAAATCATTACAAGAAATGTATCAGCACAAACAGAAGATTCTGAGATAACCATGAAAAAAATAAAATAAAAAAATAATCATCTAACTGGGCAGCACGGTGGCTTAGTGGTTAGCACTTCTGCCTCACAGCGCTGTGTGAAGTTTGCGTGGGTTTCCCCTGGTTGCTACGGTTTCCTCCCTCACTCCAAAAACATACTAGTAGGTTAATTGGCTGCTATTAAAATTGACCCTGGTCTCTCGCAGGCTGTGTGTGTTAACGTTAGGGAATTTAGACTGTAAGCTCCAATGGGGCAGGGACTGATGTGAGCGAGTTCTCTGTACAGCGCTGCTGAATCAGTGGCACTATATAAATAAATGGTGGTGATGATGGACTGCTTTGAATTTCAGCCTTTCATAACACAGGAGACAGGGGGTATAAAATAGGGACATATAAATTAGTTTCACAACACACTTTTAAGCTGCACTAACACCAATTAATGTTTTTACGAAAGTGCTCACACCCCTAGCTGGAACCCCCAGGAACTGATACATGCAGACATTTCTGAGGATGGCAAATTCATTTTTGCAACTACTTTGATATTATTGAACATACATTGGGTGGTCAATCTGCTTATTGTGCGGTTTGTGAAAGCAGAATAGAAGTTGGAGTCACCCCCTAATTAGGATCTTCAAGCACCCCTTACACTGCCAAGATCTGTATCCTTGCGAAACTTCACATAAAGATTCTAGTGACCATAATGTAGAGGGGTATTAGAGGTTCTTGTCTTTTCACGCAAATATCCAAAAATATTTTTTCTTCCCTGAACAAAATAGAATTAACGGTAGTTTAGGACTTTGTTCCAAAGGTTGCATCTTCTCTTCATCTCAACGTAGAGGTGGTTTTAATGTTTTTTATATCATTTTCCTGATTCAAAGTCTTCCTAAGACAAGGAGTGATATAACCTGGATCTGGTTACAAGTGTATTTGAAAAAAACACATTTGTGACCAGTAGGATAAAAAAAAAAAGTCTAATAGCCACTGAAAGAACTAACCGGTCTTTATTTCACACCCTTATTAGACACTCATTTCTGTGAGTCAATCCGTAATAAAAAAATCTATTTATGTTCTGACTTAATAGGAAATGGAAAATCAGTGACCTTCCTGTAATTTGTAATTACAGTATTTACCTTGTGCCCATTTATGGCAGCAATTCCCACCCATGGTCTTATTTACTAAACTTAGAATTGTTTAAAATACATTTTATTTTCATTTTGCTTTGAAAGAAGGTCAATCCTGTTGGGATTGAGAGAACACTAACACTTTATGGTGAGGAAAACAACATTACAGCAAGCCCAACAATTTTCCATTATATTGCCACAGACTTTACAATAAATGCAAGAAAAAAAAAAAAACTACAAACAATGTTTAGTCTAAAAGTAAACATGACATAACCAACTGAATATAAAACCACATACTATGTAAATATGGACTTCTTATCAAATACATAATAAGGAAGTGTTTGTCAGATTGATGAAACTATAAATAAATTCAATATAGAATATATTCAATAGTCTAACTTTTGGCAAGTAGCAATGATTCTATCTAAAGCACATTATACAGTCAATCTATGCAGGAACATAGTATTTTTATTATACATTTGAAGCGTACCACTAATAAAAACCAAAACAATGGTACACAGTGACATGTGGGAGTGCAATCTGCCTACTGAATACAAGTGACAGACAAAGAAGCTGATGTCTGTATGCATTTAAGTAATATACAAAGACCAATACGTGTCAAAGTTTATAGTATAGGCAATACCCCTAAAGGCAATGCACAAAGTCTCAACTGATTGGATAATAGAGGGGTTAAAGTCCCCCCCCAAAACTAGGTCAGCTGTACTTGGATGAGCTGGCAGGGGCCTGGTATTTTCCTTAGAAGCCGGGGACTGGCCTGAATGCACAGCCGCTCAGCTCGTATCCTGCTGCGGCCCCAGCGCTAGCGGTGACCCGGTCCGGGGATGTAGGGTGGATTTAAGCAGGGAGGGTTTTTAGGCAGGTACTCACCATATATCCCCCGCTCCGGCAGTTCTACCTGTTCTCCATAGCGACACGGTAACCAAGTGCCAGTAAGGAAGATCAGCAAGGCATAGTCCCCGTCCAACAGGCTGAGGCCATTGACATTACACAGATAGTCTGACACCTAGTGGAGACACACGGAAAAGCAGCTGAAGCTATTACTAATAGATCTAAACCAACGCGGTATTCAATTGTCCGCGTAATCACGCATTTTAACGCGGACATCTCAACCGTTCCAGGAGAACACGGAAATGAAGGTATTAAATTTCAAAACAGAATCCGACCCCTTATAGAAAAAATCCGTGCGAAGCTGGGTTGCCTCCGGTTTCCCGCCGTTCGCATTAACCCGCCCCCATTCCTATTAAAAGTTTAACCCACCCATTGCAAGCAACCATTTTGCTGTGATTTGAGACTGATCCCTATAAGCCTCTGGTTATTGGTGATTATTATGGCTTTGGTTTGCTCATTTTACTGTACATTTTTATATCATTTGCATTATAGATACCCTTTTGAACAGATTACTCCATACACATGTTACATTCTATTAACACTACACTGTATATTAGATTGCCTATTACAATTTATTGCATAGTGAGACAAAAAAATATTTGTTTAAAATTTTGCAATAGTGTTTTTTTTGTGTTATAGAAATAGATTAGATATAACAGTTTTATATTAGTTTGACAGTTTTTTGTATGAAATATAGTTTACTTTAGAAAAAATTAGACATGGTTTATTAGAAATTGTGTTTAAAATATTTCAGATCGAAAAATCCCTGGGGGGGTATTCAATTGTTCCTCCGGCCGCCGGAAAAATGAGCGCTCTAAAACTATTACCGTTTATACGGTAATTACTTGCTGAATTTCATAGCTGCGAGATGAAATTCAGCGAGTAAACTACCGTATTAACGTTTTTTCCGCGCAATGTTACCGTATAAACGGTAATAGTTTTAACGCGCTCATTTTTCCGGCGGCCGGAGGAACAATTGAATACCCCACTAAAAGACTTTGCAGAGAGCTATATATATATATATATATATATATATATATATATATATATATATATATATTTTAATAGCTACTTGCATTATAGTTGTATTTCAGCTAGATTATCTATATATCTACCTCAGGATGTCCCTGGTATGTAGGGAAAAAAAATTCTCGATAAGTTCACAAGGATGGAGAAGATATCGGCAGAGAAAGACTGGCAGCAAGGAACAGAGGAGAGAGACCGAGAACAAGAAAGCAGATGCCAGAGATTTGTTCAAGGCATGTCAACTAGACCCTTACAGCAATCTACACGGGCTGAAGAAGACACTGATGAGGATGATTCTGAGGAGGGCGACAGCAAGCTCACCAGAGGACCTCGATTCACTAAGGAGCAGAACAACATCCTGGTGGACAAGATCATTGCAAACTACGAGGTCCTCTATGGTAAACGAGCACATGTAACAAGTTACCAGCAGAGGCACAAGATTTGGTGTGACATCTCTGCAGAGGTGACTGCTTGTGGGCAAGTCCCTAAGTCTGTTGAGCATTGCAGGAAACGGTACAGGGACTGCAAGCGGACTGTAAAGAATAAGATGGCTGCGTCCAAAGGAACTTGTGGTGGCAAAGCTGTAAAGATGAAAGACTGGGAAGTGAGGCTGGGGGACATCCTGGATAATGTACTCGTGGAACGTTGTGAAGGTGCTGTGGACACATTGGATCCTTTCACATTTACATCAGAAGGTATGTATATATGTAGCTGTATGCGATGTGTTTGTAAAACATATTTGAAATTTTTACAAATTAGAACAAATTAACCCACTATTATATTTTTTTGTAGAGCCAGCTTCAAAACGCCCAGCGAAGAAGTCAACAGGACGTCCTGAGAGAGTTGCCACTTATGGTGGTAAGTTGTTGTTTTGGGTTTTTTTTGAGTATATTCACATACATATATATTATCATACAAACACATGTAAAGATATTTATATACACACATCACCCATGTCTACAGTATATACAAACACCCACAGCCTATGTTATAATTGTCAGGGGGTGAGTAGACTGTATATTGGGTTGTATGTATACAGAATATAAAATGTGTGGTTGTGTGTATGTATGCAGTCCACTCACCCCCTGACAATTATAAGATAGGCTGTGGGTGTTTATATACTGTAGATATGGGGGGTATGTGTGTAAATATAAATGTGGTAACTCTATACACACATTCACAATCACCCCTGTCTACCATATAAACCCAACCACCCCTATGTATAGGATATAACCCCCCCCCCTGTCTATATTATTCCATTTATACCCAAATAAATAAAATATAGACAGTGGTTATATATACTTTACATAGTGGTGGTTGACTATATACCGTAGACAGGTGTGTGTGTACATTAGTATACATATATACAAACCCCAATATACAGTTTGTACAACCCCTGTTTGGAGTATTATATTTGCAATAAAGACTGTAGATAGTGGTCTGTGTATATACTGTAGACAGGGCTGGTTGTATATATGTGATATATATATAAAAACTTATGATATGAGAGATATATAGAAATGAAAAGTTTTTACATATTCACGCATATAAAACCAACCCCTGTCTACAGTGTATATACTCAACCCAGTCAACTGTATAAACACACCACTATCTATAATATATACCTACCTGAATCAACTGTATATATACACACACCATTTACAGTTTATACACAAACCTTTATATATTCAAATTATCAGTGTATGTTTGGAATAATATGGTCAGGGGGTGTATATACCTTACATAGGTGTGGTTGGGTATATATGGTAGACTGGGGTGGTTGGAATATACAGCAGTTATGGATGTGTGTATACTGTACTAACTTTACATAAAACTAATGTTTTTCTCTACACAGGTAAAGAATCAGTAGTTTCCTTGGAGGGCATGATGAGAAAGACCTACATAGGAGGTAGGTATTTAAAGACATACACACCATCACACGGTGAAGGTAAAATATTAGTTTAAACATTAGTGTAACATACTTATGTAAACATGATCTTCATTTGACAAAGGTTCGTTTCCTAAAGGAAGTCCTCAGGTACCACTAGTAATGTGGGTTTTCACTTTACTAAAAATATATATTTTTGGCGGTAAATCAACAGTTAAAGGTTACAAAGATAACTGTAGATATTAACCATGACGGTACTATTTATTTAATGGACACGTTTTAAAACCTCAGTATATACAATTCAACTTACAACTATTATAATATATGAGAAAGTTATATGAATGTAGTAGAATTATAATATATATTGCTAATACAAATACACGGTTGCAGTAGGTAGCCGTGACTTATTTTTAACCTATAAAAATATATGGCAGTTGGTACAATAGATTTGCCCTAACAATTTGATTCATGGAAGGATAATAAATGAGATGGAAGAAGGTGTATGTATAGAATAAAGAATGGAATTTTAAATATACCGGTATATCTAATTAAATAATACATTAGACCGGCGGTTCCCAAACTGTGCGCCGCGGCTCCCTGGGGTGCCGCGGCGCTGTCACAGGGGTGCCGCGATCGCCCTAGAAAAAAAAAGAAAAAAGAAAAACAAAAAAACAAAAAAAAAACTTACCCATCATCCAGCGCCGGATCCTCCTCCTCACTGACTGCCGGGCGTGACCTCATCACGTTCGTCAGCCTCAGTGAGGAGCAGCAGCAGAGAAGACGTAAGGGAAGAAGGTAAGTAAAGAAGAGTGAAGGGGGGCACTGAGAGAGACGCTGAAGGGGGACAGAGAGACACTGAAGGGGGACACAGGCTGAAGGGGGACAGTGAGACACTGAAGGAAGGGGACAGAGAGACACTAAAGGAGGAGGGCAGAGAGAGAGACACTAAAGGAGGAGGGCAGAGAGAGAGACGCTAAAAGAGGGGGACAGAGAGAGATGCTAAAGGAGGGGGACACAGGGTGTGAGATGGCGAAGAGGGGGACACAGGGTGTGAGATGGCGAAGAGGGGGACACAGGGTGTGAGATGGCGAATGGGATACAGAGTGATTTGATAAAGGGGCACAATGTGATGGTGAAGGGGTCTAAATACATCTTACGTCATTTTGACCCAACTACTTAAAAAACGGGATTACACGGTAATAATTTTTGCTTAGGCGTGCCATGGAAAAATTATGTTGACCCTAAGGGTGCCTCAACCTGAGAAAGTTTGGGAACCACTGCATTAGACTATACAACTGATGTCAACCATAAATGTAACAACTAATTATAAAGACAATACATACATATGTAATGAGTAGGACGTGAGACTGATTAACTAATTTTTATGGTAAAAGATAAGTAATTTATGTGTTTAATATTGGGATATAGATACAAAACAGAACACCTCTACTTCTAAATGAAAGACGTGATTATACTTTGATGTCTAAAACATTTCACTAATAAGTATACAAGTCCCGTTTTTTCTTTCTTTTACTGCAATGACAGATTAATACAATTGGTTCTATGTAATGTCTATCAATTGGTGTGAAAAGTGATTGACCAAAGGGGATTTAAGTATCTTCCAGTAACTACAGACTGGTTAATACTTTGAAATGCGTTGAGCGAAACGCGTCTTGGTAGCACAGCGTCGCAGGATGCTGTCCGTGTGGCACATACAGGCAAATATTAAAGAAAAGGGTCTACTATGTCAGTTAAACTAAGAATTAACTTCTAATTAGTAGGATAATCCTGGTGTAGTTCTCCTCTAAACTTAATTTTTCACAGGAGCTGGACAGGCGATAAGGAGTTATGATTAAAGATATGAGAGATCTATGTGGCTGTCTGGAGATCACCTGTTTGAATAATCCTGACGAGGGATCTATGTACCATCTTTTACACCCAATTATTGTCTCTGCTCATTTAAAGAATATATAGAGCAGTTTGGAAAGGAGACACATGATCCATATAATCACTGAAAGATCATTACTAGGAACAATCTTGTCAGAGGGATATATGCTTAGATCTCTAGATCTATAATGTGGGTGCCTGCACCCACTTAATTTATGAAGTATGTTAAATCACTTTTGGTAAGATAGTTATTGCAAAGAGCACATACTATCGATCAAGAGTGGATATTATCTAGATATGGAGCGGCATTTAATCTCATTCGGATAAATGTTTGCTATTAAATCGGAGAGGTTTTTTGACGACTTAAACTGGACATGCTCAGGGTTTTTTGAGATTGACATATAGTGGCATTTTTAGTGCTAAGATATGCAAGCTATATAAACAATTGAGGACTACTAATAAACACCAGTAATGTCAGATTCAGTCAATGCTCGCATCGTTAATGACTCTGCTTTCTTATCTAGTTATCAGGAACAATCTTTACAAAATCTCATATCAAGAAACTTTGAATGATTGCAGGATTAATTTACTATGCTGACACTGTAGTGTCAAAGAGAGTGTCCAGCACGTATATCCAATCAGTGTCTCTGCTTATCAGAGTGACTTACATGATCATACGGAGATTACTGATTAGAGCAATTTTGTGAAATTAAATTGATAGTCCCCTCTTCATATTGTGGTAAGAATCGCTGTGAAGAGTTATCTATACAAACCACGGATATTTACCACCAATACCCCGTTCACACTGCCTCAAATACCTGGGTTATTGCTGGGGCAAACCCTGGTCGAGGCTGGGTGTGAACAGGGTCCCCTGCATCTACCAGATCGGATGACCTAGGATTCCAACTCAGTTCTTTTGAAGGGTTATTTCCGAGTCCGACCAGGGTAGATGCCAGTCTGAACGGTGAGACCCAGGTTTTTCAACCCGGGTGTCACTGAAAACTATTGAAAGGTAAAAAAAAAAAAATGACATCACAAGAGGAGCCAATCAAAGCTCCTTTTGTGATGTTGCTAGGCAGACCTAGGTTCAGTGTGAACCCGGTCAACCTGGGATTATGCCGGAGTGGGAGGCTCTGTCGCCCACCAATATCCCAGGTTCATATACCCGGGATATTGCCGAGTCGGCATTGTGAATGAAGTGTTGGATATAAAATGGCAGTATATCTTACATGGGTAAATTATCATCACCATTTATATAGCGCCACTAATTCCGCAGCGCTGTACAGAGAACTCACTCACATCAGTCCCTGCCCCATTGGAGCTTACAGTCTAAATCCCCTACCACAGACAGACAGACTAGGGTCAATTTTGATAGCAACCAATTAACCTACTAGTATGTTTTTGGAGTGTGGGAGGAAACCAGGGCACCCACAGGAAAACCACGCAAACACGGGGAGAACATACAAACTCCACACAGATAAGGCCATGGTCGGGAATCGTACTCGTGACCCCAGTGCTGTGAGGCAGAAGTGCTAACCACTAGGCCACTGTGCTGCCGATATGACATAAATATTGAATTGTTAGTTGCTGATATGTGCAAAAACCACATCCATTTTGATACACACTTCGTTCTTTAACCACTGTCTTACACTTTTATTCAATTAAAAGTCAATTTATTAGCGAAATATAAAATAAAGTAATAAACAATAATTTTTATTGAACATTTGTGAACCCTAGAGATCGTCTTCTTTCTATTTTCTTTGAGTTTTAAAACCTGTATTGTTAAGGTCCCCTGAGTATATATTTTTTAGGAAACCCTACTGTATATGGTAAGGTCTTTTTATTGTGCTCGTAGAAAATGGTAAAAAAAAAATGTGTGAACATAGTCCACAAAATATGCACAGTAAGGTCTTTTATACAGTCTAAGCAAACATTTAAGAGACAAAATATATTTTTGTGGAAAATTTCAATTACTTAAACAATCTGTCTAACAGGAATGCTTTTGCGTGATGATTAGCAGCATGAAAACTTGCGTTGGAGTTGTAGTAATGGATTATTTTGGTAGTGTACATATTTTTTTGAAGAGTAACGTATTGTTATTTGGAAATTGTAGTTGTAAAATAATAATTTTAAAAGGTAATTACCTCCAAAGTTTACACTAATATCTGCATGTAAAAGCTTTCGTCAATATTTTTATTTTTTTGGGTTTGTATTTTAGTTCCAACACACATAAACAGGCCCCCATCTCAAAGAACGGAATCTGCTGTACCAAGTACAGGTATGTATAAGTCTAAAGAGAAATGTATATATTTTGTGAGACAATATAATTTTCTTTAAATCAAGTAATTTTTATTGTAGAGTTTAGACAAGACCTAGTATAATGAAATGAAACAAAAAAACAAAACAAGATAAAAGACAATATAATTAATATATCTATATCATCCATTAGCTTCCGCCATCCATGCGGCGAAGGATGTTCACCGGAAAAGATTGGTGGAATCCACACATTGCAGCACTTTCAAAGTATCAGAAAAAAGAAGAAAAGGTATTTTTAAAACTATATAATTAACCTCTTCTAAATAGAAGGTCCGCCAAATGTAAACATGTTCTCATTTCAGAGACTGAGGTAGAAGAGTTTCCACGGACCTGTAGGGCTGAAGTGGCGGCATTTGTGAACATTTCTGATTCAGACAAAGGTGAAGGTTCTTTATAAGTCTATATACAGCAATATACTGTTTACATCAAACATATAAGACATAACATATTTTTTTTTATTTTTTTTTTAAAAACTTGCGTTGGCATTCCTGGAGGAATACCATACATGTAATTTGATGGTGATATTGTAATTTTGTTTGATTAGTTTCTTTGGCTTATCTTATTGACACTACTTTGTGTACGCATCATGTATTGAACATGTTGTTCGATCTCGCTAGTCATTGGTATGATTTTTTTTTTTTATAATATTTTCACTATATATTTTATAGAGTACATACAAGACACATCTCGAGACGATGGCAAAGACCTCCGCAGAGAGGAGCGAGTAGTGAGACCTCGTGCAGACAGCAAAGTGACACCTATTGAGGACAGTAAATACAGTCTTGTGGCGGATTATGGTTAGTAAATAAGCTTTTGAAATGTTTTTAGGGTAAATCAAATGTCTTATTAAAAAAATAAATGTCTTATTGTCTCCTGTATAGAATCAGAAGATTCGCATCATTCTGTTTATGACCCGATGTCATCACGAATTCCTGTAGCCCAGCGTAAGTGCACTGTTAAAAGGTGATTCAATTTTTTTTTTTATTATGATAATATTAAGATATATATTTTATTATATTCTAGATCCCACAACAGGTTTTGAGGCCCAGTCCCAAACGTTTGCTCATTTGGAAGACTCCTCACGAACCAAATTGCAAACTGGACAAGGCCAACCATCAGCATCGCACTTTCAACGATTCGCCAGTTTTGCGAGAGATATGGAAGACTCGCAGGAAGCATTCAGGAGAACAGTGGAGGAAAACCTGAGGGGGATCAGAGACGCCATGGTTGCATTGATAGATGAATTGAGACAACAGAGGCAACTACAGACGACCACCAACAGAGACATTGCCACCATTCTTTCGGGAATCCTAGCCACCCAAGACAGAGTCGAAAAGAATCAAGCACGGATGTCCAATGCTCTGGAACAACTTGCTCTCAGCCAACAACAGACTGCCTCTGTAAATGTCCTGATCGCCACAAGCCTGCAAAATTTGTTGTAAGAAATGAAAGCAAAAAGACAGTTTCCCAACCGGTCTGTCAACTTTCCAGATTTCAATATATCAGGTACCATCCCCCCAATTGGCACAACAACTTCCACATGGTATGTTGGGAACCAGCTACAGTACACCAGAGACACCTGTGATCCAAGAGTAGAGTCAGCCCAGATGAATTGCAAAGTGCTAGAGGAAAACTTCTGGAATCATCGTCATCTGAGGATCCACAAATGGAATACACTCCAAAATGAAAGGTATTAAAATTAATATAGTAACGCTGCGGAATCAGTGGCGCTATATAAATAAAGGGTGATGATGAATATTGTTGTTAAAATATTTTATGTTTTTTATAAAAAATAAATATTGTAAACTAAATTTTTTTTTCTTTTCTTTAGAGGAACATTATGCCTGCTCATTGTGCCTAATCACTTTAATGCAAAATATCTGAAATAATATTTGAAATATCTGACTATTGGGGCATTAAATGTATTTATTTTGGTCTAATTATATTTGCAAGTGTGGAAAATAAAGGTTATTAAAAACCTTTATTATAAGTAATGTCTTATGAAAAAAAAATAAAAAAAAAAAAAAAAAATTTTTTTTTGTAATCTTTAATCAGAAAGATTTCCCTAACTTCAGGAACTCTGAGACTGTGGAAGAATTCAACAAATTAAAAGATGATCCAAAATGGTAATTTCACAAACATAAGGTATTGAAACAATTGATGTTAGTAATATTTGGGTGATGAGAAAAATCTTGTGGATAGATATTGTAGCAAGAGCACTCTTGTCACACGTGCACCCTGCATCCATCAGTCACATGGACAACGTCTTGTTGCAAATGAAATTGTTGCATCACAATATCGGCAAACTACTTTGTCAGGACGACACCAGGAAACCTATATTTGACTATACAGCAGTTCCCCTTACTACCAGCCGGCCACTAACTGGCATCGGTTGCAATGCACATATGCACAATAGTCTCTTATAGTTGACTCCTCCCACATCCTTGGGTGACTGACAGGTGACCCTCCCACTTTGCCTTTAAAGGAAGTCTCCTCAGGTGCTCTGTAACTCCAATTCAGTACAGACACCCCTTTCAACTCTGCTGTTAGCTGTGGAAATAAAACACTTTAAATGTAGAAGTGTGATTTTTACGTGCATGTTTTACTTTGTCACATGTCTCAGAACCAAATGTAATGCGATACCTGTGTTACCTGGTCTGCAGCCTTAAGCTGCAGATTCCCCTGGACCTCACCTGTGTCTATGCAGGAGAGGTGTGGCAATTAGATCTCTTTGTAAGTATAATATTTATATGCTGCAAGTGGAAATGGTCACCCTAGAAAAAAATGATTGCATATTCAATTAGTTTTCTGTATCGCGGCATTGTGCGGCCATGCACATAAAGTGCAATTACAGTTCCGCTATATTGCAGATTTTCCTTCACATCCCTATGGGGGGTGAAGGGAAATCTATGGTTGTATCGGGAAGGAGGCAGCTGCACGCAGCCACGATCCCGCAAGATAACTGAATATGACCCTTTGTGTTTTACAGTCATGCAAATGATAGTAATAAGTAAACTGTTGAGAAATATATATTACCATTGTTACTTTTATAGTACAAGACGGAATACTGAAGATAGTTTGTTAATGAAGCAAGATGTTTATATGAAGAAGTAAATTGTAAAAAAAAAAAAAAAAGGTAATCAAATTAAATTTGACAGCCAAACCTTTTTATTGTAGATTATTGAATTTTTTTTATTTAAAAATGTTCTTAAAAAAAAAAAGTTTAGTTCACAGATTGCAAAATTATTGGTATGTCCTCTGTAAAAACCATCTAAACCTGTATTTGCAATAAACAAGTGGCTAGAGAGATTAATAGTTTTCAAACATAAATATATGTGTGCTATTAAAAAATGTTAATTTTCCTTTTGTGTCTTTCTTTATTCTATGTATATGGTTAACATACATACAGACCATATACAAAAGTTAATGTTAGAGGTAGGATAAGCTTGTGTGATCTATTTTTTTTTTATTTATTTTTTTTAAATGGTATTACATCTGTATTCCAGTTTATCCTACCTTCATTGATTAACGGACTCATCCAAGCCTATAGCGGACTCCTATACCATTTCTTAGGGATTTGATCTTTCATTCAAGAAAACAAAAAATATTCAACTTAAATATTTGTTCCCTAAAAAAATGTAGTAACACAACATATTTCAAGATATATACAATAAATGTTTAGAAACAGATCAATAATTCATTTAACATCTTTTAAACATAACATAAGTTTTTACAATAATGAATGTCCAAATAATGGTTTAAATTATAGTGTTTAAATTCTACAGTATGTTGACAGTCTCTTGAAATAATAGTTCATCTATGGTGAGGTCCAGTCCATTTGAGAAGACACACAGATGTCACCTAAACTTACCTGTCCATGGAGGTGAGGTCTAAGTGCTCCAGTCTACAGTGCATCTCTTGTTCAGCCGATGGGTCCATCTTTAAATACAAAAAATTACTTATAACTAAATTTACTGAGAAGTATGTAAACCGAACCACATTGCTCTTTTCAAGGTTGTCCTGAACTGCAGATTGCACTCCTGGAAAAAAATCATATTTTTTTTATTTATTTTTTTTATTTGGTAACGTTATGTTAGATTTTTCAAGGAAAAACCATTGCTACTTACACGAAGAAAAATCAGCAATCACACGCTAGCGGACTTGACTGCCAATATCCGGACCCTCTGCTGTAGCTGAAGAAAGGTCTTGATCCTGCAATACAGATATTGTGAAAAATGCTGCAAGCAACTGTAGTGGACAGCAAAGTGTGGTGGAAAGATCATAATATAATACCATGAGGATGAGCTGTTCCTCAAACAGTCACCAAGCCATGGTAGTTGGAGCGTGCTCTCCTCGTTTTGTCCATAGTGTAATTTCAAGGCAGGGACAAGTCTCCCGGACATTCTGAGAGAGTTGGCAAGTATACGTTGGAGCAACGTGTTCACGAGTCCAGGAGGCCGATTCCAAACATGGTTCCTACCATCTCTGGGGTGGAATTCTCTTTTGGGTGTTTTATGTTTTTATTTTTTTTATCAGTCACCTGCACTAGAAGGAGTATTACATTTTTTTTATTTGACTTCAGTTTACCCAACATTTGAATTTCCTTATCTCCAGTTTTTAATTTCTAACTAGTAGGAGGGTTATGGTCCCAGGTCTCTCTCTTGACTTTACATATGGAGATATCACCCTCTTATTAGTAACCAAACTTAAATCTTATTTGACTCTTTATAATGTTTTTTTCTATAGTATGTTTCTTGGTGTCCTGTACTTAAATTTTGTTTTGATCAGTAAGCATCAATGGCACTTTATGCTGCTACTTTTTCAGATTAATCTGGCTGCACTCTACAATGTCTTCCTACATGTATTCACAAGAGGGAAAGGGGAGGTAATAATCCCTTTTGGTCTTATTTTTATCTACATATAAAAATGTTTGGTTTATGTAAATAAAAGCAGGTGCCATTTTATATGGGGGGGGGGGTACATTTTTAAATATCCTTTTAAAGGCTATATACATCTACTAGACAGCAAAACATAGCAGATAGCAAATGATCCTCAATCTCCTGTACTATCCAACAAATAATCATACCTAGAAAGTGCTGCCCTCTGCACACATTAATTTAATAGTGACTTATATGCCTAGGCTTTTATTTCATCCAGTGATTTCATTTCTATAAAGTGCATACCTAACCATTTTTCAGGTTATGTAAATGACTTTTTAAGCAACTTTTTTTTTTTAATGTATCCACTAGATGCAATAAAGGGTTATGAATATTTTTTGTGAACACTGATTCCAGTCTATCAATATATTTGGTAAGAGGGAACTCTGACAGAGGCATAACTTCACTGTATATTATATGGATATTGATGAGATCACCTAACAATATTATATGATGCAGAGAAACAGCGCTGATTGCTTCCCACGTACTGCTGAGAAAGAGCCACCATTGTGTGCTATATTTTACACAGATAGACCCGTTGCCAAACATATTGCAGAGAAATAACATCATTGTCACGTTTAAAGCACTGAGATACCATCAATTGCCAGTCAAATGTTCCAGAGACCCCCATTACCAGCCATATGTTGTACAGATACCCCCCCAACAACCAGACATATATTGTCAGATTATATACCCATCCCGATTACTAGCCTGCTGCCCCCAGGAATTTAGGTTGTCTTCAGATTATACCAACATCATGGTGCTCTTTAGATGTTCCTGGGCTATTAATTCTAGTTCTATAAGCACTAATAGGTCCTGAAAATGTAGTCTATAAATATATGTATATTAAAAACTCAACTTGAAAAATTAACTTAGTGTAATACCAAAAAGTATCAGCCAATACTACAATAACACTACTATTTTATAGTTTTGGACTACAATGGCTGTATACTGACCTCTAGTGATCAGTTTTGACAAAGCAATAATTGCCTTTGGTTTATGCGTAAACTAAAGATTATTTTGCTTTACTGAGAGAAAAAAAGAGTATTTTTGCACGGACGCCAATCTGACTGACTTTATGTGGGAGATAGTGGTTTGCTTCCAAATTTAATATGCCAAATTTACTGAATGAACCTCAGGGGCGCACGCAGGACTGTTAGGGGGGGATATCCCCCCCCCCCACCAAAAAAAAACCACAAAAACCCCAGCGAGAGCTGCTGCGCAGGCACATCCGTTTCGGCAGCACTGTACTATACAGCAGCCACGGCGCTGTCAAAGAAGCGTCTGCGGCGGTGCTGTACAGTACAGTGCCGTATGTAGGAGCACTTTGTTAGCGGAGGGGAGGGGTTTCTGGAGACCCAGAAACCCCCCCCCCCTGCGTGCGCCACTGAACCTGAGCCTAACTAATTAACAGATGTGCACCCACATAAATTTCTCCCAACATTTAGAATCCCAAAGCAGGACACAATAAGCCACGCCCCCTGTTCTGTCCAAACTCTGCCCACAAACAGGCAGATTTAGGTAAAATTCCTACTTTTCTGTTTAAACCCCACCTCTATTGCGGCCGTGATACGGATGGCCTGCAAAAATTGGCACAGTTGGGAGGTTTGCGCATATATTCAAAATACCGGTAACTGAATCCGTTTGAATTGAGTATCATCCGTTATTTGTAGGGTAATTTCCAGTATTATGCATATACATGGGAATGTTCCCTTCAAAATTCAGGGAGGGAGGTGACCTCTTTTATCATTGAGTTTGGTGGGAAGGCTGTCATATATTAGGTTTTAGTAATTATTTAACATGTAATACTAATCACTGGCATTTTGAGGGGGAATTAAATATTTTCAACCTGATTCTGACACCCAGCAGCCTCTTCCCCTCCTTTTTGTTCCATTCCACTGAATGTCGGGTGTGTCGTCATCACGCCTGACGACATATGAGGAGCTGAGAGAAGAAAGAAGAGAACAGAAGAAAACAAAAGAACAAGGTAATAGAAAGAAAAGTAACCTAATGGAGCAAGGGGCACAATGGCACACACTGAGGGAAAGTAATGAAGAGAAGAGGAGCAAAATTGGGCACTGTGAGGGAAAGTAAAGATGAGAAGGGAGCAAAATTGGGAACAGTGTGTGTGAGAGAAATGAGAAGGGGAGCAAAGTTATGGCTGGCACAGTGTAATGATAAATGAGTGCACAGTGTGATGATGGGGGGCACAGTGTGATGCAGGGGCAGCAGTGATAAAGAGGGGCAGTGTGATGTACATGTTATTTGAAAGATATGTTTTGGGTAGGAATTTTTTTAGGGGGGAGTGGGTCTATCCTTTAAATAATTTATGCAAGGTCCAAGACAGTAGTATTGTAATTTCACTTTGAAATATGATTTACTTACAAATACAGATAATGGTAATAAAACAGCAGTCTCTTATGCAAGATTCAGCTATAGCACAAAACAAATATTTGCAAAAACAAAGTAATTGAAATTGCATATCATCCAAAAATGCTGATTTTTGTTTACTGTCCTGACTGCTGGGACATATGTCATGCTCCAGCAAGAGGGCACTGGACATTTCTGCCAATGGTGAACGCAGCAATGCAGGGTTTTTTTCTGTAGGAGGATGGCCTAGCGCTTTTCACCTGCTAGGCACGCCCTCAGCGATATCAGCCATGACCCCTTTGACGACTGCGAGGTAGCATATAGCTTAACCTACTACTCGGCTATAGGGGTATATGCTATGCTAACAAAATATAATTGTCAGCCCTTATCCTTCACAGTGCACATCTGTGTGTGTCTAGCAAAATGAAAACATGAGGAATTAGTTCATATTTTGATCAAAAGATTTTTTCTTGCCTAGTGCCCCATGAGGGCAACATCCGGCAATGGTCACGCCTGACATTCTGCCTGGGGAGGAGTGCGCCAGTCCGGGCTGTCACATAGGTTTGTTTTTTTTTTATTTCATTTTTTAAATAAAAATTGGGCAAAGAAGCAGGGTATGACAAAGGGCCATAACAATTGAGGTCGCAGGCCTTAGACGGCCTGGAGGCCGGACATTCTCCACCCCTAATCTATGTGAATATCATACATGTGTATATTATAAGTATACTGTCAAAATCCCATTTTATTTTTTTCCGGAAAAAAAAATAGATAAAAATGTTGTCAGATCTAGAATATTATAAAATTAAGGGCAAAACACCCAAGTTTCAAGTAATACAATATAAATATACAAACCAATTTAAAATTGACACCAGGAGGTTTGTGGGTTTGAAAAAGTGGAGATGTTGCCTATATTATTATTATTAATTTTTATTTATAAGGCGCCACAAGGCGTCCGCAGCGCCGTATAGAGACAAACAAATTACAATACAATAGGAGACAGCACAGTACAGTAAACAGTAAGCACAGCAACTCAATAAGCTCAATGCACAGCTAGAGAGGACGGGGAAGGGGGAGGGAGGATCCGCAAACGACAGGGCCCAAGAAGGAGGGCGCGGAAGACAGGGAGACCCCCAGGGGGGAGGAGGGAGCGAGAGTGGACGTGGGGTGGAGGACCCTCGAGGAGGAGGGCTAAGTAGCTGGAGAGCAGAGTTAGAAGTGGTGGAAACAGGAGGAGAGATGGCCCTGCTCAGAGGAGCGTACAATCTAAGGGGAGGGGTGGACAGACAGAGAGAAACGCAGGGGAGAGAGGGAGAGTATGGGAACGGAGGCAGAAGATAAGGTAGGAAGTTAAGTGGGAGACAGAAAGGCTTTAAGAAAAAGGTGGGTTTTTAGGGCCCATTTGAAACGACAGATTAGGGGAAGTTCTGATGGAGGGAGGGAGCTTGTTCCAGTGGAGGGGGGCAGCGCGGGCGAAGTCTTGGATACGCGCGTGGGAGGAGGTTATAAGGGGGGAAGAGAGGCGATGGTCAGAGGCAGAATGGAGAGGGCGGGATGGAGCACGAATAGAGAGGAGGGTGGAGATGTAGGGCGCAGTGGAGTTGGCGAGGGCCTTGTAGGTGAGTGTTAGGAGCTTAAAGAGGATTCTGAAGGGGAATGGGAGCCAGTGAAGGGCTAGGTAGAGGGGGGAGACAGAAGAGGAGCGGCGAGAAAGGAAAATAAGCAACCTATAGCAACCAATCAGATTCTAGCTGTCATTCTGTAGAATGTACTAAATAATTGATAACTAGAATCTGATTGGTTGCTATATAACATCTTCACTTTTTCAATCCCGCAGCTTGATAAATTTACCCCCAGTTGTTAATTGTATTAAACAGTTTGTTCCATGATGTAATCAGTCTACCTATGGCAAATATTCCATTAAAAAAAAAAAAAATACTTCTGAACAGTAAAATAAAAAAGGTTAACTTGAGGTGGAAAAAAAATTTGCATTTATCAGAATGTGTAGAAATACATCTGGTCCTCCATACAATATGTGCAGTATGTTGTAACTAAAAACATCAACATCAATTTTGCATGTGCATTTGCCCACACAACAAGAAAAACAACTGTTGTACAGTACTGACATTGCTGGTGTTAAACGTGTTTAAAGATAGAGTAAAAGCAGAGAATTGAGCTAATTGAAATGCTTTAGGGGCTGAGGGGGCAGGGAAAAAGTGTATATTTTAGCAAACTGTAAAATGGGATTTGACTGTCTATCAAAACTGTGGCATTTGACAAACAAACTAAGGTTACAATGGCAACCATAAAATTCCTGTGTTTGGCCAGTGATGATTTCCATTCTATATATTTCAAATTTGGAATCCCTTCTGAGAAATCTACTACTAGGGGGTGTAGGATATGTATATAACTAAGTATCGTTGTCTGCGCTTCCTGAGATAGCGTGTATGGCGGCTGCCAAAATATGGGATGGGAGGAGGGGGGTTCCAAACCTCTGTCAAAGTCGAATAATTGCATGAAAGAAAGTATATTGATTAAGATTGTTTTACTGTGCAATTGTCATGGCGCAATCGCCCGATAAATAACGCACGCATGCACTCGCACTTACATATTCACTTGTATTTAGTTCATATTTATAATAGTTCCAATCCACAGTTGTTAATGAGCAGATGTTATTTGGTTTATAGTTATATATTATAAGTTTATATGTACACATTAGTGAGATCTAAGGTTCAGGTCACAGGAAACATGTCATGTCTGGTATCATTCTAATCTCCTATTTATTCGCAGACGTCCGGTTCATTCGCCGAAAGGATTGCTCCTTGCGTATGCTAGTTACAGATGATAGGGAATAAATGATTGGAATGATATTGCCTGTGTAATGCTAATAGACCAGTTTAAACTAGTTCTTGGCGGGAACATTAGTATTCATCCTCTGGAGAGCTGACCCCTGCACTTACAAAGCTGACCCCCACCCTTGGAGGGTGGTGTTTGAACTGACCTATGGACTGCATTACACTGGACCTGCCTGAACCTATGGAAACTTGCCAAGTCCCCTGTATTGTATTTACTGTAACACCAAATGTATATATATATTGCTCCTTGGAATCAGCTAGTGAGTCACTCTGACCACAGTCTTCGGGACTGAAGGACTGTCTAGCTGGATCCAGCAGAGCGCAGCACCGCGCAGCGTATGTATGGGCTGTACTTATTTATTAAACTGTTATACTTTTGCTAAATAAATTGCTTGTGCTTTGGAACCACATAAATCGCATAGACAATGATTATTGGAAAACGATGAAATTACTTTAATACATCCTAAGTGTGACAAATTGCAAGAAATTCCCAAGGGGTCTGAAAGTAGCATTCTAAATAGTGTTTTAATCAAACTGGCATAATATAAAAACCACATATATTAGCATATTGCAATATCCACTGGTAGGTATGATATGCTACTATACATGGTTTTTATATTATGTCAGTTTGATTAAAACACTATTTAGAATCCTACTTTCAGACGCCTTGGGAATTTCTTGCATCGGGTGTAGGATATTGGTGTCTGGAGATAGAGGGCTTGATTAACGGATGTAATTCCGTTGGTGTAGCGCATCTTGCATGAAATAGCTCTGCGCATTCACCGAAACGGACATTACGCCAATGAATTGCATGCAATTCATGTCTGAACCCAAATGACACTTATGACTGCCGATGAAATGAGAGGCGGGAAGGGGGCGGTCTAACGTAGACCATGTACAGAAAAGCGTTCGAAAGCAGATACAGTTAATTCACGTGCTGTGTTTGTTGTCGGTACGCTTGTTTTCAGCCATAACTTTTGCACCCGCTACAGGTCAGGTGTAAATGCCGACTGACAGTGATGACTGACACGGCCTAGCCTTTCATTTAAAAGTTACATGTATGCGTATCACAGGACAACTGTATGCAACTAAGATATACTATTAAAACCCATTGTATGTACAGAATGAATTGAAAGCATCTTTATGTCATTCATTTAAAAATAAAAAAATATATTTGAAAATAAACACTTACATTAAGGTTTACACTGATAACAGTTGACATATATGCTTCCCACCTTTCTCCTCTTGTCACATATGACCCCTAATGTGACTGTATCACTCATAAAAAACTTATGGTATCAATTTATTTAAGGGAAATAGCGCAGGGTGCTGATTTATATAAATTGCCAATGCACTTATTTTTAATATTGTATATATTCTGAGATAGGAAATCGTTATTTCTGAGACCAGGGTAGAAACAGTTTTTTCCTGTTTTCACCTTGCTAAAGCATATGCCTTATTTCTGATGCATATATCTGATACAATAGGCCTTTGTGGATGGAGTTCTTGTGTGTATTGGTATGTTTATAGTATTGAAGTGTCATTGTTTAGGATTTGTTAGGTTGCTAGTGTAAACCTTCAATTAGCTATATGTGCAAGGGAGTCTGATAGAAGGAAGTGCGAACAAAGTTTTGTGATGAAGTGTCATGCCTGCTCTGGCCAAAGGCCCAGCAGGGGGTCGTTACTGTGTGGCCTTTTGCCCAGAGTGAATTTCATAAATAAGTGTAAATTTTGTTAGCCTTGAAATGCATGTAAATCTATGTTTTGGGAAGCAGTGTACATCCTGATTCTAAAAATAGACTATTTCTGAACTGTATAAAAGATGAGCTGTGTGAGCATGTAATGTGTCATTCTGATTCCAACATTTGACCTGATCACACTAGTACCTCAAACCAGTGTGAGCAAATAAACATCTTGCTTCAAGACCTGCTTGGAAACATCTTCAATATTGCTGTATTCCTGTGATCTACAGATTAGACCGTAAATCTAATCCGTTCGCTGGCTGTTCTGAGGTTTGGACCCAAGCTTTCCAGTACCACCGCTCTGCCTGCTACCCAGCAGACCTGGTCAGTGTGATAGGCCAGGGGGGGATCCATTCACAGCAACCCTGATCCACAGTAAGAGGTCAGGAGTACCAGACCAGGTACACCAGCAACGAGATGCGCTAGCAGTGTAATTTACCCAGAAGAAACCCGGTACTGGATGCCAGTAAGGAGACAAGTGGTGGCAGCTTGTGTAAGCCCCGCCTACTGCGGCAAGAGGGCCCTTTTTGTAAAACAAAAGGAATTGGTGGCAAAGTAAGCCCAGCTGGTGCCCAGCAACAAAAGACAGGGTGGCATAGGCAGTCCATCCTGTCACACCTACCCTCGCTCCCATTATCACAAAGTTATATATGATATGTGACAATGGTAGGCAGGGGCAGACTGGCAGTTCTGACAAATGCCATAAGGGCCGATGGACCAATGTAGATTGCCTTTTTCTTTCTTCCCAGGTCCCAGCATTGCACGCTATTAGTCCCAAGCTAATGGGGCCGGACCTAGCCTACCAGTGGCTTCCCGGTGGTTGGCTCCTCCCTGGGAACCAGCCTCATTACTAAATATGCCGCATAGATCTACCCAGCCCTGATCCTCACCTTCCCTGCTCCCCGCTGGGTGCGCACATCTCGCATCAGACTGCCTGTCTGAGCTGTGGCTCCATCGCCGCCCAGTAGGAGGATAGGACACAGGTTAGTAGATGCCCTAATCAGGTATGTTAATGTATTTTCTCATGCTGCAATGCATTTTTAATTACTTTTTAACCATCTTTTATTGGACTTGGGGCAGAAATGTGTGTTGTAATTTGATTTGGGGGTACTACGCTGTGATATAATGTGATTTGGGGGCACTACTGTATTGCATAATATAGTTTGGTGGCACAATTGTGTCATAATATGATTTGGGGGCACAATTGTGGCATAATTTGATTTGGGGGCTCTATCAATATCAATTGGGGGTATGCACTCAGGCGTGAGAGTCTTAATATAATGTGGGAGGTTGGCTATTAATTTAATGGTGGATTTTAGGTGGGGGCTAATTATTTAATGGATGCTATTTTATTTGTGTGGTGATGGTGGAACAATTTAATTTATTGGTGGGGCTGTTTGAAGGGAGGGAATTAGGTTTATTTGTTAAATAGCAATACTATTAATTTAATGTCTGGGCTGGTTGGAGGAAAGTAGATCTAATTAACAAATTTGAATTATTTTAATTCTGGGGCTGAAGGGAGGCCTCTCTCCTACTCTGTGCTCCTTCAAACGTGCACTCAAAACTCACCTCTTTCTCAAAGCCTACCAACCATCCACTTAACCCCCATCTCCTCCACTCATTCTCCCCTCTCTCCCATTCCCTCAACTGGCTCCTCTTGTGCCTGGTCTGTTTAACCCTCCCTTAGGATGTAAGCTCGCTTGAGCAGGGCCCTCTTCCCTCCTGTCTCCTTACCCGTTCTTCTGCTCCGTGTCTATTGCATCTGCCTGCCTGGAGTTTCTGAAGTATTGGTACTTTTGTTTATTGTTCTGTACTGTTATACCCTGTATAGTCTACTGTTTGTACTATGTGCGGCGCTGCGGAAACCTTGTGGCGCCTAACAAATAAATTATAATAATACTAATAATAATAATTATTAAATGTGGGTGCTATATTGATTTAAAGCCAGGAGTAATTGGAGTTTTCTGTATTTCATGTACCCATTTTTTTTTTACAAATAGGGCACCAACATTCCAGGATCCAGACAAGGAGCAACTAACAACAACAGCAGCCACAGGTGCTAAAAGTGACAAGAACAGGTAGGAGAGAGCAGGACTGTCTGCCAACTGTCCTGAATCTGTATGGGCAGTCCCGGATTTGGGTGACTGTCTCGCTTAGTCAGGATTTGGTCCAACTGGAAGGAAAGTTGGGAGGTATGTCCTGCTTCACAACGTACATCGTGAAGGCAGAGCCGTGTGCAGCTAACAGTAGTGCACACAGTATTGCCTGTGTATTTGTCTAAAATAATAACCATGTTTCATCTTAAGGGCCCCCCAAGCCTTAATTCAGTTCTCGTTAGAGGAAGGGATCTGATAGCTTCTCCCAGGCCCTGGATAGGACACAGTCTGCAGAGTAAGATGAGGAGCTCTAAGTCTCACAGGATTTGGAAATCTCGTGAGACTTAAGAGCTTCCCTGCTCACTCTATAGGAAGTTCCCACCCTGATGGATGTCAGCAGCACCAGCAGCATAGATAAGTACAGTGGGCTGGCTGTGTAATAATGTGGCTGGGGCGGGGGTGATAAATGTAATGTAATGTTTTATTATAATGTATGTATCAATACCCCATGTTTACTGCGCCCCCAGCGCAATGTGGTCATGCCGTTTTCGGAGCTGCCCCACAGTTTATTCCCTCCTCATTTATGGAGGGGAGCCCAAAAAGTTCACTGTACCCGGGCCCCAAATTTGTCTTGGTGATCCTGTACAGAACATTGTCTGATACTGGTGCGCCCTATACTGCAAATAGAGAGTCAAGCTGCATGTAATACATTTGTATCTCATGGGAACCGTATAACAATGAGCTTTGCAAAAAGTACTGTAATTATTATTATTATTATTATTATCTGCAACAGAGGTGGGCCTGTGTGCTTTAAATGCCAGGGCTGATTTTCAGTCCCAGTCCGGCTCTGAAGGTAGGGAAGGTGATGGTTGTATATTACATGGGGTAGGAGGCATATGGGACATTGGAAGTATGTGTGGGTTATATGGGCAAAGTGGAGGCATATGTAACGAGGTGAAAGTGGGGGGGGTCATCTGTAACAAGCACAGAAAAAGTGGGAGCACGATGTGTGACAAGGCGAGGTGGGGGGCATTATGAAGCAGAAGATCAGTGATCCATAGGCTTTTGACAGGACAGTGGGACTAAACCACAGAGTCTACCACGGTGGTTGAACAAACCTGTGAATTCAAGCACACAGCCCTAATATCTTATCCTGACTCTCTCTTACCTTCATTAACTGTCTTATTATCCCTAAGTCTCTATCGTTCTGTCTGTCAGTCTGTCGACTATATATATTTCTCAGAGGAATGACCCGGCACTGCTGGCCACAATTTTCAATACAGAGAATCTTACTTCCAGCCTATCACACTGGAGTGAGAGTGAGCAATTTGTCCAATTAATATGAAGCATGAAGTGTCTATTAATCTATAGTACTAAAGTGGGATGGTCCTCTAGTTAAATCAAACCGCTGAATATGTGATCCCAGTATAAACACATTGGTTCAAGTTAAAATACAAATCAGAACCCAAGGACAAGTTTCTAAAAAGAAGTATTCAGCAACTCTGCAGCAAGAACATAAGAATATTTTATACTAAAAACAGACAGTAAGGAATAAAAAAAATATAATGCATATTTAGGGGCAATTGCTACATACAAGATACAAACTTTTTTAGTGGTTTCTAACACATCCTCCCCTGAATAAGTCCAAATGAGACACATTCAGGAACAGTATATGAGTTTATTGCAGTAATAATATTACCACAGGAGGTTTGTACTTGAGAGAGTCTACAATCTAGTGGGAAAAATATATTTTACTATACCTTTTAAGTTGATTTGTGTGGACAGTAAGAAATAGAACTGAGGGATGGATTAAGCCCCAGGGAAAATAAAAGCTGAGGTTTGTGTACATAACTATTTGGATCACTCAGGACTAGCCAAGCAGCAAGGTGTGGTGATGAATAGGCAAGTGTCATAAAGGGGCAGGAGCAAGGGAATAGATTAAAAAATCAGGGAGGAGTTAGTTCTCTTGTTTCTAGGGAAAGCATCCCTCTCTCCCATTCCTGACTCCTGGATCCGGTGTTCACTTCCTGGTTGAAGTGTATCCTTCTCTACTGGTAAAATAACCCTGTAGTGAAAAGGGTAATTACCAAATCTTAGTGGCCACTTAATGCGCGGTTCTCTAAAATATGGGTTCTGGTACAGGCACAGAGGTATGATGAGCCATGTGGTGAAAGGGCTCTTGGTATGGTACGGGTGTGCTGGTTCAGCCCTGTAGGTAGGTTGGTCCAACCTACAGCTTAGGCCATGGTATGGTACAGGTGTGCTGGTTCAGCCCCAGAGGTATGATGGGCCACTTGGTGCACGGGCCCTGGTATAGTACGGTTGTGCTGCTTCAGTCCCGGAGGTATTTAGAGCCGTTGGTGAGAGCGAACACTCTGTGGACTGAAATCCTATGGCTGGTTCAGCCTTTAGCATGGCAGGAGAACACTACAGGGTAAGCAAGGTGGGTGAAGCGCACATTCATGGTACTCTGGCGTTTGAAACCCATTCCCTTTGAAGAGTCATCTTAGGTTCAGTGCAAGTACAGCTCCTCTGGGCTGGCTTGCGGTGCGCTACGCTACAATTAGCCAAAAAGGGTCCCGGTTCCAGGAGGCCTACGGACAGTTGTCCCATTAACGTTCAGATACTAGAGTGCGCTTATGGATAGACAAGGCTGAGTACAGTGTTCTCCCGTCACCATTACAGCAAACGGTTATTTAAATAAAGATTTATTTACCAACAAGTCGGTATGGTGTCTTTTATTATATTATAAAAGGGTTAAGGTTAAGATCAAAAGGTCTATGGTTATATTATCAACCGCTAAGCATTGTATGACGAATGGCATATGCATAATGGCTAAGGGCAAAACTTTCAAGAAGGGGGTTTCCAAATGCAAAAATTCAGAACAACAGATATACTTGCACCAATATGCCTGCAACAGTCACTTTTTCTGGAGTCAAATTTCTTTACTGTAATTAACAAGTACATCTGAGTCACAAAGTGCTGCTTATTCACAGTGTAAGATGTTACCTAATAACAAGATTGATACTAACAGTATCTTTTTACATAGTTGAAAAACATTTCTGCAAACCTCCAGTGATTACGGTGAGATTATAGTCTTTATATACTACATGGATTACTTTATTAACCATAAAGAAATAATGTTAAGAGGATGATTGCAGCACCCAAGAAGCAGCCGAGTGCAGGGCCGGTATTTTGACCAAATTGCAATGAAGAAGATAGGGGCTCAAACCTTCACAAACTACTGAACAAAGGCAGCAATACTGTGCAACTTATATGTACAGTACAAGGGCTTTTAGATACTGTACAATAGAATTTTACCTGTGTCCACCTCACACTGTTTCAGGTACGTTCTGTAGCTGCAGAGAGTATGGAAGATACATTTACCAGGGAGACCAAGGATATGCATAATAACAGGTATTCTAGCTACATCCACCAGGTGTTCTGGCTGCATTCACCGTGTGTTCTAGCTGCGTCTACCAGGTGTTCTAGCTGCATCCACCAGGTGTTCTGACTGCATTCACCGTGTGTTCTAGGTGCGTTCACCAGGTGTTCTGACTGCATTCACCGTGTGTTCTAGCTGCGTCTACCAGGTGTTCTGGCTGCATTCACCGTGTGTTCTAGCTGCGTCTACCAGGTGTTCTAGCTGCGTCTACCAGGTGTTCTGGCTGCATTCACCGTGTGTTCTAGCTGCGTCTACCAGGTGTTCTAGTTGCATCCACCAGGTGTTCTGACTGCATTCACTGTGTGTTCTAGCTGCGTTCCCCGGGTGTTCTGACTGCATTCACTGTGTGATCTAGCTGCGTCCATCAGGTGTTCTGGCTGCATTCACTGTGTGTTCTAGGTGCGTTCACCAGGTGTTCTGACTGCATTCACCGTGTGTTCTATCTGCGTCTACCAGGTGTTCTAGCTGCATCCACCAGGTGTTCTGACTGCATTCACCATGTGTTCTAGCTGCATCCACCAGGTGTTCTAGCTGCATCCACCAGGTGTTCTGACTGCATTCACCGTGTGTTCTAGCTACGTCTACCAGGTGTTCTGGCTGCATTCACCGTGTGTTCTAGCTGCGTCTACCAGATGTTCTGACTGCATTCACCGTGTGTTCTAGGTGCGTCTATCAGGTGTTCTAGCTGCGTCTACCAGA
Source organism: Mixophyes fleayi (assembly GCF_038048845.1). NCBI lineage: Eukaryota > Metazoa > Chordata > Amphibia > Anura > Limnodynastidae > Mixophyes > Mixophyes fleayi. Next base: position 78,549,399 of record NC_134412.1, read on the forward strand.
TGTTCTGGCTGCATTCACCGTGTGTTCTAGGTGCGTCTACCAGGTGTTCTAGCTGCATCCACCAGATGTTCTGACTGCATTCACCGTGTGTTCTAGGTGCGTCTACCAGGTGTTCTAGCTGCGTCTACCAGGTGTTCTAGCTGCGTCTACCAGGTGTTCTGGCTGCATTCACCGTGTGTTCTAGCTGCATTCTTCACATGTTCTAGCTGTGTTCGCCAAATATTCTAACTGCGTCTACCAGGTGTTCAAGTTGTTATTAAATAAAATTGACACAGATAACTTAAGAAAAGTCTCAAAATCCCTGATGGAATGCAAACAGGGCTGGGGGAACACGGTAAAACTAGTAAAGGTGGCGGAGGAATGCTGCACTTTCCAGGGCAAAAAAATAATTGTTTTTGACTCGGGTGCCTTCCCCATTAGCCTGAACAGTGCAGGGATCGGGGTAGATGAAGCAGCTGCACTGTTTTTTTGAACGATCGAAAAAAAAAGCAATGTCACTTAAGAAATTGTTCAGAAACATGATCTTCAAAGTTTTATCATTTTGGATGGACAATTACTTTAGAATAATTGTATCACTCACTGTATAGGCGGATAAAATATTCATCATTAAAAATATGTATTAATCTGCACATGCTAACATGTCTATCATTGATTTAAATTAGCTAAATTATTTTGACGGTTCTCTGTCTGTACAAACTGTTCACTATGAGAAAATGTATAAATTAGTAGCACATATGGGGAAGCTTAACTCATTCAATAGATTTTTTCCAATAATGTCAAATTAGCACACACAAAGGGGCTCTCTTGCGCTTTTAATGTAAATAGAAATAGAAAAAGATGCACGCAAAACACTTTATACAAATATTTTCAGTTGGATGCATGCAAAAATGTGTCTGTTTCAAAAAGAATAGCATTTGCACCAGCTTGTGCTAGGCATAGTAATTTATGGCCCATGAGAGTGTAGATTCCATAGAGATGCATAGCATACAAATGTGGATTCACAGTGTTAGTAGTAAATGCAAAAGTTGCACTGCCCTATTTGTACACAATATAATAATGTAATAAAGTCATACTTGCCAACTTTTCCTCGTTGGCTTCAGGGAGATCCCAGGGGAGGTAGGGTGCGGGGGCGGGGCTTGACAAATCGCAACATTTTGGCCCCACCTCCTAAACAATTGTCACAATTTTGGGCAATTACAGCTGGGGGCATGGCTAAAATGACACAATATTTGTGTCATTAAGCCCCACCCCCCACCACATATCTATTGCGGGGCCGAGAACCGGGAGGTTGCCCTGCTCTCCTGCGATCCCGGGAGGTCTCCCAGAAATGGGGAGAGTAGGCAACTATGCGTTAAAGAAAAGCAGCTAATGAATCTCTAGAGACTGAAGTGTCTTTTACATTTCTGTCTCCATTACTGAAGTCATGTTGTCTTACCTGTCAGTCTTTGATTAAGTCTTGGTTTCCATGAAAATGGCCATTTCCATAGGCATCAATACAATTTCTGAACTGTGTCATCATGCCACAAATGGCGAAGCCAACCACGTCTTGTACTGGCTCAGCATCAGGGAGAATGTCAGACTCTTCAGGGAGTGAGGGAGATCACCCTTATTTCAGGGAGTCTCCCTGACATTCAGGGAGAGTTGGCAAGTATGAATAAAGTGTTACATACACAACAGAATATAGTGTCTGGACAGTGTTATTAATACATGCCAAAGCCACATTAAACAAATAAAGTAGAATTTAATACAAACATCTGTTGCTTTCCCCTTTACAAATCAAATGGGAATCTTCTTGCCTGCTGTAGTCCAAATGAATTCATGTCAATAGATGGTCATGACCTCCTATAACATCCACACTAATGAATTAAGAACTAACAGTGGCAGGTGTGAAGATGCAATGAGCAAAACTCAGAAGTGGCTAGCTAGTGCTGCCGATAGTCATCATCATCATGGTGTAATATACACCAGCTCTTTAGCACCCACAAGGTAAAGGTGTTTCTGCATATGTACCCATGTCTAATAGTGTTGCATTTACATGAACTCGTCTTTCCTGTATTCAGCCTACACTTGCCCTCCAGCATTCCTCGACTCCAGGTGTTAGGAGACATAAGTCAACAATATGCTAACAGCAGGGCCGGTGCTAGGGTCCACGGCGCCCTAGGCATTTTAAAAAAGCGGCGCCCCCCCTGCAAAAATCGCCGCCCTCCTCCCTACTCCCCCCTCACCCCGTCTCTCCTTACCTTGTCTCACCACCGCCGCCTCTCTGCTCTGTCTCCTCCCCTCCACTCACTGACACTAGTAAGTGGAGGGGAGGAGACGGAGCAGAGAGGCGGCGGTGGTGACAAAATAGCCTCTTCCCCCCCCCTCCCCGTGCATCTGAATGTTGTGCGGCGGCCGTGACAGGTATGGTCAGCGGTCGCCGCACAGTTTTAAAGTCATTTAGTATTCTGTGGCGCCCTCCAGAGCCCGGCGCCCTAGGCAAGTGCCTAACCTTGCCTAATGGGAGCGCCGGGCCTGGCTAACAGCTATACAGGGACAATACATACACATGTACAGTACAAATTTGCATATCATGAAAAAAAATCAGACGTACTTCCAACTCTACATGAGCCCCAAAATGGAACACATTCATAGTTGCCAACTGTACCCAATTCCTAGGAACTGTCCCTGGAATTTGTAGTCCCTGTAAATATCCATTTTTTTATGTTGATGAATTGCACACTACTAAGTCCAATAACTGTGTATAATCATTGCAGTTATCATTATGTATTCTTATAATCTGGACCAGTGGGCGAAGTGGGGGGACTATATGGTGCTTTGCCATACAGCCACTTCTCCTACTGCTTTGGTTGTAAAACTATCAAATTCCATTTACTTACATTCCTATTACATTCTCCATGCCGCCCCTTCTTCTAAATTTTCACTTCGACCACCGATCTGGACTATATTCATTAATATTTATTGAATATAAGTATCTCAAATACAAAACATACATTATGGTTTAAGTTTCTTAAACATGTCACAATGCAACATTTATCCCGGTTCAAACACATGGGGACATGCCTGGCACTTCTGAGGTGCTCCCCCTTCCTACCCATCCCTATAGAAGGCAAACAGGGACTACCTCCCAAATTCCCAGTAGGTGGGACAAATGTGCAGACTATCGGTACGCCAGGACAACCCCTCAATCCTAGAATGTCCCTCAAACATCAGCGCACTTGGGAGGTATGTATATGCAGAGGCAAACCGAGGGGTGGTTCTTAGTGCCTGGAAACCCCCCTCCAAGCCCGGGGCACCAGCTTCACACAGCCCTGCTTGAGAAGGTAGAGCTGCGTGCACCTAAGAATAGTGTACACAGCATTGCCCATGTATATTATGGGGATAGGAGAGCAGCCAAGCACTGTCTAAAATTATAGCCACGCATGCAGGTCACGCCCACTGGCAGCATGGTGTGGAACCCCCCTCTACAAATCCTGCATTTGCCCCTGATATGCTCAATGGAAGTTTTAGTGTTGGAAGGTCTTATTGCGCAGCATTGTGCTGTGTCTCTGAAATTTATAAGAAATATTGGCATATATTTATTTAAAATGAAACATGATTCTAGCAGTTGATATTGTTCTAACAGATTTTATTGTATATTGCTGGCTATAAACTAAACTAATTACTTATATTACTGTTTTGTACTCCACACACAGCTAGTATATAAGTGATGCTGTCATTATTAGGATAGAGCTCCCTTGCTGTGAGATGTTTTCTGTACACTGTAACAGTACAATGCACCAAGTCACCTCCTACCTATCACTGTACACGGGACACAAGGTGGAGGGCGGAATCTTTAATCTGGCGCTGGGCGTGTCCTCCCTTCCACCTTCCCCCAGCTACGGTCACTTCCTGCTTCCGGTTTGCGGTAAAGAAGCTGCAAGAAACCGGAGCCCTGGCTAGGTGCACAGGTAATGAGTGGAATACATGTTTACGTTTATTAGAATGTGTGGGCTCATGTGCTCAGATCTCTCTGAGGCTTATGTGTGAGCCGCACTTTATGGCTGATTCAGCATATGTCAGTATGTAAAAACAGTCCTGTGGTTAAGTTACAGTAATATAGTGAAATAGCAGAATCGTGCAAATGCAGGTTCATCAGTTATTTAGAATAGCTTCTATGTATTTCACTTCAATGTCCTATCATTGTGAGAAAAAATATGTTGTCTGAGTCATTGTAACTTAATTTTTTTCTAATTCAGTAAAGGACAGTGGATGAAACTTGATGGTGCAAATAGAAAAAGGTGATGTTGCCCATAGTAACCAAGCATATGTCTGCTTTCATCTAGTATGTACTAGAAAATGCTTGTGATCTTTTACCCTTTGCATCAGGTTTCATAAAGGTATTTGAGAGTGACAGTTTTCCTGATTGTGGGAATAGATGTCTCTTACTTGTTATGGAGACCTTTTTTAAGGTCTGATGGGAATGGAAATAAATTCTGCCCAGTGATCTAAGATCATGATTGAAAGAGATATCAACAATATAAACATAGACATGTGTTTAGTAAAAGTCAAGTGTATAAGCCAGTCAGCATTAAACGCTCTTTTATGCATGATGGACATAATTCTGGAAGCTTAATAACTTTGTGAGACAATGAATGATTTTATTAATATAAATCTGTACCTCTGTTTAAAATAGAGAAAATTAAAGAGGAAAGGGGGATTTGGGACATTGGGGGGGGGGGGGGGGGTGCATATGGAGAACCATTTTATATGTGATTCGACTGAACCCATTTTCTGTAAATATTGTGTTGTTTTATACCTTTAATAACTAACCTTACTGACCCCTCACTAGGTTACAAAATATAAGCATAAGCATGTTTACACTATTTTATTATTTTTCCATTTACCCCCGTGCCCATTTTATTTTGCCTCAGTGGTGTGTGCCATGACTTTGCCCTTCTGTAATTTGTGCTAACGTCCTTGATATTTTGTCTGTTGCAGCATGTTAGTTTATTTTTGTCATGCTTCCGGTATAAGGTGTTAAATCTAAATGGTTTACAACACTTTGAACATTCATATTAGATAACGAACCATTTGTTTTTTCTTCTGTAAAACCATAATTGACCATGGCCAGAATATATTGAAATGTGCAATAAATTCTATTTATTATATACAAGCTTCTTTCAGTCTTGTAAAACAGCACACCATATAACAACTTGTTTCTTATTACATTTCTTGTCATTTATAGAACAATAAAGGAAAATCAAATATTATAAGTAATTTCCCTTTAACTTAAAAGGGCAAATAAGTGACCTGAGTTTAACAGCTGTCTCTGTTGCTTTACTACTAATATGTTACTTCAGTTTATTGATGTGTCATCACCTGAAACAAAGTACCTGGATTGTAGTATAACTTTGTTTTAAGGCTGCACTTGGCAGCAGTTAAAGCCGTGTTTCTGGTTAATCGTTACATTTTCACTGAGCTGCTCTTCCTTGTGTGTATCTCCAAGATCTGCACACTGAAACACCTTATCATCCTTTGTTTCTGCAGTACAGCCTATGGGTATTAACACATGGACCTGGAGCTTGCAGCTTCCGATTGGTCCTCCCACTAACCATAGTTGTTCGTTTGCCATTTTTAGACTGCAACTTTTACCATTTCTAATACTGAACCTAGAAAAGACATCATACAATTTCCAGGGATCTGCTAATTAGAATCTCAGAGAAGGCTTAATGTTTATAAGTAAACTTAGAGGGTATTTTTATTTGAAATTCTCTAACTAGTACCGCGATAAAGTAAGAAAAACTAGATCAGTGCTGTCCACTTATGCACAAGAACACGGTGTCTTTTATGTTATACTTGTGTGCTCGCTGGATGAATATTGCTAAATGAAATCATGTAATACAATAGAGTCTGTTGAGATTGTCCCTGAGGGTGGGGGGATACTAAAAACCTTTGGACTAATGCAGATGGGCAGTCCTTGATCTTCGGTAATGGCATTATCCAGATTTCTTATAATGTCCATATAATATATCGGGGGCAAACGCAGGATTTGTAGAGGGGCGTTTCCACACCATGCCTCCAGTGGGCATGACAAGCATGCATGGGGGCGTAGCTATAATTTTAGACAGTGCTTGGCTGCTCTCCAACTATTCCTATCCCCGTAATATACATGGGCAATGCTGCGTGCACTATTATTAGGTGCACGCAGCTCTCCCTTTTCAAGCAGAGCCGTGTGAAGTGGGGACAAGGTCCAGTCACCTCAATTATACAGTGCCCTAGGCTTGGAGGGGAGTTTCCAGGCACCAGGAACCCCCCCCCCCCCTCTCGGTTTGCCTATATATATCCTAGGCTGTTGTGTTTTTTAGCAACCTATTTGTTTACAATGAATTGCTGTTAACTTTTACAGGGAGAAAACTATTCTACAATATCACCTTGTGATTGGTTTTGGTGAAGAACAATGGTATCTAAGCAGGCATTCCTATTCAGTTTGGGTTCCCTCTACCTATCCCTCCTGTTTGTATTTCTTCTTATGGATGTTTATGCCAGGCCTACAAACAACTCTTCCTCGAAAGAAAAGCCCCTGGACAATAAGGAGGAGAATGAGATTATGCCACCAGACCATCTTAATGGGGTAAAACTGGAGATGGATGGTCACCTCAACAAGGAGTTCCATCAGGAAGTGTTCCTGGGTAAAGAGATAGAAGAGTTTGATGAAGATTCGGAGCCACGGAAGAATAGGAGAAAGCTGGCAGCTATCTTTTCAAAGTAAGTCCATAGCTGCATACAGGAGAGCCAGGCAAAGCTCAAAGTTCATTGTTTTTAGACATAATATAACTAATTGTATTTGTCTAGTTAGATGCCAGGAAATTGCCATGATTCAGCTAAATGAGCATGGATTACAGCCCAGCCTCTCTAATTTATTTTTTCCTGGTGCACCAGAAACATTGATTTAAATAAAGAAGAAACACACAAGGTGATTTGAAATGTACCAGTGGTTTAGTGTTTTAAACCGTGATCTTTTAACATATAAAATGTCTACACGTGGTGGACTTTCCATGAAATAATGGCTGTAAAATAAAACTTTTAAGTGACAAGCAAACTTATCCAGCACTGAGTGTACAGAATTTTGTCACTGCTGAATAGCTAAAACGTGAACTAATGTCCTTAACATGTTCTGTAATACACAATACTGTACAGCACCACATAAGTATAAAATAGTATAGCTGTGGGAATGATGGCAGTACAAAATAGTGTAAAATATGAAGCTTCACTGTTCTATAAGACCTGGCTACACCTAATAAAATGTAGCAAGAGAAGGTGCAGATTTTGCCCAATTTTAAGTCATGGCTAAACGGTAAAAGTTAATAAAAGAAATCAATGTGATAATATTGCCACTCTTCGGTACTGCAATATGGTCAGTTGGATTTAAGTGATGTTAATTATTAAGCAGGGAAAATTGGTTTCCTAGTAGATTGCTAACAAAATGGTTACGTAACATGATTTCATCATACTGCACGTGAATATATGAGTGAAGTGTATTTGTGGGAGTGGGGTGTGTGATATGGTAAAGACATTTTGTATGGTGCGGAGTGCTATTGAATCTGTTTCTCTTTCCCAGCCAATATTTACGAAACGTTGATTAATAATAATCTTGCTGCAGGAATTTATATTACTCCTGTAAATTGTTATTGAGTCAGCTTGTAGAGAGTACTATGAAGCAAAGGTCAGTTGTGTCCCTCTTTGTACCATACTCTTTCTCTTCCTTCAGGAATCTTGTGGTTTTATTTTGGTATATTGACTGGGGTAGGCATGATGCCATTGGATGTGTGGCAGGTCCTGAGAGTCTGAATATAAGACTGAGCAGGCAGCACAGTGGCGAAGTGGTAGCACTTCTGCCTCACAGCGCTGGGGTCATGAGTTAAATTCCCGACCATGGCCTTACCTGTGTGGAGTTTGTATGTTCTCCCTGTGTTTGCCTGGGTTTCCTCCGGGTGCTCCGGTTTCCTCCCACACTCCAAAAACATACTAGTAGGTTAATTGGTTGCTATCAAAATAGCTAGGGTCATAGTCTCTACCTGTCTATCTGTCTCCCTCTCTGTCTGTATGTGTGTGTCTATATTAGGGAATTTAGACTGTAAGCTCCAATGGGGCAGGGACAGATGTGAATAAGTTCTCTGTACAGCGCTGCGGAATCAGTGGCGCTATAGAAATAAATGATGATGATGATGAGCATTAGAAAGAAGGTCTTGACACCTGCTCTGAGTGGTAGCATAAATGTTTGTTAAATGTTTTTACTAGTGGGTAGTAACACATTTTTGTGCTTGTATTTGGAAGCTTTGCAGTGTGGTTGTTTTGAGTCTACCTGCCTCATTTGCTAGTGGAAGTGAACATATGGGTTAACAAAGTGTTTTCTATTAACAGCCCCCCCCCCCCTCTCCTTTCCTTCCGTACCCCACTGCCAGCTCTCTTTAACCACCGCATGTCAAACATGATCATCCTTTGATATGTGATGTCACCGGTCTTTCATGCAACACCAGTGGGTAAGGACCGTAAGTCTTTCTCGCTGCTCTCGTACAAATTGTTACATTTTTACTATGCAAACTCCTGTATGAGCTTCCTGTTTTTAAAGATAAATACATGTCGGGCTGACGAAGACCTGGGCTAAATGAAGGAGACAATTATTTTTATGAGCGATCCTAAGAAAAGAAACACAACTCATATTTCCTTAGTGAGTGTTTTGAACTCTTGATGAGTTTCGAAAATCATGAGTTGTAACCATCACTAAAAATAGGTTTGTATTAGAAGTTTTAAGAGTTACAGAGTAATGTAATGTGGTAGACGTTCGTCTGATGTGACACGCATCTGAATCACTTGTACTTTGTTCAAGATTATAGTAGTGATTTGCGTGGTAATACGGACGGCTCACTTCCTGTAGCTGTTAGAGATCATCTTATTTGTGATTTGTTTATGGGTCACCACAATCCCCACTTCATGTCCATCCAATGTATTTCTTCTCCTCTGCCTGATAGACATATCTATAGGTCTATCAAATTGTTAGCTGGGGCAATAGACACATACTGCCCCTTCGTTCTATGATGGAAGTGCTTTGATTAATGCTTTGAAGCGCGTTCATGTAATGGGGAAACTACATTTTCCATTTAATGTATGTAACTTCTTCAATGCACAGTAACACCGCTAAGATCTTCTTTTTCCTCTACTTCCCATCAATGCTACCTCCACAATTCGTTTGAACTGAGCACCCTACAGCCACCACTCACTTCCTTTCCCAGCAGTGCCAATGGGGCCAATCATTTGCAACATTTAATTATTTCCTCAAAACGCTCACCTCAAGCTAGTTTAACGCTGAGTAACGTCTTCCAAAAACATTACTAGCCCAGGATTTCAGTGTATTGGTTCTCTTCGTTGGTGTATGTACTAATATATGCAGCTTTGCTAACAATTGTACCACACCCTAGAACTATAGTATTGTGCCCAGAAGGCATACGTTTATTAGAAAATGTGTGTCAGGAAGGATTGGCCTGATTTTAAGTGTGCTGACTGCCAGAACTGAGGAAAAGGTAGTTTGTGCTGACATAAGCTTCTTCCCATTTTACTCCCAATATCAGAGAGTGCGATGAATGATCAACTCATTCATATATTTTTGCGGCAGGCCAGCAGATGACCAGTATCAGAAAGTGTGTTGTCATCTGTCCTTCTGTAAATCACTACTTGGCACAGAGTTCGACAACATCTGGTCACCATTTGAGACAATTAAACCCTGATGTTCAGACTATAGAGAAAGCCTGGCCCTCCCAAGTCATCACTGTGGGCACGGGAGGCACTGGCGGGAGACAATCTGGCAGCGAATCAGAATAAATCAGATGCACTCTGATTTGCTGGAAGACTAACCGCGGAGCTCTTAGTCTTGCGAAAGAAACATCATCATCGCCATTTATTTATATAGCTCCTCTAATTCCGCAGCGCTGTACAGAGAACTCGCTCACATCAGTCCCTGCCCCATTGGAGCTTACAGTCTAAATTCCCTAAAATACACACACACACACAGACTAGGGTCAATTGATAGCAGCCAATTAACCTATTAGTATGTTTTTGGAGTGTGGGAGGAAACCGGAGCACCCGGAGGAAACCCACGCAAACACGGGGGGAACATACAAACTCCTCACAGATAAGGCCATGGTCGGGAATTGAACTCATGACCCCAGCGCTGTGAGGCAGAAGTGCTAACCACTGAGCCACCGTGCTGCCCTATGACACATAATGAAAGCCTCATCTTTTGAGACACTGCAAGAGGTAGAGCTAGCTAACATTCTTTGTAAAGATGGTCCTCTCTGCTACTGCTGCCACCTGACTTGCCCTCACAGACAGCAAGGGTGGAAAATTTTCTTTTTGAAGTTGCTGGATCTTAAGTTTTGTCCTTGGCTACTAAATCTGTGTCGAGACCATGAATTCAGAATCTGTCCAATTTGGCCATCCATGTAAAAACAAATTAAAAACAGGACTTGTCACTCTAGCCGAGCCTTTGAAAAAGATATAGCAAAACTTACGTCAGATGGACGCGTTGCTTAGGATGCGGTTCAAATACTCTTAAATAACCTGGTATTTCTAAAACTATGTGGGGGAATAATTGAAAATAGAACGGAGATGCTAATTTGACTGGTTACCAGAGATACGGGGGTAAATGTATCAAGCTGAGAGTTTTCTGGCGGGTTTGAAAAGTGGAGATGTTGCCTATAGCAACCAATCAGATTCTAGTTATGATTGTGTAGAATGCACTAAATAAATGATAGCTAGAACCTGATTGGTTTTTTAAACCCGATGGGAAAACTCTCAGCTTGATACATTTACCCCATGGAATGTCACTAATAGCGATCTCTGCCTTTTTCAGTATCCTCTATTTCAGCAATCAGACTCTAGCAACTCATGACTTAGTAATCGGAGGGAAGGTCTAACAACAAAGGGACAGAAAACAAAATATCTTGAAACAAGTAGACCAGTCCGCGTACTTATATTTATTGCTGGTATAATAGTTGAGTACACTCACTTCAGCATAGATAAGCAGTACAGGTGCAAACAAACAGGGTTGTTGTGAAATAGGCACAGTCTAATAGCCAAAACGTCTTATGTTGGCAGTGGATAACTCCTAGTGTTCAAGCCAGCCGGCTGAGTATCTGGATGAAAATATGTAATCGATGTCCTTGTTGAAACAAGATGTTCAGTATAGGAAATCAGATAAGGACGGTCATACAGAGAATATGAAAAGTTCCCAGAGAGGGTAAATAGGTCTAGGTAACAAATAGTCACGTTTTCAAAAGCTGAAATCGGAAAGTCTGTATGGCGCTTGTCTGCGAGTCCGTGAACCGGACTAGCCAATAGTGAAATAAAAAGCCGTAAAAAATAATATCTGGAAAATCGGCTAGAAAATGTGATTTAAGACGAGGGCAGTGCACTTACCCTATCCGTGAACACTAGGAGTTATCCACTGCCAACATAAGACGTTTTGGCTATTAGACTGTGCCTATTTCACAACAACCCTGTTTGTTTGCACCTGTACTGCTTTTCTATGATGAAGTGAGTGTACTCAACTATTATACCAGCAATAAATATAAGTACGCGGACTGGTCTACTTGTTTCAAGATATTTTGTTTTCTGTCCCTTTGTTGTTAGACCTTCCCTTCCCCTCCCCGCGCCGGGGTGTTGACCACTGCAAACTTTCTAGGGTTTGGGACCATACCCTTACCATTTATCCCCTTGGCTGCATCCCCCTACCCTAGGGAAGCGCAGAATATCCATATCTATTTCTATATCATGACTTAGTAATGGCTGAATAGCAGATTACAGGCAGTTGGGAACAAACTCTGTAATCATGAGAGCTTGGAGCTGATGAAAGCAATCGGTTCCTAGCGGTGAATGCATAAGGAATACAGCATGGGGTTTTGAAGATTAAAAGGAGACTATGTGCTGAGAATTCTGAACTGTCAAAGTATGAATAGCTATGAGCAACAGTGTATCAAATTTATATATTAGAACCCACGACATTGAATTTCAGTGGCATAGCATGCTAAGTGATCCTTGTATTATAGTCAGTAATTCTCCTGCATAATAAAAATGAATTAGAAGCGAGTAATTAGAAGCCAATAATACTAATGTTGCTGATTTGGATTGATATAAAATCAGCTGTTATTTAAGAAATTAAATTTCATACAGCGCTAACATATGCAGGTGAGACTTTGGAGCAGAAAAGCATACTAAACATTTGCTTTTGGTTAAATACAAATAAGCTATGCGTAACAATGTATAACACAAATGTATAGAAAGAACAAATAAAGTTTGGGAATCTAAGAACCCTTTTCCTAACGTGGTACTAAATGCGCGCGTGTGTTTGCAAACCCTATTGTGGAATAATGTGAATACAGGAAATTCTAAATTTGCTACCTGAGCTGTGAAAAGTAACCCTCACTAATAGGATCTAGAAAGAATTCGAGAGATAAGTATGACATAAACTCGCAGTTTTCAGATCTTTTCATTAATTTTTAAACCATTTTTGCTTGGGATGAAATTTATAGCATATCAATTAGACTTGGTTGTAATATTAACTAATAAAAATGAATTTTAATGATAATAGAAAATTCAAGATAAGTCTTTTGTGAGTTCTTGTGATTCAATACTGGTAATGGATAGCGCGCCTCCGAAATTAGAAGTCCTTCTTCGCCTCAACAGAATTTGCCTGTGTGTGGTCAGCGTTTGAGGCTCCTGCAGCATTAGTTAGTGGCCACAGTGATCGGAATTTATTACAATAATCCACATTTTCTCCTGCATATAAATAAAATCTGTATGGAACATTATCATAAGCATTTTAATCAGACTGCTTCTATATTTGTATAACCTTTTAGAGTGCATATCAGATTAGTCTTTTACATTAATTTTAATGGACTTGGACTTTGGCAGTTATATTCATCTGCAAGGTTATATGCTTTGGAAACAGTGTGTCAGCAAGGAGCAGACCCCATAGACGTTGGTTCTATGAATTATCAGCAGTTTTCTGCTACCTTTTACTGATAAAATGCTGCTTCAGAAATGCAGGACTGACACCAGCCTTAAATATGCCCTATTGTCAGGGAGATTGGCTTCAGTGCAAATCTTATTGCTGCAGATAGATGTAAAAGTCTGCATCAATTGCTGCTACTTCCAAGATCCATTCATTACTAATAGATCCATTGGCTAAAATTTTAAATACAAAAAGGAAGCGCGCAAAGATGGTACAGTATTTTCAACACCAACATATATTCTTTCTTATTTCAGTAGTAAGTGGGCAGCACAGTAGCTAGGTGGTTAGCACTTCTGCTTTACAGCACTGGGGTCATGCGTTCAATTCCCAACAATGGTCTTACCTGTAAGGAGTTTGTATGTTCTCCCCGTGTTTGCGTGGGTTTCCTCAGGGTGCTCCAGTTTGCTCCCACACTCCAAAAGCATACTGGTAGGTTAAATGGCTGCTATCAATCGACCCTAGTCTGTGTTGGGGTATTTAGACTGTAAGCCCCAATGGGACAGGGACTGATGTGAGTGCGTTCTCTGTACAGCGCTGCGGAATCAGTGGCGCTATATAAATAAATGGTGGTGGTGATGATGATGTTGAGCGTGCCTGTAGTACAAAGACTCAACTGGAATGTCTTCCATGCCGAAAACCCTTAGGAGGTTATCACAAACTCGGGCAGGATTTTTATTACCTATAGAAAATAACATGGACACCAGCTCGTGGTGTAGTAAGAGAAATGCTTTTTAATTCTGCATACGTTAAAACCTTGTACATAACATACAAGAGAAATTGTCTTAACAGTATAACGTTCTAGGTGGTCAGCAGTGACCGTATTCCTCCTTTGTTGTAAAACTGACCACCGGAGTCATGTGTGTTACAAGTTGTCCAGTAGGTCGAATAGAGCTTGCAGGAAGGTACCCTACGCGTTTTGTCTTTGTGAAGTTATTAAAACAAAACACATAGGGTTTCTTCCAACATGCTGTTAAAGCAAAACGCGTAGGGTGGCTTCCCGCATGCTGTGAACCTTTTGGATATTGGTGTTGAGGCAGAAACAGCAATGACACCACAGGTCCCAGGAAGTGAGTGCAAAGGATAATATTCTTTGACTTTTGTCCAAATATGTATCCCTTTATATTATCTATATTTTTCAGTGCTAGATAGTGTTGTCTTTCACCTTTCTTTTTCGTTACTGTTTTACTTAATGCAACAATACATTTAAACCGTGAGCTGTGTAAGAGGATATTTTAAATAATAGTTTTAGGGTAAAACCCCTACAATTGCACAATAAATGATTGCATTTGGACGTTAACCTCCACTGTACAGAAAGTGTAGTCATTCTGAGAAATCTGAGCCTACATAGTCGGTAATGAGGCGTTCATTGACTCTTCCTGTTGGAAGTACTATATCTTGTGGTACCTTTACAAGAAATTATACCTTTATGATTTGAGACAGCCCAGCAACTTGAAACGTGACTGAGGTCTGTGATTCTCAAAGCCTGAGAGTGGTTACAGAAAACACCCCCACACAGTTACAGATCTTGGTTACGATATTCGTGCACTTCAGACCTTGCAGATAAAGATGTTTTTGCTGAACCTGTTTTTTCTTTGTAGCAATAATGTAAAAGAAAATGAATTAAATGTAAGGTTGTGTTAATGATCATTTTCCCTTCACTTAATTGTCCTTACTTCACAACATATACCATGAATCTGCAACAATGTTATGGCTGCACACCTTTTATACTACAGAACAAAGCCAGGTTCCAGCAACAATGTTGCGGCTGCTATTTTTTATTTATTTTTGTTTTGGGATGTTCTGATTTGTCATTCAGCCAGTCAAGGAGTATGCCGAAACATGGCGCTGTTTCTGGGTCCTGGTGTGTGTTCTGTGGTGCAAGGTGTGCGGACGCTGGGTCCTGGTGTGTGTTCTGTAGTGCGAGGTGTGCGGACGCTGGGTCCTGGTGTTTGTTGTGTAGTGCAAGGTGTGCGGACGCTGGGTCCTGGTGTTTGTTGTGTAGTGCAAGGTGTGCGGACGCTGGGTCCTGGTGTGTGTTCTGTAGTGCAAGGTGTGCGGACGCTGGGTCCTGGTGTGTGTTCTGTAGTGCAAGGTGTGCGGACGCTGGGTCCTGGTGTGTGTTCTGTAGTGCAAGGTGTGCGGACGCTGGGTCCTGGTGTGTGTTCTGTAGTGTAAGGTGTGCGGACGCTGGGTCCTGGTGTGTGTTCTGTGGTGCAAGGTGTGCGGACGCTGGGTCCTGGTGTTTGTTGTGTAGTGCAAGGTGTGCGGACGCTGGGTCCTGGTGTGTGTTCTGTAGTGCGAGGTGTGCGGACGCTGGGTCCTGGTGTGTGTTCTGTAGTGCGAGGTGTGCGGACGCTGGGTCCTGGTGTGTGTTCTGTAGTGTAAGGTGTGCGGACGCTGGGTCCTGGTGTTTGTTGTGTAGTGCAAGGTGTGCGGACGCTGGGTCCTGGTGTGTGTTCTGTAGTGCGAGGTGTGCGGACGCTGGGTCCTGGTGTGTGTTCTGTAGTGCAAGGTGTGCGGACGCTGGGTCCTGGTGTGTGTTCTGTAGTGTAAGGTGTGCGGACGCTGGGTCCTGGTGTGTGTTCTGTGGTGCAAGGTGTGCGGACGCTGGGTCCTGGTGTTTGTTGTGTAGTGCAAGGTGTGCGGACGCTGGGTCCTGGTGTGTGTTCTGTAGTGCGAGGTGTGCGGACGCTGGGTCCTGGTGTGTGTTCTGTAGTGCGAGGTGTGCGGACGCTGGGTCCTGGTGTGTGTTCTGTAGTGTAAGGTGTGCGGACGCTGGGTCCTGGTGTTTGTTGTGTAGTGCAAGGTGTGCGGACGCTGGGTCCTGGTGTGTGTTCTGTAGTGCGAGGTGTGCGGACGCTGGGTCCTGGTGTGTGTTCTGTAGTGCGAGGTGTGCGGACGCTGGGTCCTGGTGTTTGTTGTGTAGTGCGAGGTGTGTGGACGCTGGGTCCTGGTGTGTGTTCTGTAGTGCGAGGTGTGCGGACGCTGGGTCCTGTTGTGTGTTCTGTAGTGCGAGGTGTGCGGACGCTGGGTCCTGGTGTGTGTTCTGTAGTGCGAGGTGTGCGGACGCTGGGTCCTGGTGTGTGTTCTGTAGTGCAAGGTGTGCGGACGCTGGGTCCTGGTGTGTGTTCTGTAGTGCGAGGTGTGCGGACGCTGGGTCCTGGTGTGTGTTCTGTAGTGCGAGGTGTGCGGACGCTGGGTCCTGGTGTGCGTTCTGTAGTGCGAGGTGTGCGGACGCTGGGTCCTGGTGTGCGTTCTGTAGTGCGAGGTGTGCGGACGCTGGGTCCTGGTGTGCGTTCTGTAGTGCGAGGTGTGCGGACGCTGGGTCCTGGTGTGCGTTCTGTAGTGCGAGGTGTGCGGACGCTGGGTCCTGGTGTGCGTTCTGTAGTGCGAGGTGTGCGGACGCTGGGTCCTGGTGTGCGTTCTGTAGTGCGAGGTGTGCGGACGCTGGGTCCTGGTGTGCGTTCTGTAGTGCGAGGTGTGCGGACGCTGGGCCTTGGTGTGCGTTCTGTAGTGCGAGGTGTGCGGACGCTGGGTCCTGGTGTGTGTTCTGTAGTGCGAGGTGTGGGGACGCTGGGTCCTGGTGTGTGTTCTGTAGTGCGAGGTGTGGGGACGCTGGGTCCTGGTGTGTGTTCTGTAGTGCGAGGTGTGCGGACGCTGGGTCCTGGTGTTGTGTGGTTGCTGTTTTTCTATCATGCTTCAGGAACCAGATTGCTTATTATACCCATATAGGTAAAGAATAATTAATATTGACTACTAAACATATATTTGTTATAGCTTTGAATTAATGCACCTGCTTCCTGTCCTGCCATAGCATTTAATTGAATGTAAATGTAGTATCTCCTGTTATTCACCAGGCTGTTATGTCTCTATGGGACGTGATTGGAAATGAGTAGAGATTTTAGTAAAATATCCGCCTCTGTGTCTCCGTGGACTGTTCTAGAGACACGGCGCGGCACCTTGTATCTAATTGAATTACCGACTAGGTGTACTCCACCTAGATTTATGTGGGGAGACGCCACTCTCATCCCCTTTTAGTGCTGGTATTGTTTCCAGTTATAAAGTGCTCAGATTACTCTTCTGGTTTCTGCAGAAACCAGATGTGTCCAGGAGAGAGAGAGAATTTTGTTTTTTTCTGACCAAGTTACAGGAGAACCTCCTGGAAATTGACAGAACAAGCAGCGTCATGTTAAAGGTCTAACAATTTTGGTGTTACAAAATAATTCTATATTGGAGTGCACCTTTTAAACTAAGTCAGACCATTCCAGGGTTGATTAAATATAATTATTCTAAGGCTATTCTGCTTACTCAGTAACCTTAGACTCCTCTGTGCACCTGGCTGAGGAATGGAAAATAAAGATGATTGAACTGCAGCAGAACGCTATAGAAAAATACGCCTCCAGTATGGAATATTCACTGTCAGAAACATAATTAAGTCATGGAAGTTCAGTGGAACTGTTGAAGTCAAAGTTTGATCTGAAAGGCCCAGAAGAATTTCTGATAAACTGGTGGGATCCGGCAAAGCAGAACCCACATTTCCTTGCAAAGGACCTGCAGAAAGTTTTAGCTCACACTGGAGTCCAGTGTTCATTGTCTGCAGTAAAACAGTTGTCTGAAGAGAACCTTTCTTATAAACTCCTAGCAAAACAATGAAAACATTGTTCCAGTAAGCAAAGTGCTGTGAACTGATGAAAGCAAAAATGTAACGCTTGGTCACATCCATGAAAGCTACATCTGGAGAAAGCAAGTGAAGCATTTGTAGAAGAGATCACCTTGTCTGCTGTTAAGAATGATGAGTGTATGTAAGTGTGTAAGTGCTGTGTGTATATACATACATACATGTTTGTGTTACTGATGTTGTGGACTTTATACTTTCTAACAAGGACTGCCAGCCAAAACAGCCGTAAATAAGAGGTTGACCTGATAAATATGCTAAGAGCTGAATTGTTAAACACTATGCTTTAGCCAATCCTACAGTAAGGGCTCATTCACAGGGAAGCACATTGGCTTAGTGGTTAGCACTTCTGCCTCACAGCACTGGGGTCATGAGTTTGATTCCCAACCATGGCCTTATCTGTGTGGAGTTTGTATGTTCTCCCTGTGTTTGCGTGGGTTTCCTCCGGGTGCTCCGGTTTCCCCCCCACACTCCAAAAACATACTGGTAGGTTAATTGGTTGCTATCAAAATTGACCTTCGCCTCTGTCTGTCTGTGTATGTTAGCAAATTTAGACTGTAAGCTCCAATGGGGCAAGAACTGGTGTGAATGAGTTCTCTGTACAGCGCTGCGGAATTAGTGGCGCTATATAAATAACATGATGATAATGATGATGTCTGACACATTTGCACTCTAAAACTTTAATGCACGTTGTAGGATTTAGAAAACGGCACAACTTATATCTCATCCCTTACACATGGTAAAAGTACATTCTATCAAAATGGAAAACACGCTAAATATATAATCAGAAATGCTTCAAGAGTATGTTGTCACCTTAACGCATTTTGCCCATGTTCCCAGACCATGTGCCTATGAGCCCTTAAAGACCCAGGATTGCATTTGAAATGACATGCTATCGACACTGGAGCTGCTAACTGCCTTATGTAGTATTTGTAACTTGTAGCATGCAGCTTGGTTTTCTAACCTTCCTGGTGGTCGGGAGCAGAGACCATATTTATTTTGTAAGCATGCAGTGTGTTGAAAAGGAAAAACCCCAGACCACTTAGGTGGGTGGTACTCGACTCACTTTCACATGGCCTAGTTTTGCGTACTACTGTATGTGTGTCGGGGGTGCTAACTGCAGATGTTATGAAAGGGGGCAGCACGTTAGGTGCGGTTTCCTGGAGAGATCACTTCTTTAGTGTCGCAGATGAAAGTGTAAAAAAAAAAACAAAACGTGGTTTTCAGCCATTTACACACTACTGCAACATGTAACATGCAACAAAGTGACTGTTTATGAAATTTTAGTTTTGGGAGGCAGACAGAGCAGTGTCACTCGTAACCAGCCACATTTTAATTGTAAATTATACATGTAATGGTTTCTTTTTTTTAGTCCTTTCTATTCAACTGACATCTGTCGCCATCATCAGCTATTTATATAGCGCCACTAATTCCGCAGCGCTGTACAGAGAACTCACTCACATCAGTCCCTGCCCCATTGGAGCTTACTGTCTATATTCCCTAACATACACACACAGGTTAAAGTCAATTTAATAGCACTCAATTAATCTGCTAGAATGTTTTTGGAGTGTGGGAGGAAACAGGAGCACCCGGAGGAAACCCATGCAAACACGAAAAGAACATATCGGGAATCGAGCTCATTACCCCAGTGCTGTGAGGTTGTAAATTGCAGGAGAGCCACAGTAACGTTTTTTAGCCTGGGTGGGAAATAAGTAGTTGCAAAGGTTTTTTTTTTATACGGAGATGTTCACTTCAAGAGTGTGTTTTGGTTTTTTTTATGTTGAATTTGTTCAAGCACCAGGATGCAGCTATCTACATCTACTTGCATGCTTGAAATGTTAAAAAGGAGAAACAAATTACCCACCTGCTAACGGAAGTCTCTCCCGGTGCTGTAGAGCAGACAGGTTGTCATACAATGCGTCTTCTGGCTCCATGTAGTAAACTGAGGATGCTATGAATGGGGGCAGCTGCTTTTGAGAGACTATAAATGCAAAAAGGGGTCTTCCAAGGGCTGTTTTTGTTTGTTGTGTGTCTGTTTTATTTATAGAACTGAATGTAACTTTGGGTTGGTATAGCTTTCACATTCAGTTTCAGTACCACTGACTTATTTAGAGTAAAGGGCCGCTCAATCCTATGGGTTAGATTTACTAAGGGGCGGTTTGTGCAAAGCATCGCTTTTCGGCTATTTTACTAAAGCCCAAACCGCCGTCAAAATGGCCAGAAATGACATTTAAAAAAACACCACTTTGTATGTTCATCATTGCTAAAATCGCAATGGCGATTTGCAAACAGCTTACTAAGCTGGGGTTTTCAAAACCGCCAGAAAACAGCCATCCAAACGGGCAAAGTAAAATAGTTGGTTGTGAATGGCGAGATTGATCAAACTGCTGCTGTTTGATCTATTTTGCCATTCAGAACATAAGATAAAGCACCATTGACACTTAAAATATTTGGAAAATCATTATTTATTGATAAAGGGACAAAATGAATTTAATAACTTATGGGGATTTTTTTTTTAAAGGGACACTATTATAGCATTATGTCATGTGGGAAATGTGAATATATAATATTAACTGATTGTTAATGGTGGATATAATTATTTATATTGCACAATTTGTCATTGCATATTGTCCGAATAATAATTAAATAATTTTTTGTCCCCTTAATATAGTGAATTTTTTTTTTCCCATCATAAGTTATTTAATTTATTTTGCCCCTTAATCAATAAATGATTGCCAACCTAATTTAAATGTCGATAGTGCTTCGATGTTCTGTATGGCAAAATAGTTCAAACAGCATGTTTAAGCTATCCAGCCATTCTGAAGCAGGTATTAAAACTGTCCGGTCCTGTCTTTTGGATGGCGGTTTTGATGGCGGTTTCATTCAAACTGCCGGCGGTTTAGCTTTTTCAATCCGCCATACATCGCCAGTCATTTTAAATGAAAACCTCAAGCTGCCCTATAGTAAATGCGGCAATTTGGACCACTAAACCGCCAGCGATGAATGGTGGTTTTAAACTGCCACCAAACTCGATTCTTAGTAAATCTAGCACAAACTGTTTTTGTTTTTGTTTTTGTTTTTGTTTTGTTTGTATTTGTTTTTTGTTTGTTTTAGATATGAACCACAAAGATTAAATATATTGTTTAGTACTACCATGACAATGTAACGAGGCTCTGTTAAAAAGTATTGGTTATCCGCTCCGCTACAGGCAGCTAAAGTACCTCTGACATTTCTAGGACTTTGGCCCTGATGGGATCTGACACAGGTCAGACAGCTGAGATTACAGGAGTTTGAGATGCTGTGATGTCACTGGCCCCGCCCTTGTGTAGTGATTCACCAATCCACACTGCGGAGGTCATTTAAAACTCACGAAATATCTGATGTGTAATGCTAATGGTTTGGGTGTACGCATGGATTTCTGCAAAAGTAAATAGGTTAGAGAGGAAGATAGATGGCAGCGTTGGTGGAGGGGCAGACAATTGTTCCAACTGAGGGGAGGCCGTGGCTGAGTCCAGAGCGCCTGGTTTTGTAAAGCTGCACAGAAACGAGATCTCATGTGAAGTGGTGATATTGAATTTAGGTAAAGGAGTAGAGAAGGTGGATTTATTGGGGAGTTCCTTGCTGTGCGCTGGGGTTTATGGTCATTTTCACTTTGCCATAAAGGTCTTCAGGTCTCATCATATAGTTTCTAATGAAACAACTTTGCATCTCCATGTTGCATGTAGGTGGACAAGCTCATTTATTCATGCACTCTGAACAGTGTGATAAAGAGCTCTACACACACAAGTACCACGTGCAATCAGACTATCGGTTGTTCCCCCTCCTGATCGGTTTAAGCTATAAATGAGATTAAACCAAGAAGTATTTTAGAAGAAAACCAGAAAATAATAATGAAGCAGGTGGTACTGAAGTGGTTGGACTTTGCCATTATTTTTCCAGTTTTGTTCAGTGCACCACATAAAACCGTTCCACCTCTTTGTACACCTTTACACACCTAGGCGCGCTTCTAGATTACGGAAGCTTCTCCTGAGACTGGAGGGTGGGATTGTACCTTGATGTGGACCATGTGGGCACACTGGGCTAGATTTATTAAGCTGCGGGTTTGAAAAAGTGGGGATGTTGCCTTTAGCAACCAATCAGATTCTAGCTGTCATTTTGTAGAAGGTACTAAATAAACGAAAGCTAGAATCTGATTGGTTGCTATAGGCAACATCCCCACTTATTCAAACCCGCAGCTTAGTAAATCTAGCCCACTGGGTCAAACGCAGGGTGTATTGCTGCCAGCATTAAATGTGTTTCGTAGGTGAGGCCTAATGCAAAGTAAGTCTACCCGATGGCCAGTCACTCTCTGTCTGCTCTCTGTCTGCTGTGTTAGAGAAGCATCGCTCTCCTAACATGGCAACTTGCTGTAGAGGAGAGGAAAAGAATATGGTAGACGCATTATAAAAGCTTCAGTCCTTTATTGCTATATATTGTGGAGTATTGGCTTTACTTGCCCGTCATATACAGAAAAGATGAAGCTGCACTGTCCTTTCCTGTTGTTCATCCTGCTAAGTGGATATCTGTTATGGGGAAAGAACATAGTCTTGTAGTCTGCGCCCACACAGCTAGGCATCTATTTTCGTCATCGCGTTGAATCTGGATGTAGTAGCTTCTCTAGAAACGTCACCACCTGTAGAAAAATAGGTTCTGAAATTTCCATGAAGAGAAACGCTGTTTATTTATGTTGTCACAGAGGAGAATATGTTCAAAGAAACAGATGTGAAAGTTAGTTTAAAACCCTCAAACACAGTGCATAGAATTTTAAAATACATTTTTACCTTCATCCAGAGTTGGTTGCAACTCTGTAAGTTTTCAGCTGCACAAACCATTTTGTGATAGAAGGGGTGCAAATACAATTTTGTTTTTTGCAGGTAGGTAAAACATTTCAATTTAGCTTAGAACAGGCAGCCAGATGTAGAAGACTTTTGCTAAACTCCAAACACCCCTTCCCCCCCTAACCCACCACTGCAGTGCAACATGGTTTTGACAAGGTACAAGATTGCATCTAAGTGAATTTTCTCTTAACTCTAAGGCTGGGTACACACCTGTGCAATTATATTTCAGACGCAATGTCTCTAATGACTTCACCAATGATGGGCGGTCCTGATGAGCATGCCGATTTATGCATATACACCTATACAATTTACCTTCAGATCTGTGATCGTCAGCTGTCATAACCATCTGCTGAAAAGTCATCGTGCCATCGTTGGTCATGATTTTTAGTACATTTGTAAAATCAAATCGGCAGATGCGATGTGTTTGCGGTATGCTAAAACGTGATCGTGGGATAGTACACACTTGGAATATCTTGCGATAATGGCATAGGTGTGTACCCAGCTTTACTGAACCCCTGTGTGACAGTCTTTGTCATGTCTACATGGTGCACAGTTCATATTTGCTTACTGTATTTCTATCACAGATATGTGGCTAGAGCTGTTAAAAGTAACTTTGTCCTGAATCCGTACAAATGTGAGTTAACCCCTTTGCAATGTAGTGTTGCTGAGTATTGTATGACTAGTCGCCCTATATACTAAAGCAGGCCTGTCCAACCTGCGGCCCTCCAGATGTTGTGAAACTACAAGTCCCAGCATGCCCTTCCAGCTATCAACAGGTTGTCTACTGGCAAAGCATGCTGGGGCTTGTAGTTTCACAACATCTGGAGGGCCGCAGGTTGGACAGGCCTGGTCTAAAGTGTTGGATGCTGTTATGTGTCCATTTGTGACCTGCACTTTCACTTGTCTTTTTTTTTTGCGTTCACTGCACTAAATTAATAGGAAATTGGCAAAACGTTAAAATCGGAAATAAAATTTATTATATGACCGAGCACTTTTTCTTCTCTGTTTACCGATTTATTTTTTTATTTATTATATATATATATATATATATATATATATATATATATATATATATATATATATATATATATATATATATATTTTTTTAAACTTGCACAAACTGGAAGTCCTATTAGTTATGTGCAAGTTGGTGTTGCCATTTTTTTATGGCATTTGTGGAAGCACAATTTGCCTGCAGTGGAACAGTGACCAGTTATCAGATGTGTTGGAACACTTGTTTAGCAATTCCAAACAATACCTTTAGCACTAAGCAATGCCATAGCAAACCTGGATCATCAAGTAAACCTGGTAACGTGGCAGGGTTTTTTTTTGTTTGTTTTATTTAGCTTATGTAGTCTAATTAGACCAGATTGCCTCCAGTGACTGCGGAGAATGGTTAACATGATGTGTATTGTTCGTCCAAGTTGACTTGTGTGCGCTCACTGGTCCACTACCATGGTGTGTGGATATTAGCAGCTTAGCATTCTGAGAAGGACGTCTTCTTCTCTCCTTCTGCCAAGCTCACCACGTTTGTCAGCCAGGGATACAACTCACAGATGTTTGTGGTGTCTTTCTCCCTCTAAGGGTGGACTGGAACAAGGATAAACAAGTCAGTGCGCAGGAAATGCAGCGCTGGATCATGGAGAAGACCGAAGAGCATTTCCAGGAGGCCGTTAAGGAGAATAAGATTCACTTCCAAGCGGTGGATCCAGACGGTGATGGTAAGTGGTGATTGGTCTGTTTAGAGGAATGACATTTATTCATCCCAAGAAGATTCAGCCCCAAATTCTCAAAGGTATCTCAAAGGTATGCTGCAACGTTTTGCAAATTAATCACAATAACAGTAAAAATGTAATGTTGAAAACATGTCATTTGAAGCAGTATGTCTTAAACTCACTGCCTTTATAAGTCAAAATATTGTTTCTAAAGACAATGATTTAATAGAGGTATGTGGGACCCTTGTTTCAATTTTAAAGGTTGTGCTTGTAACTGTGTCCAGTGCCTCTATTACGTGGTGTGTTTGTTTCCCCCTCTCCCCCTCCCCCCCCTGTTAACTTTTTGGGGTTAGTTTCTTGTTTTGTGTTCTCCAATTACAGGTTACATTCAGTTAATAAGGCAGCATGGTGGCCCAGTGGTTAGCACTTCTGCCTCACAGTGCTGGGGTCATGAGTTCAATTCCTGACCATGGCCTTATCTGTGTGGCGATTGTATGTTCTCCCTGTGTTTGCGTGGGTTTCCTCCGGGTGCTCCGGTTTCCTCCCACACTCCTAAAACATACTAGTAGGTTAATTGGCTGCTATTAAATTGACCTTAGTCTCTGTGTGTGTGTATGTTAGGGGATTTAGACTGTAAGCTCCAATGGGGCAGAAACGGATGTGAATGAGTTCTCTTTACAGCGCTGCGGAATTAGTGGTGTTTAAAGTAGATACAAAAGTAACAACAAAAAGTAAAATCTGTTAGTTGTGCCTGGGCCCTGTAACTCGCGTACCATGCACATACTCCGTATGTCTATACTCGAGAAGTAGACAATTGATTTTTGGGTACATTTCAAGGGTTGCACTGATTGGGAAGGGGGCAATGGGAAGAATCGTGGAAAACTATTTTATTTTGCTAATTCTGCCTGTTAACCTTGGATAATGCACTTAAGGTTATGTGTTTTACTAGGGTGTGAAACTTACTAGGGTACAATGATTCCCTGTATAACCAACACATTGCAATATGGTCTGTGGTGAGGAAGATCTAATCCTAAACATGAAGAGGGTCCTTTCTAGGCACAGCCTTGCTGTGGATAGTGTCCAACATACCTGTCAGTTTTCATGTTTTCCTAATTGCACTCTGCCCTCATCGTAACGTTCTGATCATCTTCCCATTGCAGGACATGTGTCGTGGGACGAGTACAAGGTCAAGTACCTGGCCAGTAAGGGCTTCAGCGAAAAGGAGGTTGCTGAAAAAGTGAAGAACAACGAGGAACTGAAGATCGATGAAGAGAGTAAGTTATATCCGTAACCACGGGCACCCTCTCTAATATACCTCTAACACAGCAAAGGTTTGTCTTCTACCCCTTTCTGTATTCTGTAGAAGAGATTTAAAAGTATTCACAGGTTAAGTTAAAGTGCACCTTCTCCTACTCCAACTGTGAGTTGACTCCGTAAGAATGGGTCAAGTTGGTTGTATAGCAATTCCTTGTGAGTTCAGGCTGCATACTCCTAACATTTATATTTGTTGTGCCCACAGAATGTCTGCTTCCCCTGTGTAAAGGGGACTAGAACACTTTACATGTCCTGAAAATAGGATTTTATTTGTTATTAAAGGTATATATAATTGATATTTACTGCACCAGGCTTCCAGTGTCTCTACTGCTCTAATTCTCTGTAGAACATGTCAGCAGCAAATACCTCAATATAACTGTGATACTCAAACAAAAAAATCCTGTGACCCAAAATGAGTCCGTTCCCAATAGAATGTATTGTGTATCTGACTATTAGGGGACGCCGACAGTTAAGCACCTGTGCAGTAGACCACAATAATGTCACCTACAGGCTTTAAAAATCTAGGGCCTGATTCATTAAGGTACTTAAATTAAGAAGTTTCTTATTTCAGTCTCCTGGACAAAACCATGTTACAATGCAAGGCGTGAAAATCAGTATTCTGTTTTGCACATAAGTTAAATACTGACTGTTTGTTTTTTCATGTAGCACACAAATATCAACTTTAAATCTCAGTGTACAAGCAAGCTATCAAGTATGTGTGTGCTACATGAAAAAACAGTCAGTATTTAACTTATGTACAAAACAGAATACTAATTTGCACCCCTTGCATTGTAACATGGTTTTGTCCAGGAGACTGAAATAAGAAACTTCTTAATTTAAGTACCTTAATGAAGCGGGCCCCTAGTACGCTTCACCAAAGCAATTGAAGACTTGTGGAAGTGTTCTAAATGCAGCATATCCTAGCAATGGAAGCGCTCTTGATTAGTCTTGGTATAGAGCAATGTCCTTTTAATTCTGAATTTGAATAAAAAAAAAAATACATACAACTATGTAAATTAGAATAATCACCTTTCAACTTAATTTTGCATGTGATTGATCCACTGCTGTTGCTGCTATTTCATTTGTTTATTATTATTTTTTAAGTTATCAGGGAAACTATCCTGAAGCTTTGTCCATATTGTAGTCCTGGTAATGTTAAATTATTTTCTCGTTGGTTAGTTACCTGCATCATGATTTCTATTGCATGTTGTGTAGAAATATACCAGAGGTATTAGACTGTTCAGGACTGGTGTTGTGGGTCAGAGAAGACTGAAAGTTATTCCGACACCGGGTAGCACGCAGGATACAGTGTCTGTGTTTTTGGAAGAAAATACTTTTTGTCTTTTGAATGTTTGATATTTTTAGAACTAAACTTCAGTTGCACAAAGCCTACAAGCCATTTTCATTAATTTCATTGTACTATAGTTCTGATTTGAATCTCTACCTCAGTTGACTTCGTTGTGGTCATGATCTTGCCGGAAACTAACTGTCGCTGGAGACTTTCCCTGAACAGCGTAGGAACGGTTTTACTACCAACGAGTTGGCGTCACCTCCGTTTATTTCATGCTCCTTTTGAGTCACAATCGTAATAACAAAGGCAGCGAACAAAATCTCTAGCGCCGTATGTTTAAAGAAAAGGGAAGAGATACATTTGTGGGTTATATATAAGCTTGAGAAGAGTGCGGTTCTTAGTGTATGTGTCTGTGTCTCTGCTCCATGCATAAAGCTCTTGGTTTCCTTTATTTAAAACCACCGACAAGAAAAATTAATGCTGTGGGTTTGATCTCCCACACTGAATCTCTGTATCTCAGCCATAACACAAGGTTTCTCACGTATTTATATTTAAAAATAAATTTTGACTTTCTGTTTTTTTAAATGGTTACTTAAGCACAAATTCAACCAATGCCTTTAACATACTGTAGCATAACTTAAATGTCTGGTAACCGTACTGCTTTTGAATTCACCTTTTTGCCTAATGGCAAAAAGAAAGCTGTGGGTTTTTAGTGAAATTTAAAGAGCAGGAAAGAGTATAAAAAAAATCTGCATGTATATGCTCTGAGTGCAGGTCATGTCATACGGATTTGCGCTCTCTCCGTCCATTCAGCTGTGACATGGGCAGGAAGCCACCTTTGCAGGCATTGATCAAGTCATGTTAGGGCACCTGCATACTTTTCCTTAAAGAGTTACTGGGTGAAGGGAGCATAAGAATCCCTTTTTGGTTTTGTTTATTAATTTAAAGCAGCGACTACACAAAGACTTATTTTTTTCCCTTTAAATGGCAAGTTTAATTAACTTTAAAACATGCATCTGATAGTCATTTTATCCTCCTGCAAATAATTATCTCTGTCTGGCAGCCGTGTTTGTTTGCCAACCGCGTAGTCAATCTGCTACACAGACAGTCTCGCAGCTCTCAGCATGTCATGTGATAGCAGACGGATGAGAAGGAGGATGTCACAGTGCAGACAGAGCTGGGAGGGAAGTTCCAAAACCTCTGCTCACTACATTATGTGCCATGCGACTGTGGTTGCCATGGTGGTCCAGAATTATAAATCATTGATAGCAGCCTGAAGGGGGAAAAAAAGAAAAGGAATATTGGAAATGCCAACATTCCCCCCAAAAAATCTCAGATTTTTCATTTGATTGCTGCTTTATCTGACAAATAATAGCATTCCAATTGCAGAATTGAGAACATGTCCTATGATGATTCTCATGGATTACAAGATGATATTCAAGTTGGGTCTACTGTAAAAATGTTCTAGAAATATTTAATGGATTTTATTTTAATATTCAATAACTATCATGGCTAAAGGAAGTTTTATACCCAAATAGCCGTCATATTTGTGTTATTGAGGGGGAACAGTCATGCGTTTGTTTCATAGCCAAGTTGAAATCTAACGTCCATTTTGAAGACCTCAAATCCTCATCGGTTGCCTTGTCTCTCAAAACCATGAGATAATTGTGAGGTGTTGCTCAACGATATTTGAGCATTGGGCTAGTTACACTAGCACATGAGATTGCACCTTTTCTTAACATGAAAGACCGTCTTGTTCATGCTTACTTAGTGGAGCACATAGAGTGAGGAAATATTCCGTGTCTGGTATTTTAAATCGCAAAGCGCTACTCCCAATATATCTCCACTTGTGGGTCCCAGCTCCTACCTGCTTTATTGTCCGATTTGTTTATTATAGCACGGAACACGTGGAATATGCCTGCTAATGTTATTACAAATAGCTGTCTCTCTCTTTCATTAAATGTGTTATTTTAATGTATTACTGAGATTAAGGGTAATGTGCGGCTGTTTTGAAGCTGAGGCCCGCACCTCGCGACCTCGGAAGTGTATCCGGTTGTCCGTTTCTGGTTTAGGTAGACCTATATCAAGTGGCTTTTTCCTTTTCTCTCACAGCACAGGAAGTTCTGGATAACCTCAAAGACCGCTGGTTCCAAGCAGACAACCCGCCTGCCGACCAGCTCCTGAACGAAGAGGAATTTCTCTCTTTCCTGCACCCAGAGCACAGCCGCGGGATGCTCAAATTCATGGTGAAAGAAATTGTCCGCGATCTAGGTGAGAACATGAGCTGACTGTATGCTCCCTTTGTTGTGCAGTTCATAGTCAGTGAGACATACTCGATGTTACTCCAACAGTCATCCTTAGGGAAGAGAATAATCACTGATCCATGAACTCTGTGTGATTAAATAATACCGGGAAACAATAGCATGGAGGTGGTTCTGTTAAACAAACACACAGGACTAAAACGTACAAGTATAGAAGTTGTAAGGAGAAATGTACATTTTTATATGTTTTATTTAAACTTTTAAATAAATTTCTTGTACGTGTTTCTGCAACTAGTAGTGACTGGAAAGTTTGTCTCGCTACACGCGCCCACCTTCTCGGAGAGACAGAAACAGCTTAGTCAGGCCTGGTACGTTATCACCATGATGTAGTGGTTATGGGGAAGTGTTATTGTATGGAAAGGTTTTAAATCGCAATCATGAGGTATATGGGCAGATTACATAAGAATTAGAGATGACACATGTTAGAGGTTCTGTTAGTCATGCAATTACAAAGTGGTACAGACCAAAAATACAAACTTATAGCAAATTGAATGTTGTCCTGGACCCAAAACGATATATGTAAATGTACCTGGGGGCACTTTTAAAGATTAGTCTCCTCCTCTTCAGTTTTACACCTCTACTACTTCTAAATTAAATGGCACTCTCAAATTACCTACATAAACTGTGTATACTCGGATGAATATAAAACAGATCTGATACACGAGGCCGTAGAGTTCAAGGATGGCTGACACTTATCTCTAGAATTCTATATTGAAATATTTATATAAAGGTCAGGAACCTGCTAATGTAAACTTCATCGCTTGTAGAATCCATAAAAATACTAATCGTAATGGCAACTTACTGCGCACTTATGAGATTACAGCGGGATCAAGGAGGCTAGACATCATCATCCTCATAATCACCATTTATTTATATAGCGCCACTGACATAGACAGTAAACTCAACTGCTGGTTTAAGGCATAACATACATGTAAATAGAGTTTGAGTTTATTACCTGACTCAACAAACTTTTTCCTGTTCTTTTTCACCAGAAGTTACTGATCTACTCCAGTTAATCATCTCTCATCCCACCTCTGCCTTATACAATAGATATGATATTACACTAATACTCATTCTAGGGCGAGACCGGCAGTGAGAGTATGGTAGTGATCTTGGATGTGGTGCTCTTTATTCTCCTGTTCCCCTATTTTTCTTTCTGTTTTATATACTTTTCTTTTTTTTTTTTTTTTTTTTCATTTAATTTTGTTATTGAAAGTGTTGGAAATTGTAGAACACCATGTAGGGATATATTTGTGGGATAGAAATAACGGAGTGAAAACAACAGGCGGAAGCTTAGCTAAGTACAATAGGGATCTGTTTATTTTCCCCCTATAATATTCAGATAAACATTAGTTATTCTAATTTGATGTCGAATGAAAGGCCAAAGTTCTGTACAAAACCCCCCACAATATAATAATGTGTAATGTAATAAAGTTTAATCTATACATGGGGAATCCTGAAACTTGGTCATGACAGCATCAATCTTTTTGCACTATCATTACTGGTGGAGATGTCCGTACACCACAAGTCTGTTATTACTCATCTCGGACCTCATCTGATCACCTGTTATGCATAAGGTCTAATGACTCATACTGGAGGCTGTAACCGCTTCGTGCACTTCTGTACAATTGGTGTATGTAAAACACGGCACAATCCCTCTGACTCTGCACTTTTCTGCATATAGTGAAAAATCTGATTCAGACAAAAACAGGAACTTTCAAGAAAAAAATAACCTGACGAAAACATTCATTTAAATGTCCTTGCCTGCTCCGCCCAGCACAATGAGACTAGCTGAAGCTGTTTTTGCAGTTTAGAAGCTGAGCAGCTTCACTGAGTGCTCTAGATTCCCCTTAATCTACTCATGACCAACCACACACACACACACACACACACACACACACACACGTTTTATTTTATTTTGTTTTATTTTTTGTTAATTCCGGAACGGACTGGCTCACATATCTTTAACTCTGAGTTTATAAATTGCTCTTCATTGACAACCCAAGTTGTAGGAACCAATTGATTGATTTGGTGACGGTGATGCCCCTCAGATCACCAGCAAAGGGTGTTCAAAGTGAAGACTGGGGGGATTCAGTTCCCCCTAGATTAGCGCAGCGGTAACTCTATTACCGTTAATACGGTAAAATCAACCCGGATTTCTGCTCAGGGAGCTGTGAGCAAAAAGCCGGTGTTGAAATCACCGTAATAACAGTATTTAAGCGCACTATTTACATAATAACGGTAATGGTGCGCAGGCCGTGTTGCTTTTTACACTAATGCGGCCAATTGAATTCCACCCCTATGTACGAAATGTGCAAGTGGTAACAGTGACTGGTGTTATTGGCCAACCCAGTGACATCACTGGGGGTGAGGTTGGGGGAAGTAGTGTATTGAAGGCCTTTTATCCGATATTCCCTGCCAGTTATACTATTAGATCCTATGTAACCTGAATCTAAAGGCAGCTTAAACTGCTATTCAATCCAAATAACACTGACTTTAATATTATTCGTGTTGGGGATACCCTTACGGAAACCCTCCTTACTATAGATTCTCCATAATGCAACAAAGAAATGTGGAAACTTTCAAAGTTGTAAACCATTAAAGAATATCTTTTTTAAATAGTTTGTAAAAAATAAATAAACACTTTCCTTCTGTCTCTACCCCCATGATACCTAAATAATATCACACACTTTGTGTTCTACTCAAGCATGTTGTGCAAACCCCCCCCAAAGCTCAATTTGGGAATGGGTGCAAAATAGTGACAATATCTCAAAGCAAAAAAGGCAAATGCACATTATCAGAAGACCAAATTAATGGTAAAAACAAAGTGCTAGGCCTACAAATATAGTTACCTGTGTAAATTGTTGTAAAGTCTTCTAATGTTGGCAGGGAGAATAGTGATGATTTGTACCCCTCATGTCTCTTATGCAGACCAAGATGGAGATAAGAAGCTGACCCTGTCCGAGTTCATCTCTCTTCCCATGGGCACAGTTGAGAACAAGCAAGCCCAGGACATTGATGACGAGTGGGTCCGAGACCGAAAAAAAGAGTTTGAAGAAGTTATTGATTCCAACCGTGATGGAATTGTCACAATGGAGGAGCTGGAGGTCAGTAAGCTGCTGGCAGTATGTTTTCTATACCGAATTCCTAACGAAACCACAAATATTGTCGTACTAGTTCATATATAGGGACTGTTAAGGTAAGGCAAGGTCTTGGGGAAAAAGCATGATCAGCGAAACACCCGTTGGCGTTTGCTGGGTATACCTGAACCAGACGTGATGTGTTTATTATTTCCTATTAGAAAACTTTCTACATAGATCTAATTAGAATATCAAGTGCTATACTCTAAATTAAATTATAGCAAACGGATAAACCAGCTCTGGTTAGCCCCTAGAAATAGTGACGCAATGATAGGTAGAGACCAACATACAAAAAGTTAGAGACAATACTGGCTGGGAATCGGGCTAGACTCTGAAAACAGTCATTTCAACCTTGAACAATTCATTCATATCAAAGATGTAATTGGTTAATTGTATAAACCACTAAAAAATTGTATAAAGTGCTGCAAGAAGATTGAGCACTATAAACAGTTAAGTGAGACAACAGCACAACTGGACTTAAAATACATCTATTAGGAATTATATGAGTGGTAATAAAAAGATTAAAAGGTATACCCAGAAGACTTTAATGCCGCTGTAATTCACTACTTCACCTCTAGTTATTTTGCAGATTTTAATATTTAAAAAAAAATAAAATTAAATCTCTATTTTCACATTTTGTATGTACTTAAAGTTAAAATGTTCATATTAAACGATAAGTTAATTTTTAAATGAATTGGGATTTTCAATCGCCAGTTCAAAGAATGTTATAGTTAGACTTAGTGCACTACATTTAAATTCTTTTTTTCTTCTCTAACCTTACAAACCCTAATTCCTCAAGATATTGGTGTGAAAAACATTAAAGAATAGCTCCACTCGAAAAAGCAAAATTGTACTTGCCTTGTATGCACCATTCACAAGATCTGCAGAGATCCCTGATGGCTATTACAGTCCCTCTCTACGCTCCTCTCTACACCTAGTGCGCCGCCCATTTGAAAAAGTGAGAGTCTGTAACCCAACCCCATGATCCTTCTATTTCTGCAAGCTATAGCTAGTTGAGTGGTAAGGGTAAAGAGGATAGCAGCGGGATATCTATTGGATCTGGTGAACAGTGCATGTTTTTCATTTTGTAGTTTACTCTGCCAACTTTATCTGAAACCACTTCTTGTAGTCATGATTTTGCCCCTTTTAAATGCGGCTCACTTTATTAGATGTATGGACAAATTTTGTAGCAGGGCATAGCTGAAGCTCCCTGGGCCTTCATGCAAAATTGGAACTATGCCCCCTCACATTTCCCTAATATCAATAAAGCCCACCATATAGAGACGGTTTACCAGCACTTCCTCTTCTCATGGTTGCACCAAAATTCCAAAGGGTTCTATATGTGCTACACCGGTTGCACTGGTGCTCCCACAGTCGCAGTACAAGTAAGTAGCATGCAGCCCTAAAGCCGTGACTGACAGCTGGGTATCGCTCTTGCTACGCCGCTGTAATATAGTTTCATTTCCTAGTGGAAATATGGCAGGTCTTTACTGGAAGACGAACACCGAAAAATTGATCCATTCGGTAATCAAAAAAACACCTGCGAGTCTGAGCCCTGTAGCCGGGGAAAAAGTGCTATTAAACTAATTACAACATTTCTGTATCTTACAAACTGGAAAAATAGTTACACTATTTTCTTTTATGCCGTTATGTGTGTGTGTTGTGGAAATTCCCACAATGGACTGTCGTATTTGTTTGAAAAAATTACATTTGTGTCTTTGTAGTAGCTGTTAGTTTTACCTTCAGTTTAGCTGATAAATTTGCATTGTACAATTGTTTGTTTTAAATACCCCTATATGGGAATTTTCTGAGAGATCTTTCAGAATTTTGCCAGTATTATTGTTGTTCAGAAATGTGAACTCACCTTTTTTTTTTTTCCCTCACAATTTTAAATTTGGCTTGTGATTCTCTACTTATTTATATTTTTATAACCTTTCTTCAAACCCTCCCAGTTCCTCTGGTGGTTTACATCCCAGGTGCGTTTTACTTTTCTCTCTCTCCTCTCTTCTCTTCTCTTTTCTCTCTTCTCTTTTCTTCTCTTCTCTTCTTCTCTTTTCTCTTCTTCTCTTCTCTTCTCCTTCTCTTCTTCTCTTCTTCTCTTCTCTTTTCTCTTCTCTTCTCTTCTCTTCTTCTCTTCTCTTTTCTCTTCTTCTCTTCTCTTCTTCTCTTCTCCTCTTCTCCTCTTCTTCTCTTCTTCTCTTCTTCTCTTCTTCTCTTCTTCTTCTCTTTCTCTTCTTCTCTTCTTCTTCTCTTTCTCTCCTTCTCTCTTCTTCTCCTCTTCTCTTTCTCTCTTCTTCTCTTTCTCTCCTTCTCTCTTCTTCTCCTCTTCTCTTTCTCTCTTCTTCTTCTCCTCTTCTTCTCCTCTTCCTCTCTTCTTCCTCTCTTCTTCCTCTCTTCTTCCTCTCTTCTTCCTCTCTTCTTCCTCTCTTCTTCCTCTCTTCTTCCTCTCTTCTTCCTCTCTTCTTCCTCTCTTCTTCCTCTCTTCTTCCTCTCTTCTTCCTCTCTTCTTCCTCTCTTCTTCCTCTCTTCTTCCTCTCTTCTCTTTGTACTTTATTACTGGGTAATTAGCTGAACTAGGGGCACATTTATCATTTAACGTTGAAATAGAGAAATGGTTATCAATCCTTATCGGACGGATAAGTATTGATTCATTTCTCAAATTTCTCAAAACCGGAGTACAGAAACAGCAGTCCCGATAATCTGCTGTTTCTGTGAAAAAAAAAATCATACTTACCTGCCTCTTCGGAAGCGCTGTCTTCGGGTCTTCTCCTTACTCTTCAATTGCGCATGTCCAGTTCCAAGAACTGGACATGCGCACACAGATGAGAGAGCTGTGAGTGACAGGGAGGGATCATGTGATCCCTCCACACATGCGCTGTCCAGCTCTGCTCTCCGGAGCAGAGCTGACAGCATTAGATTTCCTCATGTACGCCAGCTTCAGCTGGCGTACATTAACATGACAAGTTCCCGAAAAAAATGTTTTTTCGGGACTTGTTAGATTGCGGCCAGGAGCAGTCACCATTCTGTTGAATGGTGACTGCTCCCAAAAACGAAGAGGGGTGCAAAGCAGCAGATATCCATGATATCTGCTGCGATGCCCCCTTAATAAATTTGCGGAGGACACTGTGGGACCTTAATTATCCGTTAAAAGCACTATCGTGCTTTATTAAATATGCCCCCTAGTGTTTTTAAGTTGCTCTATTAGTGCAAACAATGAAACTGAGAATCGTCTTCTTTCCTAGCAAGTTTTCTTTTTCCCCCCTCTTTCAACTTCCTAGAATATTGCAACAACGAAAATAAAAACTAAAAAGCCCATAAACTCTTTTTGTCTGCAATGTGTCATTATTTTGAGGAACTGCAACCAGTACAGTAGCATGCGAGTCCTAGTTATAATTTCATGTTGTCCATCTGTGCACACTGGGTATCATTTACGCTCAGGAGCAAATCCAGCAAAAGAATTCATATTAAATAAACATCATGTACAATGCAAGGGGTGAAATTGTGTGTGGGGGTTGGGGCTGCGTGCCAGATACACAATGGCTGCTTTGACATGTAGCACACATAGTGAGCAGCTTTATTTTAACATTGCAATTTAGAGTTGATCTAGGGCGCACCCCTCTCCCAACGCTAAATCTGTCCTCACATTTTTAATGTGCCCTCACTCTAGAAGCAGGCCTGGCCACCCTGTGAGTCTCCTGGTGTTGGGAAAAGAGTCCCAGCATGCTTTGTCGGCTGGCTATCTACTGGCAAAGCTTGCCAAGGCTTGTAGCTTTGCAACACCTGGAGAGTCGCAGGTTGGCCCGGCCTGCGTCTAGTGCAACATGGTTTTGCAAATTTGAACCACCTTGCTGGATTTAGTCTGACCTCCAAATGGGGCCAACTATGAGTAAACATAGGAGGATCTCTGCCACCACTTTGCATGCTCTTTCGTATATTTTGATGCTTTCCAAACCAAGGACTTCATACCCTATTTCCTATGAAGTCAAACCTATCCCTTGCCTTTAGGCTGTGCTCCCAGACTATTATAGCGGAGGAGGATTATTGTTCCTCCTGGAATCCCTTTCTTTTTTTGTGTGCCTTTTTGGATGTGGATACAGCTGGTTTTGATCCTGCTCTAAAATTGACCCATTGCCTGAACACAGCAGGTAAAACAATTTGTGCCCTGACTCAATGCTCCGCCTATGCGGTCACTGGTAACTTCTCCGATCCTAGAATCACTTCTACTGGGTCCAATGTTACTAACCCACATGTACTTCTTAGAGGTTTAGGTGGTGAGATCGTTTCATTCTACAAAACAAACCACTAACTTGTTCTGTGTGTTGACAGGAGTACATGGACCCCATGAACGAATACAACGCTTTGAACGAAGCTAAACAGATGATCGCTGTGGCAGATGAAAACCAAGACCACCACTTAGATCTGGAAGAGATCCTGAAATACAGCGAGTATTTCACGGGCAGCAAACTGATGGACTACGCTCGTAACGTTCACGAGGAATTCTAAGTCTGCGATCCTCTATCTGTCCTCCAGACGAGCCTTCCTGCCCCGTAGCTGGAGGAGTGTCTTTGGTCTTGGCTAAAGAACTTCTCTTGTAGTATAATGGGAACGTCTACACCAGTTTTGCTGCTACTATGCCTGTGTATTCTTTGTGTGCAGTAAAGCTTGGGTACATAGAAATCCCCCACCCAACAACCCTACACACCCACACACTTGTGACCTTCATGGCAGAATTTGCACATAAGTAATGGCTTTCATTTGCTTAAGGGGGTATCTTTCATCCGTTAATGCAGTGACCTAAATGACCTGCAGAGCGCGCTCTTTTCTCTGCAGCAAACTATTACTGGTGATGTGGGGGGAATAAATCTAACTAACTGGGATATGGTTTATAATGAGCCGTCCAGATAAAATGTATTATGTCATAAATTTTGAATTTGTTTATCAGAAATTAGCCTATTTATACATACTGTCATTACTTGATGTATGTTTATACAAAAACACAATAATTAATAAGAAAACAATTTGTAAAATGAGTTTCATCATCATGTACAATTGCTCATGTGTAATGTTGTTACAGTATTTGTATTATTGTTATGTGGAGCGGTCGACAGCAGGGCACGGAGGCAGCCATTTTGTGGGCGGGGCCGGTATGCTTGGAAAGGATTGACGTCACTGAGGCAGAAATAAGTGACTTCATGCTTCAATGATGTCACCTGGAAATTGCTGGAAACCATCCTCCATATTGTTTTCCACACACAAAATGCCTGCCTCCACTGTGTTGAAGTGGGCACTCTGTGGGTCTTAATTCACAACATGAGGCAATGTGTCCCAAATCTGCTGTAACCCACAGCAACCAATCCCATTTCTTGTCTTTTTTTTTTTTTTCCTAGTGATGTTTAGAAAATGAAAGCAACGTCTGGATAATATGGGTTACAGCTCATTTGTGCACTTCACACAATTTTATTCAATGAGCTCACTTCTATGTATAAAGGAAGTTTAACATGGATCCACTGGTGGTGGGAAATCACTGTAAAATGAGAATTAATTAGACCTCTTCCTTGGTTATTCTCGATTTGTGGCGTAAGGGAGGAAAAAAAACCCAAAAACTGTGATGCTTTCCTTAATTGTTCTTCCGGATCTTGTGTTCCCCTTCTGGTGGTTGAAATTTTACCGAGAAAAACATTAATGTGGATGTTTTTTTTTTACTTGTTGGGATTCCCAGTTATTTTCACTTGCCTGCTTCCTGAATCTCGTGGACGTACAGACGCCTGAGGTAAACCGAAAGGGAAGCGTAGAACCACATTTCACAGTAATGCAGAACATACCCTGAATACCTCATTAATTCCAAAACTGCCAAGTTACATAGCAAGTTCCACTCACAAGGGGTAAGAAGGGAATAACCATTGTAGTTCTTTACATTATTTATCCAGTTATCTGGTAAGATCTCCGTACCTGGAGTGAGACTGACCAGGAATCCTGGCTCCTGGGCTGGTTACGGTATTCATAATACAGGAGATCCCGACGTCCGTTT
The DNA here is from genome assembly GCF_038048845.1 of Mixophyes fleayi. NCBI lineage: Eukaryota > Metazoa > Chordata > Amphibia > Anura > Limnodynastidae > Mixophyes > Mixophyes fleayi. Next base: position 78,587,808 of record NC_134412.1, read on the forward strand.
TCCCAGCCAGACAATTCTGGTGGCTACGTTTTATTTTTGTCTATTTTTTATAATTGTGTAACATATCATTTATATTCATAAATAAATACACCTATCAAGAGATTCATTATAGGTTTTGGTGTTTTCAGTAGTAGAATTTAAAGAAAAACTGTGTTGTTTTTTTTTGCAAACCATTGTTTCTCCTATTAGAACAAGCAGTGTGTCAGACGTCTGACCAGTCCTGGCAGGTGCGGGTAATAACCTCCGAACATTTTTCATTATTATTGCAAAGTATTACAACTGCCCCACTCGGCTGTTTCTTAATGCCACCCGGCTGGCAAAGTTTTCCTGGGGAGAACACTGCTCTGTATACGTTTATTTCACGTTTGATGTAACATGCTACATGTTCTGTGTGCTCAGGCATATGCAGGTCGGAGAGAGAGCAATGGGTTTTATTGAAGTGCTGCGTAGTCCATATATATGGCAGGGGCTGGCTGGCAATTTTTTTTTTTCTCAATTTTTAGCCCGAGGGGCGGAGACTCGGCTCAGCAGCCTGTTAGGAACATTTTAAAGTAAAAAAAATGCTGGTAACCCAGCCCAAGGTAGCCCACTATGGGACTGACCCTGTGGGGGGCAGATGCACCTGTGCCAAGCCAGCCCCTGGGCAGGAGAGGGGGTAAAACAGGAAGGCACTTAAATATTCTCAAATCACATTCATTCTCATGAATAAGTTTAATGAGGGCATAGGTGTAATCTATTTTCTATATAAAAAAAATATGCAGCAAAATCAACAGTTTTACTATTTTATCACTGAAATAAATGAAATTTGTATGTGATAAGTAGAAAGTCTATAGACCCCAGTTGGTCACACCTCTTGCAATACCCCTGAGTGAGATCTGACTGTTGCGAAAGGTTCTCTTGAAGACAGTGAGCCTTCAATCACTGTGATTTTTCTTATTGGGAAACTAGATAAAAACTGCAATTGACATTTTCTGCTGGTAACATTGCTGGGAGAATATCACCTTCTCTTTAGTTCATTCAAATGTTTGTTTTGAAGATAGCGTCTGCTTTTTGGGGCAGATTCAATTGGCTGCAAGGTGCCGTCGGACATCTCCGCGATGGCTAATACGGTACTGAAATCGACGCTCATGTTCCCTCGCGTCTCTACGGGACGTGAGGGGAAATGAGTGAAGATTCTTTTAAAAACTAACGCGGGTGTCTCCGGAGGTTTATCGCCTGCCCTCGCGCCAAATTGCATCTGTCCCTAAGAGTTGGTAACAATAAACACTGCCACAGGCCTCAATGTGTTCATCAATTTCGCATACACTTGAATGCAGAAAGCCATGGAGAGGAGTGAGAGTTATTTAACATTCATGATATCATCTGAGTATCCGTCATTTTCAATCCTCATTTAAGTTTTTTGTTTGTTTATTTAAAAAGTAAAATTAACTTTAAACATTGTAGTACTACTATGCTTTTAATGGTATGGGGCATATTCAATTGTTAGCGTTACTGGCAAAAGTAACGCGGTGTGCGCACTATTACTGTCATTACGGTAATAGTGCGCGTTATTACCGTACCTTTCACGCTGGATTTAAACTTGCGGCTCAGGGAGCTGCGAGCTGAAATCCAGCTTAGTATTACCATAGTAACGGTAACACTTTTAACGCCGCGGGGGAATCCAACAATTGAATATGCCCCTATGTGTTTGTAATCTGATGCACTGGGTTAAAATTCCAGGGGGGGAGGGGATCTCTAAAGAGATGGGTTGTTTCAAAACAATTCTGTGTTTCTATGTAACTCTATGTTTCTATGTAATTCCTAATCACTGGTACTTCTCCAATCATATATCTTGGTTAAAGAGTTACTAAGGTTAAGACGCCGGCTGGTTTGTGTGACGTAGCTAATCGCGTGCAAAGATTTCAGAGCATCTAATGGAGAAGTACAGAAGAAAACTGTGTACATGGTAAAATCTTATATATTAAAATATATTTGCTATTTTGAGTGTTTTTCCATAACTGAGGCATCAATTGACCTTTAGAGGCATATTCAATTGTCCGCGGATTTGCCGAAAATCCCGCAGTCTTTGCAGGATTACCGTTATTACGGTAATCCTGCACAGAAAAAAAAACGTTTAATTTACTCGCGAGATTTCGCTGCGAGCTGAAATCCAGCGAGAGATTACCGTATTAACGGTATTAGTTTTTCCGCGCTCGAACCCGAGGACAATTGAATACCCCCCCTTAGAGTGTAGAGATTTACATTACTCACTTTCCTGCATCCCGAATGTATTGTATTATAAGGCCCGGGGCTTGGCCACATGGCGTGAGGCATGACGAGTGCCTAGCAGCAAGTCGGTAATGTCTGATTTGGCCACATACATAGGTGGCCAAACGAAGGGGAAACCAACCACTGATCTCAGTGGCCCAGTGCAGTTGTCCTGTGCGCATAGACCAGTAGCGTTCAATTCTTCCAACAGCATTTCCCTCCATGCCTGATCACCGGTCTATAAATTTCGCTGGGATCATTTATTGGTTGCTGCAGTGTGTGTGGCCAGCCTTAAGCCGGGTACAAACACATAATAAAGAAATTGAGGTGGGAGGGAAATTATACACGGCAATTAAAATTGGAGCAGCAGTTGCATAGCTGACTGCCTGGTAAAGGGACACTTATATCGCAGTATTGTAACCTTTCTATATTGGTGAATGTTTCAAAATGACTTTTCATATGTGAGCAGCATATATTGGGGGTGACAATACAAATTATACCTTGGAATTAATTCATCTCTTTCTCCCAATTCTAGGTGTTCTGCCAAATATATATGACTCAGTCTGTCACTGTTGTAAAGTCTGGGGGGGTAAACTCTGGCAAACCAGTGGTCTCCCCTGATTTTCCAGAGCCAATAGATTCTCTCATGCAAATGATCGGTCCTCTAGCAGCGTCCGTTCACTGCGCCCTGTTCACAGCAATGTGAATGGAGCGAGGTATGTTAATAGGGATCTATGATTAGTACAGAAAATTCTTACACAAAGACCTATGTCTGGGGAAAAAAAGCATGACCTTAATGGTCTGTTTCCTGTTTATTACACAGTATGATCAATGATCCCTAAAGTCTTCAGAGAGAACTTCACCAGGCTGTGAATGGGGCGAAATTAAGTCGCCCAAGTGTAATATTAAAATATATATATATATATATATATATATATATATATAAACACCTCAGCTCTACATATGCTGGTATTGTTGCTTGTACGCTATTGAATATTTTTGTATTATGTATGTAATATAGTATTTTTATTGCCTGGCATGCTAAGGGCTTCCCGGCACTATTAAATATGGAGTCCCTAATCTAACCTGGGGCTTTTACATAAACTCCTTTTTTAAACAATTTAAGTACTGTAAAAATGTGTTGGCTAAATGAACCGTTAGAACAGTGATGGACACCTTATTATGTGGCATTACTTAGAATAATCCTAAATTAATATATATTGCTTATGGACTAGTGGAAAAGCAGCATTGTTGAGACAATTACCTTTCCTCCCTGTATATAATTGTATTTATTAAGACCATAATTGATTCATACCAGATTGGCTATTAATCTTTTAAGAATCTATATCGTACAATACTTCCCTACATTAGTCCTAACATCCTTCATCTGTACAGGGACAGACATGGCTCATTGGTCTCTGAGCCAAATGGCCTTTTTCTTATCATTATTTATATATTTTTTACAAGTTTAAATTTTGTTTTTATGAATCGCTGGAATCCAAAATGACCTGGTATTCTCCCTTTATTATAAATTGCCCATTTGTCTTTTTGTTTTGTCAACTTTTTTTATTTTATTTTTTGCTTGCTTTGTCGTAAGTTCACTTGTACAATGTGTTCTCCCTCTAAAACCAGCACCCATTAAAAGTCCAAATGATACATTTACCTATTACTTTCAGATGTCATTTGTTCATGTTGTATTTATGTATGGTGCCTGACTTGGCGGTCTGTTTTGTGCAATTGTTTTGTGGTTCCCTGTTTTGTGTCCTTTTTTGTTTTTGTTTTTCTGTGAGGTTACAAAGACATAAACCTATATCCGTAATTCTCACTATCAATAAAATATTCTTCTGGACTAATTGATGTGTACTGTATATATTTTCAATTTACTGTGATTGGGGAATGACTAAATTTGCATGGAATCCTAAAAAAAAACAGATCAGATCGTGTATGATGGACACCATGGGGGTAAGTGCATAAATTAGCGGGTTGCCATCATTATTTAAAAAGGCAATGTTAAAGGTAAAACCCAATGGGTTAAGTAACTAACTGATACATTTACCCCCTTTTAATATTGCTAATGGTTATTACAATTGTATTTTCTTTGTGTATATTGTGCCTTTTCTTATATTGTAGGAGAAAGTATCCCTTGTTTTTAACAGGTTATTGTACATAAACAGTACTATATATGGTATACGCTTAACAGCCCTTCATATACAGCAGGCTTGGCTAACCTGTGACACTCCAGGTGTTGTTAAACTACAAGTCCCAGCATGCTTTGCCAATATATAGCAGCTTATTCCTGGAAGGGTATGCTGGGTCTTGTAGTTTCACAACACCTGGCCTGATATACAGTAATAATACAAGACTGATTATTAAAGAACAGGCAAAGCGGTAAGAGGGCTCGGCTCAGAAGCTTACAGTCTATAGTAATAAATTGTTTGACCATAAGGCTAAATAAATGCTTACTGAGGCCACGTGATCCAGTCGCACACACCAGTGTTGATTTAAGGGTCTGATGGCGGACACCTTCAGAGGTCTTGTGGAGTCCATACCTCAATGGGTCAGAGCTGTTTTGGCTGCATGTGGGGGACCTACACAATATTGGGCAGGTGGTTTTAATGATGTGGCTTATCTGTGTGTATGTATGTGTATATATAAATATTTATTTTATAGTGCTTCTTATAGTATTAAGAGCGCTAGAACTACTTTGGTGAGTTACTTAATAAAATATTCTTTATTAGATTTTTGCCTAGGTGTGCAGTGTGCTTTCCTTATTCGGCACTCAAATTACGGTCCAATTATCATGCTGAATGCAAATTAAAATAGGCTACATGCAATCAGAAGAAAACTCCTAAGGATTCTTAAGATTGCTATAGCCACTTTGGTGAGTTATTTAATAAAATTACTTTATTTTAGGTATTTGCCTAGGTGTGCAGTTTGTACCCACATAAGCCGTACTGCCCATGGTCATTTAAGGCTGCGGAAGCTGTTGATTTGGTGGCTGCTTAGATCTGGGTTCACTCTTTGCTAGTTGGCACAGTTAGCAGCCAGTAGAAGACTTGTTATTGCCAGACTCTTCAACCAACATGTCTTGCAAACTACAGAGAGACAGCGCATTTAAATGATGATAAATCTAATATAAAATTGTCTATTCTAAATGGTAGGAAGTTTATAAAAGACAATATAACATAAATTTCCAGTACTTAGAGATATATGCTGCTGTTGTATATCATGACGTATATTTAAACTCCAAAATAGTGTGTGCTGTATATGTTAAAGGTTAGAAGTTATATATAGCATTTGAATTGACAGCAGTTTGTCATTCATTCGTTGGTCTTTTTGTCATTTCCTTTTTCAGGATGGATTCAAGTGCCCACTCGTTCCTCTTAAAACTAAAGCAGATGATATGAGAAGGAAGTAATTTAACTATCTTATTCTAAATTAAGTTTAAGATACTACTTTATTTTTCTCTAACGAGATCATGGTCAGTATGCAAACTACTTATTGGGTTGTGCGCTGTCTCTTTTCCGTGATCCTTACTGGTCTAGAAGAATGGCGCTGGGTGGCATCAACGATGAGGCAGAGCACTGCCTAATTGCCCAACGGGAATTTTTCCAAGGCCATTTGAGGGGAGGGTGGATTTTTTTTAAATTTTTTTTTAATTTTTTTTTTTGCCTCTAGGCTTTTAATACTCACTAATTAGTGGGTACAGTGGTTAGAAATGCTGTTTAATAGCACAGAGGCTATGGGTTCAATTCTGACCAGGGTACTATGTGTGGGGAGTTTTGTATGTTCAAACAATATTTGCGTGGGTTTCCTCCGAGTGTTGCGGTTTCGTTCTACAGTCCCAAAATTCACTGCTAGTTTAATTGGTTTCTGAAAATACCAACCCTAAAATGTGTGAATGAAATAAAGGAAAAGGGCGCTTATAGTGTAGTATCTAAAATTCCATTAATCAAGATTAGAAAACCAAAATTATATAAAACGATGCTTATTTGTTAATAACTTCTTTGAAGCTGATCTTAGGTGGATCCAATGCAGTCAATACTCTTGAAAATAGGTAAGAATTTGTGTCAATGACAGCGCCAAGTCCAGTAATGAGCTCCTTTATCGTCCAGACAAAATATAATGTTCCAAAGATGACAAACTTTTTAAGTGCGTACAGCAGACGGCCAGAAATATCACCATAAACATTGTGAGAACGACAAACCTACCTGTTTTACTCTTAGAACCTAAACTGCATGTGTTAGTGTGGTAGGGAATTTAGACTAAAATCTCCAGTGAGTCAGGGACTGATGTTAATTTAATGTGGGGGAGTATGGAAGATCAATGGAGAGAGAACTAAATGTAGGTGTACAAACGCATACCTCCTGATATTTGAAAACATTGGAAAAAAATAAATAAAATTGGACCACAAAAAGTTATGACTCTTCTGCCCGAGCCAAACGCACGATCTGCCCGACCAAGGGCTAGATTTACTAAACTGCGGGTTTGAAAAAGTGGAGATGTTGCCTATAGCAACCAATCAGATGCTAGCTGTCATTTTGTAGAATGCACTAAATAAATAACTAGAATCTGATTGGTTGCTATAGGCAACATCTTCACTTTTTCAAACCCGCCGTTTAGTAAATATACCCCCAAGTCCTGAACCAAGATCCTGAGCCCTGGTCCAATGGTGCCAAAGTCAAGCCCTGCCAATGCCCTATTAGGCCATAGCCCTTTACCGGGCTGAAAGTTTGGACTGTCGCCAAAGAGCAAGACTGTTATGGACTGGTATGTAGATGGTTGGACGGTCTCATGACCAAGACTAGTGGTTTGACTGGAGAACTTAGATACCTGCCCTGGAGCCAAGGAAGGAAACCTGTATCGCTTGGTGAAAAGAGATCCTTTTTTGATAAGGTTACCTCCTAAATGTCACTGTTACTTCATGACTGAAGTCAGGGCAAGAGATAATGTCTACAAAACAAAAAGACAGTTGTCAGTCCTTATCTTTAAAACCGCAAATGTGTGTATCTAGCAAAATGAAAATATTCGTTCCTATATGCAGGCTTAAATGTTTTGATCAAAATATGAACCAATACCTCATGTTTTCATTTTGCTAGATACACACAGATTTGCATTGTTAAGGATAAGCACTGACGAGAACTGTCTTTTTGTTTTGTATACATGGGCATATATGGTACCGTGTATAATATGGGTATATCAAGCGCTGGTATATTTTTTCTCTGGTTTTGTTTCAAGTGATAATGTCTGCCCTGACATCCCTGTCCTGAAACCCCTGCCTTGTCATAAAGATCACTCAAGTGGTGCGCTCAGCCCAAATTGTCAGAGAGATGAGTGTTCACAGTGTGGCTGATGACTCGAGGAGACATTCAGAAACTATAACTAGCTGAATCTATCCACCTAGAAGTACCAGGTGTGACAGAGAACAGAGTGGTGTCATAGCAGAACAGAAGGAGTGACTCTGATAGTTCAGAGGCAGGAGAGTGCGAGTCAGTGTAGCAGTCCCAATCAGTGAGAGTGTCAGCTCTTGGGCTTAATCACGTGAGGTTCTAATATGATTAGTGGAACCAAGGACTGTTGAAGAGAAAATATGTTATAGAAGAGATTATTCATTTCAGAGAGAGATGGTCTGGTGCTCATTCATCACCAGAAAATTGTACTGCACTACTATGTCTGTGTCTGCATTGCACTTATTACTAAACTTGCATGGAGAGAGGCACTAGTTCACCCATCCACCCACATACTCTGATGACTGAGCTAGGGCACTTACACTACCCAACCAACGGACAGGGAGCTACATGCGCAAATATTTGTATTCCATAATTGTACAGTGAGTATGAAAGATTAAGAAGTGGTGATGTTCAGATCACGAACCCCCTCCTGCTTATTAGTCGTGGACACTACTTTATTCATATCCCAGAATCTTGTTTAATTAAGTGTGTTTGGAGAAGGAAAGATATCTATTTGCACCCCCTGATCCAAGCTTAACAGGCACCCACCTGTCTGACACATAACTCATTTTAAAAATTTGACACCATTATAATCCTTTAAAATCATTAAATGCAAAACTTGCTTAGAGGATTGATGCACCCGGCTTATAGTATATATCTTATGCTGCTTTTCACAAAGGTGAATAATGAGCAGACGCCACAGGAATGGCCTACAGCAGTGTAGACCGGCCTGTGACACTCCAGGTGTTGTAAAACTACAAGTCCCAGCATACTCTTCCAGCAGTAAGCTGCTAAATATTGGCAAAGCATGCTGGGATTTGTAGTTTCACAACACCTGGAGTGTCACTGGTTAGCCAGCACTGGCCTACAGTGATGTCTTTGTACTCCGCTACTTGCCTTATTTTAGTGGTCTCCCAAGGGTGTGCCTGAGGAGCTAGGCTGTCCCTTATCTCTTTCCCCCCTAAAAATACCCCTGCACACCAGTGGAGCCCCGGCAGATTGTGACATTCGGGGTTGTCCAATTGCCCGTGAGGTGCAGTCAGACATTGCTTTGATGTCTGACTGCACACTTTCCCTTGTGTCCCTATGGGTAGTAGACTGTTCCAGAGACACATTGTGGCCAATTTAATTTTCACCTCATATGTAGTATTTTATTTTACGTTGTTTTATATGTGTTTCTATTTTGTGACTTTTACTACACCAGGCAACCGTTTAATTACAATGCTGTTATTCAATGATTTGTGTTTTGTTTTTGTTTTTTTTTGTTGTTTTTTTTAATGTCTCTCATTGTCTCCTTCACAATTCACATCTATGTTTAACTTTTACGTCAAGATAAGACAAGTTTCTGAAAATTCCACAGCTTTGTGGAACCAGCAGTGACATCACATGTGCTGATAATGATCACCAGCCAGACACGCTACACAATGCATCACTTCCTCTGATAGCACAAGGTAGATTGCTATATTTTCCTATGTAACTGCTTGCAAAGCTATTTGGCACTGAAACGGAATTTGTGGTAGACTGTCATAAACGGAAGGCAATATACAGTACTCGAGTTTCACATGTGCGTATTTTCCTGCTGTACCTTTATCCATAAAAAAATATCACCTAGATGTCACCCTTTTTATATTGATAAAACTAGAGCCTGTATTGTCTTCACATGCACAAATCTGGGGGTAGCTTCTAAAAGGAAAAGTGGAGGTGTTGCCCATAGCAACCAATCAGATTTTACCTAGCATTGTCTAGCATGTACTAGATAAATGATAGCTAGAATCTAATAAAGAAAATGGAAGTTGCTCAAATCAATTTATAGGCTATAGCAGGTGCATGAAAGGATGGGGTTATCCTAAAAGGAACAAATGCAGACAAATCACCCCAGCACACTGCTATAGCCAGCAACAGAAAATGCAAAAGTCTTAGATGCACACATTTGCAAATGTATGTTGAAGCCACCCACCACTCCACGGTACTTTTGCTAATCGGGTGGTCCTACTCTAAACAATGAGAGTCCCATATATTTGGGCCATACATATGTGATCGCTAGAATCGGATTGGTTGCTAAGGGCAATACCTCTTTTTTTAGAAACTTTAGTAAATATACCCTCTGCAGGGGCGCACGCAGGATTGTCACGGGGGGGGGGGTTTTCATGCGCAGCAGCTCCGTTTCAGCAGCGCTGTCCTATACAGCAGCCGCGGCGGTGCTGTATACAATACAGCACCGCCGCGGACGCTTCTTTGACAGCGCCACTATGGTGGGCACTTAGCAGAGGGGGGTTTCTGGAGACCCAGAAACCCCCCCTGCGTCCGCCACTGCCCTGGTTGTCACTTAGATTGCTGCACAAATGAAACTGACCACACACAGTCAACCTGCAGATTGTGGTAATAGTGCTCAGGTTCCTTGGATGTCTTAGCCACACGTATGGCCAAATGTCCAAAACCAAATTACCCGACTTGATCGTTCAGCTTAAGTGTGGCTAAAATTAGATGAGGATACTGGGGCTCAATGCTCCAATCGATTGACAAGGTTGGCCCTTGTGTGTCAAGTCTGCCTTATTTAGTTGACAGTGCGCTGTTTTTTTTTTTTTCGTTTTTTTTCAACAATTGATGTATACCACTAGGATCGCCCCCTTTCCTGAAATGTTCACACAACATAAACCACATCAGTCTGCACAGAAGATGAAAGACGTGATTGTAGAATACATTTAAAGGGACACTAATATTTATTTTTTTAATCTTATGAATCATTGAATTTACAGTGCAAAATAGTCTATTGTTAATTAAAATTTTAATTATGAACGGTGGTTAATTGAAACATAGCTGTGTATGTATATATGTAAATATATATATATATATATATATATATATATATATAAAAATATTAGAGAGATCAGTACGTTAATTGACTGCTATGAAATTGACCCTAGTCTGTCTGTCTGTGTGTGTGTATGTTAGGGAATTTAGACTGTAAGCTCCAATGAGACAGAGACTGATGTGAGCGAGTTCTCTGTATAGCGCTGCGGAATTAGTGGCGTTATATAAATATAGCTGATAATGATGATAAAGAGAGATCATTTTAGGACTGGTCTGAAGGGGAAGACTTGGCATGGGTTGGTCAGTTTGACATATATTGCAATATGTGGCACTAACATCCCCTGTTGTTAATATAGAAAAGTAGTTAGAAAAGCATTACTTGCACATTTGGAGAGCGCAGAGTATCCATGGTCTTTTATTTATATAATGTTGGGCAACCCCCTCCTTCAGTTTGTACATGGAGAGTGCAGAGGATCAATGCGATATATATATATATATATATGTCCTAGTTCATCTACTATAGCTATATTTTTAAGGCATTATCACATCACTTTTAACATTATAGTCACTTTACTTTGTTTTGTTTTCTCTACAGCTTGGATTGTTCCACGTGTAGTAAATCCATCCATTCATTAATTAGTGCAGAGAGCTTGCTGCACGTAATTGATTGAATGAAGATTGCTAGCACAACTTGGATTCTTCTCTATAAACTTGATGCAATCTATATATTTTATCCTAATTAACATACTGAGTATATACGATTTTAAATAGTTATTTAACAGTAAATGTGTAAATTTTTTTCATAAATTTCCTCTTTTAACACTGTGACAATGTAGTAATTAGACTATAATGGATTTGTATCATGCCTTTTTGTAATCACTAGATTTGAACAGTTTGTAAATGGAAATTATTAGTGATAGAGTTCCGCTGTAACTGTTTGTGCTTTATGTATTATTTTGGTAACATATTTTTATGCCATTATATCAAAATATAAATACTGACTAATTTACACCAATTGTTCACACCAGAATAAGGGGTATTGCCCACAATTTGTTTTCTGTCTTGTGTTTGCATTAAAAAAACATACCCCACCTGGGGTAAATCGCTCACTAATACTTGTGGGCAGCCTTTGAGCAAATGTCCCAACACCTAGCTATGCAGTAATAGATTTTGCTGGGCACTGTTTGCTCGTTCTAGGATCCATGAAGCTGATAATGGAGGTGGAAGGCTGGCTATACTGGTATTAAATATCGCTACAGCCTACTTCCCTACATTTGTCTGGGTCCATTTTTACTGCGATACCCACCAACCAGCCACGATTGCTTTAGTACAGTGGTCAGGGCACAGGGGTAAATTACCTCAAATGGGGTACAAATTAAATTCCTGGGGGTAATGCTGCCTGTTCACATGCTGTCAGTTGGATTGTAGACCCCTTTAAATGTGAAATTGCTGTTGTACCAGAAGAGCCTCAAGGGTTGGCAGAGGCACTTCTTGAGCTTCGATGCAATAATGAAGCACGTATTGCATTTGAAAATAAAAGCAGATCTGTCATATTTTTGGATGTCAACAGCTACAAAGGCATTCATTGTACATGAGGAGGCAGTCAAAAAGTTGCTGCCTTTTGCAACAACCTACCTTTGCGAACAAGGATTTTCCACTCTAGCGATCATAAAAACAAAGCAGAGACATCGATTGGACGCTGAAAACTGTATCCAAATTGCTCTGACATCAAAATGCCCCAATATTGATGCTCTCGTATCAAAAATGAAGCAACATCATTTCTCCAAAACCTGAAGTTTTGAAGTTGAAGCTTTCAAAGCAATTTTGAATAGATTCAATTACATTTTGAATTCCAATAATTAATAATATATAATAAATTAATAATATTTCCTTCCTTTCAAATCAAGGGGGTAACGTTGTGTATCTAAATATATTTGGGGGTAAAAGGTAAAAAAGTTCCCTGACCCCTGCTTTAGAGGAAGCGGTGATTGTTCTACTGAATTTTCCTTTCGATAGGAAGCATTGAGTGACATCTATGGGCTGGGAAAACGTAATTTCACGTGTCTGGTTTTCCATATACCTCTACCCTGATCATATCCAATTCATGTATAGTGATGTATTAGTCTTGTTAACCCATCTAGAACTTATTGTATCTGTTCATGATAAACAACATTATGCCAATCCTATAACACATGAACTTATTTTAGTATCCTTAGATATTGTGGTTAAATTCACACTTTAATATGATGTCCAGGAAATGTTCCTATTGCACTGTACAATTCCTATTTTGTATGGAATGCAATTCTCATTCCATACAAATTGTATTAATGTTTATTCAAAATGAGTATTAGAAATGCAAAATAAATAAGACATTACTTTCTATCTCTAGTAGACATTTCAGAAGGAGAAGTATAGTGTACTAAAGCTAGGTACACACTACAGAAATTTCGACCAACTTTTTATGCCGAGCGATTTTACATGCGACCGATGTGCCGAACGCTCGGTCCATGGACTGCATACACACTAGCCTTGTTTAGGACCAGAAAGGGAAGAGCGGACGTCCGTTTAGCGACTTTTTACAGCCATGTTGTCGTGAGCAATGACTGTAATTTCGTACTCACTGTTGTGGATCGGTCGGAAGTTTATAGACACTACACAACGGAAACGAGATTGGAACGAAAATATTGAACGGTACGACCAACCAAATGAGGCGATAATCGTCCATTTGGGCAGACTTTCGACCATCGTGTCACTGCACACACTGACCCGACTTTTGAACGAGCGGTCGTATGTCGGCTGTTTGAGCCGATTATTGGACGAAAACAGTGTAGTGTGTACCCAGCTTAAGTTACAGGCATACAATGTAGCACATTAAACTTGATGAGGTGTCTCTGGAAGTGACAACCAGCTGTGTATGTATAAGTATTATTCTACTGTGACAGATGTGTATTTATAAGTATTATTCTAATGTGACACCCGGCTGTGCATGTAGAAGTATTATTCTACTGTGACAACCAGATGTGTATTTATAAGTATTCTTCTACTGTAGAGTGCTGAGCTCACATGTTCATATCAGAATTTTATCTAACACCCGCCTCTAGTTATGATTGGTTATGGAGAACTGCAGAATTTCCTCCTCAAAAGTTAGTGAATGAAGAGGAACTGGTCATTTGTACTTGAGATGGCTGCTGGCTTCTATATCCGGCTTACTGTACTGCTGCCTCTTCTGGTCCATGTTCCTTCTACCTTAAGCTGTGGTCCAAACCAATATCCAGAATTGTCTGACAAGAAACAGTTTTGCTGTGACTTCTGTGCTGCAGGTGAGACAATACTCTCTTAATCTGTTACAATGTGTTTAGTAGCCGCTGCCAATAGAGTTTTTATTCTGGAATGAAATGTTGAATGAAATATTCCTCGCTCAGGAGTAAAGGCACTTGCTTAAAATCAACAAATTATATATCTTCAATCTTGCAAATTATCTGCATTATATAGAATAATGATACAGTATTAACCAGAATGGCACTTTTCCTATTACCGCCACTGAACAATGCACTGATGACTGATTCTATCTGTTTGTTTAGCTGTTTGTTTTAATCTGATGGATAAATATTGAGCTGTTGATATAATTTTATTTTGTTATAAGTTACTTGCATTTAAGTTATGAAAAGTTCATTATTTTTCTATGAATAACTTGCTTGTTAAGAGAAAAAAATATAAAATCTTCTTAATGATTAACTGGAAATTAAATCCTGAAAATTAAAGTTTAAAGGGAGAATGACTAAATTGGCCAAGGATGAAATTATATATGGGGATATATGTCATCCTCTTGCAGTAACCAGGGCTGAATTAATTAATTAATTCATTGTTAAAGATATCCTTCTCGTCCATTCATTCATTCGTTCATTCATTTATTCAGACAAGTTGCTAGGACGGTTGAAAGTAGAGCGTTTTGTGCCAGTTTAGAAGGGGTTAGGGTTCACTTGAACAAGCACATTTAGAAAACTTGCTAACACTATGTTACAAATGGAACTGCGCTGAAAATCGTGCTGAACTAATTAAGTTCTGATGATTAACCCCGTCACAAGAGGTGACATTTACAAATGTCGCAACTTCTTTACATTTTCAAATGTCATGATGGAGATGAGGGGTCACCATATGATATCAACAGCGATTTCCTTCAGATTGGCGGGCCCGTCCTTGCTTGGCGCATCTGAATCAGGTATCCCATGCAAGGCATTATTAATAGATCTATGCTGACATGGATCTAATAGAAACTGCTACTGAAGTAATTTACTATATCTAAGGGGTCAATGTCTATAACTTGCCTAGCAGTGAAGTTAGTAATTGGTTAGGTTGCATTCTGACACATACTGGTTCAACCCATCAATAGACAAGGACGTATTGACTCTGTGAGCAAATATTTCTTACGCAGGGGGATTAGATACCTGCTCCCCAGGGGCTGGCTGGGCTGGGGGCAGGGGGTCTGGTTCCACTATAGTGGGCCACGTTAGGCTAGGTCACTGGGCCACCTGCACTTTGTTTCCCCCCCCCCCCCCTGCCCCTCTCTCCCGGGCTAAAATTTGCCAGCCTCCCCTGCTGCTCCCTGACTCCTATTTAATGCCTTTACCGTAAAGAAGACAAAGTAAAACACCTGTCACAACAGATATTAACAGTAACATTCAGTCTGAAAATAGACCTAAATCTATTCTAGGACACTTTATTGTATGCATATAAAGAATACTTCTTATCTCTCACCTGTACCTACTGCAGTCACAGAACTGGTTATTCAGTGCTTGCAGGAAAGACAGCGAGTGTTTGATGTGAACCCTCTGGCTCCCAATGTCAGGTACCAATCAATCAATATCATCATAAGATTTGCTTTGCGCTCTTGATGATGCGAATAACGTCATGAAACGGCGTCCACCTCTTCTTTTTCATCCCTCTTCCTAGACGGGAGAAGAAGAGTAGAATTGTTTTTATTATTATCGTTATAATTATCTATCTATAAAAGCATGGGTTATCGCATGCTCTTTTCCACAAGACCACAATCTGCTGGTGGATTTAGGCTGGGTACACACTACATGGTTTTTAAATGATTATCAGGCCAATCACGTGATAAACAAGCGTTTGGCCCAATATCACATTAGTGCGTACGCTACAACGAGGAACGATTAGCGTTTCAAAGCACTGTGTATCGTTTCTTTTGATTCTTACTCGGTCAAAAAATCTCGTCCAACAATGGAACGATGTCGTCCCAATCCTGCAGTGTGTAAGCACTCAGGACCGGCAGTGTCCATAGATCTCTATGGAGTGTGCAGAGTCACCATCTTATCTGCCGATGGTTATGACAGATTAAGAGCACAGATCTGAATGTGTTTAGTGTGTACACATGGATCGGCATGCTGATCGGGATTTTTTTTTTTTTTCAGTCGTTTGTAAAATCGTTAAGGATATCGCATCAGGAGAAATTATGTATAGTTTGTACCCAGCCATAGTAAAGTACAATCTGCTGACACTCATACAGTGCCTGATTCATTAAGGAAAGTAAAGCAAAAAAAATAAGTAACTTTGAACCTTTGCAATACCATGTCGCATTGAAGGGGGAGGTAAATTTAAAATGTGTGGACAGATTTATAGTTGGGGTAGGGCATGTCCTAGATCAACTTTTAAAGTCAGTGTAAAAATAAAGCTATCAAGTATCTGTGTCCACCATGAAAAAGCAGCCAGTATTTTCCTTATGTGCAAAACAATAAACTCATTTGCGCCCTTTGCACTGCAGCATGGTTTTGTCCAGGAGAACACTTACTCAGTTTTTTGTTTTACTTTCCTCAATGAATCAGGCTCTAAGTGTCTACTGAGGAAAAGTTCTCATGGTCGGCTGTGGTATGATTATAAATTTCCTTAAGTCTGATGAGCATAATGCGGGGGAGTGATATATTTCTCCTTTTGTAAAAATAGACAAGTATTATTTTTTTATATTTTTTTTGTCTGAAAATAAATGTAGTGTACAGAAGTGACACATTACTATGATCTGCAGATAATGCAGTTTTCATGTATCATGAAGTGGAAAAAAATATCATAGGGGAAAACCCACAGCGAAGGTGGACTAGTTTCATTGCACACTTTATTTTATTGTTTGAGTGATGTTTGTGTAAAATTACACAGAAAATGATTCATAGCTCATTGATAGACACAACTGCTGTGTTTTCCCTGAGTACATTCTTAGATATGTTAAATGCTACATGTTTAGCAGATACAGGGGCATATACAACAACTAGTGATGGCACACTTCCGTGCACTTACCGTAAAATCCACGGCCCTCTGTGTGTCCCGCATATTTAAGAACGGTGCATCGCAGCAGTTATCGTGGATATCTGCTGCTTTGCATTCTGCTTCGTTTTTGGGAGCAGTCACCATTCAATAATATGGTGACTGCTCCCTCTCGCAATCTAACAAGTTCCGAAAAATAGGTTTTTTTTGGAAACTTGTCATGATAATGTACGCCAGCTGAAGCTGGCATACATTAACATAATTAAAAAATTTCAGTGCTGTCAGCTCTGCTCCGAAGAGCAGAGCTGGACAACGCATGTGTGGAGGGATCACGTGATCCCTCCCTGTCACTCACCGCTCTGTCTCTGCTACTATAGTTGCAGAGACAGAGTGGAGATGTTTGGGCGCATGTCCAGTTCTTTGAACTGCACATGCGCAATTACAGTAAGAAGAGAAGCGAAGAGGACAATGAGGAGATCCGGACACAGCGCATTACGAAGAGGCGGGATAAGTGTGTTTTTTTTTGTTTTTTTTTATCACAGAAACAGCAGTTTATCGGAAATAATTCAATGCGATAAGGATTGAAAACTATTTTTCACTTTATGTGAACATTGATAATTGTGCCCTACAGTCCTTTAAGCGCTGGAGAGAAGTGACTCTGGAGTAAATAGTAATAAAAGATCACACATGTACGTTCTCAAACACCCTAATCTTTTGTCTGCAGCCAGGGCTCAGTCAGCAACAGTTCACAGATCATTTACTCACAATTCGTTCTAGATGACACGAGAAAATAGCTCAGGCATTGGGACAATGTAGCTTAGTGGTTACGTGCAAATTCTATTCACAAGAGCAGCTGTACAATCTACAGATGAGAGCCAACCGGAATAAAATTGTGGATGCACCACTTTCTGACATTTTCATGTGACCCGCAGATTACACTGTGATTTGTGTGAACAGCATATGCACGCAGACACCGGAATCCATGATCCTGATGCCTGCGTTATTTCTGAGCGCATTTCTTGCGTCTCGTGCAATGATTCAGCAGCAGCAGCTATTTATATAGCGCCACTAATTCTGCAGCGCTGTACAGAGAACTCGCTCATATCAGTCCCTGCCCCAATAGAGCTTACAGTCTAAATTCCCTAATAAACACACACAGACTAGGGTAAATTTTATAGCAGGCAAATAACCTACCAGTATGTTTTTGGAGTGTGGGAGGTAACCGGAGCACCCGGAGGAAATCCACGCAAACACATGGAGAACATACAAACTCCACACTGATAAGGCCATGGTCAATGCATTGTGAGAACATTCTCTGAAACTTTATTGAAGTATGAAGAGAAAAATGAATGAAAAGTGGATGATCTGTTTATGATAATGAGTATGAAGACCAGCAATACAATGAGTAAAGTCACCTTCTTGTGAAACCAATCTTTTTCCGTTTGGTCGTGAATAATAACAGGTCTATTTCTGTAACCACTAGGAGAGTGTACAGATAGTTGCTGTGAATGTGGTTTATTTCTTACAACGGAAAGTAGCAGTTACTACTGTAGAAACGCCTGCTCCTTGCTGCATTATTTACAACCATATAGTAATCTAGTAACATTGGAGCTGTGATATAGATATTTCTGAAATGTTTATAGGATAGTTTGTTGGTAACGCACAGTTAATTTTTTTTTTCATTTTCATTATCCTCCCTCCACTCCAAAAAAGTTATAATAATACTGATAACACACTTCTTTTATCATTTTGTATATGAATATTTGAATTTTCTTATGACCGCGCAGTACAATGCATGCGTCACTTTTTTCTCTATTGTTATGTCATGTGGCTCTTGCCCTGTGCTTAGGCCACTAAAAACATGGGTAATGTTCATAGTGAGATGGCATTGACGGGTTGAAACAACCCTACAAATGGTCTTGCATGTTGAGATTTGTCTGTTCGCTGTTCAGACCATGGGTGTCGAAAATGGACATTTCTGACTATTTTAGGAGCTCTATAATCAGTGCTGTTGGCGATTGCGGTGTCCTCTGGATTTTTGTCCAGGAACGACTGAAAGTCTGCTGGGTTTCACTTGTTCTCAGCCAATCTTGGTGGTTAGCAGGGCCGAGCAGACGCAGTCATATCGGATCAATATGGTGTACAGGGGCGCACGCAGGATTGTCAGAGAGAGAACTGCTGCGCATGCCTGCTATAAAATTTACCCTAGTCTGTGTGTGTGTTAGGGAATTTAGACTGTAAGCTCTATTGGGGCAGGGACTGATATGAGCGAATTCTCCGTTTCGGCAGCGCTGTCCTATACAGCACGGTGCTGTATACAATACAGCACGGTGCTGTATACAATACAGCACGGTGCTGTATACAATACAGCACGGTGCTGTATACAATACAGCACGGTGCTGTATACAATACAGCACGGTGCTGTATACAATACAGCACGGTGCTGTATACAATACAGCACGGTGCTGTATACAATACAGCACCGCCGCGGACGCTTCTTTGACAGCGCCGCGGCTGCTGTATAGGACAGCGCCGCTATGGTGGCCACTTAGTTAGCGCGCGGGGGGGGGGGGGGGGGGGGGTTTCTGGAGACTCAGAAACCCCCCATGCATGCGCCACTGGTGTAAATTGGCCAAATTAGCCAGCAGAATGGACTCCTTAAAAAGCTTTGGGGAGCAGAGCGAGAGTGTCTGTAAGGTTCACAATTGGGATGCTCTCTCCATAAGATATAACGGCTAACGCCATCTTCAGATGGTGTTAGCTGTTGGGGTCAAGCTCTGAATTTCGGAGCTTGGTAAATAGGGTAAATCAGCCCCTGTAGTTATCTATGGGGACTGGATATGCAATTGAAGAGGCTGAGAACGCAGCAGATACCGGAGATATCTGCTGTGATCCTCTATTAATAAAAAGCCTGGAAATTTAAACCTCTTTGGAGGTTCATTAATAGGCCCCAAAGTAGGGTGTGGTCCTCATTTAGGTTCAGAGTTATTGCAAACCATAAGACCAGAACCATACAGTGATAATAATTTTGTATGCTTTTAGATTGTAATTGTAAAAACTATGAATGTGGCACAAATCCGTCCCTAGTGTAAGATCTAAAAAAAAATATCAGTCAATACATAGCAAGAACCATTGTATATGTAGCATCCTGCCCACCTTATGGGGCATTCAAATTTGAGCATGGTCCTCTTAACTGTTCTAGGGAATGTCGTACAATCCCCAGCACTGCAGTGACAATGTAATCTATACTAGTTGTCTGAGCCTGCCACTAATGACATTTGCAAGAGAGCAGGTAGTGAAAGTTTCCGGCATGGTCACACCAGCATGCATAGGTCTAGCGCGTGTCCTAGATTTCCCAAAACAGTTCGTCTTTTTCCACCCAAAATCTTTAGCCCACAATATTTAGTTATGGCCTCAACAAATATCAGGTCAGATGGGTGTCCCAGTTCTTCCTTTAAAAATTATAGGACCCGTCCCAGTGCCAGCAAGCCGTAAACCACCACTGTCCATATCCCATGTGCCCGGTTGAATCACATCACAGAAGATTCGCTCATTTAGCCGGTAGATTGCATCTGCAGTATTTTTCTGAAAAAGCAGAAATTAATTTACTATCCTTACATATGTTGTACTGTGTAATAAATATATATATATATAAAATCTCATGCTTGCCAACTTTTCCTCGTTGGCTTCAGGGAGATCCTAGGAGAGGTGGGGGGGGGCTTGACAAACAGCATAATTTTGGCACCGCCACCTAAAAGATTGTCACAATTTTGGCCAATTACAGCAGGGCTAAAATTATGCAATATTTGTGTCATTAAGCCCCGCCCCGCCACTTATCTATTGCGGGGGCGAGAACCGGGAGTCTCCTGGACATTCTGGGAGAGTAGTCAGCTATGCGTTAAAGAAAAGCAGCTAATGAATCTCTAGAGACTAAAGTGTCTTTTACATTTTTGTCTCCATTACTGAAGTAATTTTGTCTTACCAGTCAGTCTTTGAATAAATATTGGTCTCCATGAAAATGGCCACCTCCATAAGCATCAATACATGGACATAGGACACAATTTCTGAACCGTGTCATCATGCCACAGATGGCGAAGCCAACCACGTCTTGTACTGGCTCAGCATCAGGGAGAATGCCAGACTCTTCAGGGACTCTCCCTGACATTCAGGGAGAGTTGGCAAGTATGATATATATATATATATGTGTGTGTGTAAACAAGCAGGACTGAACAGTACATAGAATATGACTCTTATACAGGACACGAAAAATGGAGCACCAATATATGCAAATGGAAAAAAAATTGGTGACAAAACAATCCAGTATCACCAGAAAGTGAGAATGTGTGCAGGTACTGTTATATTTTACTACTGATTTATTTATTAGTGCTTTATTTTTTTTCAGGTCAACAAATATCAGACATATGTACATTCCACAATGCAGCATCGAAGTGTACTGATTGCAAAGACCAATATTATAACCCAAAGAATGCCAGAGGCTACTGTAAGCAATGCATGACTTGTTATAAAGGTAAGCAAAAGAGCAAAGGAAAAAAAAAGTAAATTCAACGCTAAAAATGTAATTTCGGATGCAGTTCACTATGAGCAAAAAAAAAATGCAAAATACCTACTTTTTTTAAGATGCACCCTCCATCTAGCCGGTGTATGGGATGGTCTGAAGCTATGATTCTCTCTCCTAATAAGGGGGGCCTTGTCTGCTGCAGTCTTGTGGATGCCCTGTCCTCTGAATCCCCCCCCCCCCCCTCTGATTTGCATGAAGGGGCGGGGCATTGACAACTCTGCTTGCTTGAATCAGGCAAGCTCTAGTAAAAGGGAGAAGCTGAACCAATTTTTTGTAAGCTCCCCCACCCCCCCCCCAAAAAAAAATGTTTACATCTGTTTGTCGCTTTACAGATGAAGGAAGTATTGAAATATCGCCATGTACCAAAAGTTCTGATGCTGTTTGCGCCTGTCCCGAAGGAAGTACCCCAAAAAATGAAAGGAACACGGCTTGTCGTTGTGACCAAGGCAAAGAAATCGTAAATAATAGTATGTTCCATACAATTACGTTAGGTTTAATATAGTGCAATAGGTACATTGTGAAGCAGAAAAAAAATGGACTAGACACCTCCTGCGACACCTCCTGCGGGCAGCATATGCTAAAACAGTAGAACCCACCTGCTGCCCTCCACAGTATGCTGAAATTCCAGTAGCCCCATTCCTCTCCTGGAAATGTTCTTATTGCAGCTGGTTGAGAAGAGCCCCAACCAGCCACAGAGGTCAGGGGATGACGAGTTCACTCTACAGCCTACAGACAGCACATAGTTCATCTCTAGTATTTATAGTTCAGTAATATGCAGGAAACAGCTGGGAATAATGTATTGTTGAAAGCCGGTATGATAATTGGAAAAGCTAAATGTAATGGTTTCACAGCTGGGTATAATGCATTGTGTACATGCCAGGTGTAATATGATGGGGGCTGCTGAGGGTAATATGTTGAACGCAGCTGGGTATAATATACTGGATACTCCTGAGTGCTGGACAATGTTAGGTTTAATATGTTGGGTACTGCCGAGTATGAGATGTTTGGGTAATAGGTGACGTTTAACACATAGCAATCGTTTCTTTAATACAACATAATTATAAAGTATTATTTTCTTTTCAAATGTCTATATAGTCATTTTTTTTAACATACATGTTTGAGTACAACTGCAAATTTAGCACTGATTACCCACAAACAATGAACTTGTCTTTTCTGATTCTTTTAGAATGCCAACCCTGTCGTTCGGGATATTTCTCGACTATTGAAAATAGTGTCTGTCGTCCATGGACGGAGTAAGTTGATCCAACTTTATATTGAAAAATGTCTTATTTAGAGGATGTCACTTGTGTTTTGTGGGGTTTATCCTTGTAGACAAGACCAGGGGTACTCCCATATCTCAGAAATTCTCTATCACTTATATCAAAATTGCCTGTTATCAGCCGTTAAGTGGTGGTGGTCTTGACTCATTGAGGTTCCTAATGAGTTGATAGGCCATAATCTTGAGAATATTGGTTAAGCCCACATATGGACTATTGCCACTTTATGCATGTGATGGGGGCAGTTTAATGGGACTCTAACCCCTTTTTTAATGATGTTTTTGCCTCCTGTGTAGACAGCCTTAACAGATCTTGAACCTGTCCTATTTGACTGGTGGTTTTCTGTCATTGAGCTTCACACTGAGAGGACCTGATGGTGTGGTCATGCCCGTATCTATATTTTTCACCTGTGATTCTCCTGTCCCCTCCCCCTTTCTTGTCCCAACCCCTCCCCCCTCTCTCCACTGCCCACACTCCAACGCCCAGCATTTTACCATCTGACCTTCTTTGGCTCACGTTCCTGACCTCCTCTGTCAGCTCTGTCAGTAAATCTCAGGGTGGCCGGGTTCAAGCTGATGGTGCTTGGGCTCTTTGCGGCCAGATAACTGAGAGCGGGCAGCCCTAACTGCCTCCATGAGACTCGTTGACAGTGAAGCTCTTAGATGTGGGCTTGCCTGTCATGGCCTCATGTACAGAACCAATAACTGAACCAATCCAATGGAAAGCTGTCTCGGAAGTTCCAGCAGGTAAGTACTGGGAGCTCTCAGGTAAGTACTGGAAGCCACTGACAGCCCAACTCCTTGCACCAGCAATGTAGTCTGATAAAATAGCTTTTTTTTTTTTTGCTACCCCTAAAGTTTTGGTTGTAAGTCCCACCTGAGGCAAGGTCCTACAAGGAATCCATAGATGGGGCTGAGCACCCCCCCCCCCCCCCCCCAAAGGGACCATGAGTTTATATGTGTTTGTATTTATTCACTGTTTGCACAACCTGTAAAAGCAGCCTTATTTCTCTGCCTATCGCCTAATCCCTGTCATCGTGTCCTTACCAGCTGCAGCGCAAAGGGTGAAACGGTTGTGGAGACGGGTTCTGCCACGCGAGATGTAAAATGTACCAAACCGAAGAACGTCACGGTGGATATCCTCCCCAGTGCTGTAACGTCAACACAGACACATTCAATCCAAGGAAGGAAAGCGACCACTCTTCAGAGTACCAGAAATAACCCTCCTGACATCTTCAACACCGAACCCACAGGAAACGGCTCTCTGTCCTGGGGTGGGTATCAGTCGTTATAAGTTTTTTAATCCTTGACAGATACTGTGCCGTTATTTTTTATACCCAAAAGTGGTCATTTTTCATACCACGTGGGAGTCTCTGACATAGGTGCTTAGTGCAGATAAAATGTTCCTCCTCATTGAGGCAGAAAACAATATTATGTAAATATATTGTGACTTTTTTTTTACTGATATATTTGCACATGTGCACAGGATTTTGCCCTATCTTTGAGTGGCAAACTTGCTTAACTAGTGCTTGGGATGTTATTTATGTCACAAAGTGTGATTCATAATCTTACTTTTACAGATAGTGGCATACACGTTTCTTGCTGGTTGCTAGTACTACAGTATAACTTTGGCAGCCAGGGTGTATGTTAGGCTGGGTACACACTATACAAACTTTTTCCCGATGCGATATCCTTAACGATTTTACCAACAATTAAAAAAAAAAAAAGTCCCGATCAGCCTGCTGATTCCTGTGTACACACTATACACGTTTTACATGATTTACTTTCAGATCTGTGCTCTTCATCTGTCATAACCATTGACTGAAAAGATGGTGACTCTGCACACTCCATAGAGATCTATGGACACTGCCGAATTGGAACGATATTGTTCCATTGTTGAATTACATTTTTAGTCCGGTTTAATAATCATATGAAACAATATGATGAGCTTTGGAACCATAATCGTTCATCGTTGCAGTGTACACACTAATGTGATATCAGGCCGAACGGTCGTTTATCGTCTAATTGGCCGATAATCGGCTGAGTAAACTGTAGTGTGTACCCAGCCTTACACTATACACTGTGTCTATGTTACCTCTACACTTACCGGTAGCACATTGCTAATTGTCTTTTGCTTGACTTTTCATATGAAGTGAAAGGGAGATATAAGATTACTACAACCTTCCCAGTGGTCACACGGATCAATATGTTGGCATGAAACATTTCTGACCCCAGTTGTGATAAGCAACATGCTATTGATCCAGAAACTGAAATGTAGGGACTATACCTTTTTATTATATTTTATGACACCTATAGAGAGAATTATGTTGATGTAGAAAAAAGGCAAGTGGAACTACAAGTCTCAGTGTTGTTCTACTTTGTTTAGGATGATCTAAAGCTCGTCGAAATGTTCAAGAGGGTCAAAATAGTTCAGCAAAACATTGGCCGCATTTGATATTTGGTAGTGAACTTTCAAACAAAATTTGTCGTAGTGTTTCAATCCGACCTCAACTATCCCGGCAAGCTGAAAGAATAAATTATGGTCCCTCCAGTTTTATTCATTGGCTACAAATTCCGCAAGAATGGTGAAGCAAAGCAGGACAGAGATTGTATCATCAAACCTCTGTGATTCAACATATTATGCAAACCTTATAATGCTTTAGAATGTTTACCGGGTTCTGTTCTCCTTTGCACAGATTGTATGACGTGTAATTTCCTGTTTTACTCTCCTAGGGACCCTGGCATTTATTCTGATTGGCAGCACCCTACTCTCAATCTCTGCCGGAATAATTATAACTATGATCATTCAGGCAATTCGTAAGAAGAGGAACAGAGGGTTCATTAGTAAGTATTACAAAGTTCAATCACAACTGGATGGTATAGAGGATGCAGACTCTCTCGGTCAGTGACCATACAAAGAACTACATGTTGTATTAGAGAGAGGGAGGAGTGTACTGGCTCAACTTCCCTAGATGTCAGAATCTATTTGTTTACTTGGAAAGCAATTAAGAAGTTGCTGTTTGTACACAGCTATATTTCTGTGTTAAAGTCTCACAGTCACTGACTTTAATCTGTCAAAAAAGCCTAACAACAGTGGAGGTAATTTATAAAGTGCACTCAATACGCACCAGAAATTGGTTTTGCATTAGTGCGCCTTGATGGTCCATACCGTGAACATCAAAATGTACAGTTAATCTCCTCTTAATAGTATCGTTCATGGGTAAGTGGAGAAGCAGTGCAATAGTAAAGTGCTTTGCGTCATGAAAATGATGGTGCGCACATCCGCAACAGGGAACGCCCCTAAAACTCTTGCATCCTCACCCCTACTAACGATGATTTAGGGCTGTGTCTTGGCTGCTTTTGCGCTTTGGAAATTGCTGCCAGTGTATGTTGCAGCAGGATTTTTAAACCTCTTTTGGGAATGCTCGTAGACAGTAGACTTGGCAATAGTGCTCAATGTCAAGCAGCAGCTGCAAAGGCCAATAAATTATTGGCATGCATAAAAAGGGGCATAGATGCAAGGGAAGACGGTGTAATTTTGCCACTATATAAATTTTTGGTAAGACCTCATCTTGAATACGGAGTACAGTTCTGGGCACCACTCTATAAAAAAAAAAAAAAAAAAAAGACATTTAGGAACTAGAAAGGCTTCAGAGAAGGGCGACAATATTGATAAAGGGTTTAGAGTCATTAAGTTATGAGGAAAGGTTAGCCAGTTTAGGCATGTTTACTTAAGAAAAGAGGCGTCTAAGTGGGATATGATTACTATGTACAAATACATTAAGGGAATCATTTGCTGAACTTGTACGTTCTTGTGGAATTTGACTGCCTTAGTCAGCAACAACTTTGACGTTCTATTCATTACTTATACAAGCTACTGCAATCATTTGTACATCAGCTATGTGCGCTGTAAAATACATGTAATTTTTAAGCACTATTAGGTCTAACAAGAAGTTAAATACATTTTTTTAAGAAAATTATAACTTAAAATTATTTCCCTTCATTTAGCTGCCCCCAAAACTTGCTGACTGAGACAGCTGCCTCGGATTGCCTCCTTATTGCTTCACCCCTGCATTCTACACTTTTTTATTATCATATGTTGTCCCGTGCTTTTATATACTTAATGGAATCCTTTGCTGTTCCGTTATGCCATGTTATGCCATGTTCTGTCATGTGACACTCTGTATTGTTTTATCTTATCACATGACCTCCCGTGCTTTGCTGTATTCTCGCATGATCCTATTGGTTGGGCCCACTGATCCTTACATCTGATGTTTTCTATGTGTTTCCTCTCCCAGGAGTTCAGAGGTGCAAACTACCCGTGCAGGAGGAGAGCACAAGTTCTGATACCAGCCTTGCCAAGGAGTGCCCAGCATGAGCTAGCCTGGGAGCTCACACATGGCAGTCTTATCAACTGTCCTTACCACTGGCATCCAGTGACTTACTATAATAGAGGGACTGTGACTTGGAGTGACTTACAGTATCTGCAGCTCACCCTACAACCCGGTTCTATATGGGACTGTATAGCACCCGTGACGTACTATAGACTCTATTGTCTCCATATCCCATTGAGGAGTCTCAATTTTAATATGTCATTTCCGTTAAATCCTCCTGGATGACCGATCAGAAGTAATATATCTGAACGTCTGAAGGATGCTGAGGATGATTGTTTAACTGGAGGAGTTTAACCTATAGTACAATTATGTATTGTGTTGTCTTATTGTGCCGTCATCAACAGATGTTACATAAATTACATTTTCATGAATATATACTCATGCATTCTAGTCAAATCAAGCTACTTAAGGTGTTAAAAAGGTTCTTGTCATGCATTTGGGCCTAGCCCAGGCCTCCTCAGGGGAAGAGCGTTACTTCCTGACGCAAGCGCCCTTTTTTAACGTGGTTTTGTCCACATGTCACCACCTCATCATTTTTCTCCATCACCTCATCCTTCATCTTCATCGCCACATCCTTCATCAAGCTACTTAAGGTGTTAAAAACTCCCCACTGTCACCCCCGGCAACCACCAACCACTCCCAACTGTCACTTCTCCTTCAAGAAATATATAGGTCAGTGTATAACTCTGCCCAGCAGGTGGCGCTGCAGCTTGGTTTTTTTTTTTTTCACACACGCCACTAGGCATTTATATAGTAGATAATCAGTGCTCTGTCTTCGTAGACACAGGCCATAACTGACAGTATACAAGGACAGCATTATAAGGAGGGAGCCATATATTATGCTAATTTATCACACACTTGGTTTGGTCTAAATAAAAGACAATATTCCACTTTTTTGGATTTACTCATTAAATTGTTCGGCCATGGAAATACCATCTACCTATTGATGCACAATATTAGGGAATTGATGGTGCGGGGTAACAATTGAAGTAATCATTTCTTAGAACGATCAAAGAACCCCTTTTGTGACATGTCAGGGACAGAGCACACACAACTAACTCCTGTGTGTGCCTTTTGTGAGCTAAGAACAGGTTCTTACCCCCAAAAAACTCCAAACATAAGCATGAAAAACTTACTGTAAGGTTATTCTAAATTTGCAGGGATTGGTTAGTAATTCATTCCCAAAAGGCAAGGGCAAACGCAGGATTTGTAGAGGGGGTTTCCACACCACGCTGCCAGTGGGCGTGACCAGCATGCATGGGGGTGTGGCTATAATATTAAACAGTGCTTGGCTGCTCTCAAACTCTTTCTATCCCCATAATAGACAAGGGCAATGCTGCATGCATTACTGTTAGGTGCACGCAGATCTCCCTTTTCAGGCAGAGCTGTGTAAAGCGGGAGCAGGGTCCAGCCACCTCAATTATACAGTGTCCCAGGCTTGGAGGGGGGGGGGGGTCCCAGGCACTAGGAAACCCCCCTTGGTTTGCCTATGAGAGTGGTATGTTTTTCTGACATTTTTAGTAATGATGTATTATGTGATGTCATTGTGTCAGCATTTCAATACTGTCCAATTCTTAACATATGGATTATGGTTGCAACATGGAAACATTGTGTTCTTTTTTGCACTTGTGGCAGTAAACACACTCTTCAGGGGGATTAATCACGAATTTGTATCTTGAGCAATTTTTGAACACAGAAGAGGCAATGACTTAGAACAAGGATTCGTACTTGTTTGTGCAGGTAGCTGTTGTCAATGTAAAATATTATGTTTTTTTTAGTGAACAAATACAATGTTTTGAATTTTATTATATTTATTTATTTGCTGTGATAGCACACTCTTCAGTCTGTCAGCTATTGCCTGAGTAAAGGCTTGAGGGATGTTCAGCTCGCCTATCCTACCACCTCCTGCCCATCTTACCCATCACCTCCTGCTCATCTTACCCATCGCCTCCACTTACTTCGCCTGCCATCTCCATTTTTTCCCAGTTGGTCTCTCACCACCCCTCCCTCTAGAATGTAAGCTCTCGCAGAGCAGGGTCCTCTCTACCTATTGTCCCACGTCTGTCTGCTGTCTGATTCCATTGTACTCCCTGTCACGTCTATTGCTGCACTGTGTGAGTCCCCATAGCTTTACTCACACTCATCTGTGCTACTTATGTGTATTACCTAATTTATTTGTTACTTGCTTCTGTATCCGGCACCACGGAATCTGTGGCGCCTTATAAATAAATAATCATAATGTCATCGATAGCAACTCTCTAAACCAAGAACAGCAATCCTACAGGCAATATGTAAGTACTGCATGCCATCTAATAAACTATTTCTTTTTTTGAATAACCTTAGCATTATTTTAGACTGACTTCCAAGCTTTTGTATTGCTATTTACTGTGCTGGATTCAGCACTGTATACCATTTTCCGCATCTTGGTGTGCCCATTGGCATATATTTGAAAAACGTTTCCATCAGAGCAATGGATTGATGTCACCTACCTTTCATTTCCAGTTTCACCCATTGTACTGTTTTCATCTCCTCTCCTTTGCAGCCATCAGAAACTGTGGGACCCAGTATGATTGAAATAGGTAGGGCACCCGCACCAGTAAGATGAGCTGCAGATAATCCATGATGTCCCACAATTTTTAGTATGGAATGCTAACCCAATATGAGAAAATGTTCTGGACTTTATATTTGTCCTTTCAGATACACTGACATTCACACATAAATAAGGGCAGAAAAGATGATAGTTTTTTTTTCCACATACCTAATCTTAATCTACTTGCAGTGCCTACATTTTACCATTATATTGTACCATTGGGATTCCCTGTAATATAAAACCAGCGATCAGGGACAAAACTAAAAAGATGCCCCCAAAAAGGAAAATCGTTGAAGTCTGTACACTGTTTGCACACTGACGATAAGGGGGCATGCTCATACCACGCGGGAGGCCACGTCTCTACGAGGGCTTGCCTAGTGCTTGTGAAGTGCTAGGCCACCATTAGCCCCTCTTCATTCCCCAAACAAAACACCCCTGCACCGCCACGCCCACCAATTGCTGACGAGGGACTGATGTGAATGAGTTCTCCGTACAACGCTGGGGAATTAGTGGCGCTATATAAATAAATAGATGATGATGATGATATTGCACCCTATGTTTCATTAACAAAGCGAAAATTTGTTCACTTTTACAAAATTGCTTGTATGTAATAAACGCTTGCAATAATGCTACTTTTGTGTTATCTCTGTAAAATCCTATGTGATTTAAATTGTGTGTTTTTTATTCTCATTTCTGTAATAAATTTATAAGTAAACACATATCCAAGCTGCACGTGTCTTCAATTATAAACCACCAGTGGGAAATGCAATTTCATCAGATGTCTATTAAAGTAATAGTTTGAATGTCTAGACGATGCTATATAAGATAATATAATTAAAATTATTATCAGGGTTCTAGCCAAACCAGTTTTCATATTTGCATTCACTGCAGTGTAAATGGTACATTCAGAATGGTGGATAAAATGATTTCTATGAATGTATAAGTGATCAGGAGGTTTATAATGTTATGAAATAGTAAAGTTTCGGGGACATATTAAGCAAAAACTGCATTTTTGACACAAACGTTTTAATTCCTTATTTCAATGGAATGGAAGATTGTGACCATTTTATAAAAAGTGTCACGACAAACTGCTGTCCCTCTACAGCTCAGGTGGATGCTAGATGGCGAATAACCGTCAAGCATTCATCCAGCATCACCTCAAGTGATTGTGTGAGCGCCTCTTTGCAATCCTCATAGGGATCAATGATCCCTTTTACAGTACCATTTAAGCTGCTTTCTGTAGTATAGAGGTGTGTAAAATAGTACATTTAATTCTTTATATGCTCATATATTATATTTGTATATTACTCTTTCATTTGGTTATGAGTAGTTAAAGCAGTCCTGCTCTATAGGCCTGTTGTGGTGTTTCATTGTTTCAACACAACTTCTATGTTTTAGCTTTAAAATATTTGCAATAATCAATAGTTAAAGATAATTGAGACATTAAGATGCTTTTGACATGTAGTCAGGATGGCCGAGCGGTCTAAGGCGCTGCGTTCAGGTCGCAGTCTCCTCTGGAGGCGTGGGTTCGAATCCCACTTCTGACAACCTTTTTGTTCTGTTTTATCATCAACTAGTTATTGTGTTAACGAAAACATGTTTGCTTTCCCCATACCAAAAACATTTACTTTCCCTATAGCAAAAACATTTACTTTCTCTATAGCAGAAGCATTTATTTATTTATTTATTTAATGATGTATAATATTAAATATATTATATCAATATATAATATTGAGCGCATTGCCAAGAAAAGACATGTTCAAATACCAGCATAGTGTCGTGTTTCAAATGGAAGTATTGAAATATATATTTGCAAAAGAACTGCCGAAACCCGGGATCGAACCAGGGACCTTTAGATCTTCAGTCTAACGCTCTCCCAACTGAGCTATTTCGGCTACCATGTTACTGTTTAGTGAAATATCAATTTTGTTCAAAGAAGGGTAATTGCTTTTGACCTTAAGAAGGACTCCATGTGATTCTATAATTTCCTGGCCAGTATTTTCTGCTTTTAGTCATCAATAAATTAGAATCTATTTGTATTGGTTAGATAGGATATCATAGGCTTTGTCATTTTAATCCCTTATCTTTAGCAGTTTAGCCAATTCAGCATATCAGTTATACCAACTCTGTGAATACCATGTGCATAATAAAATATTACAGTAGAACTATCAATGCAAAAACATGAAGAACCTATGTTTAACAAACAAGCAGTGAAAAAAAAAGGGATAGCACCAGTGAAGTTTATTGGGTAAATATAGTACTTTGAAAAAAGAAAATATTTACAGACCACCCCAGATGGGACTCGAACCCACAATCCCTGGCTTAGGAGGCCAGTGCCTTATCCATTAGGCCACTGGGGCTGATAAGATTATAATAGACAACGTATTCACTGAGATTGCGTGTTCACTGAGACTGACGTATCTTGAAATTTCCAGTTTAATTGTTTAAAAATATCTATTATTTAATTGCATCGCACTGTGTAATAACTTAGAAGTGCTCAATGGAACTGGTACACTGTAAATACTGACTTCCCATGATTTTCTACTGCAACATAATTTCTATATATGTTTTCTAGTTTTAAAATAAAAAAAAAAATAGTAACATAGCACTGATAAAATGATACATCAAAATCACAATGTCAGAATTTAGAACTTGCATTGTCTGGTAGCGTGGCCGAGCGGTCTAAGGCGCTGGATTTAGGCTCCAGTCTCTCTGGAGGCGTGGGTTCGAATCCCACCGCTGCCAATCATTTTTTATTTTTTATGCCTCTAATTATTCTGCTACTTTCCTTTAGATGGCGTTGTTACATTACTTTATAATTACAGAAAAGTATCAGATGCTTATACGTGTCTGAGGCTGCTCTGCTCGACGTTTATGAAGGTCAGATGGGGAAGTGATCGTGTGTTCATGCTCTTTTTTTTTTTTTTATATTATCCATAATATAATATAATCCATTATGACTCTGATCTGTAAATTTACATTTTTCTAAGTTATCTTTTAAGTAGACACAAAGTTGCTCCGTGCACTCTTTTTCAGCCACATAAATTGCATTTTTACTACAATGTGAAACATTTGTGGAGAAACTACTATGAGGTGCCAATTATGTGGACATCAACTTTTACAGAAGTGTTGTAATTAATTTGTATGTTTCCCTGTCTTTTTCTTTGCTGGAATCATACTTGACAACTTGTCACAGTTTTCCTAATTTATATAAAAGATGACATATCCTGGTACTTAAGCTTAATTATTTCTGTTGAGGTTACAATTAGAAAACAACTTTCAAATGTCCCCTAAAATCGGGACTATTTTTTTTTATTGGGCGCATGATATTGATCATATTGAATATATATATTAAGTGCCTCAACGATCTCACTGGTCCTTGGGAGATCAATAAAACTGTGTTTTAGTGACAGGTGCTTTAAAAGACGAACTTAAATACTATTTGAAATTTCCTTTTCAGTGAGAATGTTGTTGGATCAGGAACTGAGATCCCTATAAAGATAATGAATGACCTTTAAAATAATTCCTTTTGATAACTTGTTCATCTGCCTTTCAGCTGATCACTTTTTGGATATCACATTTTTTATGTAAACAGAGCTAATGCGGTATTTATATTATCAGATTCCCTGCAGGCAATGTCAGACTTCTTCATACCTAAATGTGCAGCATATCAGCCAATTTACATCTTACTTACACACTTTTCCTACAGCCTTTAAGGACAAGCATAAACTACTTACTTGTAATTTAGAGCCAAATTTATGTATTAAACAGTTATATGAACATGCTGTTAAAACATAGTTTTTAAGAAAGATGGAATATTAAACACTCTGAGCTGTGGTCTATAATGCCCACTGGACACATAACTACTTATCTCATTGTATATAAATATCCACCAATGGTATCACTAAGATCATATGGTTGGATTAACGTGTTGATTACTCCTCCAATCCTGATCTTCTGCATTCTATATAAGAAATATGAATAGTGTAAAAGGAGTTTATTTGAACAACAGGGACTGGAGGAAGACATGAATACCTTAGGTAAGAAGTGTGTTTGAAATACAGATATATCCTGCTGTCATTATACACAGTATTGCTACATCCTTATTGTTTTCATTATTGCTATCCTGCATTTATAAATCTCCAACATTTACTTCGGTGTTCTAGATGGAAAACTATAACACAATTTGCAAAATATATCAGGATTAATATTGATCTTTGGCAAATGAGCTTACAATCTACGGCAGTGGACCGGATGGAGGGTCAGTTTTAAGCAGTTTAAGGCAGGCCTCTAAAGCTGTCCATTCATCATCATCATCATCATTTATTTATATAGCGCCAGTAAATTCCGTTGCGCTTTACAATTGGGGACAAACATTAATAAAACAATACTGGGTAATACATACAGACAGAGAGGTAAGAGAACCCTGCTCGCAAGCTTACAATCTTTAGGACAATGGGAGTTTGAAACACAAGGGCACGTGCTAAATCATATTGCACACTGGACCAGCTAGAATGCAAAGGTAAAGTATTGAGTGGGCTGTGTGATCAGTCACACAGCAATGTTGGTCAGAGGGTTGTTGTCTTGAGTTAGCTGTGTAGAGGATGGTAATAGGGTAACCTAGGGAAATTAAGATGGTGGTTGAGGAATATCATAAACTTGCCTGAAGAGGTTGGTTTTCAGAGAACGCTTGAAGGTTTGAAAACTATAGGAAAGTCTCACTGTGCGAGGGAGGGAATTCCACAAAGTGGGTGCAGCCCAATAAAAGTCCTGTAACCGGGAATGGGAGGATGTGATGAGAGTGCCTTGTATGTAATAGACCTTGAAGCCGCAGGTTGCGGTCCTCTAAAGGGGATTAGAGCAAGGTGAGATGGAACCGTGGAGTGGAGCAGGACTGCTGGACGATAAATGCAGAGGTTTAGGTCAACAGCAGTGAACTGAAGCGTTGCTATATTGCTAGCCATTGGCCTGATATCACAGCGTGTGTGGTCTTGATAGGAGTTTAATAATCCTGTTGAAATTCAGTTTCAGTGTTCAGTTATTTTATTGTTAAATAAATGATGAAGCTTGAAAAATTAAATGGAAATTCTACAGTGGATAGAAAGAGAGAATAAATTCAATGGAGGCTATTAAAGGGTACAATATTTATGTTGGAAAATAAAACTTGTAAATGAATTACACCTTTATCAGGAGACACACGACTACAAAACCTCTTAAACAGAGGATTCTAGAGCATTTAGGTAATATAAAAAGAATGATGCAGGTTTGATAAAGGGCGTCCAGTACTTTCCTATCGCAAAACATCCAGGGTTCTCCACCATCTGTCAGGAACAAGAGACCGATGGGTAAATTTATCAAGCTGCGTGATTGAAAAAGTGGAGATGTTGCCTATAGCAACCAATCAGATTCTAGTTATCATTTACTTAGTACATTCTACAAAATGACAGGTAGAATCTGATTGGTTGCTATAGACAACATCTCCACTTTTGCAAATGGCAGTTTGGTAAATATACCCCCAAGTTTTGACTTTGTGCTAAACTAAGCAGTATTTTAGGAGGAAAACAGGAAAGATAAAACGATTAAAGGGATGACGTAAAGTTTGTATTGTTTCCATCATTTACCTTTACTGTCAGAGCATCTCCTAATCCGCAAAACTAGGAGGAGATTGCGTTCGCATAGACCTGAAATGGGCAATGCATCTAGAAAGGAGTACAGAAAGAAATACCACAGGTCCATAGATTTTGCAGTTGGTAATTAACTCTTCATTAAAAGATAACAAGTAGGTCTCCCGGACTACCGGGAGAGCAGGCAAGTATCCCGCATACGGCAACTTCCTCCTCAACATGATGCAATTTGCGGTGAATCGCTTCATTTTGGCCCCACCTCCTGCAACAAAATGGCATTTATTTTTTTTGCGGGGGGTGGGACCATGACACAATTCACCACGCCCCCACCCCTCCCACCCTCTGACCACGCCCTCTGCCTGGGATCTCCCTGAATTAAATTTCCAAAGGTTGGCAAGTATGCTTAAGAGATTGGCACCAACGATGACATCATACCAACGTATATATATATTTCATATGTTCCGTGACCGCCATCTGCTGTCTTTATTTTCTTATTGTACATTAATTTATGTCACAATATAATATAATTTATACACGCATCTAATTAATTATATATGAATGCAATGCTATTGATGCACGTCTCTCTGTAATCATTCTGGATTAAAAAAGACATTATTGCATTAAGCTTTTCTTTAACAATACCTGGATACTTGTAAGTGGATTTCTCTATCACCCTTAATACCTTTATTGTACAGCAGTCTTATATAAAATATAGTTATTTTGTGTAAGTTAAGGGAATGGCGCCATTGCAGTTGTCACCTTGGACAAAAGATTGAATAAGGTCACCCAATGCATAGGGAAACCAAGGAGGGCTCTGTATAATTGAGGTGGCTGGACCCTGCCCCTGCTTCACACGGCTCTGCTTGAAAAGGGAGAGCTGCGTGCACCTAACGATAGTGCATGCAGCATTGCCCATGTATATTATGGGGATAGGAAGAGATGGAGAGCAGCCAAGTACTGTCTAAAATTATAGCCACGCCCCCATGCATGATGGTCACGCCCATTGGCGGCGTGGTGTGGAAACCCCCCTCTACAAATCTTGCGTTTGCCCCTGCAGCGGGTGTAATGCTTGGTAAAAACAAGTATTATACTGTTGTCAGTATAGGAACTGTTTCATGTAGGTGTAGGTCTGACCCTTCTTTAAAACTCAATAGAGTTTTTTCGCAGGATTTAAGGCTTATTTCCCTTTAATAAATAGAGCCCTATCACATACATGTATTTTCGTGCCTGCAGTGTTTCTCTCCCTGCTATTCTGGCCAATGGTTGGTGGGATGAGGAGCGATCTGAAGACGATCCAGAAGTGCTTGAAAGATCCGGACTACGAAGGGTTACTGGATATTGCCAAATCTGGGTTGCCTTCTTCTAAGACACTTCACCGGAAACACGTTGTGATTGTGGGTGCGGGCGTGGCTGGGCTGTCCGCTGCCAAAACTTTACTAGACGCCGGTCACAAAGTACGTAGGTGAATCTGTGTAATATCACTATTTGTTTTCTCATTTTCTATTAAAATGAGACTTAAAAACTTGTATTTTTTTTTTTTTACTAATGTAAAGATTTCATGTGAATTGCTTCAGTCTGTCATTTGGACTCGACACCCTTAAAGAAGAGCTCCGCCTAGAATTCCAGTGTAGCACCCACCGTTTCATGTTCGTGTGCATGATTATAAGTTTGTCATTAAACAAGAGAGAGTGAGAAGGGGAGATTCTAATTAAGTGTCTCCGGAACGTCCACTAAACACTTTGCTGCCGAGATTTTACAGAAATCTCCGCTGATTTTTTCTCGTGCCCCATAGAGCTGGGAGAGAAAATCAGCAGAGATTTCTATCGTAATTTCCGGCAATGTGCGCGGCGCTATGTCTGCACGCTACATTGTCTGCAAGTGAATCTTCCCCATAGCAATTGTTCTTTTTTTTAGGACTGTAACTGAAGAAATACTTTTTTAGAAATTGTTTTTAATTGAATTGCAGTAGTCGGAAGGTGGATGAGTACATGAATTTAAGTTTGTGCTGTGTCTTGTGTGAGATATGTGCGTGTTCTAGAGATGTTTATTAGATATATGTAACAGGATTTGGATATAGACTGGGTGTGGGGAGCAAAGGATATTTCTGAGTTAAAAGTGACACCTAGGATTAGTTTTCCAAGAGACATGTCATAGCTAGAGAACATTAGAGGGTGTATATAGGGCCGTTACTAGGGCTCCCAATAGGGGCGACCATCCAGGGTGTAACGCTGAAGGGGGGCACAGTGTATGAATATTTTAGCTTCATTTGGTTAAAATTGAGAGCTAGGGGGCAGTATTTTTGTT
The DNA here is from genome assembly GCF_038048845.1 of Mixophyes fleayi. Classification (NCBI taxonomy): domain Eukaryota; kingdom Metazoa; phylum Chordata; class Amphibia; order Anura; family Limnodynastidae; genus Mixophyes; species Mixophyes fleayi. The sequence continues at coordinate 78,625,353 of NC_134412.1, forward strand.
TCTCGCTCCAGGCTCTAAAATTTTAAGTAACGGTTGTGGGCGTAGGATCTAGTCTGGTGATACTCCAATCACCAGAAAGCAGAGATGAGGTGAATCTTGTGGATCGAACCTTGAAGGTGCAGTTTAATAAGTAGAAGGAAAATTAGGATAGGACAGCGCCCTAACGAATAAGGGGGTTTCAAAATACTCTGCAACTGAAATGCATTGTATTTGAGCAGACCATGTTACACAGATCATATTAAAGGCTCATTATAAGCCGATTTAAAAGCACTGCAATTTTCCAGTTGTAATAAAATCGCTATAAAAATCTGGTATGAGCCCTTCCAAAGCTGGGAGAGCACTAACATGGAAAGTGCTGATGTTTCGTCGCCCTAAATGTCAGTTCTGTTTCTAATTGTCACTCTGTCACCGATCTTTCCTCCATCAATCTGTCAAAAACGGAATGTAGAGTAGCCGGAATTTGCTAATTCCTTTTTGCACATGGCTTATCTAACAAACTCATAGAACGGTTACATATTGATTCGTGGAACGATAGTAGCAGGTCCTCATTGTAAGTTAACTAGCATTTCAGGACTGGCAGTCTTTTAAAGATTTTGTTTTCTTTAGGACACACCTCACCAACTGAGCATGATCATAATACAATTCTATTACACTCTATACAGACATAGGACACTACACCCCCAACATGACCTGACCACTGGACATGATCATAATACAATTCTATTATACTCTATACAGACATAGGAAACTACACCCCAACATGACCTCACCAACTGAGCATGATCATTATACAATTCTATTACACTCTATACAGACATAGGACACTACACCCCCAACATGACCTCACCACTGGACATGATCATAATACAATTCTATTACATGCTATGCAGACATAGGACACTACACCCCCAACATGACCTGACCACTGGACATGATCATAATACAATTCTATTACACTCTATACAGACATAGGACACTACACCTCCAACATGACCTGATCACTGGACATGATCATAATACAATTCTATTACACTCTATACAGACATAGGACACTACACCTCCAACATGACTTCACCACTGGACATGATCATAATACAATTCTATTACACTCTATACAGACATAGGACACTACACCCCAACATGACCTGACCACTGGACATGATCATAATACAATTCTATTATACTCTATACAGACATAGGAAACTACACCCCAACATGACCTCACCAACTGAGCATGATCATTATACAATTCTATTACACTCTATACAGACATAGGACACTACACCCCCAACATGACCTGACCACTGGACATGATCATAATACAATTCTATTACACTCTATACAGACATAGGACACTACACCCCCAACATGACCTGATCACTGGACATGATCATAATGCAATTCTATTACATGCTATGCAGACATAGGACACTACACCCCCAACATGACCTGACCACTGGACATGATCATAATACAATTCTATTACACTCTATACAGACATAGGACACTACACCCCCAACATGACCTGATCACTGGACATGATCATAATACAATTCTATTACACTCTATACAGACATAGGACACTACACCCCCAACATGACCTGATCACTGGACATGTTCATAATACAATTCTATTACACTCTATACAGACATAGGACACTACACCTCCAACATGACTTCAATGACTTCACCACTGGACATGATCATAATACAATTCTATTACACTCAATACAGACATAGGACACTACACCCCAACATGACCTGACCACTGGACATGATCATAATACAATTCTATTACACTGTATATGTCACGAATCAGAGTAGTAATACAGCTGAGGAGTCATGGATAGGTGGAGAAAACAAACAATGTTTATTGCTGGTGAACAGTTGATGAGATAATATCTTGCAGAGTTTACCAGATATACAGCTGATGCAGGTAAATAGGAGGTGAGGTAATATTCCAGACAGCATGCACAGGGAAATACACGGATAGGTCCCAGGTACAAATAAGGAACAGGTCAGCAGATAGTTCCCAATGCAGCATACAATCACAGGAGCAGGGTAGGAGACAGAATCACAAGGTGGAACCACAGGATATGACATCAGGATGACAACAATAACCAGCAATGACTGCTGGGAGGAACAGGTATATATAAGGGGAATGAGACACACCCAGGTGCATGAGATAATTAGTGAACATACAGGTTAACTCCTTAAGCACAAGAATAATGCACAATAGCAGCACCTCTGGGGAAAAGAGGTACTGCTGGAACACAAAATAGAAATACAAATAATAGAATGACAAAAGGGCAGGAGCTGCCATGCAAAGCAGCATGTAATGCATACGCTGTAGGCAGATCATGACAGTATCCCCTCCCTTAAGGGCGGATTCCAGACGCCCAATTACCAAAAATGTCTGAATTCATCGGAATCATAGTCCAGAATTGGGGGCCCGGCAGAAAAGTCCTCGTCCATGGGTGGATGGGCAAAGGAGACTATGCCAGCTGCCAGTTCAAGCTCTGTAGACCTTGCTCTCTTCTTTCGCTTTTTCTTTTTGCGAGAATTCCCTGGAACAGCAGTTTGAACCAATTGGGTGGAGCACAAGGAAAACTCTAGGCCAGGTGAGATGGGTGGACCTGCTGACAATACAGAGGCCCCGTAACAAGGCATAGCGGGAGGTGTTGGTGAAAACTTGTTGATCACTGCCTCAACAAATAGTTGTAAGTCAGAAAGAATGGGGTGATCAGACTCAACAAAAGGGTTTGCCCATTCCATAGCCTCTCCTCTAAAATGTGTTAACAAAAACAAAACTTGCCTCTTTGGGTCACTGGCAAGGCTAGGTACTGAGGGGAAATAAGAAGCACAAAACCTTAGTAGAGCACTAAATTGAGAAAGGTGCCCCTCAAAGGTAGATGACAGCTCACACTTGGCACCCTTGGCAACGGATGGTTCGGACTTGGCAGCAGGCTTGACAGGAGGCCCGGACTGGGTGGCAGGCTTGACAGCAGGCCCGGACTGGGCGGCAGACTTGGGAGCAGGCCCGGACTGGGCGGCAGACTTGGGAGCAGGCCCGGACTGGGCGGCAGACTTGGGAGCAGGCCCGGACTGGGCGGCAGACTTGGGAGCAGGCCCGGACTGGGCGGCAGACTTGGGAGCAGGCCCGGACTGGGCGGCAGACTTGGGAGCAGGCCCGGACTGGGCGGCAGACTTGGGAGCAGGCCCGGACTGGGCGGCAGACTTGGGAGCAGGCCCGGACTGGGCAGAAGGCTTGCCAGGGACAGCGCTTTGAGAAGCCTGAGGGCAGACAGCGCTTTGAGAAGCCTGAGGGCAGACAGCACTTTGAGAAGCCTGAGGGCAGACAGCACTTTGAGAAGCCTGAGGGCAGACAGCACTTTGAGAAGCCTGAGGGCAGACAGCACTTTGAGAAGCCTGAGGGCAGACAGCACTTTGAGAAGCCTGAGGGCAGACAGCACTTTGAGAAGCCTGAGGGCAGACAGCACTTTGAGAAGCCTGAGGGCAGACAGCACTTTGAGAAGCCTGAGGGCAGACAGCACCAAGTGGTAACTCGGGCTGAACCGCATGGACTGGCAACTCGGGCTGGACCGCATGGACTGGCAACTCGGGCTGGACCGCATGGACTGGCAACTCGGGCTGGACCGCATGGACTGGCAACTCGGGCTGGACCGCATGGACTGGCAACTCGGGCTGGACCGCATGGACTGGCAACTCGGGCTGGACCGCATGGACTGGCAACTCGGGCTGGACCGCATGGACTGGCAACTCGGGCTGGACCGCATGGACTGGCAACTCGGGCTGGAGGGACAGAACCCCCTCTGGAGCAGACTGTAAGAGCAGCGCCCCCTCTGGAACAGTCGATAAGGGCAGCGCCCCCTCTGGAGCAGACTGTAAGAGCAGCGCCCCCTCTGGAGCAGACGGTAAGGGCAGCGCCCCCTCTGGAGCAGACTGGAAGGGCAGCGCCCCCTCTGGAGCAGACTGGAAGGGCAGCGCCCCCTCTGGAGCAGACTGGAAGGGCAGCGCCCCCTCTGGAGCAGACTGGAAGGGCAGCGCCCCCTCTGGAGCAGACTGGAAGGGCAGCGCCCCCTCTGGAGCAGACTGGAAGGGCAGCGCCCCCTCTGGAGCAGACTGGAAGGGCAGCGCCCCCTCTGGAGCAGACTGGAAGGGCAGCGCCCCCTCTGGAGCAGACTGGAAGGGCAGCGCCCCCTCTGGAGCAGACTGGAAGGGCAGCGCCCCCTCTGGAGCAGACTGGAAGGGCAGCGCCCCCTCTGGAGCAGACTGGAAGGGCAGCGCCCCCTCTGGAGCAGACTGGAAGGGCAGCGCCCCCTCTGGAGCAGACTGGAAGGGCAGCGCCCCCTCTGGAGCAGACTGGAGCTCAGGAACAGAGACAGCGGCTGAAGACTCGGAACCGGACACAGTGGCAGGAGACTCGGAACCGGACACAGTGGCAGGAGACTCGGAACCGGACACAGTGGCAGGAGACTCGGAACCGGACACAGTGGCAGGAGACTCGGAACCGGACACAGTGGCAGCAGGCTCCAAGCTGGAGGCAGATGATGTGACCTCGGCACAGGAGACAGAGGCTGGCACCTCGGCACAGGAGACAGAGGCTGGCACCTCGGCACAGGAGACAGAGGCTGGCACCTCGGCACAGGAGACAGAGGCTGGCACCTCGGCACAGGAGACAGAGGCTGGCACCTCGGCACAGGAGACAGAGGCTGGCACCTCGGCACAGGAGACAGAGGCTGGCACCTCGGCACAGGAGACAGAGGCTGGCACCTCGGCACAGGAGACAGAGGCTGGCACCTCGGCACAGGAGACAGAGGCTGGCACCTCGGCACAGGAGACAGAGGCTGGCACCTCGGCACAGGAGACAGAGGCTGGCACCTCGGCACAGGAGACAGAGGGAATGGGTGCCTCAGGACAGGTGGCTGGAGCTGGCAGATGGGGTCTCTTCGCAGAGAACAGGGATGCTGGAGCATAAACAGATTTGGAGTGCCGAGAGGAAACAACAGGAGATGGTTCAGTAAGCTGACGTGGTCTACGGACAGGACAGTCCTGCAAGAAATGTGCATTGCTGGCACAGTAGAGACACAGTTTGTTGGTTACTCTGCGCTGTCGCTCCACTTCGGTCAGATGGGGGCGTGGCCCACTTGTGAACCGGGCATTAGTTAAACTGCAGTTGTGAGTTAAATGCAAATTTGACATGGTATTATTGCAAGGTGTTGGCGGCACGGATTCAGCAGCAGACAGAGTTGGCTGGGTCAAATCAACAGCATTAGATTTCAGTGAAACCGTCTCTGATAGTCTCCTGAGTGGGTCCAAAAGCAAAGCGGAAAATCCGGCCAGCTGGGAGCGCAACAATATAATGTCCATTTGTAAGGTCTGTAGCAGGGGTAATTCCATGATTGGTAAAACAGACATGTTGCAAAAGACAAATGAAAACTTGACTGCAGCAAAAAAAAGTCCCAGAACAAAACAAAACTTTCACCTGACTCCAAAGCTGTTTTTTGGGCTGGTTATACTGTCACGAATCAGAGTAGTAATACAGCTGAGGAGTCATGGATAGGTGGAGAAAACAAACAATGTTTATTGCTGGTGAACAGTTGATGAGATAATATCTTGCAGAGTTTACCAGATATACAGCTGATGCAGGTAAATAGGAGGTGAGGTAATATTCCAGACAGCATGCACAGGGAAATACACGGATAGGTCCCAGGTACAAATAAGGAACAGGTCAGCAGATAGTTCCCAATGCAGCATACAATCACAGGAGCAGGGTAGGAGACAGAATCACAAGGTGGAACCACAGGATATGACATCAGGATGACAACAATAACCAGCAATGACTGCTGGGAGGAACAGGTATATATAAGGGGAATGAGACACACCCAGGTGCATGAGATAATTAGTGAACATACAGGTTAACTCCTTAAGCACAAGAATAATGCACAATAGCAGCACCTCTGGGGAAAAGAGGTACTGCTGGAACACAAAATAGAAATACAAATAATAGAATGACAAAAGGGCAGGAGCTGCCATGCAAAGCAGCATGTAATGCATACGCTGTAGGCAGATCATGACAGTATACAGACATAGGACACTACACCCCCAACATGACCTGACCACTGGACATGATCATAATACTATTCTGTTATACTCTATGGATCCAGTCAGCTATAGACAATGTATTAAGTATAAGCAAAAAACTCTTTAAGATGAAATGCAGTAGTGTTAGGACTACACCTTGCTCACAACCTCATTATCTCCCTAAACCAAGTGTGATCACATATGGACAATTTTACTTTAAAAAAAATTGGCTCTCCCAAAATAGTAATTTAAAAATGAATGCAACAAGGACTGTCAACCTGGTCCATGTTCTCCAAGAGAGTGACTAAAAAGAAATATTAAATGAATCATATTTTATATTCCAGGTGACTGTAGTAGAAGCCAATAACCGTGTGGGAGGCCGTGTGGAAACACACAGAGACCCAGAGGGCTGGTATGCAGATTTGGGACCCATGCGTCTGCCAAACTCACACAGGTAGTTTCAATCTCTGCTTGGAGTGTCTTTGCCCAGTAGACAAATGGAAAGCAGATTTTCATACGTGCTATGGTCACTTTGAGTACTGTGTGATGCCTTTTGGGTTAGCCAGTGCCCCCACAACTTTGCGGCACTTTGTAAATTACATTTTAAGAGACCACTTAGCTAAATATGTAGTGATCAGCTTGTTTATGTGATCCCAATACATAGTTCTTTGCAAGTCACTCAGCTTGATCGTCAATCAACCAGATCTTCTTAACCTGCAAACCTACCTCTGTCAGACATGAATGCTTCCCATATTGAAAGCCTTATTCCAAAAATAGATGTCAAAACAGCTGATATGCATGCAAAATATTTTTTGATTGTAATTAGAGAGTTGCATTGTAGGTTTAACAATGTTAATAATATACTGTACTTTCACTAATAGGCTATAACTTGCTCAGTTTGATACTTGATCTAGAAATAGAACATTAAGAATTTGTGATTCAATTAATTTTTGTGTAACACAAGGACTAAATCACATTGGCGCTGATTGGATATTGAAAGTGTTTCTGTTCATTTTTCCAGGATTGTACATGAATATATTCAGCAGTTTGGTTTGAAACTGAATCCTTTTATTATATCGGATGAAGACAATTTTTATTTTTTCAACAATATAAGACAAGTGCACAGGGACGTTATGAAGACACCAAACCTATTTGGGTTCCATCTAAGGTCTGAGGAAGAAGGAAAATCTGCTGATGATCTGTTTTCTGAAAAAGTGGACAAGGTACATAATGTTCCTTTTAGCAGTGCTCCCTCTTTGTGGGGCCCCCTTTAAAGCGCTACCCTCAGTTACCATCACTTATATCCTCTGCAAATACAGAGCCGGATTAACAATAGGGCTAAAGAGGCTACAGCCCAGGGGCCTCTGGCTGCTGGGGGGCCCGCCGGCATTCATCGGGTTGGGGGCGTCCCCGGCTCTGACTGTCACCTGTTCAAGGAGAATGACAGGCAGCTAACAGTAAATGTTATGCTGTTAGCTGCCTGCTGTCACTGTAAGACTTACGCGGTGCGCAGTAATCTCCTTACTGAGGAGATCTCGTGAGAGTGAGACAATGAGTCATAGCCTCACTCTCAAGAGATCTCCTCAGTAAGGAGATTACTGGGCACCGCATAAGTGCTACAGGGAGTGGAAGAACGGAAGGAGATTAGCTCATGGGGGTGGCCTCATGGCTGGGGGGGCCTCATGGGGGGGAGGGGGCCCTCACAGTACCCTTAGCAAGGGATCCTCCCTACCCTTAATCCGGCCCTGTGCACATTAAACTGTATTCATTCCCGTACATGTTAACTTCTTTATAATACCACTGTCATTGTAATGTCAGTTTTGATGATGGGCATCTTCATATTCAAAACATTAGGCTAGGTACACACCGAAGAATTTCCGACTGACGTGTTATCTCAAACGATTGTACCTACGACTGAAGGTCCGATCAGTCTGACGATTCATGCATACACACTGACACGATTTACCTTCAGATCTGTGCTCTTCATCTGGTCCTCTAATCCGGAGAATGACAGCACAATATTCATTCATTCATTATTGTCACATTGTCACACTGATTAAAACTGCCTTGTTATAGCTATCCACATGTCCTAACGAATTTGTGACTCTGAAACGAAACATTCTGTCTCAGAGCGAACAAGTTAATTATTCCTCCTACAGCACTCTCTACATTTATTCCCCGGGACATTCATCACTAGCATCGGCTGAAAAGAGCCTGACTCTGTAAACTCTATGGAGATTGTGAGCATGAGGGCATACACACTACATGATCGGTCAGTGATTGGTCGGAAAATATTAAACAGTACGACCAACAAAATGAGCCGACAATCGACACTTTAGTGTCACTATACACACTAACCCGACTTCCGACCGAACGGTCGTATGTCGGCTGATTTGCCCGATTATTGGGCGAAAACGCTCCAGTGTGTACCTGGCCTTAGCGCTTACACTTAGGTTTGACTCTAACAAATATTAATCCTGAATTAGAGGCTTTTTTATATTTTCAAATACAATTTCAACTATTTTAAAGCGACCTCGTGTACATGGTCTCAAGTTGTGATCTTCTTCCATTGCATCTTCTCTCCTGATATATTAATTCCCAACTGTAATATTCAAAGGGGTTCTTGCAAACAGGATGACTGTGGGACAGAGAATAAGTGTTACCAGCCACTAGTTTAAAACTACTTTTACTGATATTAAATATATTTGTTGTCTCATGTGACTCCATTTTATTGTCCACTATCCAAGAAGATACTATAGGTCTTGTCTCACACGGTTCTTGTTTGTCTTTTTTTAGTATCTGAAGGAAATGAATGCCAGATATTGCTCTGACATATTGGAAATATTTGACAAAGTCTCTGAACAGGTAACCAAATAAGGTCAGATGTTGGAAACTACCACAATTTAAAACCTCTGTGCAAAATGATTTAAAGGGTTCTTAGTGAGATGCAACAAGTTCAGTAGGGTTTGGTTTGGTGTTCACCTGAACAATAAAGGATTGTAGCAAGAATCAGGATTCTCTCAACCTTTTGCCATCCAAATATTATCCCTGATTTCACTGTGACTTTAGCGTACAGTTTCGTGTACATTGTTCCGTTATTGTTCAACACCAGAATGGGTAAGAAATGTGATCTAAGTGACTGACCGTGGAATGATTGTTGGTGCCAGACAGGGTGGTTTGTGTATCTCAGAAACTGCTGATCTCTTGGGATTTTTCTGCACAACAGTCTCTAGGTGTTTACAGAGAATGATGTGTAAAAACACCTGGTTAATAAGTAGGTCAGAATATAATGGTCAGACTGGTTCAAGCTGACAAGAAGGTGACAGTAATCAAATACCATGTGTTACAACCAGAGCCGGATTTAGACCTCATAGGGCCCTAGGCAGGATACTGTTTTTGGGCCCCCTCCCTGAAACAATCCATAGCACTATATTTTTGCAGCCTACCATATACCCCTATAGTTACGTAGAAGTGAAAGCATGTGCCGCCGCATGCCTACCATATACCCCTATAGTTACGTAGAAGTGAAAGCATGTGCCGCCGCATGCCTACCATATACCCCTATAGTTAAGTAGATATGAAAGCATGTGTTTGCAAAAATAATACGCATAAATCCAAGTATGTGCTCTTGTCACTTTTGTCCCTCTATCATCACACTGTGCCCCTTCATTGTCACTTTTGCCCCTTCACAATATCACATGTGCCCTTTCACCATCACCACCTCTGTGCCCATCACCACCTCTGTGCCAATCACCATCACCACCTCTGTGCCAATCACCATCACCACCTCTGTGCCCATCACCACCTCTGTGCCCATCACCATCACCACCTCTGTGCCAATCACCATCACCACCTCTGTGCCCATCACCACCTCTGTGCCCTTCACCATCACCACCTCTGTGCCCTTCACCATCACCACCTCTGTGCCTCTTCACCATCACCACTTCTGTGCCAATCACCATCACCACCTCTGTGCCCATCACCACCTCTGTGCCCATCACCACCTCTGTGCCTCTTCACCATCACCACTTCTGTGCCAATCACCATCACCACCTCTGTGCCTCTTCACCATCACCACCTCTGTGCCCTTCACAATCACCACTTCTGTGCCAATCACCATCACCACCTCTGTGCCCATCACCACCTCTGTGCCCATCACCACCTCTGTGCCTCTTCACCATCACCACCTCTGTGCCCATCACCACCTCTGTACCTCTTCACCATCACCACCTCTGTGCCCATCACCACCTCTGTGCCTCTTCACCATCACCACCTCTGTGCCAATCACTATCAGCAATTCTGTGCCCCTTCACCATCACCACCTTTGTGCCCTTCACCATCACCACCTCGGTGCCAATCACTATCACCAATTCTGTGCCCCTTCACCATCACCACCTCTGTGCCCTTCACCATCACCACTTCTGTGCCAATCACCATCACCACTTCTGTGCCAATCAGCATCTCTGTGCCCTTCACCATCACCACTTCTGTGCCCCTTCACCATCACCACTTCTGTCCCTCCGTTGTTTTACTTACCTTTCTATTGCCTCTCTTCTCCGGCGCGCTGCTCCTCCTCCTCGGTCAGTCCAGATTTACAAAAAAAAAAGAAAAAAAAAAAAGAGTCACGTGATCGCTCGTCGGGTCCCGGCAGCCTCTTCTCCTCTCTCTATCCCTGAGACACTGAGAGGAGAAGAAAAAATTTTGGCCCCTCCCCCGACTCGCGGCACCCGACTCCCCCCTCCCCCGACTCGTGCGGGGGGGGGGGATGCCGCGAGTCGGGGGAGGGGGCGAATTTTTTTTAAAAAATTGCTCCTGTCCCCCCAGGCTGTGCCCCCCCGAGAGCCGCAGGTGCCTAGGTTGCCTAGCGGTAAATCCGGCCCTGGTTACAACAGTGGTTTGCAAAAGAGCATTTTTGAAGACTAGAAAAATGTTGCCTGGTCAGAAGAGTCTTGAATTCTATTGCAACATCCAGATGGTAGGGTCAGAATTTGGCGTAAACAACAAGAATGAAATCAATCAGTTCTAGAATGGTGTACCTAATAAAGTGACCAATATATAATTTTACTACCGTATTTTTTAAGTCTCAGTATTACAGCTCCTAAGTTTGTGGGGAAAAGGACTATGATATTTGGTAATAAATAACATAATGGTACAGAGCTTCGCACTTTTCCGTAGTATAGTTCACATTGTGCTTTCAACAGTTTCCTTTTTTAGTGATTTCCTTTACAAAATTAAAATTTACAAAATGTCCAGTTCAGTGATAAATCCTGTGACAATACTGTGTTCTTATCTTCTCCTACAACAGTTTTTCCTGGAGAATGAATTAGGTTTGAGCACAGGAGCTATTGAAATGCTTGGTGACTACATGGATCTGAACAGTCAATTCTACATCTCATTCATGGAATCAATTATAGATGCCATTACATTTAACACTACCAGGTACAGTAAGGAAGATATTATTTTATTTTAGATATTTTCTGTTTTCATTAATAGCATTGAATTAATACTTTACTGCTCACTTTTTCTCTACCCACATAATCCCAATGCAATATATATCTACAAAGGAGTGAGTCTTAAATGTATTACAGGAATTATTATAACAAACTTAAGCATGGAATCTTGCTATCTGTGTATTGTCCAGGCACTTGGTTTCTTATAAGTGTTGCTTTATGTTTGGCCAATCGCATTATTTAACACCATTGGGGCTGACATGATAATGAGTGCAGACAGTGGCGTAACTAGCGCCGTTGCATTGAGTGCTACGGAGATGGGCCCTAGTCATCTCTGGGCCCCATAGCCAAAGCCCTTACTGCATTAACAGTAGTTACGCCACTATCTCAGTCTGCCTCTACCCAACGTGAACATGACCACTGGATATGATCCTAATACAATTCTGTTATATTCTATACAAGCATAGGACTCTATACAGGCATAGGACACAACATGAGCATGACCATCGGGCATGAATATAATAAAATTATATTACACTTTATGCAGACACACCTTACACCCACAAAACATGGGATAAATCTCTGGAGACAAATGGTGGTGAATTAACACCATAGTGTAGAAGAATACCACCAATTTTACCTCCCGTTTACCTACATTTGTTTATTTTTCTGTCTGGGTTGTTGTAGGTCAATGTCACCATATTTTTAAGTATTTGCTTTGGAGAATGCCCTAAGATTCTCCTGTTGCTTTGGAACTACAAATCCCAATATACACTTTGGCTGTCAGAGCATACCTGGGAGCCATGAGTTGACTAACTGAAGTAAATCCACGAAACTCTCTCAATGATTGTTTTGTAAGGGATGATTGACTAGGATCAGAGCACCACTTTCTGCTAATTTTTCATCTTCTACATGTACATATGTACAGTGTAATGAGGTAAGTGGGGACAAGGCAATCAGATCATTAGCCTGGTGTGCGGATCTTGTGGGAGGCAGTGACCTGTCCATTTGTGTGATTATATTAGAGAGGACAGGGGTGCATTTGGCAGGGATGATGTCAGTCACAGACAGAGTTGCATAGGGGAAGGAGCATGGTTCCATGAAAGAGTAGTCATGTGAGACTAATGTCAAACTGGTGCAAGGAGATTGCGGTGTCAGATGCTCTTGTATTCGAAAACAGCTCAACATCTAAATTGCTTTTTATTGGGATGCAAATACAATGGTTCATAATTTGCCTTTTGATGTTTCCGTTGTTTGTTTTTTGTTGCCAATGGCAAGTAACACCTGTGACTACCTGTCTATATGTACTAAGTCCCGGCCTATATTTAGTATGATATCACTTACTTGACTGTAGATCAGAATCAGTGAAGGTCTAATACATATAGAGAGGAAGATCACTTTATCTTTTTTTCATTTCATTGTGTTTCACTAGGTTGGATGAGATCACTGGAGGATTCGATCAGTTGCCTTTGGCTTTTGCACGTCGTCTTGGAAGTAGAATCAGACTAAATGCCACTGTAGTTAAAGTCACGAGGAAGCAGAACACTGTGATTGTCCAGTACCGCAAAGATAAATCTTCCGATCTCACCAGCTTAGCAGCAGACTATGTCATCATCACCTCCACTGCAAGAGCCACCAGACGCATTGAGTTCAGTCCTCCACTGAGTAAGGACAAGAACAACGCATTGAGTTTTGTCCATTATTTAAGTGCAACAAAGATTCTGCTGAGCTGCAACGAGAGATTCTGGGAGAAAGATGGGATAGTGGGTGGAAGAAGTTCTACTGATCGTCCATCTCGCACCATCTATTACCCAAGTCATAACTTCACCAATGGAGGTGGTGTCCTCCTAGCATCTTACACTGTGGCAGACGACTCGATGTTCTTTACATCACTCAGTAACGAGGACTGTGTCGATGTGGTTCTACAAGACTTGGCTGCCATCCACAGGAGATCAAAGGAGGAGCTCAGAAAGCTGTGTCCAAAATCTGTGGTGAAGAAGTGGAGCCTGGATCCATATTCTATGGGAGCTTTTGCCTACTTTACCCCTTACCAGTTTGGCAACATGTACAAATCTTTATCTCAACCTGAAGGCAGAATATATTTTGCTGGAGAACACACATCTTCTCCTCACGGTTGGATTGACACTGCTATCAAAAGTGGTCTGAAAGCTGCAAGAGACATCCACAAGGATGCCAATATGTTTCTCTATAGATAAATCCTTCCAGGTTCTGGGATCTTCCACATGAAAATTGTGACCAGCAACAACTATCATTGCCAAGCATGGCTGCTGGAAATATTAAACAGAGAGATAAAGTACAGCAGGACACATCATAGAGCACTCTCCCTAAATGCACACTCCGTAAATATTTTAGCTTTAAAAATTATGTTTTGAAGTTTGCAGAATCTGCATCATTTCTATGAAGATATTGTGCCCAAGTTAGAGTTGAGCGCAATTTGCAGCCCGAACGTACACAGAAAATTTGGGCAGCAAAATAGCGCTTTTACCTGGTTATTTTGAGTTGCAGATATCTTAAGGTATGTGCAGCTAAAAATATCATGTAAGAATGTCTTGCCATCCAGGGCCCGCGGGGGCATATAATGCACCATAGTAAAGTACTAAGAACTAGATACACACACTGTATTTAAAGTCCTTTAATTGAAATAAAGATTCAACCAACCCCTTGTTGTGTTCTTTATTGCTTACATAATTACTTAGGGACCTTCTTATTGTCTTCTTCTTTCTTTATTTCCTTGTTATGTCTTAATTTTTTCTTTGGCAACCCAGTGGTTAAGAGTAAAACAAGGTTTATAGACCACGTCCTAATTGCTCCTAGCGGAGCCATGGTGCAAATGTCAGCCGGGTGCCTCTCTACATATCACCAGATCAGCTTTGCTCTGATTGGCTAGGTTGTGGGAAAGCTGCTCTGATTGGCTACTTGTGTACCCTAACAGGCGTAACTGGCGATACAACCAGCTCAAAACAGGCTGCATCTACAGGGGGCGTGCTGCATTTATAGGCTGCATGGGTGCGCCCCCAATCCGCCTCTCCAGGTGAAGATGGTGCATGCACAGTAAACCACAGCTGACTTGTGTGCCTGAGAGTTGAATTTACAGCTCTAACAGAGAATGTCCACTTTTTAAATCTGTTTGCACGCAGGTTAATACGTAGGTCAAGTGAGTATCTGACTATCAGCACCATCAATATCGTCATCACCAATAGCTTTCATCCTTTTTTTAATGGCAGAACCATGGTAGAATAATAGCCACGTCACCTTACTCCGTTTGTACCAGAAATGACATATAGCCAACAAGATCTTTAATTGCATAAAATTTAAAAACTGAGGACTGGATGTGTGGAAATGTTACACCTGACCTGGTGTAGAGTGCAAATACCACACAGCTGTCGAAGTCAGCATATTGGATAAAGTCATTTCAATTGAAATCGAGCAAACTTGGTTGTCTTTGTCTGAAAAGATGCGTACGGTACGCTACAGCGTAAAAGGGCACGCTACGGCGTAAAAGGGCGTACGCAGCTGCAACACGTGGCAACAACAGTATTTAGTCTTTTACATACATTCGCACACACACGCACACTTGTAAAATAGTACACATTAATGGTAGTTGCAACACATAGTCATTTATGTCGAAATATAGTAGTATTTATGTGTAATATCATAAGTTATATGCATATCAGTAAAACATATGGTACAGGTTGAAGGAATCATATCATGTGTGGTATCATAATACTCCTATTAACATTTGCAACTGTCCGGGCCACTCTGCGAAGGGATCGCAGAGTGCATACGCAAGTTATGAATGATAGGGAATTATGAACTATTAAGACTAAGGAATCTTGGCGGGAAGATCGGAGCATACCCCCTGAGGAGATGACCCCCTCCTTTGGATTCTTTAGGTTGAACTAGTCAATGATTGACAACCCCTTGGACCTTCCTGAAACCTGGACCAATAGAAGCAAGCTATACCATTCTGCATTGTTTTACTGTATTTCTGTGTGCATATAAGCAGCAGCTCCTCATCTAGTGTGCAGACATCTCGTCCCCAGACTTCAGGATTGAATGACTGTACACTGGATCCAGAGCGCCTGCGATAAGTAACGGCTGTACTTATTATAATTTTCGCTTGAATATCTACTACTACTTTTTGAGAATAAATCTTTGTGCGTTGGAAACACAAATCGAGATTCGACAATTGTTATTGTTTAGCGACAATACGCACTTAACACAGCCTTTGTTTTGCTCATGTGTTGGACCTCATAGTACAGAGATTCTGCGGCCCTAACAAGCTTGTCAGAGGCTTCATTCCTTATATAGCAGATCCCCTGCTCGCTGCTACTGGCGCCAACATCACGCTGTGCGGTAGCCAGTCCAGTGCTGGCAGTAACCTGTTGTCACCATGTTCATGCCAACCAAATTCCTCATATACACTTTTTGGAGGTACTGGTGGATGGCAGTGGAGCCCAAGTGCTCTGGGCCTTCCACAAAGCAGCGCTGGAAAGATTGCAAGGGCCGGGCCCAATAGCAAACTTTGGGGGAGAGTCTGAACCCTAAATTTTGAAGTTGAAGTACCCTCCTTAGTTCAATTGCTGTGTTTTGCATCCCGCTGCTCCTACAGACATTGTAGATGGCTTTGAAGGGGGAACTGGAGCTGAGATCTGGCGAATGAAAGTTAATCGTGATTCGCAAGCAGAATCTTCAATCAAAGAGGTTTGCTGTGATTTAGGAATTGTGAGCCAAACAGAGAGCGGTATTTCTGGGGGCCTAATATAACCCTATGAAAGACATGGTTAAAAGATACACCAAGAGAAGCTAGAAAGAAGGAGCGATGGAATCCATGTATAGCAGACGCAGTGCTCCATTTATAAAACAGAGCTTTGCTCCAAAAAATTGGCAGAGCTGACTTCTGTCATCTCTGATGTGATGGAAGATTTTATTGCACAGAGGAGGAGAGGGAGCTGCTTGCACACGTCGCTTGATAATAATAAATTGCGATGCAATGCAGGCCAGGTGGACCTCGTCTGGGAACTCCCCTCTGCTGGGCGACATAGGGCAGGGGAAATGCTCCACTCGAACCTTCATATTTGCATATTACATAAATTCCATTATATTTAATAAGAATGACAGGAGGGCATGTACAAGTCAACAAGCTAGAGTTATAAGCCCTTTATACAAACTATTCTGGACACAATGGGCGGGGCCACTCATGAAAACTGAAGCACCCACATAGAAACCAATCAGATTCATAGTGACTGATTGCTATTGGTTACAGCACCTTTTCCTGTGCACTAGTTTTCCTAAATGTCCCTGACAGTTTCCCATTGGGTAGTCAATCAGATGGATTCTACCCATTCGATACACTAAATCTACCACATTGCTAGAAACCTGAAACATCTTGAGCCTGATTCATTAAGGAAAGTAAAGCAAAACAAAAAGGAGTAACTTTTTCTCCTGGACAAACCATGTTGCGATGAAAGGGATGCAAATTAGTTTATTATTTTGCATATGAGGAAAATACTGGCAGCTTTTTCATGTAAGACCCAAGATTATTTTTACACTTCAATTTAACGTTGATCTAGGACATGCCCTACCCCAACTATAAATCTGTCCTCTCATTTTACATTTACCTCGCCCTCCAATGCAACATGGTTTTATGAGTTGGCACATTGTCATGACATGGTGGGGAAATCCACTTCTATGGAACAAATGAGGAACTGGCTGCAAGTGGAGAAAAACTTAAGTGTTATAGAGAAACAGAAGAAAAAGAAAAGAGAGAGAAGACAGTCACTAGAAAAGAGCATGGGGGGACGGAAGGGGGAGCCCATACGGGCGAAGACCCTTGAACACAGGAACCCACAAGGGGTTCAAATCTATGAAAAACAGAACATATATAAAAGTGTACCAGAAGTACAGGGGGCATGGGGTCATGGACAGGTTGGTGGACTAAATCCCGCTAGTGGGTCCTGGGGCCATGGAGAACGCATTAGCAATAAATTAAAGCTAAGAAATCTGGGGGGCTGGGGGGACGTGCATGTGGGACAGTAGGAAATAAAACTGTGGCAGCGGGGATAGAAGGGGGGATTAAAGGGGAAAGCAGGAGCAAGAATATGGGGGAGAAAACAGGAAGATGGAAAAAGGAAGGGGAAAGAAATAAGAAAGGAAAAGTGTGTGTTGGGGAGTTAGTTGTCTAGAAGCCCAGTACTCACTGGGCTATGATCCAGATGTCTAGAAGCCAGGTACTCATTTGGCTGTGGTGCTGAAGCTTGTTACTTGAATCTCTAAGTGTGTTCTCTCTTACTACCATGAATGTTGCACTAGGCTGGTTTGTAACATTGAGAAAAGTACATGAGCTAGTCCAGCAAGCCACCGCCCTGTGGTGGTAGAGTCCCAGGTTTGAATCTGATATCATTTTAGTACTTGGATATTGCACATGATTGGTGACATTTAGAAAAGTCTTACCTCCTAAAGATACTGTGCTGGGTCACTGGACTAGTACCCATGTGCTCTACTAACAGGGATGTTGAAATCCTGGTTTATGTTCCACCAGGCAGCATTCTGTTAGTACCTTAGATGTTGCACCAGGCTGGTTGATGACATTGAGCATAGTCTCCCACCATATCTAGAATACAAGCTGGCTCTGTAGACTTGTATCCAGAGTCTCTGTTCACAGCTAATGGTGGAGTTTTTGGTTTGAACCCCAAGACAGGCTTCTTTTAACTACCTTGTCTGATGCACCAAGATGAATTATGACACTGAGGGAAATCACTTACATAAGCTTATGCTGGCTCAGAGGACTAGTAGCCTGGTTCTTTACTTGTAGAGATTATTGACGTCTTAGTTCAAATCCACAAACAGATGATGCTTTGTACCTTGGGTTTTACACCTGGCTTGTAGAAGACATTGAGAAAAGTCTCTGCTCACTTGTTTACAGCATATGGTGGCTCTCATGACATTAAATAAGTGAGGTCCTGGTTCAAATCCCATTTATACATTGGTTGGTAAATCTGGCTGGTTTATAACATTGCAAAGAGTCTTCCTACTTACCTGAAGGATGGTCTGTCTTTATACACATTGAGGGCAGAAGTTAGTGGGCAATCAGAAAAGTGTTCAACTGAGAAAGGAGTAGCCTAGTGGCAAATAAAAATGTAAGAAAGAGTTCTTTTCATAACATTGAGAAAAATATCCAGAAATACTGGTGGCAAAGGCAAGCTTAGTTGTCTAAAAGCCTAGTACTCACCTGGTTATGATGGAGATGGCTAGAAGCCAGGTACTCATTTGATGGTGATGGTGGAACTTGTTACTTGAATCCTTAGATGTGTTCTCTTTTACTACCATGAATGTTGCTCCTGTCTGGTTTGTGATATTGAGAAAAATACATTAGTTTGCCCACCAAGTCACTGCCAGTGATGATAGAGTTCCAGGTTTGAATCTGCAGACGGGTGTAATTTTAGTACTTAGTGAACTTTAGAAAAGTTTTACCTCCTAAAGATACTGTGCTGGGTCACTGGACTAGTACCCATGTGTTCTTCTAACAAAGATGTTGATGGCCTGGTTTATATTCCCCAGGCAACAATCTGTTAGTAGATTGGATGTTGCTCCAGGCTGGTTGATGACATTAAGCATAATCCCCCTGCAGTACCTAACGAACAAGATGGCTCTGTAGACTTGTGTGCAGATTCTATGTTTACAGCTAATGATAGAGTCTCTGGTTTGAACCCCAATAGAGTCTTCTTTTAACTACATTGCCTGATGCACCTGAATGATTTATAACACTGAGGACAACCACTTACATAGTCTTAAACTGGCTCAGAGCACTAGTAGTCTGGTTCTCTGCTTGTAGAGATGATTGAGATCTTAAAACTTAGTTCAAATCCACAAATAGCTGTAGATTTTGGACTTTGGATTTTATAACTGGTTTGTTGAAGACATTGAGAAAAGTCTCACCACTTGCTTGCACCATATGTTGGCTCAGATGAGTTGTAGACTATGCTCCTCTACCATTACATGGCTGAGATCCTGGTTCAAGTCCCCTCTTTAAACATTGGTTGGTGCACTTGGCTGGTCCATGACATTGAAAAGAGGCTTCCTGCTTACCTAAAGGACTGACTAACTGTCTTTATTCACATTGAAGGCATAAGTTAGTGTGCATGCAGTCAGTAAAGTGCTCAACTGACAGCAGAGTTCCCAGCAAAAGAGAGTAAGAGTGGAGTAGGCAACAAATGTAAGAAAGAGTTCTTTTTTTCATAAACTGGCTGTTGAACTTTTGGATACTACATTGCCTGATGCACCAGGATGAATTATGACACTGAGATAAGCCACTTATGTAAGCTTAAGCTGGCTCAGAGGACTAGTAGCCTGGTTCTCTGCTTGTAAGGGTGATCTAAGTCTTAGTTCAAATCCTCAAACAGCTGTAGCTTTTATATGTTGGATTCTACACCTGGTTTTTTGAAGATATTGTGAAAAATCTCCCCCTCTTGCATAAGCCCTTTGTTGGCTCAGATGACTGGTGCACACAGTGCTCTCCTGTCAACAGTGATTGCTGAGATCCTGGTTCAAATCCCCCCAGCATATTGGCCCATGCACCCAGCTGGCCCATGACCCCAAGAAGAGTCATCCCAAAGGATGCTCTATCTTTATTCACATTGAAGGCATAAGCTACCATGCAAGCAGCAAAGCACTCACAGCAGAGCTCCTCCCAATACAGAGACAAGACAGTAGTCCGGTGGGGGCACAAGACAGTAGTCCGGTGGGGGCACAAGACAGTAGTCCGGTGGGGGCACAAGACAGTAGTCCGGTGGGGGCACAAGACAGTAGTCCGGTGGGGGCACAAGACAGTAGTCCGGTGGGGGCACAAGACAGTAGTCCGGTGGGGGCACAAGACAGTAGTCCGGTGGGGGCACAAAAGTTTCTCTTTTCATAAAGTAGCTGTTGTACTTTTAGATACAACAGCCTAGTATATTAAAGAAGTCTATACAAACAAGTTACCATATCATCACCAGGAGAGAACCCAATAACCAGCCCCAGACCAGGCTAATGACTTAGAAAGACCATCAAGCCTGTCTGGGGATTCAAACCAGGACCTCCAGCATCACAGTCAGTAACCTTACTACTAGCCAACTGAGCAAGTACATGATCTAAGCAGCAGTGAGACTTTTATCAATACCATCAAGGGGCCTGGGGCAAAATTAAAAAGATCTTTAAATGTTACCTGGTTGGGGATTCAAACCAGGGAATCTATATAAACCATAAACAGGTCTCCTACCTACTGTGCCACCAAGCCAGAACATGTGTTAGCCATATGGAGAGACTTCTCATGGAGTTCATCAAGATTGTTGCAATATGAAACATGCTAATGAGGAAGCCACTTGGAATTCAAAGCAGGGCCTCTACTATGACTGTCCATGGGCACCTCACTAGTAGTCAACTGAGCTAATTACACTTTTCTCAATGTCTTCAATCAGCCTGCTGCAACATTCAATTTACTAAAATGAAACACAGCAGGGGATTCAAACCAGAGATTCCTCAGTACTGCATATAAAGAACCTGGCAACTAGCCTGCTGAGCCACTTCTTCCTTCAAGAATGGTGAGTGATTTTTCTCACTGTCTTCAATGATTTTGTATCAGGAATGGGCCATGTTTCTGAACTGCAAGTCCCAGCAAGCTCTATAAAACCACTTAAAGGAAGAAGTGGCTCAGCAGGCTAGTCCCTTGGTTCTTTGTATGGAGTGCTGAGGAGTCTCTGGTTTGAATCCCCTGTCTGGTTTCATTTTAGTAAATTGAATATTGCAGCAGCATGATTGAAGACATTGAGAAAAGAATAAGTCAACTAGTATCACATATCTCCCATACCTGTCATAGCTTGCTAGTGCAGTAGATAAGTGATCAGTTTACGGTTTATATGTGTTTCCTTGTTTGAATCCCCAACCAGGTAACATTTATATCTCCTTTGATTTTGCTCCAGGCCCCATGATGACATTGATAAAGTCTAATTGCTGCTTACAACATGTACAGTTGACTAATAGCCAGATTGCTGACTGTGATGGTGAAGGTCCCAGTTCAAATCCCCGGCACAGGCTTGACTGTCTTCCCTTTGTCATCCTGCTCACTGGGCTGATTGTTGGGTTCCCTTCTGAAAGTAATGATGTGTTAATTTGGTTGTCTAGCATTGTTTAATAAACTTGGCTGTTGTGTGTGCAACAGCCAAACTCTAAAAATACTAACTATTTTTTTTTACTAGCTTATCTTTTCACAACTTTGTTGCATTCCTAACATTGTTAGGAACACTGATGCCAGTTGAGCACTTTACTGCTTGCACACTTACTTATGCCCTCAATGTGAATAAAGACAGACCGTCCTTCAAGTAAGTAGGAACATTCTTCTCAACATCACAAACCGGTCATGTGCATCAACCAATGTACAAAGGGGATTTGAACCAGGATCTCAGCCATCTAAAGACAGAAGAGTACCTGACTACCAGTCAACTGAGCCAACATATGGTGTACATTATGCTTGACAATTTTCTCAATGTCTTCAACAAGCCAGGTGTAAAATCCAAGTACAAAAGCTACAGCTGTTTGTGGATTTGAATCAAGACCTCAATCATCTCTACAAGCAGAGAACCAGAACTAGTCCTCTGTGCCAGCTTAAGTTGATATAAGTAAGTTTCCTCAGTGTCATAATTCATCCTGCTGCATCAGGCAAAGTAGTTAAAGTAAGTCTGTCCAGGGGTTCGAACCAGAGTCTCCACCATTAGCTGCAAATAGAGAATCTGGACATAAGTCTACAGAGCCACCACGCTTGCTAAGTATGAAGAGAGATTATGCCCAATGTCATCAACCAACCTGGCGCAACATACAAGGTACTAATATTATGCTGTCTGGGGGGAACCTAACCAGGACATCAACATCTCTGCCAGTAGAGCACATGTTTACTAATCCAGTGAACCAGCACAGTATCTTTAGGAGGTAAGACTTTTCTAAATGTCACCAAGCATGGGCAATATCCTAAGTACTGAAATGATACCTGTCTGCAGATTCAAACCTGGAATTCTACCATCACTGGTGGTGGCTTATTGGACCAACTCATGTACTTTTCTCAATGTCACAAACCAGCCTGGTGCAAGTATTAGCAGCAGAGACACTTATATTTCTCTTATTCTGTGCAACACAGACCTTCAGATTTGATGACATTGAGAATAATCTCCTCCCCATACTTAGCAAACAAGCTAGTTCTGTAGACTTGTGTGTAGGTTCTTTGTTTACAGCTAATGGTGGAGTCTCTGGTTTGAATCCAACGATAGCCTACTTTTAATTACTTTGCCTGATGTACCAGCATGAATCATGACACTGAGGAAATGCACTTAAATAAGCTTGGTTCTCATCAAGGGGCCTGGGGCAAAATCAAAAGATCTTTAATTGTTACCTGGTTGGGGATTCAAACCAGGGAATCTATATAAACCATAAACAGGTCTCCTACCTACTGCACCACCATGCCAGAACATGTGATAATGATATGGAGAGACTTTTCTCATGGAATTCATCAAGATTGTTGCAATATGAAATGTGCTAATGAGGAAGCCATTCGGAATTCAAAGCAGGGCTTGTACTATGACTGTCCATGGACACCTCACTACTAGTCAACTGAGCTAACTTACACTTTTCTCAATGTCTTCAATCAGCCTGCTGCAACATTCAGTTTACTAAAATTAAACCAGACGGGATTCAAACCAAAGACTCCTCTATCACCGCACACAAAAAACCTGGCTCTTAGCCTGCTGAGCCATTTCTTTCTTTAAGCAATTTGCCTTCAAGTGCAAAGGACCCTTCTACAGATTACAATTTCAGGGGTGGATCGGGGAGGGGAATGGGCGTATGCATGTAGTCAATGTACATCAAGTACATCAAGATTGTTGCAATAGATAGTGGCAAGTTAATAATGTAAGAAAAAAAAGAAAGTTCTCTTTTCATAAAGTGGCTGTTGTACTTTTGGATACAACAGCCAACTTAATTAAAGAATACTAGACAAACAATCATCATCATCACAAGGAGAAAACCCAATAACCAGCCCCCAGATCAGGCTAATGACTTAGGAAAGACCATCAAGCCTGTCTGGGGATTCAAACTGGGACCTCCAGCATCACAGTCAGGCAACCTGGCTTCTAGCTAACTGAGCCAGTACATAATGTAAGCAGCAGTGAGACTTTTATCAATGCTATCAAAGGGTCTTGAGCAAAATCAAAGGATTAGTAAATGTCATCTGGATGGGGATTCAAACAAGGGAAGACATATAGACTGCAAACCAATCACCAAGCTAGAACATTTCTTTGTGATATGGAGAGACTTTTCTCATGGACTTCATCAAGCCTGTTACAACATGAAATGTGCTAAAAAAGGAAGTCACTTGGAATTCAAAGCAGGGCCTCTACTATGACTGTCCATGGGCTCCTCACTACTAGTCAAGTGAGCTAACTTATACTTTTCTCAATGTCTTCAATCAGCCTGCTGCAACATTCAATTTACTAAAATTAAACCAGACAGAGGATTCAAACCACAGCCTTCTCTATCACTGCAAGTAAAGAAGCTGACCACAAGCTTGCTGAGCCATTTCTTTCTTTCTTTAAGCAAGGTGCGAGAATGGGCCATGTTTCCGAACTGCAGGTCCCAGCAAACTCAATAAACCTCTGTTTGACCTTCAATGGAGAGAGTCCAGGCACAACTGGAGTCCTCTATTTCTCTGACTGCAAAAGCCTTTGGTATCTGATTATCTTATATTTCTACATAGGTACCTTTAGAGTTTTTAAACAATGGTGTCAAATCATTCTGCTCTGTGGTGGGGTTTGTACATGTCAAGGACTATAGGATGGGGAAGGTGACAAGTGATATGTGGAGTGATGATGATGATTTTGGTGTGGTCACATCTCCAACAGACAAATCACAGCTGGGGGCAGTTTGTGGTAGAGATTAAAGAGAGACCTTTAGGGCCTCCTCACACTTGGGGCAATTAGTGAGAGAGACAAATTTTTAAGTTAGGTATAATGAAGTTATAACTACATTATATACAAACCTGAAAATTGGAACGTAAATGCCAATATGTGCCTTATTTTGCGTAAAATCGTTCTGCACATGCCCAGAAACAAACCATACACCAGTGAGTGCAGCAACGTCTAGCTCAACCTCGAGCGCAAAGGACCCTACTACAGACTACAATTCCAGTGGTTTATTGTCTGTTAGAGCAGAGCGTACCAAGACCTGTATTCATCAACAGTGGCAGGGCCAGATTAAGGGCCACATGGTCCTGGGACTCAAAATTATAAAGGACCTATTGTTAGAAGTGCCTTCCTTCCAGAGTGGGTGTGGCCAGTAATGTGTGGGTGTGGTCAGCTGTGTGGGTGTGGCCAGCACCATGGAGGGCATAGCTTGCACTTCCCTCCAATCACCTACATCTCCCTCCCATCCTCCCTTATATAAAGAGTGCACCACTAACTGTCTCACACAGCTTGTATGTAACGTGTAGAGTGGAAATACATCCCAGGTGTCCCTCATGCCGGGACAAGTTCCTGGCTAATCAGAGATAGTCCCCTAAAATCAAGACTATACTGATGGGAATCGGGACAGTTGAGAGGTAAAGGTATGTTATTTTATTGACCATTGAAGACAAAAATACAAACAATGGTTTATTATTTTTATTTATAAAGTGCTTTAACAGAAACAAACATGAAAAATGGTAATTTTCAGGTTTTTAACATTGAACAATGTACAGGGTACTGAAAACTTAAGAAAAATAAATAAAAATAAAACTTGAATCTATGTATAAATATATATATAAATACACTGTCTATTGTATGTATCTATATTGATCCTAAAATGTAAACATTCACTGTCCACTTTATTAGGTATACCTGAAGCAAATATTAGCAAATTTCTAATCAGCCAACCAATCATGTGGCAGAAACTCAATACATAAAAGCATGCAGACATCAGGGGCTGGGGGGAAGGCTCACTGGGCCACCTGTATTTTTTTCCTTTAAAATGAACCCCGCGGGAAGAGGGTTCCTTGAACTTCTGAAGGGAGTACTGGAGACAGTACTTGAACTTCTGAAGGGAGTACTGGAGACAGTACTTGAACTTCTGAAGGGAGTACTGGAGACAGTACTTGAACTTCTGAAGGGAGTACTGGAGACAGTACTTGAACTTTTGAAGGGAGTACTGGAGACAGTACTTGAACTTTTGAAGGGAGTACTGAAGACAGTACTTGAACTTCTGAAGGGAGTACTGGAGACAGTACTTGAACTTCTGAAGGGAGTACTGGAGACAGTACTTGAACTTTTGAAGGGAGTACTGGAGACAGTACTTGAACTTTTGAAGGGAGTACTGGAGACAGTACTTGAACTTTTGAAGGGAGTACTGGAGACAGTACTTGAACTTTTGAAGGGAGTACTGGAGACAGTACTTGAACTTTTGAAGGGAGTACTGGAGACAGTACTTGAACTTCTGAAGGGAGTACTGGAGACAGTACTTGAACTTCTGAAGGGAGTACTGGAGACAGTACTTGAACTTCTGAAGGGAGTACTGGAGACAGTACTTGAACTTTTGAAGGGAGTACTGGAGACAGTACTTGAACTTTTGAAGGGAGTACTGGAGACAGTACTTGAACTTCTGAAGGGAGTACTGGAGACAGTACTTGAACTTCTGAAGGGAGTACTGGAGACAGTACTTGAACTTCTGAAGGGAGTACTGGAGACAAATGGCTTGGACATAAGTCACTGCATTGGTAATACAGATGGAACCGCTAATATGCAAGAGGTATATAAGGGATTTTCAGCTTGGCTTACCAACGAATCACCTGGACGAGTGCACGTGTGTGTGTTACAGCCATATATTAAGTCTCGTCATTAGTGATGCAACTCGATCACCAATTGCTGCAATGTCACTCTTTGTATAGGTACAAAGCTATAACACCAGAGGACAAAATAATTATATCGATCTCTGTAATCTCACTCATGTCTTGAAGTACATTATAAAATAATAAATGATTTGAATGGAAGGGCTCTGTATCTAAATGGTGACACCTGGTGGTCACAATTATTTTGGCTGTTTTTTTTTTTATTTAAATATAAACTTGGGGGTATATTTACTAAATTGTGGGTTTGAAAATGTGGAGATGTTGCCTATAGCAACCAATCAGAATCTAGCTGTCATTTATTTAGTACATTCTACAAACTGACAGCTAGAATCTGATTGGTTGCTATAGGCAACATCTACACTTTTTGAAGCCCGCAGTTTATTCAATATACCCCTTGTACATGTATGTTACACTTGAAATGGGTTATTAATACTTGATATATATACATATCCGAATTTCTTCAATAAAAATATTGTAAAAAAAAAAAAAAAATATATATATATATATATATATATATATATATATATATATATATATATATATAAAATAAGTGGGACTGATTCATTATGGAAAGTAAAGCCAAAAAGGAGTAACTTTGCACCTTGGCAAAACCATGTTGCATTGGAGGGGGAGGTAGATTTAAAATGCGGGGGCAGATTTATAGTTGGGGTAGGGCATGTTCTAGATCAACTTTAAATTTCTGTGTACAAATAAAGCTATCAAGTATTTGTGTGCTACATGCAACTCAGAGATAGGGGAAGTACCCCAACTGGGAGGAGACCTCAATGAATAAACATTTTTAAGGGAAAGACGTTTATTAGGGGTAGGATGTAGAAGGAGATGAAAGGCAGGGAGGGGTAATGTGGTGGAGCTTTTTTGCTTATATCTTCAAAATGATCATAAATAACATTTAAATGTAACAATATTAAATTGACAAGAGAAATCTTTATTTAAATAGAATTATTTGGTAGAAACAGGTTGCTTGTGCTATCAATATACCACTTTCGTTTCTGTTTTGTTTTTATATTCAGTTTATAGTAACGGCCCTATCTGTAGAACACAGCACAGTTCATTAAAAAATTGTTTCCTCTTAAATTGGTGTCTGTGTTTGCTGACTTTGTCAACCTGGTAGTCTGTAGGTCTTAAATGGCGCTAGCCGCAATTTGCAAAAAGTGCCCTTTTACCTATCTGAGATATGGATTAATATGCCAAGAGAGCAATTTATTCCAAATGATGGGGCTCCTCAGAACACATCAGTATTAACAAACTAAGGAAGAGAAAATAATCTGCTAATACAGGACACTCAAGGATTTAGTAAATGATAAAATCAAATATTTATTGGTATGCATTAAAATATAAAAACAAAACAAATTAAGTGAGCAAATGTGTGTGACTGTGAATTACCACAATTGTACCAAGTGAAGATGGATTTAATTAATTTTATTGCCTTCCAAAAAATTTTTTACCAAGCCCTTAAATGCCCTCTACTAGAAAATTATTTTCTCTTGTAGGTCCTACAAGTCTGTATGTGTAAGGCTGGGTACGCTCTGCAGGTGTTTCAACTAACTATTGGGTCAATCGAGCAATAGCGACTGTTCGGGCCAATATCGCATTAGTGTGTATACTTAAACGATGAGCGATAGTCGTTCCAAAGTACTGATGGTCATTTCATTAGACTGTTCAGCAGAACTATAAATCTCGTTACAATGTTCCAATCCTGCAGTGTGTACGCATTCACGATCGGGATCTCCATAAAGTTTACAGAGTCACAATCTTTTCAGCTGAGGTTATCACAGTTGAGGAGCACAGATCTGAGGGTAAATCTTTTGAAACATGTACAGTGTGTATTAATCGGCATGCTGATGGGGACTTTGTTTTTTTGGGTTTTCTTTTACAGTCATTGTAGATAATACATTGGTCGGAAAACTCTGCAGTGTGTACCCAGCCAAACTGATCCTCTGTGGATCCCTATTATTGGTGATGTTAGTACAACGGGGCATATTTATCAAAGGGCAAAAGTCCCTATTGCTGTAGAAAACATCGATAGGACATATTATTTCTCATATCTACCCCATGTCTTTCCACAGACCTGTTCTAAAGCACAGCTGTCATGTGCCACCCCATGTCCTTCAGCTATAGTACTTAATTGTACATATTTTGCAGTTAACTATATTAATGTAAATTAATTCAATTAGTCAACTCAAAAGTGTTTTTTGTGTACTGGGGAAGGTTTGCAATGGTAATTTAGTTTGTTTCTGAAAACCCTTTTATATATAAGATTTGATGTAGAGCTCAAGAATGTGCTTTAACCAGACATCTGTCTACTATAGTATCATACATTGTGTATCAGGCAAGTTATATGCTTATCTATGAACTACAGTATTGCGTCAGCTTGTTATTATAAAAGGCATCTATGTATGTAAAATAATAGATGTATCTAGAAAACAAAAACACTCCTAATAAATTATTAAATAACAAACAACGTTAATAACATGAACTATTATTGGAGAAATGTGACCATTGCAAAAACATAGTTATATGGTACCAGTACTGCTAGAGGATCCGTTATACGGCCATGAGCCCATCCCAGAGCCCCTAATTGTTTTAAGATTAGGAACACTGTCTGTCTCCAGTTTGGATCCGGCTCCATCATCTTCGATTCCAGATGCAGCCAAACGAACAGGATAAGTGAGATATTAAAGAGCATACAGGGACCCTATTGGGACCCTAAACATGAAGTCCCCAGTACCTTTTATAGCAATAAATTTTTGTTTTAGCTCTAACACCAAGCTACGTGACACATCAAAGTCCCAATTGAAGCTGTCCTTCATCAGGTAGTGTGGCCGAGCGGTCTAAGGCGCTGGATTTAGGCTCCAGTCTCTCTGGAGGCGTGGGTTCGAATCCCATCACTGCCAATGTTTTTTTTTTTGTTTTTTTTTTTATTTTATTGTTGCTTTCATTTAATCTCCTACATTCAGTTATTTATTATAGTTATAATTTATGCATCAGATGTTTAAATGTGTCTCAGGCTATCGCAAAACATTCCATATCTGCATTGAGTTTAAATCCTCTTCTTACTTCCTTTAGAAGTGGTGGTGCTCCAAGTCTGTCCCAGGGTCCTCCAGTCTGCAGCAACAAAAAAACAACAATTAGGAAACACACCTTCACAGAGCCTGTGTTTCAGAGGGGATTTTATTTCACATGATAGGTAGGGTGACAGAGTGCACAACATTTAGGGGAGAGGAATTCCCGGTTCTTCATTTTCTAGTACTCACAATAATGGTGACATATGAGGCTCTATATAGTCTGTGAAATACGTTATTCAATCAATAACATCATACTTGCCGATTTTAAGAAGACGGCGTCCGGGAGTTGCCTGGGGGAGGTGGGGTGTTTTGGTGTGGGGCTATGCTAATTGGCCCTTTTGGCCCCGCAATGTAATGATGCAAACTTGTCATTTTACAGTGGGAACCGGGGCCAAATGCCGCGATTCCCTGAGCATCGCGCCATTTTGGCTTTAATTCTGCCCACGTCCTATTGAAGTGGGCTGATGCGGGAGGCTGCCATACTCTACCGGAAGTCTGGGAGACCTACCGGGAATCCGTAAGTCTCCCGGACATTCCAGGTGAATTGGCATGTATGAATAACATTCATTTTCAATCATATTACTATCCATACTAACAAGTCCATACTCGTGAACATTTAATTTCATATTTGTCATAAAAGTGGCCTAAATAGCAGGATACAAAGTGGTTGTTAAACATACATCACAGTATTATTATATAGATCCTTCCAGATCTATAGTGTAAACCTTACAACAATAACATATTATCATAAACATCTGCTAGGCAGGACACTCTTAACCTTTACTTTTAATCAAATGTTTTTATCAAACATTTTGCAATAACAATAACATACAATAAAGCTAACTAACAACTGCATAACAAAACAACCCAAGGTACCTAGACTCAATTCCTTATCACACTAAGAAAAAGAAACATATCAAAGGTGAGTCACACAGAAGCATTTGTTTTCAGTTCATACATGTCTATGGAACATTTATATATATATATATATATATATATATATATATATATATATATATATATATATATATGAAGAAGTTTGTTTGTTTGTTAGTGAATATCTTCCACAGTTCTCAAGGTAAAGCTATGGGAACTCACACAGAGTGCAGCAAAAGACGTGACAGAACGTATGAGGGAGTCAGACAGCAGACAGACATTAGGCAATAGGTAGAGAGGAACCTGGCCGTGAGAGCTTACATTCTAGAGGGAGGGGTGGCACTTATAAAGTCATATACAGACTTGCAAATCCTGAAAACATTTTTCAAGAAAAGAAGTTTCATAGCAACGTTATGGATGGTTATAATTCCTTCATTTTCATTTTTTTTATTAGCTAAATAAACACTGTGGTGTCCGAAGTTAAAGGCACAAGTTTGATAGATGACGATCAATGATTAATTATGGCTGTATAGTAAGAAATATAATTTTAATAATTTAATTTTAAATATCAAAAATACACATATGGGGAATTCAGTTCCTCTGGAACGGTCATTGGGGGGGCACTTTATGTCAATGTAATTTTGTGGTGAAAGAAATCTGCAATATTGGGGTACAGTAGTAACTGTAAATGTGCACAGCCGCAATGTTCGGCGAAACATCGCAGCTAATTGAATTCCCCCCTAACCGGCTGATGTAGAGTCGGACGTAATTTATAACAAAGTGTTGGCATAAATGTTGTCCATAAAAACTGCGTAGTATGCAGAGTTGAACGTACTTTAAGATAAAAATTGCGTACATTTCAGTAAGATACTTAAAGCGTATGATTTGCTTTAACCGTATCTTTCGTTCGGGTTTAAAAAAAATTAATAATAAATGAATAAAAGGGGGAAAATGCAACACCCCCCACCACCTCCACCACCAAAGACAATGGGAAAACCAACTCTAGTGCTGCCAGCCTATGCATTAGCAAAATCAGGGGGCAAAAAGCAGGGATCCCCCAAAATTAATTATTAATTTATTTCTTCTATTGTCTTCTTCTTTAAGGCTCTCTTTGTACGTTCTAATATATCGTTAGCATGTTGTAGTAGATGGGTCAAAAGAACGATATTTCAGAAGTCTAACTAAAAAGTAATACAATTATATTTCAGGTGTCTGTACTAGAAGCCAGTGACCATGTGGGGGCAGTGTAGAGACATACAGAGACCCACAGGGCTGGTATGCAGACTTGGGACCTATGTGTCTGGTAATATTTCACAGATAGCGCTTGTAACTCGTCACGCAGTCTATCTGTAAGACTTTTTTACAGAGCAGTAGGATCATTGAACAACTGGACTACAGACTTGGAGGGCTAAATGTCTAGACCCAATTGTGTAGCTACTGGGCTGAAAAAAAAATTTATGGAAATATTACCAATGTCTTCTGAGTCAACCAGTGACTTGGATCTCAATAGAGTTCATGAACTGAATTGATTTGATCTGATCCTGTCGCACGTACAATGGGCAGCCAGCTTAATCAAGAGTGACCAAATTAGCCGAATTAACCCGCATGTGTTGGTTAATTTATCTGTGTCTACAAATTACATTTACTTTCTGTTCTAATTATACACAAAACATACATTCAGAAAATGTTGATTGAAAATTAGTACTTGAATCAGATTAACAATAAGTTATTTACTTGAAAATGGGTATTATCAATAATTCAGTGTAAACGAATGTTAATTAGTACTAGTGGTTATGAACATATTGATCTGATTATTTCATTGATAGAATAATACATTTCTCAACTGTTCCACTTTGTCCCTAACAATTATCTGCCAACCATTACCATAACTCCTTGCACTGGGAATTTCTCATTCCTACTCCAAACGCACAGTTCTGAAACCAATTCCTCAAGGGGGCTCTAACCATACTTTTTAAAAAATGTTCTTGTTATAAGATCAGGTTGCGGAGATCACCACTCAACAAGCTTCTATTGTTTGAGTCTGTGCTCCCAATCCCTTTATCTCCCCCAGAACCTTCCTGTCAATGTATTGAGTTGTGAAAATCCCAGAGGAAACCCAAGAAAACAGAGGGAGAACATAAGGCCATGGTCAGGAATTGATCCCAGTGCTGACCCAAAACATGACAGAGTAGGTAAAGTGTAAAGGGAACTAACTGACCAGGCTGTTCATATCCTGCACAGTGGGATAAACTGAATCTATGTCTTGCATATCCATCCCCATGTTTAGGCACAATAAAGCACAGAACATTTTTTGAGTCCTTAAATAAGCTTCCTGTCCCTCAACCAATCCTACAAGATATAATCGTATAATACAATAAACAAATAATACTACAACTCTCAACACAGCTACTGATAGCCTGGAAAAAAGCTCTAAGTAATGAGAGCGGGAGAGAAGAGGGCCCTGCTCACTAGAGCTTACAATCTAAAGGGAAATGGGCTGGCAAACGGTTGTCACATGGGGGTGAGCCAATGTATGGGGATCTGAGGACAAGAAGCACGAGAGGGAGAGATGGAGGATGAGGTATACCACATGGTGAGATGGTTAATTGGAGGACTGGTAGGCTTTTCTAAACAGGTGGGTTTTCAATGATCGTTTGAAGCTATACAGGCTGGGGATAGTCTGATAGAGCGAGAGCGATTGTTCCAGTGGTAGGGGCAACACAGGAGAAATCTTGGATAAGGGAGTGAGATGTGGTTACCAGAAGGGAGGAAAGGTCATTGGCCGACCGGAGAGGTCGGGAGGGAGTATGTATGGAGATGAGGTTGGAGATGTAGGGAGCAGTGGAGTTGGAAAGGACCTTATACGTGAGGGTGAGGAGTTTGAAGAGTTCTGTAGGGGAAGGCGAGCCAGTGTAAGGTTTGGCAGAAAGGGGAGGCAGATGAGGAGCGGCGAAAGATGAAGATAAGTCCAGCTGCAGCATTAAGTGTAGATCGAAGAGAAGCAAGATGGGAATGGGGGAGGCCAGTAAGGAGAAGGTTGCAGTTAGTCGAGATGAGAAATGTCCAGTAAGTAGATAAGCGTATTGGTGGCATCCTAAGAGAGGAAAGGTTTTATATGGGCGAGTTTACAGAGCTGGAAGTGACAGGATTGGGCAAGAGATTGAATGTGAGGGGAGAAGGAGAAGTCAAGAATGACACCCAGGCAGCGGAGTTGGGGAACAGAGGAGATAATGGAGGGAAGACAATGAGTTCAGTTTTGTCCATGGAAGTGATAATAAAAGGTCCAGCACACAGCTGAATATAGAGATATAGGGTTCTTACTGTACTTGCAGTAAAGGCGATTCCTTGAGATCATAAGGTAGAGACAGTAATAACAATCACAGCATTAAACCACTAATGAGAGCACATTAAGCACTATATTAGCAACAAGGATTGGAGATTAATATATAACAACTTGCAGCATCAGGCTGGAATAGTCTATGTGCTTGCTAGACCCCAATAACTGGGAGCGAAATAAATGTTACACTATCTTAACCTATGATATAAATGAATGAATAAGGCACAATATGGGTGTCAGTCACTCTTAACCATCACACTTGGAAGCAATACAATCATAAGCCAAAATGACAATAATCATAGTAAGAAACCACAATGACAGCTGTGTAAACGGATGTTGAGAACAGAATAATTGGGGAGTTAGTTACTTAATAGGGCTGTCATACTTTGTTACTGTCACACTGTCTTAACTTATGATACAAATGAATCAATAAAGCTTCATCCCCTGTTTATTAACCAATTGAGGGGGAAGTAGTAAAAGTGTCAAGCTGCTTATTTGGATAGTAGTAAAACCATAAATAGCTTATGGGTGATTGACAATATAATAGATCTCTGTATCATAATCACTCGAGTAAGCAGTAGAATTACATGCTATTGATGGCGATGAGTCGCTATGCTTGCGTGAATACTGTAAGCGCCTTATAAATTAAGTGATTAAATTAGTAAAAAAAAACCTGACTTAATACAGGAAAAACTGTGAATTGAACTCTACGGTTATATAAGTTAAATACTGACTGTTTTTTTCATGTAGCACACAAATATCAACTTTAAATTTCAGTGTACAAATAAGCTATCAAGTATTTATGTGCTACATGAAAAAACAGTCAGTATTTAACTTATGCGCAAAACAGAATACTAATTTGCACCCCTTGCATTGTAACATGGTTTTGTCTAGGAGACTTGGATAAGAAGTTTCTTAAGTTAAGGCCTTATGTCTCTGACAGTACGATGGAAACCTTCAGATTTTTTTTTTAACATTTTTAATAATCTGTTCACATATTTTCTTTTCCTTAAACACATTTCTTTCATTTTAGGATATTTCGGGGGGAATTCAATTGACCATGTTTTTTTTTTTTTTTAACACCGCGTTAATTGATGTAAATACGGTTTTCACTCATTTTGGAGCGTGTTATCTTTACACAATATTCAAATAAATTTTTAATGCACCTTTTTTTTTCTCAAACGGTCCTATCGCGGACAAGTAGAAGATCTATTTAAAGTATGGGGTGGGCGGGAGGCAGGCACATTAAAAGCTATTGAGTTGCTATTTAACCCGGCGTGGTAAAATGCCCAATCCGCAGTTTTATCTCGCACCTCTTTGGGGTGTGCTAAAAAATCTAAAAGTGTTTTAAAATATAAAAAAATATGTATAAAACTGAAATAAGTAGTTTCTTATTATTTTTGAAAAGGAAAAGGCTGAAATACAGTTCAAAAAAGCATGTTAAAAATATTAAAAAATGAATTGGCTAAAAGATAATCTATCTACCTAAATACACTTATTAATTTATTAAATAATGTGTTATTTTAATATAAAAACCTATCCTATACTACTACTAAAATGATTTTGCTCCATGCAAAGAAATATATTATTATTTTGGCCTATCTGCAATAGAAAAACCTATCCTATACTACAATGCTAAAAAATGATTTTGCACTGGGTTAAGAAAAATGCAATACAAACAACAAATACATTGATTTGTGGGTATGTATGTGGTTGTATGCAATATGTGTATGTACTAATGTTTTTTTTTTTATAAATAAAACCGTTTAAAAAAACAAATTACACAGACTCTAGCATAAAAATACACCTAGAAATTTAAAATGGAGATATAATAGGTATAGCTATATATAGGTATGTATGTATGTATGTGGGGTGTTCTGTGTTTGTAAAAGTGGGTATGTATGTACTAATGTGTATTAACTAGTGTTTTATATTAAATTAGTTTTAAACAAAAATGCAGTATGTATTTATTAAAATAGTATTGTGTAGTGTGATGCTAATGTTTGCCAATTCAATTCAATGCAGAAAACTCACCAAGCCAGATGCTATGCAGTCACCAAACCAGCCAACAGCTATCAGCAAATGACAGTTTGCTGGTGGCAGCGTTAATTTTTATATTCAAAATGGCCGCGTTAAACACTCCCCTCCACTCCCATAAAAAATTGGCTTTGATCAATCGCTAGCGCGCGGGGGCAGCGTTGCAAGATTTGAAATTGAATTGCACAAGTTTTTAAACGGCATTACCTGTAAACGGTCGCGCCAGCTGGTCAAAATCCGAGCGGCTCAAAAAACCCCCAAAACCTGCGGTCAATTGAATTCCCCCCCCCCGCCCCGCTAGGCTATAACAAACTCTTGCTATATATTTTTTTTTAAAACATTTTATTTTTGCAGTCAACCGATACAAAACCTCAATAATCTGATGTTGAATTAATATGCGGCATTCTTACAATACAAGTTATATAGAATGTCTTAGTTAAAAAAAAAAGCAAAACCAAAAAAAACAAACAAAAGGAACTCTCTCTATCTTTTATTAAGAAAAAAATACAGTTTATATATTTTAAAATTTAGTGTGGATTTAAGTGCATCCAGTTAGGAATTATTATTATCATATCTTCTAATTAAAGTTTATAAAACATTCTGGAGAGCGCCCCCTATTGAGTGATATAAGTAGAATAACATGGAATATAGAGATAATTAATTTCCTGTGCTGACAATTCTTACTCTATTGTCTTTACAACCGCTGAGCTTTTCACACACAGGACCAGACACTGCTTGACTGCAATACCTATTGTCTAATATAATTAGAATATTTCACAATAGCAAAATTAACATACTATATGATTG
The DNA here is from genome assembly GCF_038048845.1 of Mixophyes fleayi. Lineage (NCBI taxonomy): Eukaryota > Metazoa > Chordata > Amphibia > Anura > Limnodynastidae > Mixophyes > Mixophyes fleayi. The sequence continues at coordinate 78,661,968 of NC_134412.1, forward strand.
GACTAAGGAATACAATAAAGGTTCCTCCTTTTCTGATACTCAGGACTCTATATAACAGATATGCACAATATATATCTATTATAGTTGAATTTGACTTACAACTACTGGAGGAAGACATGGAAAAGTTTGGTGGTAAGATGTACCGCTCTCATTGTGTAATATATATATATATATATATATATATCGCACGTATGTACATATACATCTCCTCCTGTTCATATACTTCATATTCTGGGAATATCTGCCTATGTTTCAGGTCTGTATGTATATTATAATATTAATAACATTGGCACAGTGTCCCATTTCTACCAGCTGAGCCTAATGTTGCATGGATGTTTACATGTCAAGTTTGTGGAGAGCCCACATAGTCCTGGGCCAGGGGGGCAGCAGAATAGTAGTTGGGCATCAGTGTGGTCCTTAGGTTTCCACTGGGCACGGGGATATATTTCTCTTTTATAGTGTACATTGCAATAACTCACATATTAGTTTGTATAAGTGGTGCATTTCAGTTACCCCCTCGGTATGCAATATGGTATGGTCCATGGCTGTATTAGGTGTTTTGTTGTGGTGCAGACACTTTGCTTGGTGAAGTTAAGAAATATATCATTTGGCCACTGGGGACACGGTTTCCCATTTGACTGGTATAACTTTACCTAGGCCGAGATAGCAATGTGGCGGTTTACAGGTAAATAAAGTAATGTTAAGGGCATGGAGACTGTGTATATTCTAAGATATGTAACTGAATACAATAATGACTCTGCTCACATCCATTAATCTCTTATTTTCATACATTCCTCAGTGCCTGCAGTGTTTTTCTCCCTGGTATTTTGGGCAATTATCTGTAAGAAGAGGAACGATCTGAGAATGTTGCAGAAATGCTTGGAGGATCCTGAATATGGAGAGTTACTGGATATTGCCAAATATGGATTGTCTAAGACACTTCATCGGAAACACATTGTGATTGTTGGTGCTGGGATGGCCGGACTTTCTGCGGCCAAAACTTTAATAGACGCCGGTCACAGAGTAAGTAGGTGAATCTGTGTTATATTGTAGAGCTTGTGTCCTTCATAAATGAAGTCTAATCGTATGTAATTTAAACGTTATTGGGATTCTTGGTGGCTTGCAGTATTTCATACTTGCCCATTCTCCCGGAATTTCCGGGAGACTCCCAAATTCTGGGTAGGTCTCCCAGACTCCAAGGAGAGCAGGCCATTCTCCATCCAGCCCACTTCCTATTGAATCTAGTCACTTTTGCCCTATCCACTGCAACATAATGGTGCGATCCACTGCCATGTATGACCCCATCTACTACAACGTAGTGGCGTGATTCACTCAAAAATAGTTCCCAGTGAATTGATAGTCTGCATTCTTTGTGAATATGTCTGTTTCACTGACCAGCTGACAGTAGTGAAGGGGGTGTGTAGGGGGAAAGACCAATCAGAATGTGCAGCTACGGACACTGGCGCTTCTGGCTGTGATTGTAACTTCTGATTGGTTACCACTTTAGGTGGCAATAGAGCTTTAAGTTGTGTTTTATGTTCATGTGTGTCCCACAGTCAGCCCAGGTGTTTATGCATATAGTTGAAATAAAAGTAAAATTGTCTTATTTTAAATATGTCTTTCCAGTTATTCAGTATTATAGACAGGAATTCATTAATTTCAAGAGACTGCCAAACAACTGAATGGCAAGCACAGGATTTCAGAGGAGGGATTACAAATATAAAGTTCATGTGAACTACAACATGGTAAACATAGGATATAAAGGTGTCATTTGGGGAATATTCTTAAATGAATCAGATCTTGGAAATATTAAATCTCTATTTTTTTTAATCCCAGGTGACTGTGCTGGAAGCCAATAACCGCGTAGCAGGTCGTATAGAGACCCACAGGGCTGGTACGCAGATCTGGGAGCCATGCGAATCCCACAGTCTCACAGGTACTGTTATTTATACATTTCAATTAGGGATTTCAATCGCTACATGGACAAACACATGATAAATCACTTTTTTGTCAAAAGCCACTTCATGTTTTCTACATATGAATAACCTCATGCATGTCCAAAACAAAAACACGCAAAATCCTTCCCTAATATAGTCTATAAACTACATTGTGCAATAAATCAATTTGGAAGAACGAGCTCTCAATTGAAAATATCAATTTTAAACAGATCATTCCTGCTGAAGTCACTTACAAATATGACATGAACATAATGTTAGAGCATGGAAAAAATACACATATACAAAAGGGTATATGTAAAAAACATTAATGTGGACTCACAGTTACCATGTAAGGAAAGTGTATAACCGCATAATCATATAGCAATTGCCCTCCATTAATAATCATCATCATCATCATCATAATTTATTTATATAGCGCCAACATATTCCGTAGCGCTTTATAATTGGGGACAAACATAGTAAACTAATAAACAAACTGGGTAAAACAGCCAAAGAGGTGAGAAGGCCCTGCTCGCAAGCTTACAATCTATGGGACAATGGGAGTGTGACACATGAGGTTAAGTCTACATTTGCAGTCAGCCCAGCCAGACTGCAAAGGTAAAAGTGACTCATAAGCTAAATGATCCTGTCACACAACAATGTTGGTCAAGGGGTAGTTGTATAACGGGTGGTAATAGGGTAATGTAGTGAGGTTAAGAGGGTGGTTGAGGAATATTATAAGCTTGTCTGAAGAGGTGGGTTTTCAGAGAATGCTTGAAAGCTTGTAGACCAGAGGAGAGTCTTAATGTGCGAGGGAGAGAATTCCATAGAGTGGGTGCAGCCCGAAAAAAGTCCTGTAACCGTGAATGGGAGGATGTAATGAGCCTGTTTTGTTCCATTGATAATAATGGGGGGGCTGCTCTCCACTGTCCGTCTTGTTTATTACAAAAATTCTTGTTTCATATATTCAGATGTTCTAAGTTCTCTTCCTCTCTCATGATTGGATATTAATAGAGTTTGTGTACATTTTTACAGGATGGTGCATGCATACATTCAGCAGTTTGGTTTAAAGCTGAATCCTTTTATCGTATCGAATAAAGAAAATTTGTATTTGTACAACAACATAAGACACGTACACAGGGACTTTAAGAAGACACCAAACCCGTTTGGATTCGATCTGACACCTGAGGAAGAAGGGAAATCTGTTGGTGAACTCTATTTTCAGGCAGTGGAAAAGGTACACACACATTTCCTTTCATAATGAACGCAGACCTTGCATAAGATGAACAATAAAAATATTACAGTCGGGATTCTCCTAGGGATAGCCGCTTGTCCTGGAAGTCCCGTGTCACTAATGCCCATCTGCAGGTATCAGGGAGGTTCTTTCGGAGGGACTGACTTTGAAAGACAGAGAGAATTTTCCCCCCCAGTTATGGGTTTAAAAATATAGAGGCATTGCATCAGTGAACGAGCTATGCCCCACACCAAGGGGTATATTTACTAAACTGCGGTGATGTTCGTCGGAACCGAATTTTAGTAAATATACCCCCAAGCCTATGACAGCTTAATGGGAGAGGAGGGGAAGGTTCTGTTACCTGGTAATATATATTAGCTGAGTGGTAATATTTAAAGTACCAACAATAAAATCCCCCCCCTCCAAAAAAGGTGAAATAAAACCAAAAAACTATAAATATATACACCTGATCAAATTCCCAATCCCAGTTAAAAATAGTAAAATTGGACAAGGCAAAAGACCCTTTCCAGTAAAATATTCAGTACTCACCAATCCTTGTTCTTAGCACTCACCCCATCCCCAATTATAACCTGGAGCAGGGCCTCTTAAATAGAGATTTGGGGGTATATTTACTAAACTGCAGGTTTGAGAAAGTGAGGATGTTGCCTATAGCAACCAATCAGATTCTAGCTGTCATTTATTTGGTGAATTCTACCCGCTCCGAGGACAGTGGCAGGTGGGGAGTTTGACTGGGGCGGTACACCTGTCAAACCGTAACGCAGGTGTCCTAAGGCGAGCTCAGGGAGGACAGAAACCTCTCGTGGAGCAGAAGGGCATGTCAAACTAGCAGCAAACAAATGCAGCAGCCTCAAACAAAGGGAATGAAGCAGCCTCAAGAAGAAATACAACAAATGCAGGATAAATCAAAGATAAGTATACAACAAAAACTGCAAAGAGCACAGGAGGGTAATCAAAGTGCAGCAAGCCTCCCGTGGAGCCCTTCTGCTCCACGGGAGGTTTCTGTCCTTCATGAGCTCGCCTTAGGACCCTGCGTTACGGTTTGACAGGTGTACCGCCCCAGTCAAACTCCCTACCTGCCACTGTCCTCGGAGCAATATCAATGCAAAGAGTCACATAAAAAGTGTCCTATAAAATTATAGCTACATGGCAGCAGGGTGGGGCGGTACACCTGTCAAACCGTAACGCAGGTAAAACCTCCTCTGCTCCACGGGAGGTTTCTGTCCTCCCTGAGCTCGCCATATATATATATATATATACACACGTATCTGGTCATGCACACACAAACATCGTCTTACGTTTTACTTTGCTTTTATTGTCAGGATGGCAAAGTAATTCATAACATAAAGTCGCACATGCTTTCTTGTGACCCTAATGGTAAAGTAACAGAGACCAGCTCCCTAGACAACGCCCACTGTCTAGCATCGGTCACCCTGTACAAAAGAAAGACAGGTTTAAATAGTTTACACACCTCCCACAGCCCCAACTTGATGGACAGATGGCACTCCCCCCTTGCCTTTAAAAGGGTGTTCTCTGCAGGTGTTCTGTTTGATTGCAGACACACCCTGTCAGCTTGCTGCTAGCTGTGGAGAAAAGATTTTAAACCACTTTAACATATGTATGTTAAATCAGACTCTTTACTATTATTTTGTCACACATATGTCCTCCACCTGTGTCTCTTTAACCTAGGTGCTCTGCTGCACAAATGTGCAACTCTGTTTGCAGCTTTGCTCTTCAGATTACCAGTTAAATACTGAACTCCTGTCTTAGAAGCCCATGACAAACCACCCTTTGTGACATACTGGTGAAATGATGGTTATTTGCTGTTCTTATCTCTTTTAAAATAGTCATTTCTGGCTGAGGAAGGAAGTTTGAGTTCCGGAGCTATTGATATGCTTGGACACCATATAAATGCGAACGGTCGATTCTATATCTCATCCATGGAGTTGACTATATATATATGGTTATGCTTAACAACACCAGGTACGGTAAAGAAGAGATCGACTGACAATAAATAAAATCAGGAAATTACCTCGTGGGTAATCCAGGCTTGGACAAGGACAATGCAGTTTGTCTTTTTCTGAAAACTGCAATAGTGACTGGACAATATTGGTGGAACTTAATTACATTTTGGAACAACTTTGAGAGATTTGCTATTAGTGTATGTTTAGAGCACGGTTAGGAGACCTGCTGAATGTAGAGCACAATCATTGAAGTCATCATGAGGATTACCTTATATAAACAGCATGTTCACATTTCCATTGTGTCTTACTAGGTGGGATGAGATCACTGGTGGATTCGATCAGTTGCCGCTGGCCTTTGCCCGCCGTCTTGGGGGTGCAATCGGACTGAATTCCGTTGCCGTAAAAATCATGAGGAGGCGGAAATCTGTGATTGTCCAGTACCGCAGAGATAAATCCTCACATCTGACCGGCCTAGCAGCAGACTGTCATCATCACCTCCACTGCAAAAGCCACCAGACGTATGGAGTTCAGTCCTCCAATGAGTAATGACAAGTACAACGCATTGAGTTTCATTCATTATATAAGTGCAACGAAGATTTACTTGAGCTGTAATGAGAGATTCTGGGAGAAGGAGGGGATAGTGGAAGAAGTTCTACTGATCGTCCATCTCGTTACATCTATTACCCAAGTCATAACTTCACCAATTGTAGAGGTGTCCTCCTAGCTTCTTACACTGTGGCAGATGACTCAATGTTCTTTACATCACTCAGTAACGAGGACTGTGTTGATGTGGTTCTAGAAGACTTGGCTGCCATCCACAGGAGATCAAAGGAGGAGCTCAGGAAACTGTGTCCAAAATCCGTGGTGAAGAAGTGGAGCCTGGATCCATATTCTATGGGAGCATTTGCCATCTTTACCCCTTACCAGTTTGGTAACATGTATCAACCATTGTCCCAAACCGAAGGCAGAATATATTTTGCTGGGGAACACACATCTTATCCCCACGGTTGGATAGACACTGCTATCAAATGTGGTCTGAAAGCTGCAAGAGACATCCACAAGGATGCCAATATGTTTCTCCATAAATAATTATTTCCAGGTTCTGGACTATATCTCCATATATCATTTGTGAATATAAACAGTATATAAACATTGTATAGTTAACAAATGAAAATAATTAAAATTTAGAAATGTTTGTATTCTAGAATGTAACTAATGGAATTTTTTAAATATGTAAATTTTTGTTTATACATGTTAAAGACTTTGCAGGGGCAAACATGGGGGGTATAGGGGAATTACAAATGTAAACCTTTATAAACATGTTTCAATTGTAAAATACACACATGCATGCTATATATGAATTGTGACCTAGTATAGTCTAGCATCACCATGCTCTAACATAGGCTTTGGATGTCAATGACAAAGAAAAGAGCCCTATATCAAAATAGTATCACCTTATGAATAGTACTTTAGTTTTGTTTTTGCTTTTTTAAAAATAAACTTGACATGTTTGTGTTATATTTCCTGGCTTTGGGTGATTTCAGGCTTCAATGATTATGTGCTAAACATACCAGTACTTCGAAATCTACCTCATAAGTTACATTCTCTGAGAATACTGCAAATATATTGCATGCAGAAAACTCTGCAATATATTTAGTTAAGAAAATGCATAGCTTTGAATATATACGTTAGTATGACATGAACCCAGTAACAAAATCATCAATCTAAAGAGGTGACCTTACAGGAAAGAATGTTGGTGCACAAAAGAAAAAAAAATCAATTAATGTCACCTGCTCATAATATAGTCATTAATGATAGAACATTAAAATATAAAAAAGAATTGTACTTATTTTTTCTCATAAAATTCCTTTATTAGGATGTTCTTAATATCTATTGTACATAAAATTATTTTTTACAGTTGCCCTGGATTGCAAACACATGTTGTAGCATGCATACACAGCTGTAAGGTTTCTAGTGCTCCAATTTATTTTTTATTTGTATGCATACACAGCCGTCATCACTTACACAAGCACTTACAGCACTTACACCAGACCTGTAGCTGTTACAACTGAAAATGACCTACCTTCGAGATACCCAAAGCTTGAATCTGACGCTGCTACGTGCATATGAGCTTGGCACGCTCTTACTGCACATTGGCTACATGCAAATGCAATGTATCACAATCTAATTTCCTTAATGAATGAGACCTCTTATCTGTGGTGCAGCTGCTACTGTTCTCCCTGTTGCCTCCTGCACCCCTGCCCCTCCCCCCTTTCATATTTTCATTGCCCCATTTTGGGGGCTCAACCACCCGCCTTGCCAGCCTTATTGACCCATCCCTGGTGTTTTCAGGGCCTCCTTGGGCCGAGCCCCCCTTTTCAGACCTCATTTGTTATCTCATTCTTTGCATTCAGCAGGGGGAGGGGGGTGCTACCTCTATTAAACCAACATACAACTAGCAACTAGTTTCCCAGAAAAGCAAGTGGTTCTTTTCAAGGCACATTGTGATATAAATTAAAACAAGCGTTTATGGATCTGCATTAAAAATGAACCTTTATGCATTGTGAGCACTAAACAAACAGAGAAATACAATTACAGTCAATAAGTGTAGAAGTAAGAAAATGTATAGTTTTAAACTGCAAATGTCATCTGTGACTGATTCGTTAACTGCTTAGTCTGATATTACAATTTCCCATTTTGTTAGTTGTCCCAAAAATCATTTACATTTTTTATTTATTGATTATTCTCTGAGCTATGTCTGTTTTGATCTAATACTCCTTTTATAATTACTCTACAAATCTCTTTTATCTATAAGCACTTTGTTTGAGATCCCATATGAATTGTATATAAGAACTTTGATCATTTAAACAAATGAGCAATCAGCCCTTCTCATCGCCCCTTTAATTGGAAGCCAGAACCTTTACCCAGCATGGAGGCTACATTGTAACATTGTTTTTTCCTATGAGCCGCAGGTAATCATATTGCATCTTGATAAGGTGAGTGACCTCTACAAACATTTTGCTTCAGGTCTATTGTATATCGGAGTGTTCTACCTGGACTCAGGTTAATAATTATCCATTTATACAGTAGACTAACCAGTTTTTTTATTTGGAAGAGAACATATTGTGTAAAATATAATAAGATACTTTTAAGGGCAAGTTTATCTGCAATAACACATTTTATTTTATTAAGGTGTACACTGATTGGCCCTTTATCTATTAATATTCTTGGCGAATATTTCATCTACTAATAGGCTACTATTTCTGACCAACTCACACCAAAGTCTTCTCCTTATGCCCAGTCCTACACTAAATATAAACATGGATTTATTCTGAAATTTAACATGATCATTTTTTTGCAGATCAAAGGGTAGATTTACTAAACTGCGGGTTTGAAAAACTGGAGATGTTGCCTATAGCAACCAATCAGATTCTAGCTGTCATTTTGTAGAATGCACTAAATAAATGAAAGCTAGGATCTGATTGATTGGTATAGGCAACATCTCCACTTTTCCCAAACCCGCAGTTTAGTAAATCTAGCCCCAAATGTTTTCTTGTCTTTTTAAATATAGTTTATTAATAAGTACAGCTTTAAATATATATATATATATATATATATATTTGTTTACTTGCGTCACAGCTAGTGCTGATCATTGTGGAATAAGTGCGGTAAGTCTATACTTTCTCTAAGTTTCCTATTAGTTTTGTGTCTCATTCAACATCTAAACACATTTTCACCTAAACGCAGAGCTTTAAATCCTAACACACAGCAATAAAATAAAATAGATATGATAAAAATAAGAATAATGATGTAATAATACACAATGATTGCAGGAAAGGTCTACAAACACTAATTACCAAAGTTGTCCATGTCTTGCTGCAATTCCTGTAGAACAATTATACTACACTGTATTCCCATTGTTCATATTTCTTATATAGGATAGGAGGAGTAGCCTGTAGCAACAACAATCAGACCGTGTCATCTTATTCATATAGATGCATAGTGCTATCAGAGTGTATAGCTTACCCTATAGTATAATGAAAGAAATGCACTATAGATATAACTTAATGATGCTTCATAAAGAGCCCCAATATCGGATCCATACATTTCTATTTCCAGCCTTTGGAGATTGTGTGTGTGTGTGTGTGTGTGTGTGCCTAAGAGAACTCAATTTGGAAATGATCCTGGTACTATTTACATAATGTATTCACATAAAAAGTTTTTTGATTAGGTCTTCATTTTTATGATAGATCTTTTTAAAGACAGCCTGCCCATCTCCATTAATCTACTATTCTTACATAGGCAAATCGAGGGAGGGTTTCCTAGTGCCTGGAAACCCCCTCCAAGCCTGGGGCACTGTATAATTGAGGTGGCTGGACCCTGCCCCCGCTTCACAAGGCTCTGCTTGAAAAGGGAGAGCTGTGGTACATCTGGGTGAGGGACATTTGCTTGGGATCACTTTGGGCTCAGAATTGAGCAAATCCCCTTAAAGAATATAATGCTGTCTTTGTAGAATGACGTGTGAACCAATAATTCAACATATAAAGAAGAATAACGAGTTAATAAACACAACTTCTAAATAGAGAATATTTGCCATTAATAAAGCTAGGATTTACCAGTCTTCTGCACCTGGGCTATCTTTCCCTGACCTAGAATTTCCTGAAGATTTACTCAACTTTCTGCAATAGATGAATTACAACTGTTCTAAAGAATGATTACATTTATGTCAAGACCTGACCCACCTGGACATGTAAGTGTGAATGGCTTAATCACAAAACCACCTGGTCTGCCTAAAAATTACTTAAATCACCCTAAAATATATATCATGCTTACTATTAAACACCCAGCTCTGACGCTAATTAGATTTAGTTCAAGAGCTAACACTCTTAGGAGGTCTTCAGTTACTCCCTCAATTAACTAAAACCGCCAGCAGAACCCGATTCAGAATTACAGTAAACCAAACAATTTTCTGCCTTAGCTGTAATGTTATATAACACCAAAACAGATTATTATTAAATAGATAATACGTACAAAGGCGCCCATGGATATCCACATAAACAGGATGACAAAGTTCTTCTTGTGGTTATTCACACAACTAACTAATATAGATACATGTAAGAGATGAATCAAAGGAAACTAATATGGTGCAGTAGGTTTGTATAAATAAATATCCTTCACCACAAACAATAGACAACAAAGTTCCCAAGAGGACAGTGAAGAAATAAGATCACTCTTCAACCCCGTGTCTTCTTGATTGCTTGCATTGTATATTCTAAAATATAGCAGAAATAGGATGATAAGGCCATTAAACAGAGTATGATTGTCTGCACATATGCATATGAAACATGAATATACTATATGGATTCCTTATGTAAATACATTATTTCCATAGCTTAATTATGGTCTCCCCAAACATGACTTATGAAAAGTATTATTTTTATGTATTTTCCCTATATAGAACATGTTTGGCCTTGGAAGGACCTCAGCTTTGTGACTTCAATGGGATTCACAATAGTTTCACATTTGTGGGACTCTGTAATAAACTATATTTGATTGGTCATCTGGACACCCAGTTATTTCTGCATGAACATGAATTCAAGCTAAGTGACCAGAACCAGGCCTCTGAAACATGTATTTACTCTTGTCTACATTCACATTGTTATTTCACAGGTGATAAACATAACTCATATCTATGGGAGGGATCCTGACTACAATAAAAGTATTGTGTTTTATATTATGTGGCTGTCATTAGCATGTATTTATGAAATATGCTCCAGAACATTTACATGAGAAAGACACACCCGTAAAGGCACTTGTGGGAATTTGATTTGCGCAACATTTTATAAAATATGATTTTTAATGAATGTACAGAGAATCCTGTTAAACATGTTTATATGTACGTGGCATAGTCAGCAATTGACAGCAACAGAAAATATGTGTCATGCATACTTTCTATGTCTAATCTCTATAGTGACCATCATTGACCCCAAACATGGATCAAAGTTGGGGCAAATTAGATAGAACCAAATTGCCAGACCCGATCGCCCAGAGTATAGCCAGTATAGGTCCAACTGCACATTGCCAAATCTCTTATTTTGTATTAATTGAGCATTTAAAATTCAGTAGTTATTATGTGCGTAATTAGTAGTCATAGATGGACCCGTGAAAAATGTATACATTAATGTAACTTCAAAAGGACACATCAAGAAGTTCCATGACCATATAAATAAACGAGGGAGCAGAAGTAACAGAGCTATAGGCAAACCGAGGGGGGGGGTTCCTAGTGCCTGGAAACCCCCCTCCAAGCCTGGGGCACTGTATAATTGAGGTGGCTGAACCCTGCCCCCACTTCACACAGCTCTGCTTGAAAAGGGAGAGCTGCATGCACCTAACAGTAGTGCATGCAGCATTGCCCATGTATATTATGGGGATAGGAAGAGTTGGAGAGCAGCCAAGCACTGTCTAAAATTATAGCCACGCCCCCATGCATGCTGGTCACGCCCACTGGTGGCGTTGTGTGGAAACCCCCTCTGCAAATCCTGCGTTTGCCCCTGAGAGCTCAGAACCGCAAGCTGAATTTTCCTATAACATTATTACTTTCACTGATCCACTGCAATAGTGATAATGAGGAGGTAGGCTCTGAGGTAGCTTCTCTCATGTTTGCCTTACTAAAATTTGGGGGTCTCCAGCACAAACCAGGAGCATCAACATGTCCGCAGTTTACATTACTTTTCACCAGTAACAGGATATCAAAAATATGTACAAATAATACAACAAATGAAATTATACTTTCTAGGAACAATATATTTCCTTTGTGAATTAACTCTACTGTATGAAGACTCAAACACAGTCTGTGTGAACCATCGATTCTGGAAATGACAACAACTTCAAAAATATAATTTCTAAAGCTATCATTTTCACATTGAGGGAGAGTGCTCTAGGGTGGCATCTCTTGATTTAATAATTCCAACAGTGAAGGTTGGTGGTGATAATCATGGCTGACTTGCAGGGGAGGGCTGGCAAATTTTAGCCAAGGGGGCAAGACTCAACTTTTAAAGGAAAAAAAATGCAGGTGGCCCAGTGATCCAGCCCAAGGTAGCCCAATATGGGACTGGCCTAGCCTGCCCTTGTTGGTTTGGAATTTTTTTCCAGAGGACTTACAGTTTGTACTCCACAATTTCCATCAGGTGTAGTTTGAGTGCCAGAATGATCAACTTGCAAAAATTATCATCACCCTTATCACCATCGGCAAAGGCGACAATGCCACATGTACAATTAACAGGTCTTGCATCTATACTACAAAGGAAACTATGGTGCTTTTCCATGTGTTGGGTAAGTGCCCATGTTCCAAGCTTTCTTCCCTGCTTACCTTAACTCAACCTTCGTGCATATATTACACACTTGACCATTGCTATGTCATCCATGTCACTCTGAAAGCAATTTCAAAACTGAAGATTTATATCTTGCAATTGTAACTGGCTTTTTAAATAATTTATTATTTCTTGGATTAGGAACTTTATTGGCACTTGTAGCAGGTATAATCTGTGTCATTAGTGTCTATTGATATGCAAAATATTATGGGGCCTATTTATCAAAGATCTCTCCCCTCTAATTTAGAGGTAAATCCCCGAAAACTGCTGTTTTACTAAATTACTATGTATTATTGCAGCATCGCAGCAGATATCTCAGATATCTGCTGCTTTGCTTCTCTCATCGGTTTACTGAGCACTCCCCATAACAGTGTATGGGAAGTGCTCAGTAACGCTATGTATCAATGACTGATACTTAGTTTTCAATCATGGTAATGTACGCCATCTGAAGCTGGCGCCATCTGAAGCTGGCGTACATTACCATAATTGAAAAGTTTCACTGAAAACAGCTCTGCTCTGACGAGCAGGGCTGCACAGCGCATGTGTGGAGGGATCATGTGATCACTCCACACTTGCCTCAGGTTCCGTCAGACAGGGATCTCTGTGCGCATGCCCGAGTTTACTGGTCGGCGCATGCGCACAGGGATTGAAAGAGGGGCGAGCAGCACCGCAGAGGGACGAGAAGAGAAGACTTCAGTGACAGGTAAGTGTTAATCTTCACAGGAGCAGCCGTTTTTTGGAACGGCTGTTCCTGTGTTGATTTTTTAATACATATGAGAAACTTTTCAATCCGCATCTATGCGATGAGGATTGAAAAGTTTCATTCATATTATGCGGTCATTGGTAAATAGATCCCTATATGTGCTAAAATGATAATAGAGGTGCTGTAACAAACCTGTATCTGTAGTCCAGAGAGAAGGCAGTCAGGCTCCTGGGCACATGTGTGTTGAAAGTTTCCACATAGAAGCCTCCTACCCTACTCGTTCCATCCAAATGACTTCACTAGTGGGATGTCACCTATCATCTGTGCTTCACTTAAATACCCGTTTGAGCAATTTGTCACATTTCCAAGTGATATTTTGCACATTTATAACATATGTTTTGTAAAACCACAGGAAACATTCTTATTCTTTTGATACATTGCATACACCTTACAAATTAATCATCAGAAATATCAGCAGGATAGTTGTCCTTTATTAAGGCATTGTTCGTACATATTTTGTTAATATAGAGGTACATTTGTGCATTTAAGTGATCATTATTATTACAAAACATTCTATACTCATACCGTTCAAGATCGCTGTTTATTATATGTTATACTTATTATGAACTTGGTAGACACTTATCAAAATGCTAAGCCTCTCTTGCCTTCATTCCTGCACCATAAACTCTGGCTCCTGATGCTTCAAGTAGGACCAGCAAGGACAAATCTGTCTAGCCAATGTTTGTGACACTTGTGCCTCTAGACTTTGTGCCAGCCTTTTTATAGTCACATTTTTATATGCAATGAGGCATCAAGGCTAGGTCCATCTGCTCAAAGCAAAAAATGGACCATGATGGAGATGGCCCACGTCGAAAATAGATGAGTCGTATAACATTTATGACCTAGAATTTTATTTTAGGTCACTGGCTTTAGATATTTGTTTCTGAAATCTGCTCCAGAACATTTACAGGAGCAGGGCGCACCCTTAAAGCACTTGTGGGATTTTTTTTTGTGTGCAACATATTACAAAATCTGTTGTAAATGAAAGTTAAGAGAAACCTGTCAAACCGGTTATATTTGCCATTGTCAGTAACTGACAGTATCAGTAAATATTTGCCCTTAAATGTTTCTGTCTTTAATTATGTACTTATAGTGACAAAGGGGGTTATTTGCCATACCTATCCACCATAGGGACAGGTGAGGTCCGGGTCGCCTGGTGTCATCCTGACAAAAGTCTGCTATTCTATTTGTGTCATGAACTACAAAAGGCTGGGCAATAAGTTGTGTGTTTCCATAATCTGCTGGGTGTCAGTATTACATTATATTTTACTACACACATGGATAGATATAGCCACTTTGCCTGATCACAGAATTCTTAGGTCTATTGGCACATCTGACATATACACGGTAAGCCGAAATTGCTCAGATGTGGTCATTCAAGGAGCAATCTGAATGCCCAGATTTTGTGGGGCTCAAGAAGCCAGACAAATATTGTTATAATTGTCTTATGTGATTTATCATCCAATACAATAAAAATGTTGATCGGGTTGGTGATCACTGTCGTTCACCTAAATCTCTGCATTTATCGTCCAGCAGTCCTGCTCCACTCCACGGTTCCATCTCACCTTGCTCTAATCCCCCTTAGAGGACCGCGACCTGCGCCTTCGAGGTCTATTCCATACAAAGCAGTCAACAAAATTACACCGCCATACATCTCCTCACTTGTCTCAAAATATCTCCCGACTTGACACCTCCGTTCTGCACAAGATCTGCGTCTCTCTTCCACGCTCATCACATCCTCCCATTACCGGTTACAGGACTTTTTTCGGGCTGCACCCACTTTGTGGAATTCCCTCCCTCGCACAGTAAGACTTTCCTCTAGTCTTCAAACCTTCAAGCGTTCTCTGAAAACCCACCTCTTCAGGCAAGTTTATGATATTCCTCAACCACCATCTTAATCTCCCTAGGTTACCCTATTAGCACCCTCTACACAGCTAACACAAGCCAACAACCCTCTGACCAACATTGCTGTGTGACTGATCACACAGCCCACTCAATACTTTTACCTTTGCATTCTAGCTGGTCCAGTGTGCAATATGATGTAGCACATGCCCTTGTGTTTCAAAACTCCCATTGTCCCATAGATTGTAAGCTTGCGAGCAGGGTTCTCTTACCTCTCCGTCTGTATGTATTACCCAGTATTGTTTATTAATGTTTGCTCCCAATTCTAAAGCGCTAGGGAATTTGCTGGCGCTATATAAATAAATGTTGATGATGATGATGATGATGATGATATTCCAAACTCAGGCTCTGTGACACCAACTTGTCCAGAGATACTTGCAGTAGCTAGAGTCCTAGCCAGATTCTTGTGTTCAATATACTTTTAGTCCAAGAACACTTTCCGATTGATCTGCCCACGACTCACATCCTTGGCTATGATTTTGCCCTTCTCTACGGTACCCAAATATTTGAATCTCCCTTTGCTATACTGTTATCTCCAAATAGTGTTTCCACCACTGAAGCCCATCCGATGTGTGCACAAGACCTGGGGGCGACCCGAATATCGGTAAGCACCTTCATCTTCAAGGGAAAGGGGGCGGCTAGAGTTGAAGGTCACATTAGACCGCTCCTTTGTGTTTATGGTGGAACTGCAGGTGATGCAGGCACCACAGGGCCAAAAGAGATAACCCCATACTTGGTGCCCTAGCAGGATACACACATCATTAGTAACAATTGTAATATATCATTTTAAAATTTTTAAAGATGAATGTTTGCAAAGATAGATACATGTAAGCTTTAAAAGGAGCACATAAACGTGTCTGATGCTAATCATTATCAGCATTAAAAAATTTGCACTTGCATTGACCTCGTTCCGCATTTTACATCTAGAAACTAACATTTTAAAATTTGTCCAAACCTAAATAGGACATAGGACATATCTCAAAGTGACGTGTGTCTCAACTACATAACAGACACGCAAGAGACTGAATAAGATCGTCATAAGCAAACCGAGGGAGGGTTTCCTAGTGCCTGGAAACCCCACTCCAAGCCTGGGGCACTGTATATTTGAGGTGGCTGGACCTTGCCCCCGCTTCACACGGCTCTGCTTGAAAAGGGAGAGCTGCGTACACCTAACAGTAGTGCACGCAGCATTGCCCATGTATATTATGGGGGATAGGAAGAGTTGGAGAGCAGCCAAGCACTGTCTAATATTATAGCCACGCCCCCATGCATGCTGGTCATGCCCACTGGTGGCATGGTGTGGAAACCCCCCTCTATAAATCCTGCGTTGGCCCCTGAGCGTCCAATCAGACGCACAGGCAAAAATAAAGAAATATGTTTACCATGCAATGTAAACAAGGCCAAAAAGAATGTTTTTTATTTACTTAGACTGAATTTAACAGTTCAACTCAAGTATTAACAAAGAGATGTTAACACACCTGCAGTATCATTAATTATGCAAATTACAAGTGTAAAAAAAATATGTAAAACTGTATTAGTTGTAACAGGCTAAAAATTGCAAAATCATATTTGATTTGCAAATAATATCAAATTATAATGTCACTGATGTTCAAAATACAAATATTGGCAACACATGCATGTCCTTGGTTGTCATTAATGCATCATTTTGTCAGTAGGATTACATTCTTTATTAATGTGGTGCACTCCACCTGCTTTGTAAAGCAACCTTGTAGAATGTGTATATAAATCCCTATTATTTAGATGGATTGCTATCTATCTAATATATAAAAGAGAAAATTTGTCCTTCTGTCCTTCTGTCTGTCTTTCTATACAAATCCACATTTTTCAAGTGAAGATCATGAAATTTTGCATACGAGTGTATTAAAACATGACGGAGGCAACTAAAAAAATTTAAAATTGAAATTCATTACGGGGTGGGGATGGCGAGGGGGGTAACACCTAAAAATCATCGAAAATGACCATAACTCTGGAATGTCTGGAACAATTTACACCAAACCTGGTACACATATGACTTACAGTCTGACAACAAATATTGTGGGGGCAAGACACCCCTAGCACTCCTAAGGGTGGGGGTGACGAGGGGGGTAACACCTAAAAATCATCGAAAACGACCATAACTCTGGAATGTCTGGAACAATTTACACCAAACCTGGTACACATATGACTTACAGTCTGACAGATTCTGCAGGAATGTCAGGTCATTGTATGGGATCAATGCACCATGTCACACAAAAATGCTTTACAGGTCCTCAATCAAACACTTCAATTTTTAAGAGCCAATAATTTACTAATGGGTGGAGTCACTGTTGTATTGGCTAGAGATTTTCGACAAACATTGCAGATGTATTGTATAAGCGTCTACAATTTCCAGTTCGTTTAGCTTTTGCCATGTCTATCAATAAGGCCCAAGGACAATCTTTACATGTAGCTGGAGTCAACTTGGAATCACCTTGCTTTTCTCATGGACAATTTTACGTCGTGTGCTCAAGAGTTGGATCACCAAGAAATTTGTATGTATTTGCCCCAAATGAAGAAACGAGAAATATAGTTTATCAAGCTGTTTTGAAGTAATTGTTTATCGGTTCGTTCCATCATATACAGTTCAAATACAGTTTGACATTTTCACTTTTCACCTTCTACTGGTCCAATTTTAACATGATATTTACATGTATGTTTAATATTTAGATTGATTTTTGTAAATAAACATTCTTTAAATCCCGGGCAACGCCGGGTATTCTGCTAGTAATAATATAATACTCAATCTGTAATATTTAATATAATTTAAAAACCAAGTAACATAACTGGGCAATAAGTGTGACTTTAAATTGTTTGACTGTGACAGACAACAACAGTGTTTTGTCAGTTTGCAATATACAGCTTAAAGTACTCCATGGGGTATATTGACTAAACTGCAGGTTTGAAAAAGTAGAGATGTTGCCTATAGCAACCAATCAGATTCTAGATATCATTTTGTAGAATGTACTAAAGAAATGGCTAGAATCTGATTGGCTGTTATAGGCAACATCTCCACTTTTTCAAACCTGCAGATTAGTAAATATACCCCTATGTAACCTTTTCAGGCTCGGATCTTCATTCTGGAGTGTAGCAATATCCCCTAAATTGGCAAGAGGGGAATTGGGCTGTATTTTAAACAATGTATGTGTGTTTAGTGTGTGCATTCTCAGAAAGGGCTACTGTCTTACCATAATTGTCTGCCAATGCATTTCCACACGTGATATCATCAGTAAGTGATGAGTGACCTGCCCATTTCATGGTGGTGAGAAATGTGATTTTGCTAAGCTGACTCCATCTTGTTGCCTTATAGCCATTTTGTTCTGTTATAGCTTAAATACAAATTAGATGCACCTGTTTTGTAGGAGTAATTCATTATTTGCAAGGCTATGCTTATAACCTTGGACATACCAGACAGGAGATAAGCCAGCCCCCCCTGGGGAGTTTTCCTGTCTGATAATGAGAGACTGTATTAACATCTGTGTGAAGGGAACATGAGTGGTTAAAACCTTTTGGGGCGTAGTTTTCTGTAATACGTGATTTTTGCTATATAGATAGGGACTTGTAACTAATAAAGCAGAGTTTATTGTACACTCAAACCATGCAATGTATTTAATTCTCTCCAGCTGATGAGCTCATAACTGATAAACTGACACTTACAGGTGAACAATCTGATTTAGATTCGACAGTGGTAACATAATAGTATCTAGTACTTGATCTATACATTACATTTAAATAACCATTTCATTGCTGAAATGTCCCACATTGCATTGTGGGGTAAAATCCATCAGCAGATCCTATAAGAAATGATGATCAGGATCAATTTGCCTTTGGAACTACATATGTAATACATCACAGTAGATCCAAAAGAAACTGCCCTGAAAGTAATTTATTGACCGAAACTGCAACCCTAGAATAGTTAAACAATCATAGGATACTATTTAGGAAATAAATAAGGATGAACTACTATAGTACAGACACAAAACAATTGTGAAAGACAACAACAACCTATTCATCACCAAATTAAACAACTCATCCAAACTCTTCCAAAATATACTGAGCAAACACTGGCTGACAAATCCATACTAGTCTAGACAATAGCAGCTATCCTCAACAAAATCAAGGCTTCTTCCACCGGATCTCGTGCCTGGCGGTAAGAATGAAACATTTCAAATCGCCAAACAAACAAAAGAAATACTCGTCAGCATAACCACAGAAAATCACAGAATTAATTAGAGAATCTCCTGTTGAACAAAGGAGTGGTGTATTAGGATGCCCTTGTGGAAAACAGTACATAGAACACGTTATAAGAACCAATTATCTAAAGTTATGTACTCAATTATCATTACATCAATTTTGGCATTATTTTATTATTTAACAACTTACATGAGTATTTAACATTATAACATCTATTAATTACTGCATAATTATGTTTAATAGATAGATCTCTAATTTTTAATTGAGGACAACCCGTGCTATAGTTAACACATGTACACCCACAATCATTCACTGCAAGCCAAGGACTGCACATCACTTTGCACTGTTCAATTGCTAGTTAATTGTAGGTTTTTATGTTGCTTTGTACTAAATAATTGCTATTGTACCCATACAAATATCTCTGCCACTTAATTTTCCACTAAACTGGAAGTGAACTGCCCAGGAATCAGGAAGTCCAACACCGATGACCAACAACTGAAGAAAATGACCGCATCTCCCATTACATTACATACTTTTCTAATTTTGACACCTAACCCCGTTGTGAGCATCCTTTTCTACCTTACCATTCATTACCTCTCTATGGCACCGAACAAACATTAAATGGGCTATAAGTTTATTATTTATGGTATTTTCTCCATGTTGTCTCGGAGGCAACTAAAACTGTTATCACTTGCTTATCATGTCTTGTCTGGACTATTGCAATCTCCTTCTCACTGGGCTCCCTTTCTCCCGCCTCTCCCCACTCCAATCCATCCCCTACTAATCATTCTTATCCATGTTCCACATCTACCTCCCCTCTCTGCTATCTGTCAGTCTCTTCACTGGCTCACTCTCCACTACAAAATCCAGTTCAAATTTCATATCCTCATCTATGAAGCCCTAACCCAATCCTCTGCCCCCTATGTCTCCAACTTCATCTCCCTCCAAACTCCATCCCCCACTCTTTACTCTGCCAATGACCGTTGCCTCGCCTCCATCATTACTCCTTCACACGTCTCCCATTCTGTTGACCTCCTCTGGAACTCACTTCCTCTCCCAATAAGGCTCTCTACCTCCGTCCAAAGCTTCAAGCAGGATCTTACAACCCAACTCTTAATCAAAGCCAATAAACTCTCCTCCTAACTCAACCCTACTCCCCTTGTTCCAATCCTATTTGTTTTCACCTAACTTCAGATTGTACGCTCTCATGAGCAGGGCATTCTTCCCTTGTGTCCTACTTCCTCAACTTTCGTTACCACCAGAATCCCTATGCCTTCCATACTTTTCTCAACTAAGGAGTCTGATCCTGCTTGTTGTGCCCACTATACTGGGTACAGGCTCAGCTAGTGCTGTTTTACTCCTTTTTATTTCCCTCTCTTTCCATGCCTTAGGCTTTTGGGGGAGGTTATCCCATCCTACCCCTTCAGTGCTAGTTATATTCTTTTGTCCATATTGCAGTGCTGTGCTTCTATTGTAATTATACTGGTTTGCCCTGTTCTTCCATGTTACGTCTTACTGTATATTCTCTGCACAGCCCTGCAGACTCCTTGTGGCGCCTTATAAATAAAGGATAATAATAATACCTTATTTTGTGATTTGATTACTGTTGCTAGCTTTACTTATTGTTTTGCAGTTTTGCTGTCATTATTGCCATTTTATGCTTATTTTTATACATATTATCTACAATGGGATGGCTGGCAAATGTTAGCCCGAGGGGCAAGATTCGATTCAGCTGCCTATTTTAAAGGAAAAAAAATGCAGATGGCCCAGTGACCCAGCCCATGGTAGTCCACTATGGGACCGGCCGGGGGGGCAAATGCCCGCCTGTCCCAGTTATTAGTTACCCACCAATCCCTTGACTCATGTGCATAACTACATTGCTTCAAATAACAAATCTCTGATTATTATTGAACATACAGTATTGGGCCTGGTTCATCAAGGAATGTAAAGTGAACGCAATATGCAATTTAAAACACATGCCAAACTGGCAGTATAAAGAGAGTAGCATGAAATGGAATTAATAAATTATAAGGCGGTTTTGTGTACTGAACGTTAAGTTGTGGGGTTAAATGAAGGTGGCATTATAAAATAATAATAATAATAACAATATTAATAAGAAAAATAATAGTAATATCCTGGATGGCACCTGCATCCCATCCAAACAAAGCAATGAACTCAAGTTTTGTGGTTAGTTTTCTTAACTAAACTTCGTGTGAACGCAGCAGCCTCCAATAAAATCTCTCCGGACATGTTGGAATCTGATCACATTGAGCCATCACACTCTGCTAGTAGTATAATTATATGTTGTTGCATAAATCACTGGGAGCACATGAATGTATTTATGGGAATAAGATGACACAATAGGATTGTTCTTGCTAGAAGCAAGCCATGGACAAGTATCATTGATCTGGCCCCACTTTTTGCTATCAGAGACAGCGATTCTAAGTGATGCCACAGACAGTGAACAAATCACAACAAGAACCATCAAAATAGAAAGTAATGTGTTTTATAGGTTCATGCATGTCTTTAAGATATATGCTTGGAGAAGAGAGAGGGGACTCTCATTCATGATCTACTTATTCATCTGGTAAAGGTTACAGTACGGCTGGACAGTACGGCTGGACTAAACACAAATCATTTAGACATAGAGACATAAGAAGAGGAGGAAATTGAAGCACTCTCTAAACACGTAGAAGTAACAGGTCATTTTCATACAATGACATCTTTCATACACAGGGAAATGTATTTTTTTTTTCAATATAATCGTAGAGTTATAGAAGAGAAAAGTTATTCTTTAAATGTACAACAATTCTTTGGTTCTTTTTTTTTATTCATTATTTTTTTTTTTTTTTTTATTGAAGCCCAAGGTGCGTGACTCCAAATCACCCAGTGCAGTTCAATACTGTGCTGGCGGTTTGGACCCTTCCCAAAAGGGAAAGGGCCCCATGGTTCCCCATCCCCCAGGAACCAGAAGGCCCAAGAGAGGAGGAAAAAGAAGATCTTCAGGCCCTCCTTCGCTGAAGCTAGAGAGAGCCCCTCTACATCCCCTACCTCCAGAGCCAAAAGGCCCCTTAGGAGGCAAGGGTCTTTGGGACCACCTCCACCGCAAGGCTTGGGTGATCCCCTTAACCCTGAGATGGTTGAAGCCTCCCCCATGGAACCGGTTCTTCAGCCCCCCCCCCCAGAAGGAGGAAGCCTCAGATGACTTTGGGAGAAAGCCGCCCATAAGGGTCTATACCCAAACTCCTACAAAAACAAATACAACAATAAAAAAAAGTTTAAAAAAGTGCATAGTCCTATGTGCAATAAATTATTTAATTTTATTTTAGTTGGATGCCAAAAGAAAGGAGAAACACATATCCCTAAGTTGGACACATATTATATTTGTTCAAGTGCAAGTGAACTAATTGAGACTGCTTTGACTTTTACATAATAAAAAAAGATTAAATGGTTATAGTAAGGTCTGATGATGGAGATTTATTAAGGTAATTTAGTTTACAGCGGGGAACGCGCTGCTTGTAATAAAGTGATCCCGCTGTAAATTATAAATACAATTAGAGGATTATGGAGTTAACAGCCTTTGTTGTAAGAGTTTAAATGGGATTAGAATACTTGTTTGTTATGATTAGTATGATGAAAATATAACATATCAATTTAGTGTACCTCTATTTGACAGCTGGGACCGTGCTGCCAGTTATGATATAAATGACTTAAAGTAATCTGTTATTAATATATTAGGATTATAAAAACTAACAACCTTAATTAAAGCAAGTAGATGTTTCATGTTTAACTAGACACAGTACAGTAAATAGATACTTATAAGTACCACCACGTTTAAAATACACAGTATAGACAAAACAAAATTACAGGTATCCAAAGAATAGTGTTATAACAATTGACATCAATCCAGGGAAACCACAGGAATCCTAGAAAGAAACTTGTAATATAACTAGGTCTACATCAACTCTGTGAATAAGTGGCACACAACTGGAGAACAGGGGTAGGAGCTGGGATGATACTTTATTACCTGATATGTTTGTAAAGGTACTGTACTGCAAAATGTCACAGATAGGACTCTCATTGTTTAGAGTTAGGACCACCCTATTAGCAATAGCGCCTTGACGGGGCAGGTGGCTTATCATACATTTGCAAATGTATGTAACTGAGAATTCTGCATTTTTAGTAGAAAAGCTGCTCTTTTACTAGTTCATAGCAGTGTGCTGGAGGATTTTTCACTATTGCTGTACTTTCTGGATAACCCCACCCTTTGAACCTCTAATTTGATTGAGCAACTTCCACTTCTGTATTGTAAGACCAATAGGGATAGCAATTAAGTAGTATTGCAGCAATAGTTATGAATTCGGAGGAACCTCAAGAAAAGAGAACATTTAGCAAAAGTAAATGCAGTTTAAATAGGTCTCGATGAACTCTGTGGAGTGTCCTCCTCCAAACAGAGGGTTTCCCAATATCATAGTGCTCAGAGAATGGAGAAACAAGCGGATCTCGAAATCATGCAGAATAAATGGTCCCACTAGTGTAACGCCCCCTGCGGGGAAAGACAGGGACAGACGCAACACAAAAGAACTCACCTTGAAAACGATGGTCACCTCCAGTCCGCTTCCTATTTCCCAGCTGCGATCCAATCCCAGCAGATCCGCAACCGCAGTCACCTCCAATCACGTCCCTCTAAGATAGAGACAGGGATTACGGCCGTGCCTACCAGGTAAGGGCTGTCCGAGACTACGGCAAAGAACAAGGGCACAGTCAGTCCAAGCTCCTTGCCGCCTCCTCACTTTGTTCTTGCCAAGACGCGGGGGACTTCAGGCACTGAAGGCCAAGACTAATCCGAGGACTAATCCCGCCTCAAGTACCTCACACACCTGCCGGTGAGGGCCTAACCGAAAGGGGGGAATCGAGCGTGATACTCACCGGGACACTCCCACTTCCGATCCGGTTC
Organism: Mixophyes fleayi; assembly: GCF_038048845.1. Classification (NCBI taxonomy): domain Eukaryota; kingdom Metazoa; phylum Chordata; class Amphibia; order Anura; family Limnodynastidae; genus Mixophyes; species Mixophyes fleayi. Next base: position 78,686,343 of record NC_134412.1, read on the forward strand.
TCCTGCACCTTCCCGACTCCTGCGGATGACAAGAACACACAGCCTCCCACTACGCTCTCCGTGAGACTAAGATGGCACCCACAAAACTGGACTGACTGCAACAGCGACCCGACCCTAACAACGTTCTAATGGTCGGCAACGCAACTAAGTCAAACCACTATGACTAACTAGGTGTGGTGCACTAACGGAACTGTTCACTTACACGCTACGGGGAACACCAGCCGGTGTTCACAGCCTAAACCGGAGGGCGGTTCCTAACCCCCTCACCCAGGTCGTACCAAGAAGCTGCCTTCTTGCTATGGAGTCACACACAGGCCCTAAGTACGGGTTCTTTAAGCCCGGCTGAGGCTCAGTAGAACAGCACACTAACCCGCGGGCCGACTGCCGCACGGAACAGCCGATCGAACTGAACCGCCCGACTGCCTGTACTCGGGTATCTCACACGTGTCCCTACGTCCGGAACCACAGGTCCACCTGCACGGAACCGGCCTTGAGGACCCTTGATCAGAACCACGGCTGCCCCTGGAACTGCCTCAAGGTGTGCTGCACTGCCACCAACTCACTCAGCCACCCCCTCTGGGTACCAGTGTGACCCCGGGGACCTAAGGGACAGGAAAACTACGTGTGTTCTCCCCCTGACTATGTGTATGCTGGTACTTACACTTGTCCCCACAGCACGGGTTAGCACAGGAAAACCACAGGAACAAGAGCCTACCTTTAATGGGGGCCTGACGTCTTGCCCCTGGACACAGTTATATAGCACACCAAAATACTGTAATGTAAACTACACTCGCCACACAGACAGAATAAATACAGTATACAGTACTTTGCCCGCTACTTACCCGAACACACTGCTATTAGCCAACCAGCAGGTTGCTACAGCACCACAGGAGCCTCCGCTCTACTGTACCTCCTAACCACGTGTGCTCACCTCACACAGGACCGCGCCTACACTCACAAGGCTATCACGCCTCTACCACACACCACCAGGGCCTTATGCCCTACACACCATGGGTCTCTGCCCAGCTACACACAGAGCCTTCTGCTCTGTTTCCTGGGCCTCAGCCCCCTCTCTACCTCAGGGCTCTGAGCCCACTAACTAGGGCCTTGTGCCCTTGTACCTAGGGGTCCTAGCCCCTGCCTGAGGCCTGTGGCCTCCCTAACTGACTGAGGGCCTTGTGCCCTTAATAGCATTCGGGCTACCAGCCCCTAACCAGGCCCTCTGGCCTTCCTATGGCCTCTAGGCCACTAACTACCTAAGGGCCTTGTGCCCTTGTACCTGGGCTCTCACGCCCCTGTCTGACTAATAGGGGCTTGTCCCCTTTATCATATATACTAATGGCCTACTGGCCCACTAACTCGTTGGGGCCTAGTGCCCAGGTCCCTGGGCCTTGTGCCCCTATTTCACGGTGCCACGGGCCTTGTGCCCGACTGTGCCCACGGGCCTAGTGCCCGAATTAACGCTGAGTATACTTACCTGCTCTGCGCAGGAGTCTCAGCTTGCCACGCCGTCTTCTTCCGCCTTCTCCGGGTCTTCCAGACCCTCCAACCGGCGGCGCCTCTTCTCCGGTTCGGCGCTGTTGAGAGCTGCTTGGCGGGGGCGCTCTCAGCCCTTACAAGGGCTCCCCGCCGACGATCTCCGCTCCGGCGGCTTGATTGAAGTCTTCTGGCGGCAGGGTAGCTCACGGCCCTTACAAGGGCCCCCTGCCGCCGCTGCTGCTGGCTCTGTTGATGGACGTCTTGAAGAGACGTCCTCTCTCTTCTCCGCCGACGGACTTCTGGCAAAATGGCGCCACCCGGCGACTTATATAGTCGCCGGCGTGACGTCATCAGCCGGCGCGAGCGCTGATTGGCTCGCGTCGGCGCCAATCTTTTGAATGGCCGGGCGCGAGCCGCGATTGGCTCGCGCATCCGGCCGCTGATTGGCCAGCGGGGAAAGATGAGCCCTGATTGGCTCATCCTTCCCCCGCGCACAGGACCTGCAAGAAAGAAGTTATACTCACCGCCGCTGGATCGATGGACGGGTAAGTACTTCTCCTCTTCTTTCTTCACCCACTTGTAGGGCACTGCCATCTGAGGATTCTTCAGCCCCTCCAGGGGCGCAGCACAGCCTGACATCTTCGCCCTCTTCACGGGCACCAGGCACATCCTCTGTCCCTCCACACTAGTGCTAGCTGCTAACGCATTTTGTTGTAAACAACTTTCAGAGCGGTACTACAGATGCTTAACCATACTTGCCAACATGGGCAAGATGATTCCCGGGAGGTCCAGGGTGCAGGTGGATGTGTGGGGCGGGGCTCGAAGAATTGAGTCATTATTCCCGCCCCCAAAACAGACATCACTGCTCTGAACCAATAAAAAGCAGGGTCGGGGCCACGATGCTGGGCCCATAATGTCAATAAGCCCCACCCCCTCCGTTTAGCTTACACAGCCGGCCAGGATCAGGGAGAATTGCCTGCTCTCCCAGAAATTCGGGAGTCTCCTGGACAGATTAGGCAACTATGCTCTTAAATTTACCTTTTATTGAAAGACACTCATTTAGCATATAAAACGAAATCATAACCATAAGTGGAAAAAATTGAAAGAGACATCACATTCACTGATAAGAGAATAGCAAGCAACATAGTTCCAAAAGATGAAATGTTTCTTATAAGTTTGGAATTAATTACTTTGTTTTAATAATAATTTTTTATCATCTATTAGAGCGAGTCCCGGTGAACTCCAGGTAGTGAAAATAATACAAAGTCAGTTACAGCAAGATATCCACTATCTATCAAAAATGCTAAAAGCATTTTGGGCATAAATAAGTGGGGGTAAAATATTATAATTAACTTGACTTTTATATGGTATAATCTTAGTTACCAGCGAAACACAGCGGAATACAATGGCAGTATTTATTCACATAAGTTAATAAACAATACCACATGTGTTTATAAGCCAGAATGCAGAAGTTATTTTATAGAGTAATAAAAAATAATAAACAGAATGTGACGATCAAAATTTAATTTATGGTAGCCATTTATCAGTTGTTGGTGTAACTGGGCAAAGAGGCGCGGAGTCTAACACTCCCCTGGTGATCACCAGGGAGCCCCCGTATGGAGATATGGGCTTAGCGGCGTGAGACGTGCAGGTCGCGCCCCTCAATGCCAGTCACTGAAGCACGTGAATTGGAGCTAAGACAGAAACCAAAAAGAAGGTCAGGAACAAGCCAAATGTTGAATGGGAGAGTTAGAATGAAGCCAATTCGGAATTCACGAAAATAGTCAGGAAAGCAGTGTTAAAGCCAGGAAATCAATAGAGCAGAATCAGAATCCAGAAGGGTAGATAAAAGCAGCCAATGTCATATCTGGGAATCAAATAGACAGGAATAATAGTGCTGGAGTACAACACATATAGACCCAAAACTCTGGCACCACGTGGGTAGTTTAGAATCGGTGAAATGACGGGAAATGGGGGAAATGAGAATCGCTACACCCCATGGGTGTCAGAGTCTGCCTTAGGCTAGGTACACACTACACTGTTTTCAGCCATTTATTGGGCCAATCTGACAATAAACGACTGATTGGCCCAATATCACAGTAGTGTGTACCCTGGAACGATGAACGATCATCGTTCCAAAGCACAGATCATCATTTGAGATGATTGGTCGTACTGTTTAAAAAATGTCTTTCAGTTATAAACAATGTCTGTCCAATTCTGCAGTGTGTATGCACCCTGCAGAAATGGAACGATAATCTAGCTATTTACCTGACGTTTGACAGCTGGTGTCTGGGGTCCGGAGGCTGTCCATGTTTTGTGAGGTGCAGGTAGGGTTAATGCTGCCCTGTGTGCTGATCCCCTGCTGTGTGGGTAGCGCCATTTTTCAGAGGGGGGGGGGATCTAAGCTTGACTTTACTGCAGCACAATGGTTGAACCTATCAGCAGAGAGGGAGGAGGGAGTGGGGAGAGACATGTGCAGGGAAACCTCTCACTGAAATATTGCCTGTCAGCCTTGAAGGAGAGTTGCTAACAAGAAAGGTGCACTAAAGTTACCCTGCCCGGATAATGTGAATGCAGGAGCTTCCCTCCTCCGTACCCCTCCTCCTCTTCTCTCTCCCATGTGCAGGCTGTTTTACAACCTGTCATTCAAGACAAAATTGGCCGGCCGATCGGGATTTTTTTTTTCATGTCATGGGAGAATCTCTCATCGTTTATTTTTGCTGTAGTGTGTACCTGGCTTTATAGAGGCAGAATCAGCGGTTAGTGACATAATCGACCACCGACAGGGGAGAATCGTGTCTCATTGCCTAACAATGGCATTCGCAGGAAGTCGAGGGATTGCGTCCTATTGCAAGGAATGCCAGGTGGCGAGAAGGTGTTCGTCCCTGGACTTATTTAGATTGTTGGTAGTTAGATATGCATTTTCCATGAGCTATGAGATGTAGCTTATGGACCCATTTAGATTCTTGGTGTTCAATAAATGCTGACATTGCTAGGGGCGTATAAACCTTGAGATTAATTTGCTTGTAAAAGCATTGCAATTACTATGATGAAATTCTGACTCGGTTAGTTGCAATTGACTGTAAAAACTGGACAGACCAGGTAGCTTAGAAGATAATGAAGCAGGGTTGTGAAACATTGCACATAAACAACAATTGCACACACATTTCCACTCCCAAAGCAAAGTAAACACAGCAAATGGTACATTAAAAGGACAAAATTGTTGAAAATAGTCCTAATACTCATGGGATACACTCACACCCTCCAGATTTACAGGAAAGTTCCTACAAAATATTGTTGGAGAGATCAATGATGTAGCAAGCACAACCAGTAGCTTATCTGGGCAGCACAGTGGCTCAGTGGTTAGCACTTCTGCCTTACAGCACTGGGGTCATAAAGTTCAATTCCTGACCATGGCCTTATCTGTGAGGAGTTTGTATGCTCTTCCCGTGTTTGCATGGGTTTACCTCCGGGGAATCTGGTTTCCTCCCACACTCCGAAAACAAACTGGTAGGTTAAATGTCTGCTAACAAATTGACCCTAGTCTATGGCTGTCTGTGTGTGTTAGGGAATTTGATCTGTCATCTAACATGGATATGGTACTTGATGGATATTGTCAGAGATTGGTACAAGTCACCTCTTAGTTCTAAAGTTCACCAGAGGAAAAGATCACTTGAGTTCACGTATTACTGAGCACAAAGTGTCTGCAGTAAAGAGACTGGAGAAGCCTATATGGCTATATACCTTCCACTGAAGACAGGTGAATAGAAAGGGATTATCTACAGACCCACCTGTCAAGATCATACCTGTCTGAAACATTTTCAGCTATTGGGGACAAAATAAAACCTCTCCCGTCTCTTCCACCTAAGCTGCAATAGTTTATTAGCTATAATGCATAATGATGAATCTAATCCTTCTCATATTCTTCTACTAAACCCTTCCAACCAAAGGAACTGTTGGGACTGATACCTGTAATACCTGACTGATGATGACTGAATAAGATGCAGATTTAAACAACAATAAGACTGTTGGTGGTGTGTGTTCATGTCCCTAATTGTGGATGGTTGGTGTCTCTAATGAGTCTATACCTCTTGCCTTGTTTGCTTATTTCAACATAATCTTATCATTGCTGCATAATTGTTTCAGTGCTGCTCTTTCATAAATTGTAAGATAATATTTATTTTCTACTAGATGCTTAGCTATGTGGGTTGTTTTCTGATATCATCGAATGAGAGTTGATTGAAAATAGTTTTGAAAATAGCCTCTCATCAGAGGCGGTAAAGGCTAATACAGTAGAGCAATTTAAACATGCTTGGGATAGACATAAGGATATCCTTACAAAGAACTAAGGATCAAATTGGGTTTGAGGTTACCATAGGTTAAAAAATGGGCAGACTAGACGGGCCAAGCAGTTCTTATCTGCCGTCAAATTCTATGTTATATAATTACTAGTATAATAATAATCTAATATATATATATATATATATATATATATATATATATATATATACACTCTATAACATTAGGATCCAGTATGGGTATAAAATTAACAATTTAATTTAAACCAGATTTTCTTCTGAATGTGTTGTGTGAAGTGGGTAGATGACCTATTTGTAGTGTAAGTTTATGTGTGAATATATACCAGTAAGATATTTAGAAAAGAGAAATGTTGATGTCAAAGGTAAAGGTGTGTGGTTTAAGAAACGTATTTTGATGAGTATAAAAAGGAACTGGAAAATAACACATATAGTATAGCTCTTATTTTTCTTCAAAGGACGTCTATGCATCAAAGGTAATAATGCCATATACAAGGCTACAGCAATAGCAGCTACATTATACAATGGTCAGGGAGGGAGCATAGGCAAACTGAGGGGGCTTTCTTAGTGCTTGGAAACCCCCCTCCAAGCCTGGGGCACTGTATAATTGAGGTGGCTGGACCCTGCCCCCGCTTCACACGGCTCTGCTTGAAAAGGGAGAGCTGTGTGCACCTAACAGTAGCGCATGCAGCATTGCCCATGTATATTATGGGGATAGGAAGAGTTGAAGAGCAGCCAAACACTGTCTAAAATTATAGCCACGCCCCCATGCATGCTGGTCACGCCCACTGGTGGCGTGGTGTGGAAATCCCCCTCTACAAATCCTGCGTTTGCCCCTGGGGTGGACGGTGATTAGTGAGAATAGAAATAGGTGGGGGATGATTCCACACAGATTGTTACAGCAACTACTGAGGAGCTTTACAGCAATTACTGAACCCTGAATGTAAAGCTGCTCAGACTCATAAATGGATATATGGGTCCATGCATTTACAATATCTGTGTACAGAGAGGGCCCTCTCTCTCCCATGTTTCTATAGTTATGGTAGACATGCCTACAAAAGGTTGCCTAACAATTAGGATGACAAATGTCCCTTATGATATGTACTTCCAGCCATACAGCACACTTCAGCAATTGCACAGGGGTCATGCAAAAATTAAGGAAAAAGTATATAATAGGATATACACAAATAGCTTTTGGAATGATATTCCCAGTGCATGGTATATCTTTGGTGATGATGGTAATAATGATGATAAATTATCTTCCAAATATACTTGATAGAGTGGTCAAGGAAACTACCAAAGCTCTGGATAAGCCTACATAAGAAATGAGAGCTACTAGAATACAAGCACTGCAGAATATGAGGGCTTTAGATTGTCGGCAAACCCAGCAGGAGTTAGGATAAGAATGCTGCGGGTTCATCCCTGACAACACAGAGGACGTAGCACAAAGAATATATAAGGTCAGGGAAGAAGAGGAGAAATTGCATATAGCAGATGCTGATATGTTGTCAATATTCTCCTGCCTTTTGGCCTGTAATATTGCAAGGAATACTAGTATATTAGTTTGTATCTATGCGTTCTCATGACTTAATACGGATGTTGCTATTGTGACAGGGTAACAAAGGATATTGTACAAGTTTCTCAAGAGAATTGCCTACACTCGCCTCACACACTTTCTTACAGCAAACAACCTATTGGATCCTCAGGCTTTCGCTCTCAACACTCCACAGAGACTGTGCTGACCAAGGTTGTCAATGATTTGATCACAGCAAAAAGAAAAAAAACATTACTCTCTTCTAATTCTCCTGGATCTCTCGGCTGCATTTGACACTGTTGACCACTCTCTCCTCATACAAACCCTACAATCCCTAGGTCTTGAAGGCACTGTCCTATCCTGGTTCTCATCCTACCTTTCTAATCGCTCTTTCAGTTTTAATTTCTCTGGATCCATCTCTGCTCCGCTTCCTTTATCAGTTGGAGTTCCACAAGGCTCAGTCCTAGGTCCTCTGCTATTCTCGATCTACACCACTTCTCTAGGAAAACTAATAAGCTCCTTTGGATTTCAGTATCATCTCTATGCGGATGATACACAAATTTATCTATCCTACCCGATCTTTCACCATCTGTGTTGTCTCGCGTTACTGACTGTCTTTCTGCCATTTCATCTTGGATGTCTTCTCGCCAACTCAAACTCAATCTTTCAAAAACTGAATTAATAATATTCCCAACCAAAAACAGAAGCTTCCTGCCTGACATTTCTATTTCTGTTGATAACATGACCATAAATCCCATGCTTACCATGTTACTTACTGCTTTGTGTAATGGTTGATTTCTGGATTAATTCTTACATATATGGCTCAGGGGGAGTGAGGACTGCAGGGATAAAATGCATCCTGCTGCCCCTGCATATTATGTACTGTTTGGAGATAATGTGTTGTTTGCATGAAAGCAAATCTGTGTTGGAATAAATAGTCATATTTTTCTACAGCTTCGTGTGTATGTGAAGGGTTTTCGGGATGCACCCAAGAGGTCCCTTAGTTTAATGAGTCCTAACTGTGCCCATTTAGTCAACGGTTGTACTGCCTGTCCGTCCTGAAACTCTGTATTTACCAGGAATGGGAGTATCAAAGAATGTTTATGATGTGCATTAATATTATTTACTATTACATGTGCTGTGGGATTGGATTAGATCAGGCCTGTCCAACCTGCGTCCCTCCAGGTGTTGTCAAACTACAAGCCCCAGAATGCTTTGCCAGTAGACAAACTGTTGATAGCTGGAAGGGCATGCTGGGACTTGAAGTTTTACAACATCTGGAGGGTCGCAGGTTGGACAGGCCTGGATTAGATGGTGCAAATAAAATTTTGAAAGATTGGGCCAATGTGATGAAATGTCATTAACCGTATTAGGCGAGGTCATGTCATTTTATCAAAGTCCTTTTTGTCATCTAAAATGACTGTAATTTTGTCTTTGGCTTTGTTTGAGCTGGTGGTTGTTATAGCCGCAATGGATGCTCGAATCCCCATCACCGATTGCCTATATTTGACAAAGCCAAGTTGTTCAGGCTAGATAATACAAGGCAGGAGAGTTTGTAATCTCTTTGCCATTATTTTGGTGAGCAAAGCCCTAATTGCAAGGTCAATCGGCTTATATAAGTGATTGCAGAGAGGCCATAGCCAGAGGCCAGAGTGCTGGTAGAGATTGGAGAAGAGTTACAATATTCATTTTATCCACACAAGAAGGAGGATTATCTCTTTATCCAGTAATTTGACAGTTACTTCTGTATAATATTTGATATGTATTGTCCTAACATTTCTGGTTATCAAACATCAGCCAACTCAAAATTTAAAGATCAGAATGTTCAAAATAGTAGAGCACTCCAATCCCCTAGATTTCAGTTTAATTATCACATCTTTATTAATTGCTTTATTTAGAAAAGAGTATTTCTCATCAACATAGCCCATCTACATCTTGTAATTCACTTTTTTGAATTTTTATACTCTTAGGTTCTTTTAAAAATACGATTGTGAAAGTGAAGTGAAGCGAAGGGAAGAGACGGTGAATATTGAAACGTCAAGGAATTAAAACACAGATTTGACAGTGTTTCCACAAGGCAAGCCAGACAATTGTGCAATTACTGTTCATATATCTTATATAATGGATACAAGCTAGTCCAAATATGTAACAAAAATAAAAAGCACAATGTTCCCTCTGTATAAAACCAGCTTAAAACACATGCCAAACTGGCAATATAACAGAGTAGCATGAAATTAAATTAATAGATTATAGGGCAGCTTTGTGAATTGAACGTTATCTGTTCACATTGATCTATCACACACTGATAGCACTATAATTATGTATTGTTGTATGGTATCACTGTTAGCACATTAATGTATCCAAATAAAAAATAAAGTTTCTTGCCCTATTCTATGACAACCTACAACAAACGTAATGATTTATATTGTCATAGAAAGATTAGATTAAGAAGATTAGACAGTCCTGTCCCAGAGGAAAAAAAGTGTTGTGAAGTACAAACTATATGATTAATTAATGTTTCCAGTCAGTTATATGCTGTAGAAAATAATGAGAATTAAAGAACGGTATCTATTATTCAGAGCCAATGTAAGATTCAGGACAAGCTGGGTTATAATGCACTGGCTGTGATGGTACTGAATCAGCAGGCAAAAGAATATGACTTTCTGCATAACACCTTCTTTTAAGCACCTGCTGTGAACCTATAAATTGAATGAGCAATTTCCATTTCTGTATTGTTGTTTGAGATGCAAAAAGAATGGTCAGGACAATTCAAGGTCACTAGCAAAGGTTCAGATACATATAACAACCAATAGAACTGGTACACAGGGAATTCCAATGGATATAACACAAGGAGTGATGGAGACCTACTGTTCTGGTGCTCAGAACTGGTTTATACAGTCTAGGTAATATGAAAGATGACATCGGCAGTCACATGATCGCAGTCTCCAAGAAGCTGTGTTTCTGCACTCCCACCACTATGGAAAGCAAATCAAGAGGAAGAGGAGGTGGATCAGCCGTGGGACCTACCTGTCATGATCTGCCTCCGGCTGCGCAGCAGCATCTGCCATTGAGATACTGCTTGTCTACTGCAGCTCCTGTCTGTTAAGAACTATGCTTGAACTTTGCCTTTTTGCGTACCTGGCCTGCAGTACCCCTCTACCACCATGTTGCTGTATTACCATTACACACACCACCTCTCTAGCAGGAGTTACCTTATTTCCCAATCAGCACCCACATCTGTTCATTGCCTTTATACTCCAAAGTCTGCCTCTCCCAGTAATTTGTAGCAGGTCATTGTTGTCTTACCTGTTGTTGCTGACTCTTCTGAGTATCCTGTGTCTGACTCTTGGTATTGATCCCTGCTAGTTCCTTGGCTTCACTACTTATATCCTGATTCAGACTTTGGCTTCATTATTGACTACTCTCCAGCTCATTCCCTGGTACCTTCGTGACTTTTCTGGCTTGTTTGACCATCCTCTATTCTGTCTACCAAGGCTCAAGCTAGCGCCTCGTACCTCCTGGCAAGACCTTAAGCTATGCATATCGTGGTTAATACAGTACCTCATGCCTCGCTCTTCTTGGCAAGACCACAAGCTCTGCTTATCATGGTTTGTCCAGTACCTCGTGCCTCCTAACAAGACCTCAAGCTCTGATTATCTTGGTTTATACTTATCTGATTATCTTGGTTTAACTCGTGCCTTGTGCCTCCTGATTAAGTAAGGCCTCTCTGCTTCTTCAGCCTCGGAGTTAGGTCTGCTCTCCAGCATATCTGTACTGTCTCTACAAGCTATGTTCCCATTTGTGACTCTCAGAGTTATTCAGAAATATGACCAGTACATCCTGCTCTTCTATCCTAGTAGCTACCTGGACCCTGGTGTATATCTTTCACAGAACATCACACCCTCTGATCCACTTTCCTACTGTCGCTAGCTGGACTCTGCTGTCTACCTGTTGCAGATTTTTTACCCGCCTGATCCAGTCTCCTGCTTGCGCTACCCGGACCTCCGTTTACACGTCCCACAAAACTTCCTTTCTGCACTCCCCACTGGGGCCTTGCTGAGTACCTACCTGGAGGGTAGCAACCTGCGGGGCAGATGCTGCTAAGCCTAAACTCCCTTCTGCTCCACTAGACTCTGTGCCTCCCTGTAGGTGGTGCTGTACCTAGCAGGCTCTAGAATCCCACAGATACCCGTGGACCGAAACACTACCGGAAGAGGAGAGCGCCAGATTGGTCTGGTGGCCAACAGCAGCAAGATGCCAGGACCCATCTGGAAAGGAACGCAACAGATCCTAGACCTGGTAAGTGAGCCCAAGGATCTGGATCCAGCATGTGACCAATACCATGGAAGGTGTGATGCAGTGTTGAAAATATAAACAAAATCACAACTCTATGCTTTAATGTAGCCAGGGGTGTCATAGTAGATAGGGTCACTTGAAACTTGTCTCTAGGGAGCTACATCACTGTACTGCTATTAGGACCTTACTGGGCCGGTCCTGTCAACCCCTTCACTGCTAACTCAGAACTATGCGGGACTTGGTTCTTTAATGGTCATCGAGATCTCACCAGAAGTAAACATGATCTCCCCAGAAAGCCTGGATCAGGTTAACAAAGAAGGAACAGGGGAATCATGGACTTAACATGGTTAAGCTCTTTTGTGTGGAAATTTAAGGATTTATTGTTTTTCCCTCTTCTCCGGTAGACAGCATGGAGCCAACACCACAGGGAGCCTGAGGAGGATCCACACATCTGTTGTGAATGCTGTGGTCAACCCTTTTTGCCGAGACAATGATGCTCTGAAACACTATCTAGAGACAGCCTTTTACAAGCCCCACACCCCTGGAAATACAAGAGCTTTAAAAGGGAGATGCCAACTCAGGAGCCACTGGGGACAAAATAAAGCCCCTCCCTTCTCCTCTATCTAAGCTGTGATGGCTTACTAGCTATAATGCATGAAGATTAATCTAATTCTTCTCATATTCTTCTCCTAAACCCATCCAACCAGAGAAACCATGGGGACTGATAATAGTGTAATACCTGACTGATGATGACTGAACAATATGCAGGTTTAGCCAACAATAAGACGGTTGGTGGTGTGTGTTCATGTCCCCAATTGTGGGTTCATCAAAATTTGACGCAGTTCAATCAAAAGGATCTTCTATACTTAAGCATATTCAGCTGCCAGCAAACATTAACCATGGTCACTATCATGTATAATGACTATATATCATAACAAACCGGAATATAATCTGATTTCTATATTATTTGTTCACATATTAAAATATCAGTAGAATCTTTTAAAAAGGATTTTAAGGATGAAACATTAATATATTATTAAATATTATTCAAATGTTTGGATAATAAAATAGCAGTAAGTGAAACAATTTCAGAAATTATCAGTCTAACCAAAGCATTGTTGCAATTTTTATTTTAGTAAATGGTAAACAATAATTGTTTTTTTTCGTTTATCTAGAAGAGAAAAATCAATTTCCTCTTTTGTTACGTTTATATCAAGAAAAGCTGGTGCAAGCAAGAATCTTAATAATATATATTCTGTAGTTGGATCACTTTCAGGTTTTCACAATGGGAAGTATTCTTTAGCAATCTCAAACCTGCATGGTTGGTGTCTCTATTTAATTAGTCTATAAAACCTGCCTTGTTTGCTTATTACAACATAATATTAACATTATTGCATAACTGTCTCAGTGCTGCTCTTTGATAAATTGTTTGCTAACATTTTTTCCTGCTATTTGGGTACTTATAATGCGAATCTATCTACAATTCTTGCATATATGTTCTGGGAGAGATTGAAGATTTAAGGAGAGCTGCAATATTTGTTTTTTGCCTGCAAGAAGGTGCATTACCTCTTTAACCAGTAATCGGACAGTTACTTTAGTATAATATTTGATATGTGTTGTCCTATAATTTCTGGTTAAATAGGGGGGTGCTCTCAAACAATAGCTAACGTATTACTTAAAAATCAGAATGTTCAAAATAGTAGAGCACTCCAATCCACTAGATTTCAGTATAATGATCAAGGGCTAGATTTACTAAACTGTGGGTTTGAAAAAGTGGAGATGTTGCCCATAGCAACCAATCAGATTCTATCTTTCATTTATTTAGTGCATTCTACTAAATGACAGCTAGAATCTGATTGGTTGCTATGGGCAACATCTCCACTTTTTCAAACCCGCAGTTTAGTAAATATACCCCCAAATCTTTATTAATTGCTGTAAAAGGGTGCTATTTCTGCAGTCGGTTATTGCTCTGTTAGCAATGAGTGTCCAATGGTGAGGTAAATATGCTAATGACCATTTAATACCTACCTTCATCAATTACCACTCGCAAAGATAGTTTCCAGTTTAAATCCAGCTCTATTTCAGCTTCTGCTCAATTTACACTGATACAGTATAATACAGGGAATAATGATAAGCATTGCAACAAAGATTTTTTGCAAAATCTCATTTAAGATAATATGTAGTATAGGTATTTTCAATAACAGTCTTTACACATATAATAACACAGTGTAGAACACATACAATGCATTGTCTAGTTCAACTGTTTTAACCATGTCTATATGTGTCTTATTTTATTGTGTGTGCAGGGCCGCCATTAGGGGGGTACAGGGGGTACTGTTGTACTGGGCCCGGGCTCACCAGGGGGCCCGGCGCAACACACACTTACCAGGGGGCCCGCTGTCCTCCAGTCCACGGCGTCTCCGCTGCTGTCTTCAGCCTGGCTGTCACCGTGACAGTCAGGCAGCAGAATGCGATCGCAGGGGCGGAGCAATCATTCCACTGCCAGGCAGCTGTCAATCATGATCGCAGGGGAATCATTGCGCTGCCCCTGCGATCACGTGATCCTCCCTTCTCCCTGATGGTGTGGTGTGACCTGACGTCACACCACTGTTCCCGTCGCCGCTGAAGGAGTAGCGAGCAGCAGCTGCAACATCTCTGTAACAGTAAGTATAGTTTAAAGATTTTTTTTTCAGATTTCTCTGTTTGTTTCAAGGGTCTGCATTAATAAAAATGAAAATCAGAAATAAAAATTAGAGCAATGTTGAAATAATATTAAAAGATTGAGGTTAAAATACAATCGGCTTTTTTTTGGGGGGGGGCAGGGGTGGGGGTTCATGGGGGGGGGGCCTGCCTGCGTCATTTTGTACTGGGCCCCATGATTTCTGATGGCGGCCCTGTGTGTGTGTGTGTGTGTATCACAGAATATATAACAATTCCTTTGCTATCTAGATTATTCCTATCAGCAAACCACATGGTTCACTGTCTATTGTCTGTACACAAACTTGTCCATCAAAACAATCCTACAGCTCAATCCTAATTGCCTGTGTTACGTCAACACGACTATCAAACCACTCAATGTATTCTCAATGTACACTCAATTCAGTATGCAGTACACAGTATTCTAAACGCATGTCTTTTGCAGTAAAAATCTGTAAAGCAAGTTCAGTATAACATTAACCCTATATATACACATCTATGTAAAAAGCGTATTATGCAATACAGTCCACATTAAACTATAGAACCAGTATTACCAATATCAATACTAAAACTGCAATAAGGGTGTAGAGTGCTTACAAGTCCACATCACACAATGTCCTCTTTTAACATCCCTTTGTGGGGTAGGGCGTGGGGAATATCTACACATACACAATCTATCATATAAACAGGCAAACTCCTAAAGTACAATGTAACAATATCATTTATCATTTGCTAACAATGTGACAATATCATGTCTAATCTTTCTCAAGTCACCATTGCCACACAAATCACTTACTAATAATGTAACAATATCACGTCTAATCTTTCCCAAGTCACCATTCTGTTTTGTTTATGTTAATACCAAAGCTCTCTGTAGGCTAAGACCTGGTCAGACAATGGCCTCGCCATACTAGTTTGTTAAAGACAAAGATGAAAGATGGTGAATCAATATTATATATATCTATAATATAAAAGCCTAGCGGCGTGTGTTAGTCTGTGTGTGAAAAAAAAACCAACAAGCTGCAGTGCCACCTGCTGGGCGGAGTTATACACTGACCTACTAAATTCTTAGCATTATCTAATATATAAAAGTAAAAGCCTAGCGGCGGGTGTTAGTGTTTGTGTGTGTGTGGGAAAAACTATTTTCTCAGAAAGAGCTCATCCAATTGACCTGAAATTTGGTATACTGACATTATTTGACAAAAAAATTAGAATAGTGAAGTCAGTTAACTTCCATCATCCCCCCTTCTCCCCGTGGGAAGGGTAAGTAAAGGCTAAATTTACGAGTTGAGGGGTCAAACTCATTTTCGAGAGGTAATTTTACCTCATGAACACACATTAAAAAGGGAGCTTGCGTCGGGAAGTAATTCTCTTCCCCTGAGGAGGCTAGGCCCAAATGCATGACAAGAACCTTTTTAAGACCTTAAGTAGCTTGATTTGACTAGAATGAATGAGTATCATGCACTGGTTAATATATATATATATATATATATATATATATATATATATATATATATATATATATTCATACAGTTGATACGGGCTAGTCCAAACACGTAAATACAATAAAAAGCACTATGCTTCCTCTTTCTAACATCGGCTTAAAACACATGCCAGACTGGCAGTACAAAGAGAGTAACATGAAATGGAAATAATACATTACAATGCAGTTTTGTGTACTGAACATAATTTTGTGAAGGTAAATGAAGGTGGCATTATATAATAATAATAATAGTAATAATAATAATAATAATAATAATAATAATAATAATAATAATAATAATATCCTGGATGGTACCTGCCTCCCATCCAAACAAACAATGAACTCAAGTTTTGAGGGCTGTTTTTTTTAACTTAGCTTTGTGTGAGTGGAGCATCTCTCCTGACAGGTTGGAATCTGATCACATTGAGCAATCAAATACTGCTAGTAGTATAATTATGTACTGTTACATAAATCATATGAATGTATTCATGGGAATAAGATGACGCATTAGGAATGTTCTTGTTAGAGGTTACTCCTCCTATCCTGATCCTCTGAATTCTATATAAGTAACAGGAACAATGGAAATGTAGTATCTCTGGACTATAGGAATTGCAATAAGACATGGACAAAATTGGTAAGTAGTGTTTGTAGATCTACTCCACTTTCTTCATGTAATATTAGACAATTATTCTTATTTCTATAACTACAATTTTTATTTTCATTTTATTGTTGGATGTAGGAATTTTAAGCTCTGAGTGCAGGTGGAGACTGGTTTAGATACTGAATAGGACACAGGAACTAGTGGGAATCTCCCAGGAGTGCAGAGCAATGAAAGTCTTGCTTAAATAGCTTTGACTTGATTGTCAAAGCAAATAAATCAAATTAGTAAATTAAAAAAACATGTTTATTAGTCATAAAACTAAATAAAAAGCAATTAATCTGCAATAGATCATCAATACAATATAAATTAAATTCTGCAATGTATATTAAAGATCAAATACAAAAATGTATCCAAGAGCATATAAACTGCATTACAAAACTTAATTTACATTGTATATAAATATATAATGTCACACAGAAATAGTATGAAGGTATATCAATAAATCAAATGTTCTCTACGAATATTAACGACTAAAGAACTGATTACAGTTAATGAAATAATGAGTTTTTGTGGGTAAACGTACCGATATAAATCTCTTCTAAGCATAACAAACAATTGATTAGATGATTTATTGAAGATGCTATTTATTTAATTTGTACTTTTATTGTTTATTCCTTTGCACTAGTGCTGATCATGTTCTTTACCATATTTCTGATTATTTAGGTGGGTTTGGCTATGGGCAGACTGCTCATTGAGCAAAGTGTGGATATGTGCCCAGCGAGGTCACATGGGGGGGGGACTGTTTGTCAGCATGAGCGGATAGCACATGCGCCGTTCAGAAGGGGATACTGCTCTGCTCTTTTCAGACTGATGTGGGGGCACGGGGCATGTCTCCCGTGGGGGTCTTGGAACGGGCACCAGCACTGCCAGGATTCCCTTTCCACTTGCCTCCGAGCGCAGCAGTGGTGGTACTTCACGCACCCTCTGTAGTTCAGCAGCTGGGTTTGGCAATTTCCAACAGTTGTGGTGTTAAATATTTTTTAGCACCATTATAGGAAATTTTCCTTATTGTGTGTCTGAATTTAGTATTTTGCCTAACCTAGCTAACATATTTTTTTCTAATTAAACAGCACATACACATACTGTTCATGTGACAGTAGATCCTTATATCAGTTTAAACTCATCTAAACTCCTGACCTCATATGAATGATATGGAAAATGTGATTTATTTTATATTACAATAAATCCCTGTAAGCTCATTTAAGTAATCAGCCCTAAGGTGAAGGATATGTTACGAATTTGACTGCCTGAATAAGCCTTGTTCTGGGGCTTTAAATCCCGTCTTGTCTGAGATGGTGCGCCAAAAAAAAGGCAGAGCTAGCAGTGCAGGAAAAAGCTTCTTGCTGGATTCCATGGCAACCAACAAACTTAGATAATTTATATTGTCATAGGAAGACTAGATTTAGAAGACTAGACAGTTCTGTCTCAGAGGAAAAAAAGTGCCTTTAATCACAAACTATATGATTTCTTAATGAATGTATCCAGTCAATTATATGATTTAGAAAATAATGAGAATTAAAGGATGGTATCTATTATTCAGACTGATGTGCCAGATTACTACTAATGCAATTTGTCCACTGTCCTATTGGATACTAATGAGGGTTGTGTCACTTTCCGCTAACAAAGTATGAATCCTACACTATCAGCCAGGATTAGTACTACCACAAGCAGAGTCTAACGGTCACTGGTCTTCACCAGCGACGTCCATAGAGAGATTGGGCTTGGCTGCAAGATGACACGCAGGTTGCGCCCATCTGCCAATTTGCAGACGTGACTGCTGGCGGGGGCGGTACAGAATCAGCAGGCAAAAGGAATAGTCAGGACAATCCAAGGTCACTAGCAAAGGTTCAGAAACATGTAACAAGCCAGAGAACTGGTGCACAGAAAATCCCAATGGAGGAAATAACACAAGTGGTGATGGAGACTTAATACCCTGGCACCAAACTGTGCTCAGAGCTGGATTATATAATCTAGGTAATTTGATTTGGACTGTCAACATGAGATCAGCGGTAAAATGACCGTAGTTTCAAAGGAGCTGTGTTTCTGCACTCCCACCACTGGGGAAAGCAGATCAAGAGGAAGAGGAGGTGGCCCAGTGATGGGACATATCAGAGGAGGAGAACGCTGGATAGGTCTGACGACCAACAGCAGCAAGATACCAAGACCGATTTGGAAAGGAACACAGAGGACCCTGGACCCTGAAGTGAGCCAAAGGTTCTGGGTCAAGCGTGTGACCATAAGGTGTGATCCAACAATGACAATATAAACAAAATCACAACTCTGTGCCTTAATGTAGTCAGGGGTGTCATAGTAGGTAGGGCGACTTGAAACATGTCACAAAGGAGCTACATCACTGTACTATTACACCCTCACTAGGCCAGTCCTGTCAATCCCTTCTCTGCTGGCTGCTAACTCAGAAATATGTGGAACTTGGTGCTTCAGTGGTCATCGAGATCTTACCAGAAGTACTGGTCGGCTTGGAAACATGATCTCATGATTTGTTTTTCCCTCTTGTCTGGTAGACATCCTGGAGCAAACACCACAGGGGGCCTGAGGAGGATCCAAGCATCCGTGGCAAATGCTGTGTCAACCCTCTTGGGCTTGCCAAGCCAATGATGCTGTGGAACACTATCTAGAGACTGCCTTATACAAGCCCCCACCCATTGGAAATCAAGCACTTTAAATGGGAGATGTCAGTACAGTTGGCGAGTGTGTTTTTGCGTTCTTGACTACCTAGGATTTCGGATCAAGTGGTCTGGAAGATTGATGGCTGCACAGCAATATTTGGAAAAGCTCTGTGGTTTCACCAAAGCTGTGAGCCTGCCAACAGCAGAGAGACAGTAGGCTAGCTGTCTGTATTGGCAGAAAGAAAGCTGATACATAGGGTACTGGAGACTGCTGTGGAGTGAGGATCACTGACTACTTCGAATTATGGTGATCTTCCTGGCTATTGTCAATGTGCCCTGCTTTGATAAGCATTTGTATTCCCGAAAATAAAGTCTTACTATTTGGCTTTAGTCAACTGATCTCTGCCTAAGGGAATTTCCGAACCCATCGAGGTACCAGGTCTTCCAGCTGGCATCTAGGTTGTCCTGGGCAAAAGAGCTAAATTGAGGGCTCTAAAGGGTGTTAATCTTCTGGTATTTCCACATGACTTTACGATGGTGCGTAGAGAGTCCCTTCGCAATTTTGCTGTGGGAACCAGAAATTTTTGGATACGGCTCTCAGAGAGTATGTGCATGTGCCTAAGAGAAAACAATTCGGAAATTAATCTGATATTGTCAACCAAATGTATTCAAATAAAAAGTAATTTTGATTAGGTTTTCATTTGTATGAAAGATCTATTTAAAGACAGTCTGTCCATCAATCTACTATGTTTACATGTCCATTCCTTACCTGCAGTGTTTTTCAGCCTGGTATTCTGGGCAATGATCTGTGGGACAAGGAGTGATCTGAGCATGTTGAATGAATGCCTTGAGGATCCTGAATATGAAGGGTTACTGGATATTGCGAAATTTGGATTGCCTTCTCCTAAGACACTTCATCGGAAACACATTGTGATTGTTGGTGCGGGGATGTCTGGACTTTCTGCAGCCAAAACTCTACTAGACGCCGGTCACAGAGTAAGTAGGGGATATCATTTGTATCCCTCATAAAATATAATCATATCTACGTTATATTATTATTGTGAGTCTTAGAGACTCATTTACAAAGACTACAGGCCTGTTTTCAAGAGTCGTGCCGATTTCTACTGGTCCTTGTCAAGGCAGCTGCACAAACGAAAGTCTGTTTAATATGTTTCTTGGTTTATAGGACATAGGGGAAGAAAAAAGCTGGAATAACTCAGGTAAAGGATGATAGGGTATCGAGAGGCCTATGGGAGTAAGGGAAAGAAGTTGTGGTGAGGACACTTGTCTAAAAGTATATCTGACAATTTTTATCTACTATATATTGAAAAGACAAGTGGGACAATGGGATGTGATCTGAGGGAGGGTACGTTGAGGAATCAATAGTCATTAGATATGTCATATTACACTGTGTTTTACATCCCAGGTAACTGTACTGGAAGCAAGTAATCGTGTAGGAGGTCGTGTACAGACATACAGAGACCCAGAGGGCTGGTACGCAGAGCTGGGGCCCATGCGTCTGCCAACGAATCATAGGTATCTGAACATTTAATTTTCCTCCTACTGGAAATATTCAACCTAATGTAACATAATTCTGTTTCATTTATAGCATCAACAAAGTTTATTACGTTAGGTGCACATTAGACACTTACACCCAAATCGACACAGCTGTTCATTGAGAATGATCTGTGACTGCTCCACTAATATCTCACATCAGATTAAATTCATCTAATGTATGTTCACATAAAAAAGCAGATTGAAAGAAAAATGTTATTGCACCAAGTGTGTATATTGATATTCTATCATTATTGTAAGGTATGGAGAAAAATAAAGAATAATGATATACATCAATAGTAGAGATGTGAGCTGACCCCCCTGTTTTGGTTATTGTTTTGGTTCTAAAATGTCTTCATGTTTTGGTTTTGTTACAGGTTTTTCTCCAAAATAATGAAAGGTTTTGATTTTGGTTTTGGATCTGGATTTAATTAAAAATTTGGAAAAATAGGTAAAATTATGTGATTTTGAAGGCTGTTTTTGCGCCTATATTACTATTTATAGCATTAACATTCATTTCCAGTCTATTTTCTAATGACCCCTTCACAAATGTCCAAAATTTCACCAATTTTTACCAAAGTCTGCACCGAGTTGGCTGGCTAAAATTATTGACAGAGTAGAAGCCAAAATACATGGCAGTTCAATAAAAGATACAATCCCTAGTGGCACAGCTGTGTGCATAAAGTATCTACATGCGGTTTGAGATTAAAATGTCAATCTCAATTCATCTTTTTGACTAAACTCAAGTGTAGAATCTGACCTAGTATGGTTGGTTCTGGACGACCTGAAAGGGTGGGTCTCCTTGGTGTTTGGAGCCCAAGGTGCCTGTTCCTCTGCACATACAAGTAGTGTGAAACTTTCAAATCGACAGTAACTCATCTGACCAATAGTTGATATACAGAGTCAGGAGCAACAAGTCACATGACAGGTGACAGATTTCCTTACTAAACTTGATATTAATTATAAAGAAGAAATCTATCTTGCGGGTGGTACCAAAATCACTGCGGAATAGGGTAAGTTCTGCTCAAATGCTCCAATGCAAATGGCAGCAATTTACCAATACCAATAAACAATGTGCTATATGTTCCAAGATTGGAAGGCGGACTATTGTCTGTAAGGTGCAAAGTGGCTAAAGGCTTTACAATCAAATTCCAAGATAACATGTGCATTATCCAGAATATAATAAAAGTATTAGCCACTGTCAAAGCAGGAGAACACCTGTATCATCTTGGCACTGCAACACAACAGGCGAGATTAAGCAAGCGCACACAGACACGTTGACTGTATTCATGTGTGGCACAGATGATTAGGAGACACCCTGACAGCATTAAAGAACTGCAAAAGAGAGACCTAACAAAGGAGGTTACTGGATGACAGTGGTAGATTGCATAGTTAGACATTTATAAAGTGAAATAGATGAAGATGGCCTGTACCCATAATCTAAAATTCAAAGACTAGTACACCTCATTCTTTCTTCTCCCCCGTCTACCTGTTACCTGGATCCCATCCCTTCTCACCTCCTTCACTCCCTCTCCCCGACTGCCTGTTCCTACATTGCACACCTCTTCAGTCTGTCACTCTCCACTGGTGGCAGCTTTTCCTTTAAACACGCCCTTATCTAACCCATTCTTAAGAAACTCAATCTTGACCCCACCTCTCTCGCTAACTACCACCCCATTTCACTTTTCCCCTACGGAATCCTCTTTAAACTCCTCACCTTCACCTACAAGGCCATGTCCCACTCCACTGCCCCTTATATCTCTAACCTCCTCTCCATTCACACTCCCACCCGTTCCCTGCGCTCGGCACTAATTACCTCATCCCACGCAAGAATTCAAGATTTCTCCTGTGCTGCCCACCACCACTGGAACGACCTCCCTCCCACCATCCATCTGTCCCCTAATCTGAGCACCTTCAAACGGGCACTCAAAACCCATCTTTTCTTCAAAGCCTACCAGTCATTCACCTAAACATCTCCATACTTCTTCTCCTTCTCCCTCTTTCCTGTTTGCATTCCTCTTGCGCTTGATCACCTACACGGACTCCTCTCGTGCCTGCTGTCTGTTTCCCCTCCCTTCTATTTCTTCTTCTCCAAAGTCACTATATTTGCTATGCTTGGAGCTATTGGGGTCTTGGTTTTACTCATCTTGTTCTGTACTGTTGTACCCTGTATGGTCCACTGTTTTTTTGTATTTTGTATTTGGTACGGCACTGAAGAAACCTTGTGGCACCATATAAATAAATAATAATAATAATAATAATAATAGTACAATGTTGGGCAGAGCATTCATCAGGAGCCAAGGGCTGAGCCTGCAAACACCTTGTTTCACTTAGTGTTTTTTTAGGCTACAAGTAAGATAGATCTGGCTGAATAGTAAAGCTGCCACTGTGAATCAAACAAGGGGACTCATATATGTTTGCCAGTACCATGTATATACATCCTAGATTTTATACTAAAGGGTTGTTATTTGTTAG
Source organism: Mixophyes fleayi (assembly GCF_038048845.1). Taxonomy (NCBI): domain Eukaryota; kingdom Metazoa; phylum Chordata; class Amphibia; order Anura; family Limnodynastidae; genus Mixophyes; species Mixophyes fleayi. The sequence goes on from NC_134412.1 coordinate 78,709,465, forward strand.
TGCCACTTTTTTTGCACAGTTTTGTGAGAATCTTGTTTATGTTTTGTACATAACTGATGTCCAGTTTGAGATTCAATTATCAATCTCTATTCGTCCTTTTGGCTAAGCTCAAGTGTAGTATCTGAGCTAGTACGGTTGGTTCTGATCGCCCTTAAAGGGCGGGTCTTCTTAATCTAATGCCTTAAGGCCAGTGGTGTTTGAAGCCCGAGATGCACAATTTTTTTTGCTTGACCTGGGTTTGGGTATAGCCTCGTTATGGGCTACCCTCTCCCCTTATTCTCAGAGGCTCCCTACTTATGGGGAGGGCTGAAGAACCGGTCCCCCAGGGGAAGCTTCAGCCATCCCCGGGGTAAACGGACATGCACATAGTTCAACAAACCAAGCATTTTAGTGACAAGGACTGCCACTTTTGTGACTTTGGGCCCCCACAAAAGCCAATATTTCGGATATTGCTTGTTCAACTGGAGAATAGATAGGGATGTTAACAAATCAATCATGGGCATTTGAATAACAGTGATCATCTTTGTCAATAATGATAAATGACAATGTTATCATCACCCTCATCAAAGACGTCTACAACTACATTTTCGTTTGAAAAAAAAGAGTATACACCAAGTAGGTAAACGTTAGGTAACGTGTGACACATTGGAGAGGGTCAGCAGCAATACATTGGAGAGGGTGAGCAGACAATGCATTGGGGAGGATGAACAACCAATTCATTGGAGAGGATCAGCATCAACACAATGGAGAGGGTCAGCAGCAATACAAAGAAGAGGGTTAGCAGCAGCAGTATCAGAGCTCAATAGACGGACAGTGTCGGCATCAGTAGATATTATTTAACAGATGATAGAATAAGGACACAATGTTAAATGATGCAAGATGGTATGATACATACATGTGTTCGATAGTTACATGATTGACAAAATATGGTAACCAACCTAATATACAGGGTTGTAAATTCGACAGTATTATTAGGACAACAATAGAAATATAAACAGTATTTATTACGTTGACAATTCAAATGTAAACCGTATTATCCCTAACCCTAGCCCGGTCCCTAACCCTATCCCTTTCCCTAACCCTGTCTCTATACTAATACTGTCGACATTTGAATTGTCCACCTATTCATAGTGTCCAATATGTGACTTGGTACCGAATAATACTGTCGACAACTGAATTGTCGACCTAACTTTTTTTTCTGAATATCAACCAAATGAATGTCTAGCTGTTGAACGCTTAGCATTTTACTGTTACACAAGATGATAGACCAAGACCAAAATGTCTTGGTAGCAGATAACGGGGCAGGTAGCAGAGTAGGTGGAGGCAACACAGCTGAAGTTGCAGGCTGGTGGGTTGAATTGGTGATAAGGAAGTTTGAAGGGGGTAAGGATATTGGGTAGGGAGGATAGGTGAAAAAACACACCAGCCTGCAACTTCAGCTGTGTTGCTTCCACCTCCTCTACTACCTGCCCGTACCGTTAAGCTTAATGCAGGACTGTATGGTCCACCGTTGCGCAAACATGCCCTTACTGTACTTGGGCTGTGTTTGTTCGCCTCTTCCTTCTCCTGTCCCACCTCTCAAGGAGTAGGAAGGTGTAAGTACCAGAATCACACAAGTCTGCCAAGGTACATATGCATGTGCCCAATTTTTTGGCATGTACAGAGCGATTTCATGCAAGATACACTATGCAAATTGGCCTACATCTCTCTCACTGCATCAGCCCCTTTGTCTGCAGTGTTCTGCAGGTCATTATAATTTGTATGGAACTGTGGAATTTTACTATCATCTGCAAAGAATTACAGACTCTCTCTTCATATTATGGATTGAAATTATTTTAAACCCCTCTTATTAAATTAAATACAGGTCCTGGAAATAATTTATGTAAGATACTATGATTATATGAGAGAAAAACATTTATGAAGGTGATGAAGGAAGAGTGATAGGCAACTGGCCAGTGCTAACAATCACTATCTATGCTAAGCAGAGGTGGACGTTTTTAAGACTCCCAGCATGTGATCGTCTGATATGGATGTGCATCTGCTTATGTTTACAGGTTCGTATATGAATATATTCAGAAATTTGGATTACAGCTGAACTCTTTTATTTCATCGGATGCAGACAATATTTACTTATTTAATAATGTAAGACAAGTACACAAAGACGTTATTAAGGCACCAAATCCTTTTGCATTTGATCTCACTACTGGGGAAGAAGGAAAATCTCCTGATGTTTTGTTTGGTGAAACAATATCCAAGGTAAACCGTTTTCTATTATTAAAATGAATGCAGATGGGGTACGAGATCCCTGATTAGTTTAGCTGTGAATACATTGGGAAATTCAAATTAACTACATAAACAAATGTTGACCCATCATTTACTGCAATTAACTTTACTCCACCTGTACCAATGGACACATGATCAGAATAAGTACCAAATGAACAACACAATCTATATTCAAAGTGAAGGCTTACTTTCAGATCTGACACAATTATTAAAGAGGAACTAGAACCTATCTTGGACCTGTTTTTTATTATTTTTTAAAATAAAATCGCAAACTTTACCTTTTCATCTATTTTTTCTTGTACTTCACCCTTCCTACATACCTGATATTGAGCCATGATCCCATACACGAAAGGTTACTTGGCCTGGACCTCCTTTGTCACTAATTCCCACCCACAAGAATAATGGATTGTTTTGCAAAGATCTTGACTTTGGGAGACAAAGAGTGAAAATGCTAATGAGTAGCATAGCAATGATCCCCACCTTTTCTTAGTTGTGCAACTGGTTAGTGAACAGAAGGGAACATTTTACATTGTACCGCGCTGTGGAATTAGTGGCGCTATATAAATAACTGATAATGATGACGATGACATTGGACCTCTAGGTGCTTTAATGCAAAGATGATTATTATATTTTATTTTATTAATTTATTTTATATATTTCCTGGATACTTTTTGCCCCACATGAAGAGGTCACATCCATGGGTCAAATATAACATTTCTGGACAACCCTAGCCGTCTACAATCATGTAGACTACATGGACTAGGAAGTTGGATTATTGGTGAGCCTAAGCTGAAGGAGCCCCAATGGTGCAAATAGGAATAAAAGCAGAAACGGGTTCACAAACATTAATGTCTAAGGGGATGTTGACACTGAGTTATAAATGAAACATCATCAGCACAGAACAGAGCACCCTATGATTATATTCAAATAAGCCATTTAGAAGAACGCACATCCTCATCCTAGCATGGAAGCATAATGATAAAAACTTAGCCATACCTCTGTAGATGCTCTTGCTTTGAATATGTTTGAGTCATTACATCATCATCAGTTATTTATATAGCGCCACTAATTCCGCAGCGCTGTACAGAGAACTCACTCTCATCAGTCCCTGCCCCATTGGAGCTTACAATCGAAATCCCCCAACACACACACACACACACACACACACACAGACCGAGAGAGTCTAAGGTCAATTTTGAAAGCAGCCAATTAACCTACTAGTATGTTTTTGGAGTGTGGGAGGAAACCCACGCAAACACAGGGAGAACATACAAACTCCACATAGACAAGGTTGGGAATTGAACTCATGAACCCAGCACTGTGAGGCAGAAGTGCTAACCACTAAGCCACCCTGCAAAGCAAGCAAGAGGGTGACAGAGTAGATGACACTGTCCTATCCTTTATTTCAGCATAGCTAAATCATATGAACTTCAGCAAAGCCAACTGGCCAGTTTTACACGCAGTGGTTACTGATGTTCACACTTCTTTTTGTTTTGTTTTTCATGAATACAGACAGGGATGGGAATAATTTTCCTTCAGAGACTAAACACCTTGTCCAGACACTTAGTATATGACCTGACAGTAGATCTTCTGCGTTACATTTAATAACTGTGTCTTGTGAACCCATTTTCCTTCCCTCTACTGAATCAGACATCATTTGCTAATTGGCAATTTCTTATACTGTCCATATTTTTTCCTTTAGTTCCTGAAAGACATCAATGGCAAAGATTGCTCTGAAATCCTGGACAGATTTGACAAACTTTCTGATCAGGTAAAACATAAGAGGCCATAGGGATAAAACTTTTCATTAAATTTGTTTACCTCTCCACAAAAGAATTTGAAACTCTTTTTTTCAAAAGACAGGATTTGAACGTGGCAGTAAATTTGTTTGTAAAATAGTGGTAAAAGTATTCCATAAGGTAAGTATTAAAATACCTACCTCCCATCTACCCATAAGTCCAACAGATTTGGCAACTACGAGCCGCAGTCAATCCGTTTAATTCCCATTATTTCTGTTCGTGAGAATTTGGGATCTGGGGCCTAATTCATTAGTGATCTTATCTGCCGTTTTTTACTTATCTTAAGCAAATCCACTCTGTGCATGCTCAGAAAAGGGAGATAAAAAGCAAAATCCACTCCGTAAGGGAAGAATTTCTTAAGTTAAGATGAAAATCCATCTTAACTTCACTCTTATCTCCCAATTTTCTTCTAAAAATAAGCATCTTAACTTTTGCATAAGATAAGATCACTAATGAATCAGGCCCCTGGTATCTACGGGAGAACAAGACCAGAAGATACATGGATGCGATACAAAGAGATGTTATCCCACCGGAATACACTGAGGTGTTTGACACTGTAGGTAAAATACTGAGAGTACAGCTGAGTACATGGAGTGTGGGGGGGTTTTGGTCATGTGCAACGGGGTACACAGCGTTTGTAGGCAATGCCTGGGCAGCACGTAGCATGCACTAAGGTACACGGAGGTGTTGGCGCTGGTTGAATAGTGTATAGTGTATAATGAGGTACACGGAGGTGTTGGCGCTGGTTGAATAGTGCATAGTGTATAATGAGGTACACGGAGGTGTTGGCACTGGTTGAATAGTGCATAGTGTATAATGAGGTACACGGATGTGTTGGCACTGGTTAAACAGTGCATGGCATGCAGTAAGGTACACATAGCTGTTGCCCCTGTTTGAACATCGCATATAATGCAAGAAGGTACACAGATGTGTTGGCACTGGTTGAACAGTGCATAGGGTGTAATGAGGTACACAGATGTTTTGGTATTGTTTGAACAGCGCGTAGCATGTAATGAGGTACATGGACGTGTTTGCACTGGTTGAACAGCTCGTAGTGTGCAGTAAAGTACACAGATGTGTTGGCAGTGGTTGAACAATACATAGCGTGCAATAAGGTACACGGAGGTGCTGGTACGGTTATGTAGCAAACAAATGGATACAATGGAGTATATCGCAGTGAGCCTGTACAACAGAAATAGATGAAAGTGTAGCAGAGTACACACACAGATAACAATAACTAGCAGGTGGGATTGGCACAACCAAATACACGGACGCTAAGTCTAAGACCTCCACCGGATTTCACCAGGGATCCCTGCAAAAGGATATGGATTTTGCCCAGTGAGGACACAGTTCATGGACCAGTGTAGTTGGTTCCCTCCGTGAAAGCAGCAGAGTACTTAGCTGGTATGAGGAACTCTGCCGAAAACACTGCAGATGGAGAGGCGGGTATGGGTGTGCTGCTGTCGGGGAGACTGGACACAAGTGTTGAAACATGAACAGCTGCTGTACTTCCTAGTATAGTCCTGGAGCGGGAGTATCAATGTTGGACACAACTGATAATCAGGCACTGAGGAGTGCACTCAGCAGGTTCTTATAGTGGCTGGTTGATTGGTGATTCCCCATATGTGTCATGAGTACTGGAGGTTAGTGGCAGGGCCATAACTAGGGCTGTGCGACAGGGGCGACGGCCCAGGGCGCAACGCTGAAGGGGGGCGCAATTTGGGAATAGTTTAGGTTAATTTGGTTAAAATCGAGGGCTAGGGGGGCGGCATTTGTCTTTCTCGCCCAGGGCACTAGAATTCTAAGTTACGGCTCTGGTTAGTGGTAACACCTGAGAGAAGTGTTATGTCATCTGTAGCCCGAGGCTACTGTTAAGGATTCTAATTGAGAAGGCCACCAATCAGTGGTCTGCTGAGTGTTGGAGACAGGCCAGCGGTGTCTAATACTGCAGGTACTGAACTGCTGCTGGTAAAATTGAGCTAATTCTGGCCCTTGCCTTTCTCCAAATGCCACTATTGCTGACACTCACCCTTTCAAGCTCCCAAAAGGGATCTCTATACTCAGTGTACCTAAACTGGTTATAAATAACCGAGTTATTTTCTGCTTAAGAACACTCTTTGTTGTAGAAATGTGATTGAACCGTAAAATATTTCCATTCATGGATGTTCCATTTTTTTGGAAAGATAGAAATAATAGAGCAGGGGGTTCTGTTTCTATGGAGCGATAGGTAACTTCTCTGCTCCAACTACATTTGAATACTTCTCTAAACCAATAGTTATTGCTGGCATCTATCGATTCCTCAAAATCTCTCTCCAGTATTATACACTTTCTGGGTATCATTGGTTCTTTTAAATAAACAAGTGAGCTGTTCTTGTGATCTTTAATCTGAATTGGATTGACCCCAAAAATAATAAGTTCATCAGAAAATTGTGTGCCCTACACATCTAAAATCAACTCATTTTCTAAACAGCAAGGACATATTTCAATTCCTCCATTCATTCATGTTTCTAGTTGTCACACAATAGCATATACAGAACTTAAAATTAAATTTCTAACATCAAATCCCATGCTCAGAAACATTATAACTTTAGAATGTTTCCTTGATGATCTGTTGAATTGTCCCTGGTTTAGAATCAATTTGATACTATGCCTTGTAGAAGAGATGGAAACTTTAGCGACTCTACTACAGATCTCTGTGATTACTGGCACAGTTGAATACATGCACTAGGCAAATATGAGTAGCAAAAGCCCAATACTACTCTGAACACTTCAAATACTGCAAAATTTTACAAGATAATTAATCATTTATTTTAGCCCTCTTGCTATCTGGAACCCACTAACATCAATAAAGATGGGTTAATTTTCCTTTCATTATTAAAAACACCAATGTAAAGTCCATTTAAACACTTTGGGCTGGGTTCATCAAGGTACGTATCTGCCGATTTTGAGCGTATGGTATCACTGCGCATGCCTAAAACCCGGAGATACGGCTTTGAACGCAGCCCTGGCTGTTGTGTTGGCTCATTCAAAGGACACCTACTACAGCCTATAATTTCGGGGAGTGAATTGGGAGGTAAAGGAGTGTTTTGCCATAGTGAATGTACAGTAGGGGCGTGCCAAACTCAAGCGCACGCAGCCACGTCCCAACATGGCCGAATCAAGCTCTGTGCATCTAGAAGCTACTTGTTTTCCTGCCATATCTCTTGCTCCAGCTACAGGGCTAGTCTAAGCCCTGAGTACTAGTTATGAACGTCTCGTATGTATGCTATAACATGTGTTTGTAATCAGGAGCAACTGTAAAAATGAATTTTATGCTCTGTAGACATTAACAACATTCTAATAAATGTATTTCATGGAAAAAATAAAATAACAAAAAACACCTTTTTTTTTACCATCATAACATTAATGCCTTTATTAACAGGTCACATTAATGCAAGATTTTTTTTTTTTGTTTCCTGTACGTTTGTTTGCAAATTTATAATCCACATAGGGATTGGACGCATCCTGCTTCTTCGGGTGTAGTAGAGCACAGTAGACCTGTCCCCGATTTCTAAAGCAAACCTATCTACAGATCCGGGCTTTGCTGAATTCGGGCGATCACAAAGCTTAAATACGTGCGTATAGTACGGAACGTGGGTTGCACTCAGAATACATGCCTTGATGATTCAGGCCCTTTAGGGTAAAACTGCTGGATTGTATAATTGTAGATTTTAGAAACAAGTTTCATTTTAAGAAGAAAACTAGAAATATACAATTAGTGAGAGGGGAGGGGCTAATATGATTGTAGGCAGTGATGTGTGTTGATATTCTTACTGTTCCTGGTAATGTGCCTAAAAATATGCCCTGCTCCTGCAAAACACCATAGCAGCTGAATACAGAAAGGGAAATGCACTTGTGTGTATGCGAACCCATCAAACTAATATTCACACTGTAAATGTGTTGCTTCACGTAAGATATATACAGAGTTAATGATTGTAATTATATTTTTATGTTTTATTTCATAACAGTCTCTTCTGGTGGAGGAAGGAAGTTTGAGCCAAGGAGCTATTCAAATGCTTGGACACTACATGAACTATAATGGGCTATACTATGTCTCATCCATAGAAGCAATTGTGCCTTTCACTGTGTTTAGCAACAGCACCAGGTACAGTAAACAGCAGGGGTGGGTTGGGCCAGGATATCTAAATTCAATTTTGGGCCACCTGGTGGTCCAGTGGTGCAGGCAGCCTATGCAGGACGCGCATAGGCGGCCACATTGAGTAATTTGCGATGAGGCCGCCTATGCACTGCCAGCATAGGCTGTTTACATCGCTCTGATAACGGTGCTACAGGGCTCCTCCCCTAGACTATGGGAGTCCAGTTGCAACAAATTACTTTAGGTGTGTGATGCATCCGTGTGGCAGCGATCACCACAGAGTATTGAAGGGCCAGGGCGTCAGATTCAAGCCATAGGAAGGCAAGTAGAATAGAATATTGTAATGAGGGGACAGTGTGATGAGGTGAACATTGTAATAAGGGGCACAGTAATAAGGGGGGCAGTGTGATGCAGGGGGACATTGTATTTAGGAGAACAGTATGAGGGGCACAATGTGATGAGGGGGCACAGTAATGAGGGGGGCAGTATGAGGCAGGGGGACATTGTATTTAGGAGAACAGTATGAGGGGCACAATGTGATGAGGGGGCACAGTAATGAGGGGGGCAGTATGAGGCAGAGGAACAGTGTGATGAGGGACACAGTGTGATGAGGGGGACAATGTGAAGAGGGAGCACAATAATGAGGGGCACAGTGTGATGAGGGGGACAGTGTTATGCAGGGGCACAGTGTGATGAGTGGGCACAGTAATGAGGGGGGCAGTGTGATAAGGGGGCAGTGTGATGCAGGGGGACAGTGTGATGCAGGGGGACAGTGTGATGCAGGGGGACATTGTTATGAGGGGAACATTGTGATGCGGGGGGACAGTGTGATGAGGGGCACAATGTGATGAGGGACACAGTGTGAGGCAGAGGGACAGTGTGATGAGGGACACAGTGTGAGAAGGGGGAAAGTGTGATGAAGGGGACAGTGTGATGCGGGGGGACAGTGTGATGAGGGACACAGTGTGAAGAGGGAGCACAATAATGAGGGGCACAGTGTGATGAGGGGGGACAGTGTTATGCAGGGGCACAGTGTGATGAGGGGGCACAGTAATGAGGGGGGCAGAGTGATGCAGGAGGACAGTGATGAGCTGCATAGTGTGATGATGGGAACAATGTGATGAAGGGGACAGTGTGATGCGGGGGGCAGTGTAATAAGGGGCACAGTGTGATGATGGGCATAGTGTGATGAGGGGCACAGTGTGATGAGAGGCACAGTGTAATAAGGGGCACAGTGTAATAAGGGGCACAGTGTAATAAGGGGCACAGTGTGATGAGGGACACAGTGTAAAGAGGGGGCACAGTGTGTTGAAGTGGGCAGCAGTGTGATGATGGGACAGACATATCTGTTGTTACTCTTATTGTTGTGATCATATAGCTATATAGTGTCATATATATACTCCATTATAATCAGCCAAGTATGTTAAAAAAAAAAAAAGGTGCTGTACGGACCAGGAACATATAAAAAAATAAAATGTAATTTAAAGTGAGGTTTGTTTTTTGTAGCATTAATATTGTTATGTTGATAAATATGTATTGTACGAACAACCACCCTTTAAGGATGGGCCGCTACTTATAAGCCAGTGATGTGTGCTTGCCCCTCGGGCTAACGCTTGCTAGCCAGCCCCTGGTAAACAGGAAACAGCTTTTACTTTTTCTATTTTCACAGTTGCCATTTGCACCAGGTACACCTTGATAAAGATATTATTAGGACTGTGGATTAAATACAATGTGCACTTGTATTTCCCTGATAGTCATAATTACACTTTCAAGTCTCTGTTTATTTGATAGAAAATTGCTATCCACTAACTTGTGACAACATAATCACCATTTCAGAACTTTGGAAAACAATTTCCAGGCACACATTTCTCAATGTGAATGCACTACATCTATTAGCCCAAGCATAATAAAATCGCTAGAAATAATTATACCACAATCCTATTACCAGGTAGAGACGCTGGGAAGGGCAAAGTGCCAGGAACCATCATGGCAGCCAGCAGACAGCTCTCGGAATTCTAACTGACTCTCTGGGATGTTTGCACAGTGGACTCCGGTAGTCAATCAGAATCTACAATACAGGGAGCTTCCTACATGTCACTATTAGCCAGTTAGAGTGCTGGAAGCTGCCTTCCTCACAATAGTGCACAGTGGAAAGAATGCCCCTGGAAAAGTGCTCTTTTCCACCCCTTTTATCTTGTTAAAATAATCACGCTCTGCAAATTGAATTCTACTTTCTGCAGTGACCCATAAAACTAGATGTCCAGGTGCTTTACACCTACTCCATGCAGTACGAGGAACACCCTGGCTCTGCCCAAGTACGCCACTGTATATGCAAAAACGCTTGTTCCTCGCAAATGTCAACCACATGCAGAGCTGGATATAGACCTCATGGGGCGCTAGGCAAGATACTGGTTTGGGGCCCTCTCCCTGAAACAATCGATAGCACTATATTTTTTTTAGCATAGCATATACACCTATAGCAGAGGAACTGAGTAATCTATGTGCCGCCTCGTGACGTCATCACGCCCGACGACACATTCAGTGGAACAGAGCTGAAAGAAGGGGAGGAGGCTGCCGGGCCATGTGACTTCCAAGTCAGGTGATTTCTTTTTCTTCGGCCGTACCTTATTATCCTGGGCCGGCGGACAAGCGGCAACAGGGAGGCCAGGTGGAGGGGAGCACATCTCAGGCTTGGCGTTCCCCCGCCTTTCTTACCCTGCTCACAGCAGGCCCCCTGGGAACCACTGGGCCCTAGGCATGTGCCTAGGTTGCATAGCGGTAAATCCAGCCCTGTCCACATGTTCTGTGAGCTTATGTGCTTTCGCTCTAATTTTAGGTGCGCTTGTGCACATAGTGCGACTCTTTGTAAGTGATCTCTATGGGCTTTATTTCTTTTTTGCTGTATAGGGATGGAAATACATTAGTTTATAGTTTGCATGTTTATGTTTATATTTATTTTTGTTCCGCCAAAGCTATAAAGCCACTTTTGTGCTTGACTGATCTATCTGCTGGCATGTACTCAATAGACAGATCTCAAATTACTAACTTTAATGTACAGCACATCAGTGACATAACACATTTCTACAGATAAGGATCAGTTTGTGTAAACATCACTACATTTCCTTTGTTTTTAATTAGGTTCAATGAGATCACTGGAGGTTTCGATCAGTTGCCTTTGGCCTTTGCACGCCGACTTGGAACTTCAATCAGACTAAACTCCACTGTAGTTAAAGTTATGAAGAGGCCAAAATCTCTGATTGTCCAGTACCGCAAAGATAAATCTTCAGGTCTCACCAGCTTAGAAGCAGACTATGTCATCATCACCTCCACTGCAAAAGCCACCAGACGCATTAAATTCAGTCCTCCACTGAGTGGTGACAAGTACAACGCATTGAGTTTTGTTCATTATACAAGTTCAACAAAGATTCACCTGAGCTGCAATGAGAGATTCTGGGAGAAGGACGGGATAGTGGGTGGAAAAAGTTATACTGATCGTCCATCTCGTTACATCTATTACCCAAGTCATAACTCCACCAATGGAGGAGGTGTCCTCCTAGCATCCTACACTCTGGCAGACGACTCGATGTTCTTTGCATCACTCAGTAACGAGGACTGTGTCGATGTGGTTCTAGAAGACTTGGCTGCCATCCACTTGACAACAAAGGAGGCGCTCAGGAAACTGTGTCCAAAATCCGTGGTGAAGAAGTGGAGTCTGGATCCATATTCTATGGGAGCATTTGCCTTCTTTACCCCTTACCAGTTTGGTAACATGTATCAACCATTGTCCCAACCTGAAGGCAGAATATATTTTGCTGGAGAACACACATCTTATCCCCACGGTTGGATAGATACTGCTATCAAAAGTGGTCTGAAAGCTGCAAGAGACATCCACAAGGATGCCAATATGTTTCTCCATAAATAATGTCTGTCTGTCTGTCTGTCTCTCTCTCTCTCTCTCTCTCTATATATATATATATATATATCGATGTTTATTATACGCCCATTTTGTCTGATATTCTATAAAAATAAAATGAAGTTTATAATGTATTAAGTTAGTCTTGGGTGAGGTTAATTAAAATAAGATACAATACAAACTTCTACTTACTGTCACCTTCATGAATGGGAAGGTCATGGAGGAGATATATAGACAAACGGTTACCTGTTTAAATTAGGCAGTGGTCGAGGTAGTATGAGAGAAAGTTCAATAGACCACAAGAGCTTTTGTGTGGGAGGAGGGCTGCCATACTGATGGAAGGTAAAACTTTTTTCTTATCTGATCTTACTCCACCCAAGACTACATTTTTAGTGTTGGGTGGAATTTTTCTTAACTGAATACCATGGTCCAGACAGGGCCCTCTTAACAACATTATGGGCCCCGGGGCAAAGCAATGCTCTGGGGCCCCTATTTATATATATATATATCTATATATCTATATCTATATATCTATATATATATATTTATATATATATATCTATATATATATATATCTATCTACATATATATATATATATCTATATATATATATATATATCTATCTACATATATATATATATATATATATATATATATATATATATATATATATATCTATATCTATATCTATATCTATATCTATATCTATCTCGCTTTTTTTAACTTTTTTATTATACTTACCTTGCGGTCAGCTGGCGATCCGGCTCCCTCCCTGGTCTCCTCCTCCATGCTGCGCTCCGCAATGGATGTCGGGCGGGATGCACTGCGAGCGCCGCACGGAGGAGGAGACCAGGGAGGGAGCCGGATTGCCAGCTGACCGCAACGTAAGTATTTTTCGGGCGTTTTTTTTGCAGGATTTTTTGCTTCAGGGCTGCCTCGGACAGGCCCCCGGACACATGCCCATTGTGCCCAATGGAAGAGATGGTCCTAGGTCCAGACAAGACAAATCTGGATATATGTTCAGTACATTTAAATTCTCTAATAGCCTAAGAGTGCAGAAACTAGCTGGATGCGATCTTGCCAATCACTTCAAGGTTGACATTAGCCACCAAAAATGTTATTACAATATACCCTTAACGCTCCTTCTCTCTTTTTGCCTACTCATGTATGCACCTTTTCATATTTGATGTAGTTTCATATAGTTACTATAGACAAATGTTTTTACCCAGCTCTTCCCCACTTGTTCCTCTCCCTCACATTTTTCTCTTTTTCATGTTCTAGCCTGCAGAAGTCTTCTTCTCTATCTATTCCCTATAATAGAATTAAGCATTCCATGGTTACCAAAATCTAAACCCCTTTGGTCCATAAAAGGCATTGTCCTACCATTATTCAAAACAAAACAAAATGGCAGGAGGCAGGGCTGTTCCTCTGACAAGGTGAGGGAACAATCACACTTCAGGCAACACCATTCTAGCTTGATTTTGCTTCTTTCCTTTCATCCCACCTTGGTCACCACACTTCCTGAGTACAGGAGGAAGGGGTTCAATAGCAGAGCAGTGACTGGAAGTGCGAATAGAGAAGGTACAGGAAAGAAGCACTTCCTGTGAATTTCATTCACAGCTCTATTAATGCATAACTTTAGGAAAAGATGCAGGTCTGAGTTGTAGCCTGATTAATATGTATTATATCATCTGTGCCTTATAGTTTTGTGTAGAGTTTTGGGCTAACAATATGCCAATTCATCTATATGTGGTGTCTCACGCAATGAAGTGCCCCCTTCACAGGACCATCAGAGTGATGTAAAGGCTACAACAAAATGGCAGGAGGCAGGGATGCTCTTCCAACAACGAGAGGGGTAATCTCATCTCATACAGCACGTTCTAGTTTGCATTTGCTTTTTTGGGGGGATTGGTGACTTGGGAGGGAATGGAGGAGTTTTTTTTCTGCATGTGAGGTATGGGGGGGGGGGATGTCAGCTTAAGGCAATGAAATAGTCATCAGAAAAGGGTGATAATGTGTTGGGTTTCCTTTGTAATGATTACTGTGGTGCAACAATAAAGTATGTCTTTGGTTGCTAGTTGTTTTGATTATTTGCTTTGCTAAACAGATTGTTGATGGTGCTGGGAGTTGGGGAGAAACCGGCTCAGGTTACCTGTTTTAGGGGACTGTGAAATTTATGGGTAATTCAGAAAAAGTGTTAAAAATTAACTCCACAGAAAATGCAGTTTCCCACCCTAAGGTACTAAGCTAGTGGTCTGCTTTAAGAGACATAGGATTTACCATCTTCTGATACTCACAGGCTCCAGAAAGCCCCACAGATACTGTAACCCCTGGATAAAAGTTTAGGCAGTGTCAGCGGGCCCGGCGCTCCCATTAGGCAAGGTTAGACACTTGCCTAGGGCGCCGGGCTCTGGAGGGCGCCACAGAATAAAAATTACTTTAAAAAACTGTGCAGCGACCGCTGACCATACCTTTCACGGCCGCCGCACAGCTTCAGATACATCCACAGGGAGGGGGTGGAGGGGCTATTGATCACCACCGCCGCCTCTCTGCTCCGTCTCCTCCCCTCCACTCACTGAATGTCGGGCGTGACATCATCATCACGGCCCGACAGTGTCAGTGAGTGGAGGGGAGGAGACGGAGCACAGAGGAGGCAAGTCAAGGTAAGAAAAGACGGGGGGCGGGCGCCTATCTTGTAAGTGTGCAGGGGGGCGACTATTTTGTAAGTGTGCAGGGGGGGCGCCGATTTTTTAAGTGTGCAGGGGGGGGCGCCGATTTTGTAAGTGTGCCGTGTGGGGGTGCAGATTTTGACAGTGTGCCGGGTGGGGGCGCCGATTTTGAAAATGTGCCTAGGGCGCCAAGGACCCTAGCACCGGCCCTTAGTGTCATATTTACTGAAAGCTGCATCTCTTGTGATGAGAAAGCAAACATTGAAAATGTAAATGCTTAATGTAAAGATACTGGGTTTATCTAACCCAACTATACCCACTTCGTGCTGACTGGCCACCCTGAGGTTTACCAATCACTCAGCAGTTATAAAGTAAAAAGATACTTGTATTATTATATGATACACAACAATAAAAATACACTTTAAACAAATGCCAGGCAAGATTAACACACACCCTGTCCTTTACCTCTAGCCTAGAGGACTACAGTCACCTTTTCTCCTGGTTCCTTGAGTGCCGCTTGGCCCAATTTTCTTTTCCTCTACCAATGTGGTAGGCATGTGTTACAAATCCCCCCTGTTCCAGCAGACTCGCAGGGTGATGCACTGATGAAACGTGAGCAAGCACTGGTCCAGCAGAAGCCAAACACTCCAAACCAAGGACCCTCTAACACAGCAACCTCTGCACTCCTGCAACCTCTCTCCATTCTGAACCACCTGCCCCAGGGCTGAATCTTTCCTCTTAAATACAGTTACATTTCCCACGTTCCTGGGAATAGCCCATTAGTGGGCTTAGATATATCACCCCCTCAGAGATTTGGCAGCTGTCATGATGGGCTGATACAGGGCTGTACCTTTCATATCAATACATACTCTGGCCTCCTGCTATTTTGACTCCATGGTCTCTAGGTGGACAGCACCTGAAACAATGGTGACAACCTGCCTCAGGAAGGTTTGACTGCTTCGCTAGACCAACAGCTGCTTCCACACCTGCTGAGAGATAGTAGTCCTCTCCTCCAGGGCCTCGTAGTGGCTCTTGGTCCCCTCCTGCAGATAAACCAGAGATTACCTTACAAGAGGTCCTGCTTGCCATTATTTCCTCTGAAAAGAGGGTCACAGATAAAACTGAGAGAGTGGGTGGGTGAGGCAGAGGCGCGCATCTCTACCTTGGAGGATGTTACTGCACCTATGAAGCGACAAATTGCCAACCTGGAGGCACAGATGACTACTTGTAAAGATGTCTGACACTGAGGGACGCCTCCATCGGAATATTGTTCATTTTGTGGGTCTCCCGGAGGGTGCTGAAGGATACTGGCCGGAAACTTTCCTTAAAGATTGCATGACACAGCCACAGTTTACTATTGCTGAGAGAGCTGTCAAAGTCGTATAATTGGATGAACGAAAGTATATTGGTTTAATATTGTTTTGCCGTGCAATTGCGATCCGTACGCCACGTAACACGTGGCGTGGTGCGATCGCACGGTGAAATACGCATGCACACACTCGCATTACAACATTTAGTTATTTATATAATTCATATCCATATTGATTTCGTTACACTGTAATTTTTGTGCAGATAATATTTGGTTTATTAGTAGTATATATATATATATATATATAATGATTATACGTACACTTCGGTGATATATATGTGGTTCAGGTTGTGGGAAAGGTGGCATGTCTGGTATCATACTGTAACCCTATTCATCAGCAGCTGTCCGGTGCAGTCGGCGAAGGGATCGCACATTGCATACTTTAGTTATTGATATTAGGGAATAAACCTTTTGCATGATGCTGGCTATGAAAGGAGCAGACCCCCTGGAGAGACGACCCCCACCTTTGGATTCCTTAGATTGAATCAGCCTATGACCTGCTTACCCTGGACCCACCCAACGTCTGGACCTATAGAAACAATCTACGTCATCTCTATTGTTCACTGTGTAACACTGTACTGTATATAATGATAGCTGCACACCCCCTGGCCCTCAGTCAACTCTGACACAGTATTCTAACAGATATACTGTCCACCGGGTCCCGTGGGTGCGCAGCGAGCGCATGCGATAGCATTGGTATGTATTTATCTATTGGTATTGGCTGTACTGTACTTTATCATAATATAATAATGTATTGAATTGTTGACTATTTACATCTGCTAAAATAAATCAATTTGTGCTTTGGAAACACATACAATTGATTGGGCAATGCTTATATGAAAACAATAAAATTACTTTAATAGAGCTCATCACATTTCCAATGTCAGGCCACCGCCTGGGGCTCCCCCACGTACATTCATCGCTAAGGTCCTACATTTCTGGGACAGAGATACTATACTTCGTCTGGCTTGTACCAAGGGTCCATTGATGTGTCAGAATTGGTGAGTGGCTGTGTTTCCGGACTTCTCCGTTGATATGCAAAAAGCAGAGTGCAATTCCTGCAGGTCAAGAGAAGATTGTGGCATTTACAATTGCCGTGTGCTATGTTCTTTCCGTCTCAGCTGTGGGTGGTGGCGGATGGTACCTCTCACTTTTTGTGAATCCCTGCAGACTGCGGCTGACTGGCTGGATCGTCATATTCATCATGGATTTCTGCTGTTGCTGGATGTTCTAGACTTCTTTTTGGTTATAATTGTTGTTGATTTTTTATGATGGCCCATATGGACTCCAGTGGTATTGTATAATCCTGATTTCTAGTACACTGATTTGCAATGCTAATGTGTCTGGGTGCTATTGTTGTTCAGTGTGGCGGAGTTGCAACAGTAATTTCTTTTCTTTAAATGTATTCCACTGTAATGCATGCTGCACCAGAGAGGGCATGTTGCCAGGGTCTATCGCTTTCCCCTTCTTATCCACTCATTTCTTCCTTCTTGTCACTCTCTTCTAGATTCTGTATCCCACCGGGTGCTAATGTGGAAGTTGTCTAGTTGGTATGTTTGAGATCCAGGTATGCCGTGGTTGGGATGTGGTATAAGGGGTGGGGGGTAATGTTGTTAGTGAGATTTGTTTGGGGGTAGGGATAGCTTGGGGATGTAAGAGTTTTTGTTTATTGTAATGTCACACACTGCCGTATTATGTTTATCTATGCTGCAAAAGTTTATTCTCTATTCTAGTGGTGTTGGATGGCTGGGTGCTCTCCAGGCCTTGCTCTGGTAGTGCTTGGGGATGGCTACTGCTCTGACCCTGTGTTGGGTATCATTACATGGTGGCTAAACTAACTGGACAGGGACCCCTCCGTTGCTTAATCTGGAATGTTCGGGTCCTCAACGACAAAATTAAGAGGTGTTTGGTTATGTCCCAGCTCAAGAAATATGAGGTGGATGCTTTCCGCCTCTGACTTACTGAAACCCATTTGATGGGTGGTAAACTGTTAGCTCTTAAAATAGCCGTGAGAGGGATGGGCATATCTTGTAGTCCATGTTTCTAACTCTCGGGGTGTATCCCTGCCCATCTGAAATTGAAGCAAGTTTGTGCTGGACATTGTTCAATCGGACCCATTGAGCCAGCAGGTTATTTGTTAGAGATGCTTTTAATTCTGTCCCAATGACTCTCCTGGGAGTTTACACTCTGCCTCCTTACAATGGGGACATTCTTAAAAAATGTAGTGACTTTATGTCTTTAAGCCCAGACACTCTGCTAATATGCCTAAGGGATTTTAATATGGTACTTGACAATTGTTTAGATAGGTGGCGGGAATCTGGAGGGTCTGCTTTCTGTGGAAAAAACAAGTTTGCCCAATTGGTGAATGAGATGAGGCTGGCAGACACTTGGCACCTTAAACCAGCAAAGGAGTATCAATTTTGCTGCATCTTGGTCTCTTACCATGCATTTTCCAGGATAGATTTAGGCCTTATTGCTAGACGATTGGTGCCGACATAAGTGGATGCAAGCTTCTTGTCTAGGGGGATATCGGACCATTGCCCACTGGTTCTCACTATTAATGCTCATTGCCTGAGGGGGCCCATTTTCTGAAAATTCAACCCCTTCTGGTTAACATTACTGGGTGGCCGTTCTGATTTGGTGGCCCAGTGGGAGGGGTACTTTGCCGAAACTCAACATTCAGTAGGACCCCCCCACTCTATGGGATGCCTTAAATGCGTTTCTGCAGGGATCCCGCATCATTGCAGTCAACTCCTATAAGCATGGGTCCAGACTAAGGGGTGAGGAGCTGGAGAAGGAGTGTCACCACTTATGTTTTCTCCCGTGAAGAAGCTGAATTAGGTGGCTTGTTGCCCAGAGGGAGTGGTCGGATTATCTCTTGGCCAGTCTAAGCGTTGGCTTCTTTTTATTAAGCATGTACAGTACTTTGAGGCTGATAAATGTGGTAGGTTTTTGGCATATTTGGCTAGATCTGAACAGACGGCTGCTGTGGTTGAGGGAATTAGGCATGTTGCGGGATGTATCAGAACCTCGATTCTGGAGATAGCTGATGTTTTCTATGATTATCTCAACACTACGTATTCTTCCAAGGTGACCTATACTGACTCTGGCCTGATGGCATATTTTAGAGCCGTTAAACTGCCAAGACTAAGCACTGGCCATTGAGCCATTGGCTTGTATGTTACGCGCACCCACATATACATGGACTCTGTGCTATATGCGGATGAAATGTTATTGTTCCTGTCTGACATTCAGCACTCCTTGTCAGCTCTCCTGTCTGTAGTGACTGCGTTTGGGTCATTCTCAGGACTTCGGGTTAACTGGGATAAGACTAATATATCTCCGCTCTTGTGACCCTGCCCGACTTATCTGTCTCCCATATCCCCCTGCAATGGACTTCTAAATTTAAGTACTTGGGTGTCCCAATATCTCAAATATAATATTCAGTCTCAAATTGACTATTTGAAAGGTAGGATGCATTCCTGTAAGCAGCTGCCACTCACAGTCACGGGGCATATAAACCTCATTAAGATGCTTGTGTAGTCAAAATTATTGTATGTCCTGCAGCAGTTGACTGTCTATGCTCCCGGAGCCGTTTCTCATAAGATAGATCATTACATCACATCCTTGGTGTGAACAGACAAGAGGCCTCATGTTAAGCTCACCACCTTGTGCAGATCTAGGAAAACGGGTGGACTTGCCCTCCCAAATCTCCGATTATACTACTATGCCTAGGCAGCACAGTGGCCCAGTGGTTAGCACTTCTGCCTCACAGCACTGGGGTCATGAGTTCAATTCCCGACCATGGCCGTATCTGTGTGGAGTTTGTATGTTCTCCCTGTGTTTGCGTGGGTTTCCTCCGGGTGCTCCGGTTTCCTCCCACACTCCAAAAACAT
Source organism: Mixophyes fleayi (assembly GCF_038048845.1). Classification (NCBI taxonomy): domain Eukaryota; kingdom Metazoa; phylum Chordata; class Amphibia; order Anura; family Limnodynastidae; genus Mixophyes; species Mixophyes fleayi. The sequence continues at coordinate 78,729,529 of NC_134412.1, forward strand.
ACTGGTAGGTTAATTGGCTGCTATCAAAAAATGACCCTAGTCTCTGTCTCTCTGTCTCCCTGTCTGTTATCTCCCTCTGTGTGTGTGTGTGTGTGTGTGTGTGTGTGTGTGTGTGTGTCTATAGTAGGGAATTTAGACTGTAAGCTCCAATGGGGCAGGGACTGATGTGAATGAGTTCTCTGTACAGCGCTGCGGAATTAGTGGCGCTATATAAATAAATGATTATGATGATGATGATATGCCTATGGATTGAGCGGCTGCTTGGTGCAGGTTTGGGGTCTGCTATCTGGGTCAGCTATATGAGGAGGGACTCTCCGATCCTTTGACCAACTCAGGATAGCGCATGGTATTCTTTGAACTTACTTTTACAGATACCTACAAATTTGACATCCCCTTACTTTTCAATTCAGATATTCTTCTCCACAGCTGGTGTATAATCCTTTCCGGCTTCTGCTGCTAGGCCTCGGACCCCGCCACCTTGTCTCCTCAATTTACTCATATCTACTAGAGGGGCTTAGTGCTGGTGGTCTCCCCAGGCTGCCTACTGGCTGGGAGACGGATCTGGGGGTGTTGGATGATAGGGACTAGGGTAGAGCCCTTGAGATTGCTTTTAAGGTCACTGCGTCTGCAAGATTTAAACAGATTCAGGTTTTCCTCTTGGATAGGGCTTACCTCACTCCCGCTCCTCTCTCCAAACTGGGTGGTGGCCTGTCCTAAATGTGGGAGCCAACAGGGCACCTTTTGGCATTTGTTGTGGGATTGCCCCAGGGTGGCTACATTCTGGGGTGAAGTTACGGACTGTATAATGAAATATATATAATGGGCCTCTACCGGCCTGGGCCTGGCCGGTAGAATGCATAAACTGATTTGACAGTTATTGTCCACTCTGTTTATGCTGGATAAAGTCATTATTGTCAGGAAGTGGATGGCACGAGAGCGCCCGACCCTTAGGGAATAGATCGACCTGGTCAATGACACAATCGGCCACTAAAAATTCATGTATACGAGCCGTAACAAGTTAGATAAATATGAGAAGATCTGGTATTGCTGGCAGAAATCCCCATTTGTTACTGAGGAATTGTGAGAGTTGGATTGTTCCTGATAGAAAAGACTGCCTAGGGGGGCGCCTAGGACCACCTGTAATAAATTCTCATAATTCATCATTCTCATGTGGTCTGTTCTCCCTGGAGGGCAACTCCAACACTGCAGAATATGTGTGATCCTAAAGGGTTTACTCAATATTTACTAACTATGAGATATTATCCCTTAAATATATTTGCACTTAGTTGTTTCTTTTATGTACACTGTTTAACTGTGTGACACTCTGATACCCCTGTGTGGGTGGCACTGTGTGACTGCTATAAAAGTTCATAAAAAACAAAACAAAAGAAAAGTTGTTTGATTTAAACAATTGTACATTTAATGTATACGATAAAAAAAACAATATAGTCAAATATCTCATGCAATTTGCAGATCGAAAACAGCCACTTATCCAAGAAATTATAAATAGAAGCTATGAACAGCATTATTATACACAATCAAATAGTCTAAAAATTGCAGTACCCACTCACGAAGACATAAAAGTCTACAAATGTAGCAGCAGGATTCTGTAATGCAAAAAGTTCACTGACAAACAGTAAATACATCTATACTAATACATAAAAGCATAGATTATGAGGAATTATCAGCATACAATGACAAATTTATTAAGCCGAATCAGAATAGTAACAAGAAATAGCTATTAGAACAAGCTGCCCACAAATATGAACCACCATAACAAAAACACATTCTTATGCACATAAGCAGTACAAAAAAAAACTCAATGGAGGAAAAAAAAAGTCAGAATCAATCTATGAACGAGAGGATGAACCTTTTCAACCTTAGCTTAGCAGCTAGAATGGACTGTCATCTTAGACATGTTTGACTATAAAAGAAACCATGAGACTACTCTCTGAAGAGGAAATATACCAACCACTTAATTTGAAAAGATAAAGAACACAACCAATTATTCACCCACAACCCAAGAATGCTGTTATTCTGTTACTTAACCAAAATCCACAAACATCAAACCATACACCCATACAGCACAATAATATTCTGGGTTCCTTCTTTCACCTTTCTGTATACATTGACAAATTCCTACAACCACTAGCCATAAATCAAACCAGTTACTTACACGATGCCACACAAGTGTTGAGTCTATTATGAATGATAAACAAAACACTAAAACACTTTCACACTTACAAGATGTGATGTTAAATCACTATAGCTCTGCATAAACCATCAACTCCTTTTACTATAGAATACCAGGAATAGCATGTTTATGGCAGTATAGGAAGAGAACAAAATTTTGAATAATAATCCACACAGCCTAGATATAATACTCTGGTATCAATATATTGACAACATTATCATCATCTGTAAGGGAACAAATGACAACGTCAATTGAATCGGTGGTAGTCATTATCCCGATGATGGAAACGCTGACATCGGATACCCCGACGTGATGAGACCAAAGGTGTAATTGCCGACAGAGTGGTAATAGTGACAGCTTCAAAAAGAGGCATCAAACAATTCAAACGAATGAAGATCAGCCTACAATGACATCACTTTCAAGTGCCACAGTAGGATTCACGATGCTGAGTTGCTAATTTAAGGTGGCGCTGGCTGTACAATGTTCTAGGTTTTGTAAAGAACATTGTACAGCCAACGCCTTCTTAAATTAGCTTAACATCGCAAATCAAACTGTGGCATCATGGCAGGGTATCCAATGTTGGCGTTTCCATCATCGGAATATGGTACAAAACCCAATTAAGTACATCAACACAAACAATTTAAACTTAGAATTCATTAGTGATGCAAGCAAAGAAAAGATCAAAACTGCCCAGACTAAAACCTACCACAAACCCTTCATTTACATCACCGGCAATAGTGATCATCATTAAATCTGGTTAGACAGCTTGCCATGTGGTCAATTCAAAAGACTTAAAAGAAACTGCACTGTGTTACGAGCCGCCCCGACGGTGGATTGTCTTACTCCATTTCAGTGTATCCCAGCTATCGCTCCGACAGCCAGGACATCACTTCCGTCCCCTCGTCTTGGCTGTCTCCATGGATGCCCAGTAGCGCTTGGCAAATCTGGCAGACAGGTGGATGCACACGTGACTCCCTTTGTACACAGCCTCCTGTGGTAATTAAGGAGTGCTGCACCAATCAATTAAGCAGCCCCTGAGGCTTATTATGATGCTGTCTCCTCCTGTCCCCTGATCCCCTGATCCCCCTGTGTTTTTCCAGGCAGGAAATGCTTAGTCTCCCTGTCAGTTATAGAGTCCTGTGTCCTGCATGTGTTACTAACTTGCACTGTGACTTTCCTTGTTATTCCTGTGGATACTCTACTAAACTTCTCTTAGACCTCTGTGGTGACCCTCTGCCTATTTACGGATTTCGCTTCTGTTTCTGATTGCCCTGACCTTTGGCTTGTACGTCAAACCTCCCTACTCGCTGCTAACCCTGACCATTCCACCTGTTTCTGACCTCACTGCCTTTTACAGACCCCTGATACCACCTCCTATTCACTCAGCAAATACTGGCTGATGCTTCTCAAAGATGAAACCTTTAAACCTTAAATACCTATTCCAAATCAAATCCAAACTAGTCTACACAATAGCAGCTATCCTCAACAAAATCAAGGCTTCTTCCACCGCATCTCATGCAGGACTGTAAGAATGAAGCAATTCAAATCACCAAACAAACAAAATAAATACTCTTCAGCATAACCACAGAAAATCACAGAATTAATTAGAAAATCTCCTGTGGAACCAAAGAAGTGGTGGGACTATTAGAATGCCCTTGTGGTAAAAAAAGGACATAGGACACGTTATAAGAACCAATTATTTATAGTTATGTACTTAATTATCATATCTTAACAACTTACATTTGTATTTAACATTATAACATCTGTTAATTACTGCATAATCATGTTTAATAGTAGATCTCTAATTTTTAATTGAGGACAACCCCTGCTATAATTAACACATTTCAAAATTCAATGTACACCCACAATCATTCACTGCAAGCCAAGGACTGCACATCACTTTGCACTGGTCAATTGCTATTTCACTGTAGGTATTTATGTTGCTTTGTACTAAATAATTTCTATTGTACCCATACAAATATTCCTGCCACTTCATTTTCCACTAAACTGGAGGTGGACTGCCCAGGAATCAGGAAGTCCAACACAGATGACCAACAACTGCAGCAATTTCCAGAAAACAAAGTCAAAGACCGCAGCTCCCATTACATTCGGGTCCTTTTATAATCAGGGTCTACAAGGGACATAGAAATTTATAAAATCATCTCATTATTGTAAAGCAGTTCTGTAGAGACTTGTCAGCTAGAATAGTTTGCTGACCAATTGATTTTAATTTCAATCTTTAACAGACTTTACATGGACTAGTGGCTACTGGTTGTCGTTAAAGCATTGCATATATAATAGTACTAGACAGTATATACATACTGAGTTAGCCATCATTCTAAACTAAGTACTATATTTATTTAGTGGAGGAAAACAGTGTGCTTTTGCTCTCTGACTATTAGCAGCATAATTAAAAAAAAACTAATAGATTTATTTTGTTTTAAAAATTTATAGTGAAAGTAATCTTTTTTGGGGCAGTGACAGCTAAAATAATTTTGAAAAATAATGGGTGCTTGCGTGTGAATTTCAGCAGCAGTGAAAAAGGCTATATATTATTAGATTCTAATCTTTTCTATTTTGCAGTATTTGTCAGTTTTAAAAGACTGATTCAATGACATCCTTAACAGGGGAGGGCTGGACCTGGGGGGCAGGGGTCCGCTCTGTCTAACGGCTGTTCGGGCCGCTTTCCCCCCTGTGGATGCAATACTGGCCGAATACTACCGTCGGCCGCATCACTTGTCAGGCGATGCGGCTGCGTCATGTGATGCAGACACCTGTGCGCCCCCCGGGCTGCAACCTGCCAGCCCGCGCCTGATCCTTAATAAAAAGTGTGTTTGCGTGGAAGGGTTTTTCTGGGCTTTTCGACATTCAGCGACCACATGTAGAACATTGCAGCAGCTGCAAAAAAAATGTCATATGCTATGCCACCGACTGAAGCAAGTCCATTGGACAAATTAAACAACAACAATAATTTAATGTAAGGTGCAAGAGATATAAATGTTGAAATGCTATGCACACACTAAATTTGAAACATTAGACAGCATGCATCATGGAGAGTGAAGAGGCAGTAACAATCAGGTCATTAGATGTACAGAGGCGTCAGTAGATATTTAGACAAGTAGATACCCAATTGTAAAGAGCTACCTAGTTTCCTGTTACTATGTAAATAAATGAGGATGCTGAGTGACAAAGGCAGCCTGCACCCATACTGAAAACCTTCAAAGACTATGCACACAATATAATACATTGCCAGAGTATTCATCAGTAGCCAAGAGCTGGGCTTTACTTACATTGCCACTATATAAATAAATGAAGATGCTGAGAAACAAACTTCAAAGACTATGTAGAAAATACATTTTTTGATGGACAGAGCATTCATCAGCAGACAAGAGCATTGTTTTACTTATCTGCTATATGCTGTAATGCTGCCCTTCTGAATCAAACCAGCCCTATCCTTATGGGGAGGGAGGGCAATAAGATTATACCCCCCGGGGAAGCTTCGTCCAACCACAGGGTAAAGGGTACTGCCCGAGACTTGCAGCAGAAGTGGTCCCCAAGAAGGGGTGTACTTACTCTGATGCCAGGGCAACCGGGACACCTCACACTGCCACTGTGTCCTGGCTAGAAACAGACAGCCGGGGTGTGCGGCTGTAATTAAATTATTGCTGAGTGGACTTGGGGGGCGTGCTCTTGGCCCCATTTCTCCTATCACCGTGCTATTGGTTCATGCTCATAATCTTTTACTACGTTAAGTCCTGGGGGCATCTGAGTAACTGTAAGTGCATCCAAATCTATGGGAAAGGCGGCTGTTATAGATAAAGACCTCTCCTGCTAGTTATAAAAACTTATGACAGTTACTAGAGAGCTGTAACATTGCAAAGGATTATATCTTGGGACCAGTGATGTCATGGCAATCTTCCACTGTTTGGTTGTGCTATTAGTTGTTAGCGGACTCGCAATGCTCTCTCTGCCACCATTTTTGTTTAAATAAAAACTGTGAACTTTTGCCAAATTTACATTGTTGTCTGTGTGGCTATTTCTTTATCCAATTACAGTAATAGTAAGTCTGAACTTGCAAAGGAAGTTTGGGTGTAATGAAAGGGAGATATCAACACTATGCAGTTTATTATTTTTTTAATTGAATTTTTAATGTAATGATGGCAAAATTACAAAATCCCTCATTAAGCAGGTTGCTGCAGACCTTTGGCCAAAACTGGGACAGTTGTGTAGAGTTCATTGTAAAATTAACTGGAAATGAATGTTATAAATAGTAATAAAAGAGCAAAAACTGCTGAAAATTACATTATTTTACCTATTTTTCACAAGTTTTAATTATATCCAGATCCAAAACTTTTTGTGATTTTTTTGGGCAAAACCGGCAGCAAAGCTGAAACACGAACGCAGTTTAGAATCGAAACCTGTTCCAAAACCGAAACACGAGGGTCAACGCACATCTCTAATCATTTATTATACTTTACCATCTATTTATATATTATACCATATACCATATATTATACCAGGGGTGGGCAAACCTGTCCTCAAGGGCCATATCCAATTCATGTTTTTAGGATTTCTTTAATCATGTACAGCTGAGTTAATCTATTTGGCTGGGTCAGTAATTATCCCACCTGTTTCTACAGACAGAAATCCTAAAAACATGAACTGGATATGGCCCTTGAGGACAGGTTTGCCCACCCCTGTATTATACCATTCACACCGCCAAACTCACACACGTTTACACAGCAAACCAAATCACTGCACAGTTATTCAGCTTGGATTATAACATTCCCGATTATTTTTTGGTCTGAACTTCACCCATTCACCTGCTCTTTTTCTGTACAGATTACCTAATTATACTATACTCCTAATGCTATACTATAGTTACTATAGAGGAATAAACACTCTCCTAGAGCATGCATATATTTCAGTGTATATGTGCAGAAATGACATGAAGATCCGAAGAAATATGTGTTCCAAGCCCACTTTGTGTTCCTTTAAATACTGAATGTCCAAGTCCCAATTTATTTCCAAAGAACCGTCTTCCATAATCTATTTTTTTTATTCTTATATAAACGTAGCGTTACAGCAGAGAAAAAAATCTTGTTTAAAAGTATAAAAAAATGCTTTTGTTCTTTTTTTCTCAAGAGTTTAATGGGATACGGATTTTATCGATTATTTAATTTTATTTTAGTTGGATGCCATAAGAAAGGAGAAAAACATATCCCTAAGTTGGACACTTATTATATTCGCTCAAGTACATGTGAACTAATTGAGACAACATTGACTTTTATATAATAAAAAAATATTTAATGGTTATATCAATTTTATATATTAAGGTCTGACTATGAAGATTTATTAAAGTAATTTAGTTTGCAGCCAGGAACGTGCTTGTTTGTATTAAAGTGATCCCACTGCAATTTATAAATACAATTAGAGGATTATGGAGTTAACAGCCTTTGTTATAAGAGTTTAAATGGGAATAGAATACTGGTATGTTATGAATAGTGTGACGAAAATATAACATACCAATTTAGTGTACCATTGCTGAGACAGTGCTGCCAATTATGATATAAATTAAAGTAATCTGTTATTAATATGAGGGTTATAAAACCCAGCAACCTTAATTAGAGCCAGTAGATGTTTCACGTTCAACTAGACACAGTGCAGTAAATAGATACTTATAAGTACCACAACATTCAAAATACACAGTATACACACTAAAAAATTACTTGTCTGCAGACCAGTATGTTGGCCTAACATGTTTCAACTGGGTGGTCTTTTGCAAAGTGCCTTTGAAGACCATATACACTGTATGAAGCATATTGAAGAAAAATTTTTTAATCTAGACTATAGATGCATAACAGAAGCCCCAATATCATCACTTTTGTTTTCACAATTTTGTTTGCTTATACTAGTAAAAAAAAATCACTATACTAAAGTAAAAATGAAAATAATAATGTAAAATACTATAGCTTGAATCAATAGTGGTAATCAAATAACATACATTTTTATTCATCACAAACACAATAAAATAAAAATGTAATCAAGGACCCTTATTAAACGTAATTCAATCACTGATAAATCGAGACTATATCCTATTACATAGTCTAATGATAGGATATTCTGTTATAACAATTTATATCTAAGCGCAGTAGGAGGGGTTCTGCTGCCACCACTAGGCTCCCTCTAAAACCGCTACCTTCTGGGTAACTTTATTGCTAGTGTACCCCCTTGCTGGGCACCTGGGCCGGTACACCTAACCTCTTCATTTAGTTCAGGGATGGTATGGATGGTCTCTCACAATGGCCAGAGCTGCAGGGTAGTGGTACTAGATGCTGGTACTAGATGCTGGGTCCAAACCTCAGGACAGTGGATAATGGTTTAGAATGGTCTAATCTATAGATCACAGGAATTGCAACTGGTAAGTAGGCGTCAAAGCAGGATCTTGAAGCAGTGATGTTTTATTAGCTCAAGTAGTCCTTACAAGGACAGTTACATGCTAGTTTGAGGTACTAGCGAACTCCAGAAACTCAGATGGTATAATACAAAACATGGTCAAGCAGGGTTTTATTTATACAATTTTTGACACATAACCTGGCAGGAGGTAATCCAGTCTCCTGCCCCTTTAACCAATCCAGGCTGGTTTATGCAGCCTGCACATGAATCAGCCTGGAGGAGTTAACACCTTTTTACATTGCTGCTAGTGGCAGGGGGGAGTGTACTCTCCCCCTGTCCATGAGCTGCCAGGGAGAGGGGTGCTCAGCCTCCTCTTCTCTCTGGTGCCAGACAGTGAACTGCGAGAGTTTTATCTTTTAAATCTCCCGCCTAAAAAAATTCCAGGGACTCTTCACCAGGGGCCCACTCTCCCCCATGGGCTCCTCACTTGAATCCAGGAGATACATTATAGAATAATAAAACATAATAAACAACATGTCACGATCACAATGAACTTGATGGTAGCTGCTTACCAGTAGTTAGCGTAATTGGGCAAAAGAGGTGCGGAGTCTAAAATGCCCCTGGTATCTCCAGGGACCCCCACAAGGAAGTATGGGCTTAGCAGCGTGGGACGTGCAGGTCGCGGCCCTCAATGTCAGTCACTGGTGGGGTAGTAGGTGAACAGAATGATCAGACAAACCAGGTCGGTACCAAGAAGACGAACTGGGGCCAAATCAGAAACCAAAGGGAAAGTCAGGAACAAGCCAAATGTTGAACCGGGGAGTCAGAATGAAGCCAATTCAGAATCCATGAAAATGGTCAGGAAAGCAGGGTTCAAGTCAGGAAATCAATAGAGCAGAATCAAGATCCAGAAGGGTAGTCAAAACTAGCCAAGGTCAAATCCGGGAATCAAATATACAAGAAAAATAATTCTGGAGTAGGATCCCAAATAGACCCAATGCTCTGGCACCCAATGGGTATATTAGAATCAGCGGTCAGTGACATCACTGACCGCCGATGGGGGAAATGAGAATTCCGTTGACAAGCAACGGGACATGCATGCGAAGACCGGCAACAGGAAGCCGGGGGATTGTGTCCCGCTGTTAGGCGTGCCCGGCTGCGAGAAGTTGGCCGTCCCTGGACTATTTAGGTTGCTGGTTGTTAGATTTATTAGTAGAAACCTATTATCAGGACACTTGTGTTAATGTAATTAGAGATGTTCACTAACCCCCTTGTTCTGGTTTTGGTTTTGGATCTGGATTAAGTTTGTTTTTGGTTTTGGCAAAACCGCCCTTGCGTGTTTTGGATCCCTATTTTTTTTTTCTTAAATCCCTATTTTTTTTTGCTAAAATCACGTAAGTTTGCTTTTTTACCCCTACAATATTATTAACCTCAATAACACTAATGCTGGATGCTAAGCGACTGAGCATTGACACATACACACGGCAGTTCATAGCACATCTAAGAAACATTGTCACACAGCAGTGGCAGAAAAGAAAAGTGGTGCACGATGGAATTGTCCTTGGATCATGAAATCAGTTATCGGTCCTCCCGTTCCTTGGATAACTGTGGTAATTCTACAGCTAATACATGGTGACGAGCACTGATTCCCCCCCCCCCCACCTGGATGCCTGCTTTTATCAGACCCAGACCAATCCAGGCTGCCTGACAATGCACTAAAAAGAGCCATTGTTATTCACAGCAAAAAGCCAGTTCATCACTGAGCTTCAAATCAGCCCCAATTCCCCAAAAATTATAATATAGTTAGGTACCTTTGATGTAAAGTGCAGATTACAAACGCTTTGTGCAATACTAATGAAACAGCAGCAAAGTGGAAGGCAATAGATATACACGTCTAATTAGACATCCATGCTTACATTACTGTGGCTTTACAAACGCTACAAATGGCTAGACAACTGTTGACAGGATTTGGGTAAAAATAATTCCACACATAAGAGGTGGATTTTTTGGTCTTATGCCCAGGCATGACAATGGCCTTCTTCACGTGCAAGAACTGCTTCCACTGGGGCAGGACTTACACAAACAACATAATCCTCATCAACATCCTCATTAACGCCCTCGTCAGCTACACAAATCTACCCTTCATCCTGTTGCAATTCCAAAGCGGCATCTTCAATTTGTGTATCACCGGCTACACTTGTGCTGTCTATGCACACATCTGCAGAAATGCTGAAAGGGGCCTTCTTTATGGGTACACTATCAGAAAGGTCAGGATAACACATAGCACTCGTGGATAGACTCTCCTCGGGGATTTGTGTCATTTCTGAATCTGAACATACATTTTCCTCTAATGCCTTTCTGTTTTCTTCCAGTTTGGCTTTTACACGTAAAAGTATTTGGACACCACTTTTGGAGTCCGAATGACAAGGTCTTGCTTGGTCATGACTGACCTTAGAAGAAGATGCCTCAGTGACAGTTGCAGAACTTGCACTCAAAGAGAAAGGCGAAGGCCTCATTCTTTCCTTGCCTCTGCGTGTGTAGAATGGCATGTTGGCAATTTTATTTTTTTCTGCAGAAAACTTTGCCTGGATTACAGGTCTTTTTTTCTTGACCAAGGTAAAAGGTGTTTTTTTACATTTTTGTTTCCCTGACTTAAAAACACTATGCACTTTAACATAGGCTTTAGCAGGGGATTACCATCATCATGACTGGTGCCAGCAACTGCTTGGTGCTCTTGGTCTTCTGTGTACTGGTGTGAATCCATTTTGATAACACAGTACAAAGTGACTGCAGATTAATAACAACACTGTCAGCCCTATTATTTGTATTTCAGCAATGGCAATTAGAAATGGAGCAATGGACCTCTCCTCTTTGTGTGTTACCTATATAACACCATACAATTTGACTGCAGATTTAAAAGACCAAGAATGGCAGCCCTATTATTTGTATTTCAGCAATGTCAATTAGCAATGGAGCAGTGGAGCTCTCCTGAATGTGAATCACTGGAGACTTTGAAGAACACTGCTACCCCTCCTCTTTCTTTTCTACCTATAACTCTGCCCAACTGCACTAGAGACTGCCAATAACTATGCTACCCCTTCTGTGTCCTCTGTGAAATGGCACTGGATCCCCATGGAGGGTGGTACTTATAGAATCCAAAACTCGCGAGATCCAAGATCAAACGACGTAGCGATGACGGTTTGCCTCGCTTTCAATTCCGAGGGTGCGCAAAAGTACCAAGCCGACTTGGCACTCGGATCTGCTAAGTTCGGGTGTGTTCGGTTATCGGGAACCGAGCCTAAGCATCTCTATATGTAATAGGTGTCCGCGGCATTTATAGTAGATGTTACATGACAAGAAGCTTCTAGACAACCAATTTGTTGGTATTATTTTCAGAACTTATAGTAACAGATGATATATGTATATACAGTTGCTCACAGTTGATACTGACTGCAACAGACAGGCAGTATGACAAACTTATGCAGTTAATGTACTTAACTCTATTATAGTACATTCATATAAGCACTCTCTCGGATTGTCTGGGAGATTCCCAAATTCTGGGTAGGTCTCCTGGGAGAGCAGGTAAGTCTCCTGCATCCTGCCCATAGGGTGTCAAAATGACGCGATTTGTGGGGAATCGTGTCATTTTGGCCACGTCCCTGCAACAAAATGATGATTTTGCCGCGGGAGGGCAAAATGACGCATATTGCCATGCCCTTTCCCACCCTCCCACCTCAGCCCCTCCCCAGGATCTCCCGGATGCCAGCTACATAAAGTTTGCAAGTATCGGTAAGCATGTATTGTGGGCAATGTCAGCAAACAGGTTGCTCATATATATTTTGTGTCTCTGGTCACTTAATATATCTATATATAAGTAAGCTTAACACAAAAAGGATGCAGCTCCAGTTTTAACATCTTTACAGTTCAACTGTCACTGGAAGAACAGCTGAGTGTCGAATTTCTTGTCTGTGCATGCTCAGTAGAGCGATGCAGACGGCTGGAGGCTGCCCCATTTCCTGTCCTTACTAGATCACAGGAGACACCACTACCAAGATGGGATGCAGAGCGCAGCGCTGAATATTAACAAGATTTAAATTTGACTTTTGCACAACAAATTAGATTTAGCTTAGGGACCTATTTAGATTCTTGATGTTCAAAAAATGCTAACATCGCTTGGGACGTATATACCTTGAGACAAATTTGTTTGTAAAAGCATTGCAATTATTATGTTGAAATTCTGAAACAGTTAATTAATAGACTGTGAAAACAGACTGACAAGGAAGATAAGTAGATAATGAAACGGGTTTGTAAAGTATTGCATATAAACAACAATTACACACACATTTCCCCTCCCAAAGAAAAGGAAACATAGCAAACGGCACATTAAAGGACAAAATTGCTAAAACTACTTCGTAGTGGTCTAATGTTTTACCACTAGTCATAATACTCATGGGATACACACCCTCCAGATTTACAGGGCTGTTCCTACTAAATATTATTGGAGAGATCAGTGATGCAGCGAGCACAAACAGTTTTTCAATAAATAAATTGGCTTGCAATAAATGCAATTTCCTACCGGAAAAAAAATCACATTTTTCAAGGGGGGTGCTGGAAGGTATTTTGAGATTCAATGGGGAGCCGATCTATAAATCAGTTAAAAACTGCTGGATTAGATGGTGCAAATCAAATTATTGTAAGATTGGGCCAAAGTGTTGAAATGTCATTAATCGCATAATTTTATCAGTCCTTTTTGCCACCTAAATTTACTATCATTTTGTGTTTGAGTAGGTGGCTGTAATAGCCACAATGGATGCTTGGATCCCCATCACCGATTGCCTATATTTGACAAAGCTAAGTTGTTCGGGTGAGATAATACAAGGCAGGAGAGTTTGTAATCTCTTTGCCATTATTTTGGTGAGGATTTTAAAGTCCTGATTGAGGGTAAATCGGCTTATATGAATGATTGCAGAGAAGCCATAACCGAGTGCTGTTAAGAGATTGGAGAAGAGCTACAATATTGTTTTTGTCCACACAAGAAGGATTATCTCTATATCCAGTAATTTGACAGTTACTTCAGTATAATATTTGTTATGTATTGTCCTAACATTCCTGGTTAAACAAGGGGATACTACTATTAAACATTAGCCAACTCAAAACTTAAAGATTGGAATGTTGAAAAGAGTAGAGCACTCCAATCCACTAGTGTTCAGTATAATTATCAAATTTATGAATTGCACTGTCTACGTCAACTGTGTTATCAATGTCTATATGTGTCTTATTTCATAGTGTGTGTGTTTGTATGTGCGTATATCACAAATTATATTGCAATTCCCTTCTAGATTAGTTCAGCTCCTATCAACAAAGCACATGGCCTAATGGTGGCCATCTTTAACAAAGCACATGGCCCACTGGTGGCCATCTTGTCTATTGCCTGCACACGAACTTGTCATGAAAACAGACCCACAGCTCAATCCTAACTGCCGGTGCTATGTAAACACGACTCCCATCAGACCAGTCATGTATATGGATTCAGCACACAGTATTCTAAACGCATGTCTTTTGCATTAATAATCTGTAAAACAATTACAGTATAACATTGATCCTAAATACACACAAACATGTAACACACATATTACACAAACAATACAGTATTAAACTATACAACCAGTATTAGAAATATTGATAATGAATCTCCAATAATACAGTATAGTACTTACAAGTCCACAGCACATAGTGTCCCTTTGTCTAGCAGAATGTTTACACAAACTCCAACAGTAACAGCATACAGCATTCTATGGGTTCAGCAATATTAGCGCTAAATCTCCAATAAGATAGTACAGTACTTGCCAACTTTCCCGGAATGTCCGGGAGACTCCCGGATTCCAGGTAGGTCTCCCGGAATTCCGGGAGAGTATGGCAGCCTAACGCATCTGCCCATTTCTTTTTGAAGTGGCTGAATTAGATGAAAAATGGCGCGATTCTCAGGGAATCGCGGCATTTGGGGCCAAAATTGTGTGATTTGCAGAACCACGCCCCCGGAACGTCCACCTCCCCAGGCAGCTCCTGAATGCTGACTTAAGAAATTCGGCAACTATGACTTACAAGTCCACAGCACACAGTGTCCCCTTTAACATCATTTTGTGGGGTAGGGCGAGGGAAATGTCTACACAAGCACAAGCTCTATTTGTTATGAGCCGCGGTGGCTCGGCACCTCCGCGACTCACTCTGGCCCTCAGACGCTTCCCGGTCATTGTCATGACGACCGGGGCGTCACTTCCGGCTTTCGTCCCTGCCGTCGCCATGGTAACAACCGGGGCGCTCAGTACATTACCACCGCGACCCGGCCAGCTGGACAGTCGGGCGGGCGCAACATAAAAATATTAGCCCTGCTGGGCCTGATTGCCTCCTGGGTTCCTCAGCTCCTATTGGTCCTAGTATTTAAGGCAGGGAGGGCTCAGCCTCCCTGCCGGTTATAGCTTCAGTCTCTGGCTGTTGACCTGCTTCTCTGCTCCTCTGCTCTCGTGATTTTGATTGATTCTTTTGTGTATGACCCTTGGCTCGCTTACTGGACTCTGCTGGATTGCTCATGACCCTGATCTCTGCCTGTTACCTGGATACGGTGTTTGCCGCCAGCCCTGACCTCTGCCTGGACCTCACTGCCGCTGTGCGCAAAAATCAGCGGAGAAATGACCGTAGTAACGGTAAAAATGTGCAGCCATGTTGTTTTTTTAAAAAAACATCGCAGCTAATTGAATCTGCCCATAAACCCCTAAAGCACAATGTAACAATATTATTTATCACTTACTAACAATGTAACAATATACTTTCTAACCTTTCCCAAGTCATAATTTTGTGTTAAGAGATAAGATTGTGAAAGTGAAGTGAAGTGAAAAGAGGATGAATATTGAAAAATCAAGAGAGTAAAACACAGAGTTAACTGTATATCCGCAAGGCGAGCCGGACAATTGTGCAATTACTGTGCATAACACACATTATATATATATATATATATATATATATATATATATATATATATATACATACATACACGCACACACACTCATACAGTGGATACAGGCTAGTCCAACCATGTAAATACAATAAAAGCACAATGATCCCTCTGTATAACACCAGCTCAGCTTAAAACACATGCCAAACTGTCAGTATATAGAGAGTAGCATGAAATTGAATGAATATATTATTAGGCAGTTTTGTGTACTGGATGTTATTATGTGGAGGTAAATGAAGGTGGCATTATATAATAATAATATCCTGGATGGTACCCGCATCCCATCCACACAAAGCAATAAACTCAAGTTTTGTGGTCTGTTTTTTTAAAAATAACTTTCGTGTGAGCCGAGCCGTCTGCAATAAAATCTCTCTGAACATGTTGGAATCTGATAACATTGAGCCATCACACACTGCTAGTAGTAGTATAATTATGTACTTGTACATAAATCACATGAATGTATTCATGGGAACAAGATGACACAATAGAATTAATAGTTGCTAGAGGTTACTCCCCTATCCTGATCCTCTGAATTCTATATAAGAAACACAAACAATGGAAATGGAGCATATTTGGACTACAGGAATTGAAAGAAGACATGGACAACATTGGCAAGTAGTGTTTGTAGATCTGTTCCGCTTTCATCGTGTATTGTTAGATTACTGTACTTATATTTATGACTATCATTTTTATTATTTATTTATTTTATTGCTGGATGTAGGAGTTATAAAGAGGACAAAAAAACGAGAGTTGAATTTTAAAGCACTCCAGGGGGTAAATGTATGAACATGCGGGTTCTTCAACACCCGCGTGTTCAGCGGTTAAATTTCAAGCGGCGCTGCATTGTAAAGGGAAACTTCCCTTTAAAATGCAGCGCCGCCTGAAATTTAATCGCCGAACACGCTGAACACGCGGGTGTTGAAGAACCCGCATGTTCATACATTTACCCCCAGGTCTAGAGGGGTTACCATCAATGAATAAAACAAAAACTTTATTAGATACTATTAAAATGTTATCAACCAGAAGAAAATAATTGGCAAATGTATATAAAATATCAAGATGTGAGAAAAGTAGGAAAAAGGTGATTAAAATGTACACCCTGTGGTGGGACTGTTCTCAGTCTCAGAAATTAGACTTCACATAGGTTGGACTAGCTGAGATATTATTGTGGAATTATTAATATGTGGTCCTATGTAAGTAGTAGTTCATATATGTCCCACAATTTGAGCTTCATATAACTTGGACCAAAGAGGAGTATTTCTTATATTGGAATTGTTAACTCCTTATTTTTTTGTGGTCCTATTAAGACATTAATATACATAGGCCAAGTATAGATATTATATGTTAGGTATTATACCTAATATTAGTCATGCTTGCGTCCAAACAGTTATGTATGTTATATATTGAGTTGTTAAAGATATCCTTGTAATGCTAATTGGTCTCATAGACTACCGATGGTAATTCTATTGTACTGTATGATATAAGTGTGAACCATATGTTCATCAATATTACCCATCAGTATCAAAGAGATATTCTCAGTTACTCAGATCATATTGGCTATGTCTTCATTAGTTGTATACTCCCTAAGAGATGTGCAGAGAGTAGTTATATCACTAGTGTGTCATTTAATCCTATCCACCTATATATTGAGCAGGTAGTATCATGCAGATTACCTGCCGAATTTCTGTTACACACACATACTAGATTAGCCTGCACATTCACTCATCTTAAGTTTATAAATAATAGGACATAGCTGAAATGAAAATCTAAGTAGATAGCAAAACGCTAACCAGCGGCTAATCGCAGAAAACAATCCCTACCACTTCCGGGTCTGACGTTTATCATATTAATTGGACTATTGTATTAGCTCATAATCCAATATTATATTGGTGATTCTATTGCACATTGTGGAGTATGCAGCTAGATATGCTGTAAATTACTCCATAAGGCAAAAATAAAAATAAAAATTAAACATAACTATTTGAACTTACCAAATCTCTCTTATACAGTGTCCTATACACTGTTGGTATCAATGGTGTCTACTAGAGGTACATACATGTCTATTATGTCAAAAAAAAGTATCTTCCAGTATTGTTAATTTAGAGATGCTACATCTATTAATGTTCATGTATTTAATGGTTATTAAGAAATGTTACAAGTTCTTATTATCCAAGCCTTATTTTATTATTTTCAAATTTAGTTATATTTTATTAAATTGAGTTGATACTTATCTTATCCATATTTTTTTATTTTTATTATATATTTATTGATATTTATTGTTACTTTTGATATTTTGATATTTTTATAAGTTTTTGTTTTATTCATTAATGGTAACCCCTCTAGACCTGGAGTGCTTTAAGATTCAACTCTCGCTCTTTTTTCCTCTTTATCATTACTATATGTTGAATCAAGCACCCATTCACCCCGTATAATACTAATAGTGAGGCAGGTCATAGCTTATTGTAGGGTCTCCTTTCCCCTTTTTCCCTGTTTCACATTATGGATGTGGGAATTGTAAGCTCTGTGTTCTGGTGAACACTGGTTTAGATATTGAACAGGACACAGGAACTAGTGGGAATCTCCCAGGAGAGCTATGAAAGTCTTACTAAAATTTTAAATAGCTTTGAATTTATTGTCAAAGAATATGATAAATTCTAGTGGCAGCACAAGCAAATAAATCAAATTTGTAAATTAAAAACTGTATTTATTAATAATAAAACTAAATAAAAAAGCAATTTATCAGTAATAAATTACCAATACAATATAAAATTCTGCAATAAAAATTAAAGATCAAATACAAAAATGTATCCAAGAGGATATAAACTGCAGTACATAATTTACAATGTATCCAAATATATAATGTCACACAGAAATAGTATGAAGGTAAATTGTTAATAAATCAAAAGTTCTTC
This sequence comes from Mixophyes fleayi, assembly GCF_038048845.1. Classification (NCBI taxonomy): domain Eukaryota; kingdom Metazoa; phylum Chordata; class Amphibia; order Anura; family Limnodynastidae; genus Mixophyes; species Mixophyes fleayi. The sequence goes on from NC_134412.1 coordinate 78,748,040, forward strand.
ATGAATATTAACAGCTAAAGCGTTGATGTGCATGTTAGCAAAATGAAAGTTTGTATTATTGCGGGAAAACTTACCTCGTGCCTCATTTTGCACAAATTCTAAATATAACAAACAGCAGATTAGCTGCTTAGTGAAGATGAATTGCCTTTTATTTAAAATGTATTTTTATTAGATAGCTTTTAATACACCAATTTGATTTATTTGTTTGTCGCACCACTGATCATGTTCTTTGCCTGTTTTTCTGATTATTAACTATTGTTAGAGAATCTAATTTAGATTGTATTGTCATTAGTTGATTTATTGAAGTTGAACTGCTTTATAATTAAAACCTACTTTTATTGCATACAGCTTTTAATACACCAATTTAATTTATTAGTTTATTTCTCACGACTAATGCTGATTATGTTCTTTACTGTTTTTCTGATTATTTAGGTGGGTTTGGCTATGGGCAGATTGGGCATTTGGAAAAGTTTGGATATGTGCCCAGTGATGCCACATAGGAGGCTTCTTTGTAGCATGAGCAGCTGGCACCTGGGATAGTCTCCTGTGGGGGCCTCGGGAGGGGCATCAGCATTGCTGGACCCCCTTGCCACTTGACTCCAGGCACTGCAGCGGCCGCACCTGCTGCACCCACTGTAGATCAGTATCTGCCACGGTTTTCCACGGTAGATTCGTCATTTACAGTGATAAACACTTTTTATCTCTGGTATAGGAATTCTTCCTTATTGTAGCTTTGTATATAGTATTATGCTTAACCTAATTAATATTTTTTTCTAATTAAACCAAGTTTAAGCTCATATAAAGTCCTTATCTCATGTGAATGATATGGGGAGATGGTCGGCTTGAATAAGCCTTGCTCTCCTATTTTAAATCCTATTTTGTCTGGGATGGTGCACCAACGAAAAGGCAGAACTACCACTGCAGGAAAAAGCTTCTTGCTGGATTCCATGACAACCAACAAACTTGGATAATTTATATTGTCACAGGAAGATTAGGTTTAGAAAATTAGACAGCTCTGTCCCAGAGTAAAAATAGTTAATTTAAGTTCAAACTATATGATTTCATAATGAATGTAACCAATCAGGGCTCCCCTTCCATCATTTTGAAATATTGGCACCACGGCAAACCAATCCAGGCTTACCCTGTCACCTCACAGTGTCGCGACATCCGCACGTGACATCGGGCTATATAAATCAGTGAGCGCCGCCATTTTAGGCAGTCTGTTGGCGGAGAGCGCATCAAGCAGATGTCGGAAAAAAAAAGACACCAAAGAAGAGAAAGAAGATGCTAGAGAAGACAAGAAAGATGCTGGAGAAGACAAAGAAGACGCCGGAAAGAAGAAACAAGACATTGCGCTCAAGAAAAAAAATGAAGAGTTCAACGGAGAGCGGTAAAGAACAGCGGCAGGGAGCCCTTGTAAGGGCTGAGAGCTACCCTGCCCCGAAGACGTCGTGATCAAGCGGAGGGGATCCAGAAGACCAGAAGAGGTCTGCGACTGATCCTGAGGATGGCGGCAAGACAAGGAGCGAGCGGAGGTGGGTAGCAGGAGACCCAAAACAAGTAGGGCCCTTGTGGGCAACCCCTCTAACAGGCCCCTGCCCACACCTACCCCCTATCCTTTCCTAAAACAGTGGGCATTAGGCCCCCGAGCCGCATACAGGGCACAAGGCCTGAGCAGCAGTTAGGGTAACCCACTAGGAGAAGAAGAAGAGCGCAAGGCCCATAGGCCAAATAGAGCCCTTAGGTTTAGCTGGCTGTAAGGCCTTAGACTAGGAAAGGCGCTTAGACCCTGTCTAGTTAGGGGGGCAGTAGGTCCCGTTTAGTTAGGATGGCCTTAGGCCCTGTTTAGTAAGAGAGCCTTAAGCTCTATCCGGTTACGAGAGCAGTAGGCTCAGTGTAGTTAGGGGAGCACTAGGCTCCATTTAATTAGCAGGGCCCTAGGTCCTGATATAGTGGGACCATTATTCTATTCATAGGGAGCAAAATTCTAGGCCGTTGAGGGGTAAGTACGGATCCCCTCAATTAGGTCCAAAAGGATACCAAAAGTCCTGTATTCCCTATGTGACATGCTTACTAGCCGAGGTTCCAGGCAGCGGGCAGAGGCCTGCTGTAAAGCGGGTGTCGGTGGATACTGGGAGAAAGAGTCTGGTGCATCCCATAGTCGCCCTTCAGGATCAGGTGAGTACCCGGTGCTGGGAAGGGGATTCGTGGGGTATGTGTGCCTTCTTCCATTTAGGCCCAGGTTCAGACCTACTAGAGGAGGAGAGTGCTGGATCAGTCTTGCTGCTAACAGCAACAAGATGCCAGGCATAACAAAGGACACTAGACCTGATAAGCGAACCCAAGGATCTGGGTCAAGCGTGTGACCAACATGGTGGAAGGTGTGATCCAATGTTGAAAATATAACAAAATCATATCTCTGTGCTTTAATGTAGACAGGTATGGTCACTTGAAACAAGTCACAATGGAGCTACATCACTGTACTATTAAATTCTTACCGGGCCTGTCCTGTCAACCACTTCTCTGCTGACTGCTAACTCTGAACTATGCGGGACTTGGTCTTTAGTGGTCATCGAGATCTCACCAGTAATACAGGTTGGCTTGCAAACATGAACTCCCCAAAAAAACTCAAACAGTTAATCGTGGAGGGAACAGGGGAATCCTGCTCTTAGCGTGGTTAAGCTCTTTTGATTGGAAATTTAAGGACTAATTGTTTTTCCCTCTTCTCCAGTAGGGGGCCTGAGGAGGATCCAAGCATCCGTGGCAAATGACGTGTCAGCCCTCTTGGACTTGCCGAGCCAATTATGCTCTGGTACTCTATCTACAGACAGCCTTCTACAAGCTCCAAACTCATGGGAATTCAAAGGCTTTAAAGGGGTAGTGCCAGCTCGGAAGCGGGTGTGTTGATGCAGACCTGACTACCTAGGGGTTTCGGCTACAGTGATCTGGAAGATTGATTGCTACACATCAACACAAGGCCCTCTGGTTTCAGCAAAGCTGTGAGCCTGCCAGAAGCAGGGAGACAGCAAGCAAGGACCCTACCTTGCAGAATAGGAGGAAAGAATTTTTGGTGTTGGCAGACAGAAAGTTGATCCACTGGGGCATCGGGGACTGCTGTGGAGTGAGGATTGCGGAGTACTTTGAGTTATGATGATACTCCTGGCTATTGTTAATTTACTCTGCTTTGCTAAGTGTTTGCATTTCTGAAAATAAAATCTTCCTAATTGGCTTTATTCAACTGATCTCTGTCTAAGTGATTTCCGATCCCATCGATGTACCAGGTCTTCCAGCTGGTATCTAATCTGCCCTGGGCAAACCAGCCAAGCTGAGGGCTATAAGGTCTGTTATTCTACTGGTATCTCTACATGACTTTATTATGGTGCATAGAGAGTCCCATCACAATTTTTCTATGGGGCCCAGACATTTCTAGTTTTGGCCCTTGGACAGTGTGTGCACGTGCCTAAGAGAACACAATTTGGAAAATTTATTTACAAAATATACTCAAATAAAAATTGTATTAGGTTTTCATTTTTAAGATAGATATATTTAAACACAGTCTGTCCATCTCCATTAATCTACTATACTTACATGTCCATTCCTTACCTGCAGTTGTTTTTAGCCTGGTATTCTGGGCAATGATCTGTGGGGCAAGGAGTGATCAGAACATTTTGGAGGACTGCTTTGAGGATCCTGAATATGAAGAGTTACTGGATATTGCAAAATTTGGATTGCCTTCTCCTAAGACAGTTCATCGGAAAAGCATTGTGATTGTTGGTGCGGGGATGTCCGGACTTTCTGCAGCCAAAACTCTACTAGACGCCGGTCACCGGGTAAGTTGTGGTCAGCATTTGTTTTCCTGATAAAATATAATCATATCTACCCTATATAATATTGTGAGTGTTAGAGACTCATTTACAAAGGCTGTTTTCAGGAGCCATGCTGATTTATACTGGTCATGGTCAAAGCAGCTGCACAAATGAAAGTCTGTTTAGTACGGCGCTTGGTTTCTAGGATATAGGGGAAGAATAAAGCTGGAACTGCTCTGGTAAAAGGATGATAGGAAATTGTGGGGCATATGGGAGAAAGTGAGAGGTTGTGATGATGACAGTTGTCTAAAACTATACCGGTCATTTTTCATCTACTATATATTGGGAAGACAAGTGGGACAACGGGATGTGATCTGAGAGAGGTTACGTTGGGGAATCAATAGCCATTAGATATGTCATATTACACTATGTTTTACATCCCAGGTAACCGTATTGGAAGCCAGTAACCGTGTAGGAGGTCGTGTACAAACATACAGAGACCCAGAGGGCTGGTACGCAGAGCTGGGGCCCATGCGTCTGCCAACGATTCATAGGTATCAGAAAATTTTATAGTCTCAACTAAGTTCATTTACTGGAAATGCTTGTGTGAATTAAATCAGTGGGTGGCACTGGCATGTTGTTTATAAGATATATAGATAATGATCATAATGCTGAATTGGACGGATATGCATAATTAAAACATACTCAAATCAAATGCATGTAAAAAATAGCGTATGTATGTGCACATGCTCAGTCAGACGCATCTCATGATGTGTGCAGCTCTGCACCTGCAGAGTATGTGCTAGATTTACGTCAGGTGCACATTAGATACACTTACACCCAAATCAACATATTTGTGCATTGAGAATGTTCTGTTACTGCTCCACTAATATCTCACATTAATTGCATAAGAACGCATTCACTTCATTAAATTAAATACATCTAATGTATGTTCACATAAAAAACAGATTGAAATAAAAATGTTCGTGCATCGAAAAACATTTATGAAGGTGATGATGGAAGAGTGATAGGCAACTGGCCAGTGCTAACAGTCACTATATATGCTATGCAGAGGTGGATCATTTTAAGAATCCCAGCATGTAATGATCTGATATGGATGTGCATCTGCTTATGTTTACAGGATTGTGTATGAATATATTAAGAAGTTTGATTTAAAGCTGAACCCTTTTATTTCATCGGATGAAGACAATTTCTACTTGTTCAATAATATAAGACAAGTACACAAAGACATTATTAAGACACCAAACTTGTTTGCATTTGATCTCACTACTGGGGAAGAAGGAAAATCTCCTGATGATCTGTTTACTGAAGCAATATACAAGGTACACCATTTTCTATTATTAAAATGAATGCAGATGGGGTACATAAAGTGTACTTTTTGACCCAACATTAACTGCAATTAATTCTTCTCCATCTGTACCAGTGAGCATATGATCAGAATAATTACCAACTGCTGAAGCTTTTTTTTTTGTTTTGTTTTGTTGTTGTTATACACCCTTTGCGGGAACAGTGTTACACATGGGCAAACGCAGGATGTGCAGAGGGGGTTTCCACACCACGCCACCAGTAGGCGTGACCAGCATGCATGGGGGTGTGGTTATATTAGACAGTGCTTGTCTGCTCTCCAACTCTTCCTTTCCCTATAATATACATGGGCAATGCTGCATGCACTACTGTTAGGTGCACACAGCTCTCCCTTATCAAGCAGAGCCATGTGAAGCGGGGGCAAGGTCCAGCCACCTCAATTATACAGTGTCCCAGGCTTGGGTGGGGGTTTTCAGGCACTAGGAACCCCCCCCCTCCCCTCGGTTTGCCTATGTTACACCCTACAATTAGAAAGCACACTTATGCATGCAAGGTCAGGGTAAAAAGCAACTACTTTGAGTCAGGGGCGGATCTAGAAAGATTTTCTACCCAGGGCGATTTAGGGGGGGCGATTTAGGCCCCGCCCTCTTTCTGCCTTTTAAGGCTGCCGGCGGCTGCACAGTATGTGCAGGTCCGCTCGGCAGTTTAAAACACAATCGGAGCAGCCGGGCAGCACATTGTCACTGCTGAGCGGACCTGCACATAGTGTGCAGCCGCCGCAGCAAGCCCCTGCAGGGGGGGCGATTGCCCTGATCGCCCCCCCCTGGATCCGCCACTGCTTTGTGTGCAACAAATCTGGGAGCAAAAACTGTACACAATCTGATTTTCCTTTTCTTCAAAGGTGCAACAGGAAACGTGTCTGCAGTGCCAGATCTGCACTTGATCATCTGCAGACATGTAGATTACTTACTTTTCCATCACTTGTTACAGTTATACTGCATTTATATGCAGTCTATATGGCATTACACCATTTATGAAGACAGAGGGGGATGGGAATGGTTTTCTTTCAGTGATTAAACACTTTGTCCAGACACTTAGTGTATGACCTGACTTTAGATCTTCTGCATTACATTTAATAACTGTGTCTCGTGATTCCATCTTGCTTTCCTCTAATAAAGCAGACATCTTTCCTAATTGGCTCCTTCTCATATTGTTCATATTTTTTCCTTTAGTTCCTGAAAGACGTCAATGGTAAAGATTGTTCTGACATCCTGGACAGATTTGACAGAGCTTCTGCGCAGGTAAACATATTCGGCCATAGACAAAAAAACTTTGTTAAATTTGTTTAAATTGTTCACAAAAGATTTTAAAACTATTATTCATAATAAAGGATTATAAATGCCTTTTAATTCCTATTCTTCCTGTTTGTGAGCACTTGGAGTTTTGTATCTACGGGAAACACACCAACAGATGTATGGATGTGATACAGATAGAGCAGCGGTAGCTGTAGAGCATAGTTGCCTACTCTCCCAGAATGTCCGGGAGACTCCCGAATTTTTGTGAGTTCTCCCGGACTCCCGAGAGAGCAGGCAAAAATCCCGGAACCAGCATCTCCCCGTTGTTGTAGATGGCGGGGCCACGATGCTGCGGTTAGCCCCGCCCCCTGCTATGGTTGGCCAGAATTTTATAAGGTTGACAGGGGCGGAGCCTAATGGTGCATCACGCGTGGCCATGCACCCTCGACGGACCCCCTCCCGGACAGCTGGTCTCAAAAGTAGGTAAGTATGCTCCGGAGCAGGCCTGTCCAACCTGCAGCCCTCCAGATGTTGTGATACTACAAGCCCCAGCATGCCCTTCCTGGGGCTTATAGTTTCACAACATCTGGAGGGCCGCAGGTTTGACAGGACTGCTCTAGAGCCACATGTGACTCTGTGAGCTTTGAAATGTGAGTCCTGTAAGGGGCAAGTAAGCTGCATCTGAGATCTGATGGAATGTAAATCAGTTGATGGCTGTTCTGTCCTCACTATAACTTCCCTTTAGCCTGAATATAATCAGACAGACAGCATAACCACTCCTACTTTAATAATCCAGTCTAGATGTGAAAATCTGAAGAATGAGCATACTTGCCTACTTTCTGCAACTTGTTTCTGGGAGAGGGGCGTGACTGGACGGCGGGAGGGGGCGAGGGAAATGCTGTTTTGTCACGGGGCGGGGCCAAAATGACGCGATTCACCGCAAATTGCGTCATTTTGGTAGAGCAGTAGCGGGATGCGGGAGATTTGCCAGCTCTCCCGGGAGTCCGTGAGACCGACTAGAATTTCGGGAGTCTCCCGGACATTCCGAGAGAGTTGGCAAGTAGGAGAATGAAGTTTATTCAAGTAGCTTAGAATGTGATAATTCTAGTGGTAAAACTGTAATACAGAAATAATGGCATACATTTACAATATGAACAGATGCAATGTAATGCAAACATGAAAAACATAGCAAAAGTGCATAACTAGGGAGCAATCTTACCATCGATGCTGTGCTAAGGAGAGATATACTGCACCTTACTTCTAGATATTTAAAATGGGCACTTCCTGTGATTCCCATGATGCACTGAAAACTAAACTACAGTGGCCCTGAGAGTTCAATTTTAAGCTAATACCAGACTGGCCCCTAGATGGAGTTTACACAGAACACATGCATATGTAAATATAAAAATGCTGAAGGCATAACAATGGCCATGTAAGAAGATGTGATGGCATTTGGGGAATGTGTGTAGGTCTGTAGGTATGTGGAGGGGTTTGATTTTCAGGTAGGGAGTATGTGGGGAGGTCTGATGGCATATGGAGAGGTTGATGGTCATGTAAGGGACATGCGGGAAGGTCTGGTGGCATGTAAGGGACATGTGGGGAGGTCTGATGGCATGTAAGGGACATGTGGGGAGGTCTGATGGCATATGGAGAGGTTGATGGTCATGTAAGGGACATGCGGGAAGGTCTAATGGCATGTAAGGGACATGTGGGGAGGTCTGATGGGCATGTAATGGCATGTGGGAACATCTGATGGCATTTAAGGGGCATGTGGTAAGATCTAGTGGCATGTGGGAAGGTCTGCTGGTATGTAAGCAAGGCCTTGAAAAAGCACACAAGCGAAACGCGCGTCGGCGTTCGCTGTGCTTCTCACGTACTGCTGTTGTTTTATATCTGCAGCTAGATATCAGTATTCTAATTGTACAACCAAGCTTAGTTCCAGCAATTATAGGTCGGAGCTATATTACGCTAGTCACTGCTCATAATGAGATGATACAGACCTCCTAGAGATGTTATAGATTTAGCAATTGGGCAACACTTAACTAGCGGATGACACTCGTATTTGTGTCTCATTCGCGTTGTTTGTAATGCAGCAACATACTAACATTAGGCAATTAGAGCCACGACTATTCAATTAGCCAGTAATTAGTAACTATAACACTTTAGTTGATACCCGACTAGCTACAAGAGCACTATACTTGCGCCTCAATAATGAATTACTGCTGAACGAGTCTAGTTGAAAAGCTAAATCTCAATATATACTAACTGATATCAGCTGTAGACAGCTAAATCGCCGCCTTAACAATTTAGCGAGCAATGCTGCCTTGTATATTATCCAGATAGTTATCTCAACTCACTACAGTGTTCTACTTTACCATATGAATGTGTTATCAAGCACTATTACACTGACACTATCGGTAAATGAGTGATTCAACAGCTATATAAAATCAGCAGAATAATAACCCATTTAATATCCAGTACAATAACGTGAGAACACAGCGATTTTGCAGTTAGATCTGCATATGTTTTTATTTATATTTCCGCTAGTTGTATGAACCAATATTTTAAATGTATACCAATAAAACGTCATTTTAATCCCATACCCCGGAGTGCCTCTACATATACTCTCTTTCTTCTGGCCCTCTATTTAAATGTACAAGTATAAGGGAGCACCCTCCAGTTATGATAAAGATAATGATTTGGGAAATACACTATTAGTGATATTGGGGTTAAATACTGTTTACTTTATTAACCCACTTAGTGCAGTAATTTTTTCCTTTAATTTCCTAAACAACAAGATCAAAATCAAATTTTTAAAATCAAATCTTGTACAACAAGAACATTGAAACATTATACAAAAAAAAAGAACAGAACACCGGTGCCAAGCCTAGAGAAAATCTGAAATAAAAATATTTACTAATATAAAAAAACAAATACATTAATAAAAATATAAAGTCCACCTTCTAATCAAGAAAAATATTTGTATTACTATCAACAATGTAAAACAGTAAAATTCTGCCAAAGTATAATAAAATATCCCTACAGTGCACACTGTAAATCACACGTAAATTTGTGCTCAAATGAGCATGAAGTACATTTCCATCGAGATAATGGTGGTGGGTAAAGTCACATCCTTTTACATACTGTATGTAAAATATCTAAACAATGAACTGTGCCTAATTGGATACAGCGCAACTTTCCCAAGAAAAAAGGAAAATACTTATGCAGACTCATTGGTGCTTTTTTAGATTGCGTAGACTTAATAGTAGGGAGTATGATAACTCTTTAATAGATGTTCCACTCACAACAACAACATAGATATATAACCCATAGTTGCCGACTTTCTCACGTTGACGTCCGGGAGCTGCCTGGTCGTTTCGGGGGTGGGGTTATGCAAATCATGTCATTTTGGCCCCACCCCCTGGCGCAATGACACATAGGGCTAGATTTACTAAGCTGCGGGTTTGAAAAAGTGGGGATGTTGCCTATAGCAACCAATCAGATTCTAGCTGTCATTTTGTAGAATGCATTAAATATATGAAAGCTAGAATCTGATTGGTTGCTATAGGCAACATCCCCACTTTTTCAAACCCGCAGCTTAGTAAATCTAGCCCAAAGTGTTGAAACACTTAGCCTGCGGGGTCCAGACATTGCCGCTTTAAATGACCATTCATCTAAGTCGCGCACACGTCGCACTGAAGTGTCGGAGAGCTGTCCATTCGGAATCACTGCCTGTCAGCCTGCGGTGCCAGCGGACGTCTGCCTCTTCGACTTTCAGGTAAGTCTGCTTGTATTTAGTTTGTGTTTTTTTCTGCCATCGTGGTTTTTTTTTTGTAGGTATAAGACACGTCGGAATTGTGGTAATCGGTAATACAATTACCACCGTTGTGGTATAACAGCTTCATACAAAAATCCAATCTGCCTTTTATTATCAAACACACAAATGTACAGTCCATTTAAACACTTTGTGGTATAACTGCTGGATTGTATAGTTGTAGATTTTAGAAACAAATTGCATTTTACGAGAAAAATCAGAAAGTTACAATTAGTGAGAGAGGAGGGGCTAATATGATTGTAGCATAGTTGCCAACTCTCGGAAACAAGTTTCCGGGAGAGGGGGCGTGACTGGAGGGCGGGAGACTGAACCGAATTTCGGGAGTCTCCCGGACATTTCGGGAGAGTTGGCAAGTATGGATTGTAGGCAGAGATGAGTGTTGTTATTCTTACTGTACCCAGTGATATGACTAGAAATATGACCTGCTCCTCAGGGCCGGATTTACCACTAGGCAACCTAGGCAATTGCCTAGGGCCCAGCTGTCCCTCCCAGCCGGCGGTGAGACCACAATTTAAAAATGGGCAGCTACTTATGGGCCAGTGCTATTTGCTTGCCCCCCCCCTCCCGGGCTAAAGTCTGCCAGACAGCCCCTGAATAGGGGTATATGTTATGCAAAAAACTATAGTGCTATGGATTTTATCAGGGAGGGGGCCCCAAACCAGTACCTTGCCTAGGGCCCCATGAGGTCTAAATCCAGCTCTGCTGCTCCTGCAACACCATAGCAGATGGATAGAGAAAGGGGCATTCACTTGTGTGTATGCTGACCCATCAAAGTAACACTCACACTGTAAATGTGCTCCTCTCTGTAAGATTTATAAAGAGTTAATGATTGCAATTGTCTTTTTATATCTTTTATCACAGTCTATCCTGGTGGATGAAGGACGTGTGAGCGCAGGAGCTGTTCAAATGCTTGGATACTACATGAATTCTAATGGGCTTTACTACACCTCATCCATAGAATCAATTGAGGATTTGACTGTGTTTAACAACATGACCAGGTACAGTCAACAGGAAACTGGCTTTGCACTTAATAGTTTATATATTTCTCTGCTGGTATTTGCACCAGGCAAACCTTGATAAAGATATTATTGGACCCCTAGGACTGTGAATTAAATACAATCTGGGCCCTTCCGTTGTACGTATGTCCCTGATAGTCATATCTACCCATTCAAGTTTATTTGATAGAAAATGTCTATCTGCAGAACTTGTGACAACATAATAACCAGTTGAGAACTTTGGAAACCAATTTCCAGGAACACATTTTTCAATGTGAATGCACTACATCTATTAACCTTCCAAGCATAATAATATCACTGGAAATAATTATACTACAATCCTATCACCAGGTAGAGATGTTGGGAAGGGCAAAGTGCCAGCAACCATCATGGCAGTCAGCAGCCAGCTCACGGAATTCTAACTGACTAATGTCACTGAGATGCTTGTAAACTGGAATCTGAATCTACGATACAGGGAGCTTCCTACATGTCTCTCACGATTAACCAGTTAGAGTGCTGGTCTTCTGCACAGAAGTGCAGAGTGGAAAGAATACTCCTGGAAAAGTTCTCTTTCCACCCCTTTATGCGGTTTCAATAATCCTTTCCGCAGTGCCCCGTAAAACTAGATGCCCTGGTGCTGTACACCTACGCCTTACTTTAAGAGGAACACCCTCACTCTGTCCAAGTTCTCCACTGTGTATGTGAAAATGTTTGTTCTTCCACAAATGTTCTGTAAACTTATGTGCTTCGGCTCTGATTTTCGGTGCGCTTACACAAATACAGGTGCACAGTGAGAATTTTTCTACCGCTATTGGCTTTATATTTTTTTCTGTATAGGAATGCAAATACATTAGTTTATAGTTTGCATGTTCATGTTTCTAATTAAATTTGCTTCGACAAAGCTATAAAGCACCTTTTGTGCTTGACTGATCTATCTGCTGGCATGCACTCAATGAACAGATATCAAATTACTAACTTTAATGTACAGCACATCAGTGACAACACATTTCTACAGATGAGGATCAGTTTGTGTAAACATCACTACATTTTTATTGTTTTTCACTAGGTTCAATGAGATCACTGGAGGTTTCGATCAGTTGCCTTTGGCCTTTGCCCGCCGACTTGGAAGTACAATCAGACTAAACTCCACTGTAGTTAAAGTTATAAGGATGCCGAAATCTGTGATTGTCCAGTACCGCAAAGATAAATCTTCAGGTCTGACCAGCTTAGCAGCAGACTATGTCATCATCACCTCCACTGCAAAGGCCACCAGACGTATGGAGTTCAGTCCTCCACTGAGTAATGACAAGTACAACGCATTGAGTTTCATTCATTATACAAGTTCAACAAAGATTCACCTGAGCTGCAACGAGAGATTCTGGGAGAAGGACGGGATAGTGGGTGGAAAAAGTTATACTGATCGTCCATCTCGTTACATCTATTACCCAAGTCATAACTTCACCAATGGAGGAGGTGTCCTCCTAGCATCTTACACTCTGGCAGACGACTCTATGTTCTTTACATCACTCAGTAACGAGGACTGTGTTGATGTGGTTCTAGAAGACTTGGCTGCCATCCACATGAGATCAAAGGAGGAGCTCAGGAAGCTGTGTCCAAAATCTGTGGTGAAGAAGTGGAGCCTGGATCCATATTCTATGGGAGCATTTGCCTTCTTTACCCCTTACCAGTTTGGTAACATGTATCAACCATTGTCCCAACCTGAAGGCAGAATATATTTTGCTGGGGAACACACATCTTATCCCCACGGTTGGATAGACACGGCTATCAAAACTGGTCTGAAAGCTGCAAGAGACATCCACAAGGATGCCAATATGTTTCTCCATAAATAAATTCAATAAAAATATATATAAATATATATAAATGTTATACACCCATTTTATCTGATATTTTATAAAAATAATTTGAAGTTTATAATCTATTTAGTTTTGGGCGAGGTAAAGTAAAATAAGATACACCAAAAATACACTTGAAACAAATGCCAGGCAGGTTTAACACACGCCCTGTCCTTTACCTCTAGCCTAGAGGACTACAGTTATCTTTTCTCCTGGTTGCTCGAGTCCCAGCCGCTTGGCCCAATTTTCTTCCCCTCTACCAGTGTGGTAGGCATCTGATACAAATTCCCTCTGCTCCAGCAGGTCCACCAAGCTATCAGACTTGCAGGGTGATGCACTGAGGAAGCGTGAGCAAGCACTAGTCCAGCAGAAGCCAAATACTTCAAACCAAGGACTCTCCAACACAACAACCTCTCCATTCTGAACCACCTGCCCCAGGGCTGAATCCTCCATTTTAAACAAAATTACATTTCCCACATTCCTGGGAAATAGCCCATTAGTGGGCTTAGATATATCACCCTTAGAGATTTGGCAGCTGTCATGATAGGCTGATATAGGGCTGTACCTTTCATATTAATACATACTCTGGCCCCTTGCTGTTTTGACTTCAAGGTCTCTAGATGGTCACCACCTGAAACAATGGTGACAACCTGCCTCAGGTTTGTTTGCTAGATCCACAGCTGCTTCCACACCTGCTGAGACATAGTAGCCCTCTCCTCCAGGACCTCGGAGTGGCTCTGGGCCCCCTGCTGCGGATAAGTCAGAGATTACGTTACAAGAGATCCTGATTACCATTAATTCCTCTGAAAAGTGGGTTACAGATAAGATTGAGGAGGTACAGGTGGACTTGTCATTGCATCAAGATATTCAAAAATTGAGAGAGCGGGTGGGTGAGGCAGAGGCGCGCATCTCTAACTTGGAGGATGTTACTGCCCCTATGAAGCGGCAAATTGCCAACTTGGAGGCACAGATGACTACTTGTAAAGATGTCTGACATTGAGGGACGCCTCCATAGGAATATTGTTCATTTTGTGGGTCTCCTGGAGGGGAGAAGAGGAAGAGTGGTCAGAAACTTTCCTTGAAGGTCCGATGACGCAGCCATTCAGTACATTTAGGAGTTACATTTTTCTAACACATTCATAGGAAGCTAGGAGAACCTAAGAGAATTTTAACTTTAGACATGAAATTTGTGTAATAAATTTACCTAACATATAAAGTTATCTGAAGGTGTCCACCTTGTCTCCTCAATTTAATCATATCTACTGGAGGGGCTTAGTGCTAGTGGTCTTCCCAGGCTGCCAACTGACTAGGAGACGGGTCTGGGGGTGTTAAATAATAGGGACTGGGGTAGAGCCCTTGAGATTGCTTATAAGGTCACTGCGTCTTCAAGATTTAAGCAGATTCAGGTTTTTCTCTTGGATAGGGCTTACCTCACTTCCGCTTGTCTCTCTAAACTGGGTGCTGGCCTGTCCCAAATGTGGGAGCCAGCAGGGCACCTTTTGGCATTTGTTGTGGGATTGCCCCAGGGTGGCTACATTCTGGGGTGAAGTTATGGACTGTATAATGAAACTTGATTTGGGGATCCCCTCTGGTAGTCCGGGGATGTCTCTCTTTGGCCTGGGCCTGGCCAGTAGAATGCATAAATTGATTTGACAGTTATTGTCCACTCTGTTTATGCTGAATAAAGTCATTATTGTCAGGAAGTGGATGGCACGAGAGCGCCCGACCCATAGGGCCTTGATTGACCTGGTCAATGACACAGTCGGCCACTAAAAATTCATGTATACGAGCCGGAACAAGTAAGATAAATATGAGAAGATCTGCTGTCGCTGGCGGAAATCATCATTTGTTAGTAAGGAATTGTGAGAGCTGGATTGTTCCTGATAGAACAGACTGCCATGGGGGGCGCCCAGCCGTCCGAAGCACCATCAGTAGTAAATTCTCATATTTCATCATTCTTATGTGGCCTGTTCTCCCTGGAGGGCAGCTCCAACGCTGCAGAATATGTGTGATCCTAAAGGGTTTACTCAACATTTACTAACCAAACTCTCCCAAAATATACTCAGCAAATACTGGCTGATGCTTCTCAATGATGAAACCTTTAAACCTTAAAGACCTTTTCCAAAACAAATCCAAACTAGTCTACCCAATAGCAGCTATCCTCAACAAAATCAAGGCTTCTTCCACCGCGTCTCATGCATGACTGTAAGAATGAAGCAATTCAAATCACCAAACAAACAAAATAAATACTCTTCAGCATAACCACAGAAAATCACAGAATTAATTAGAAAATCTCCTGTGGAACCAAATGAGTGGTGGGACTATTAGAATGTCCTTGTACATAGGACACATTATAAGAACCACTTAATTATCATATCTTAACAACTTACATTTGTATTTAACATTATAACATGTTAATTACTGCATAATCATGTTTAATAGTAGATCTCTAATTATTTTTTTTATTTTTTTTAAACTCTTTATTTGTTACAAGGGGAAACAGCATAGAAAAGAGCAAACAACAAATAAAAACCAACTGTGTTAAGACAACAAGATGTCTCCTCTTATTTTAAAGTTTTATAGTAGAAGGAAGGGGTAGGAAAGAGACAGGAAACAAAACGGGTTAAGGAGGGGGAACGGGGGGGAGGGTTGGGAAGGACAGGCACGTATATCACCATACCTATTACAAAGGAGGTTGTAAGCAACATATTTACAGAATAACGACCTATAAAATAAATAAGAGAATAAAAAGTAGACGGCAAGATATATGGATCTCTTACCCATGGCGCACGACGACCAACCTGGAGGATCCGGAGACGGCCCAGAGTTTATGTACCATTAGAGGACAAGAGAGCCAAAGGGGGTAAACAGCTCCGGCTTTGCTGGAGATACCACGGGGTCTAAACCTTGTCAAAGTTGTAGGATTTATCATGAAGGTAGCATGTAATACTCTCCATGCTTGCGATATGCCAGATATAGTTCCGTAAGGACTGCATAGAGGGAGGGTTAGGATCTTTCCAGTGTTTAGCTATTAGGGATTTGGCAGCAGCTAGTATGTGGGATATCAGCTTGTTGGAAGGGGGCGGTCTCATTAGGGATAGGGCGAGAGAGAAGGAACGACCAAGAATCCTTAGTGATCTGTTGTTCAGATACGGAGTTAATAAGTGCAAGGACCATGTTCCAATAAGGGGTTATACGGGGGCAGGTCCACCATATATGTAGCATTGTGCCTCACTGGCCACATTCCCGCCAACAGCTCGGAGTAGCAGTGGGAAACATTCTAGACAACTTATCTGGGGTATAGTACCACCTATAGTACAGCTTGTATGCAGTTTCTTTAATAAGTGTGGATATTGAGCTCTTGACAATCCCCTCTCTGACCTCCTCCCAACAAGACTCATCCGGAGGGGGTCCCAGATCCCTCTCCCATTCACGTTCATGGCGTCCCGAAATGTCAAAGGATATCTCTATTAGCCAGTTATAGATCCTCGACACCATCCCTTTGGTGAGTGGGGAATGCAAACACATGTACTCAAAGGGAGTGAGGGGCCTAAGAGTGTCAGAGGCGGGCAAGGACATAGCGAAGTGTCGGATCTGGAAGTACTCAAAGAAAAGCGGTCGAAAAGATTCAAACTTATGCTGAAGATCTGAGATAGAGGCCCAAGTTCCGTTAACCACCAGGTCCGAGACCACACATATCTCTGCACGTTTCCAGAGTTTAAATTGCTGTGGCTGGCCACCTGGGGGGAAATACAGGTTGCTCCAGAGGGGAGTTAGAGGGGAAATAAGGGAGGATAGTTTGTGCTTGAGCCGGGACGAGTCCCATAGGGACAAACAGATCTCTAATTTTTAATTGAGGACAACCCCTGCTATAATTACAACATTTCAAAATCCAATGTACAGCCACAATCATTCACTGCTAGCCAAGGACTAGACATCACTTTGCACTGTTCAATTGCTATTTCACTGTAGGTATTTATGTTGCTTTGTACTAAATGATTTCTATTGTACCAATACAAATATTTCTGCCACTTCATTTTCCACTAAACTGGAGGTGGACTGCCCAGGAATCAGGAAGTCCAACACAGATGACCAACAACTGCAGCAGTTTCCAGAAAACAAAGTCAAAGACCGCATCTCCCATTACAATCGGGTCCTTTATAACTTTTCCAATTTTGACACCTAACCCAGTTGTGAGGATCCTTTGCTACCTTACCATTCATTAACTCTCTATGGCACCAAACAAACATTATCTGGGCTGTATGTATATTATTTATACTATTTTTTCCATGTTGCCCTGGAGGCAACTAAGACACACTGCAATAGTCCAGACACCTCTGGTCTCATCTCCTTCTCACTGGTCTCCCTTCTCCCGCCTCTCGCCACTCCAAGACTTCTTCAACGCTGCTGCCCAACTAATCTTTCTTATCCGTCGCTCCACATCTACCTCCCCTCTGCTCTCTGTCAGTCCCTTCACTGGCCCCCTCTCCACTACAGATTCCAGTTCAAAATTCTTATCCTCATCTATAAAGCCCTAACCCAAACCTCTGTCCCCAACTTCATTTCCCTCCACACTCCATCCTGTCTTTGTAATGCCAATGACCGTCGCCCTTCCTCCTTACTCATTAACTCCTCACAATCTTGTCTCAGGGTTTACAAGGGACATAGAAAACAATAAAACAGTCTCATTATTGTAAAGCAGTTCTGTAGAGACTTGTCAGCTAGAATAGTTTGCTGATCAATTGATTTTCATTTCAATCTTTAACAGACTTTACATGGACTAGTGGCTACTGGTTGTTGTTAATGCATTGCATATATAATAGTACTAGACAGTATATACATACTGAGTTAGCCATCATTCTGAACTAAGTACTACATTTATTTAGTGGAGGAAAACAGTGTGCTTTTGCTCTCTGACTAATCGCAGCAGAATCCAAAAAACTAAGATTTATTTATTTTTTACATTTTCTAGTGAAAGTAATCTTTTTTGGGGCAGCGAGAGCTAAAATAATTTTGAAAAAAAACTGGGTGTTTGCGTGTGAAATTCAGCAGCAGTGTTACACCTCAAAAAAGGCTATATATTATTAGATTCTAATCTTTTCTATTTTTCAGTACTTGTCGGTTTTGAAAGACTGATTCAATGACATCTTTTTAAAAAAAAGGGTGTTTGCGTGGGAGGGTTTTTTCGACATTCAGCGACCGCATGAAGAACATTGCAGCAGCTGCAAAAAAAATGCCATCTGCTATGCCACCGACTGAAGCAAGTCCATTGGACAAATAAAAACAACAACAAAAATTTAGTGTAAGGTGCAAGAGATATAAATGTTGAAATGCTATGCACACACTAAATTTGAAACATTAGACAGCAGGCATCATGGAGAGTGAAGAGGCAGTAGAAATCAGGTCAATAGATGGACAGAGACATCAGTAGATATTTAGACAAGTAGATACCCAATTGTAAAGATCTACCTAGTTTCCTGTTGTTATATAAATAAATGAAGATGCTGAGAAACAAAGGTGGCCTGCACCCATACTAAAAACCTTCAAAGACTAAGTAGACAATACATTTTTTATAGACAGAGCATTCATCAGTAGACAAGAGCAGGGCTTTCCTACCTTGTTTTAATTATATGCTCTATGCTGTAATGCTGCCCTTCTCAATCAAACAAGCCCTATCCTTATGGTGAGGGATGGCAAAAAGATCATACACCCGGAAGAAGTTTCGTCCAAACACAGGATAAAGGGGACTGCCCAAAACTTGCAGCAGAGGTGGTCCCCAAGAAGGGGTGTACTTACTGATGCCAGGGCAACCGGGACACTTCATACTGCCACTGTGTTCTGGCTAGAAACAGACAGCCGTGATGCGCAGCTGTAATTAAATTATTGCTGCCTCCTGAGTGGACATGGGGGGGGCGTGCTCTTGGCCCCATTTCTCCTATCTCCGTGCTATTGGTTCCTGCTCATAATCTTTTACTACGTTGAGTTAAGTCTTGGGGGTATCGGAGTACGGAGAAAGGCGGCTGCTATAGGATAAAGACCTCTCCTGCTAGTTATAAAAACTTATGACAGTTACTAGAGAGCCGTAACATTGTAAAGAATTATATCCTGTGACCAGTGGTGTAATGGCAATCTGACCTCCCACTGTAAGGTTTTTGTTTAAATAAAAACTGAACTTTTACCCAATTTACATTGTTGTCCGTGTGGTTATTTATTTATTCAATTACAGTAATAGTAAGTCTGAACTTGCGCAGGGAGTTTGGGTGCAATGAAAGGGAGATATCAACACTATGCAGTTTATTATTTTTTAAATTGAAACAGAGAAAGCCAAGGAAATGGTAGCAAAGTTACAAAATCCCTCATTAAGACAGCTCGCTGCAGACTTTAGCCAAAATTGGAACAGTTGTGAAGGGATCATTATAAAATTGACTTGAAATTAATGTTTATGCTATAAATAGTAATAAAAGAGCAAAAACAGATCAAAATGACATTATTTTACACAATGTTTTATTAAATCCAGATCCAAAACATTTCGCGATTTTTTGGCAAAACCGGCAGCAAAGCTTTAGAATTGAAACCTGTTCCAAAACCGAAACACGTGGGTCAGTGCACATCTCTAATCATTTCTTATACTTTACCATCTATTCATATATTATACCCTTCACACCACCACAAACTCATACACTTTTACACAGCAAATCAAAACACTGCTCAGCTTGGATTTTAACAGTCCTTTTTGGTCTGAGCTACACCCGTACACCTGTTATTTTTCCTGCACAGATAACCTAATTATTTATAACCCATGAAATAGAAACCCCCTCTCCCCGAAAGGCAGGATTAAGAATTATACAGAAAAAGAGAGAGTGCAGGCGCTAACATGTTACACGGATAGGTCTATGAATACTGCACAAAAAAGATAAATTAAAAACTATTAAACCAGCGCATGTACCCACTAGATAACAGCTATAGGGATGAAAAAAAAATCAAATGACCGGCATAAGTAAACATAAAATATTTAATTCAAATATAAAAAAAGATATTAGTATATCATCCAATAACAATCATATAGACAAATCATCAGTATGACTTGGTATATAAAATTGAAAGCCACCTATGGCAATGGCGGTGATAAACAAAACAGAATAATATCGTAATAAAAACAATGAGAAGTCTCATATAATCAAATGCATATATTGATATATTTAGGAAATCCAGCCCTGTATAGCACCTCAAAGCCCCAATTTATTGCTAGGGAATATAGTTCTATCCAGGATCCAGAGTGGTAAATAATATAGGAGGTACCTGTACCAATAAATAGATCAGTCTCAAGCAATGCTTTGAAAAAGTCTGGTGAACCAGACGAAACGCGTCAGGAGTCCTTCGTTTGTGATATCCAGAATATTTCGGTCACTATCTCGCTCAAGCGCTTTGAACTATTCTCCCAGGAACATCTGTGCCTCTCTCATTGTCCCAGGGCGGATCCATTTTCGGGTGTGCACCCAGAAGACATGTGACCGTATTTCATCGTGACTACTGTCTGCAACTCCTATACAAGATTGGTGAATACCTTATTATCGTTTTTGCAGAGTGTGTCCAGCGGAATACCCGGCGAGGCTTGAATTTTAAAAAATATTTTATGTTTACTTATGCCGGTCATTTGATTTTTCATCCCTATAGCTGTTGTTATCTAGTGGGTATATGCGCCGGTTTAATAGTTTTTAATTTAGGATTAAGAATTAGCCTTATCTTATCCGAAACTGAAAAATGCAAATATCCAAATATAATAACAATCCATGTTTAATAAACTACAAGACCATGTATGGTTTTGTAACTTTGCCATCATTGCATTTGCTTTCTCTGATTCAATTAAGAAAAATAATAAAGTGCATAGTGTTGATATCTCCCTTTCATTGCACCAAAACTTCCTGCGCAAGTTCAGAATTACGATTACTGAAATTGAATAAATAAATAACCACACGGAAAACAATGTATATTTGGCAGACATCGCAGTAATCTCCACGACCCATCGCCGGCATTTGAATTAGATTTTGTAAGTTTACATTGCAGAACTGAAAGCCCAAATGGGTCATCACTACATGCATTGGTTCTGTACATACCACAAAGAACAATGGGAGCCTACAGATGAGCATGTATTGTTGAGCTGCCCCCACTTTTTGCTATTAGAGACAGCGATTCTGAGTGATGCAGCTGACAGTCACCCATTAACAACATTATGGGCCCCCGGGCAAAGCAGTGCACCGGGGCCCATAGATATAGATATATAAAAGGTATACAGATACAGATACAGATATAGATATAGATATATAGAGATAGATAGATGTACTTGCTCAGTGACCCTTGTAGGTTTTTTTTGCAGGTTTTTTCTTTTGCAGGATTTTTTATTCTCATTAAGAGCCGTGCCTATGGGGCCCCCTTGCCCGTGGGCCCCCCGGGCAGCTGCCCATCGTGCCCAATGGAAGAGATGGCCCTGCAGTCACCACATTGCACCAAGAACCATCATAATAGAAAGTAATGTATTTTATAGGTAGCTGCATGCCTTTAAGACATATCCTTGGTAAAGTGAGGAGAGAGGTGACTCTCAATCCTGATCTAAATATTCATATGATGGTTACACTGAGACTGGATTAAACACAAATCATTTAGAGATAGCGACATATGTAGAGGAGAAAATTGAAGCACCCTCTAAACACATAGAAGTAGCAGGTCATTATCCTACAATGACATCTTTCACACACAGGGAAAATGCGTGTGTTATAGGATCAAACAGCGTACTGCAGCCTATAAGTATATCCTTATGTATATTTTTGTTAGAACTCCTGAATAAGAACAAAATAAAAGAGTTTTATATTATTCTTTGGACCTTTTCTCGCCCCCTGTGGAAAAATCATCACTCACTAGTTGCTACCATAGAGGAATATAAATATGTATATGTGAAGAATTGACATGAAGATCTGAAGAAATATGTGTTCCAAACCCACTTTGTGTTCCTTTGAATACTGAATGTCCAAGTCCCTAATTATTTCCAAAGAACCGTTTTTCCATAATGTATTTTTTTCTTATATGATCGTTGCGTTACAACAGAGAAAAGTTCTTGTTTAAAAAGTATAAAAAATGCCTTTGTTCTTTTTTTTCCTCAACAGTTTAATAGGAGTGGATTTTATTTATTATTTAATTTTATTTGACTTGGATGCCATAAGAAAGGAGAAAAACATATCCCTATGTTGGACACGTATTATATTCGTTCGAGTGCAAGTGAACTAATTGAGACTACATTGACTTTTACATAATAAAAAAATATTTAATGGTTATATCACTTTATATATTAAGGTCTGATGAAGATTTATGAAGGTATTTTAGTTTGCAGCCGGGAATGCACTGTTTGTATTAAAGTGATCCCGCTGTAATATATAAATACAATTAGAGGATTACGGAGTTAACAGACTTTGTTATAAGAGTTTAAATGGGATTAGAATACTCGTATGTTATCATTAGTGTGACGAGAATATAACATATCAATTTAGTGTACCTCTATTTGACAGCTGGGACTATGCTGCCAATTATGATATAAATATATTAAAGTAATCTATTATTAATATATAAAAGCGTTATAAAACCCAGCAACCTTAATTAGAGCCAGAAGATGTTTCAGGTTTAACTAGACACAGTGCAGTAAATAGATACTTATAAGTATCATCACATTCAAAATACACAAAACAAAATTACTTGTCTGTAAACCAGTATGTCGCACGAACGCGTTTCGACTGGGTGGTCTTTTCAAAGTGCCTTTGAAGACCATATGCACTGTATGAAGCATATTGTTAAAAAAAAAAAAATCATCTAGACCAGTGGTTCCCAAACTTTTGCAGTTCGCAGCACCCTTAGAGTCTCTCCATAATTTTTTCAAGGTACCCCTCCAAAATAATTACAGAGCAGTCCCGTTTTATAAGTAGTTGGGTCAAAAAAGGCAATAAGTATTTAGGTCAGGACAGAAATACTTATTTAGTTGTATGCAAAAATATACACATAAAGCCAAGGGAAAATAATAATTTTATATATTTTTTTCAATTATATTTCTGTCAAAGAATAATTTACAGCTAACTCACTCTGTGCTCCTGCATCCTCCTCTCACTCTGCCCCCTCTGCATCCTCCTCTCACTCTGCCCCCTCTGCATCCTTCTCGCACTCTGCCCCCTCTGCACCCTCCTCTCACTCTGCCCCCTCTGCCCCCTCCTCACCCTCCTCTCACTCTGCCCCCTCTGCCCCCTCCTCTCACTCTGCCCCCTCCTCTCACTCTGCCCCCTCTGCATCCTCCTCTCACTCTACCCCTCTGCATCCTCCTCTTACTCTGCCCCCTCCTCTCACTCTGCCCCCTCCTCTCACTCTGCCCCCTTCTCTCACTCTGCCCCCTCTGCATCCTCCTCTCTGTCTGCCCCCTCTGCACCCTCCTCTCACTCTGTCCCCTCCTCTCATTCTGCCCCCTGCCCCCTCCTCTCACTCTGCCCCCTCCTCTCATTCTGCCCCCTCCTCTCACTCTGCCCCCTCTGCATCCTCCTCTCACTCTGCCCCCTCCGCATCCTCCTCTCACTCTGCCCCCTCTGCATCCTCCTCTCACTCTGCCCCCTCTGCACCCTCCTCTCACTCTGCCCCCTCTGCACCCTCCTCTCACTCTGCCCCCTCTGCACCCTCCTCTCACTCTGCCCCCTCTGCACCCTCCTCTCACTCTGCACCCTCCTCTCACTCTGCACCCTCTGCACCCTCCTCTCACTCTGCCCCCTCCTCTCACTCTGCCCCCTC
The DNA here is from genome assembly GCF_038048845.1 of Mixophyes fleayi. Lineage (NCBI taxonomy): Eukaryota > Metazoa > Chordata > Amphibia > Anura > Limnodynastidae > Mixophyes > Mixophyes fleayi. The sequence continues at coordinate 78,771,962 of NC_134412.1, forward strand.
CTCTCACTCTGCCCCCTCTGCATCCTCCTCTCACTCTGCCCCCTCCTCTCACTCTGCCCCCTCCTCTCACTCTGCCCCCTCTGCATCCTCCTCTCACTCTGCCCCCTCCTCTCACTCTGCCCCCTCCTCTCACTCTGCCCCCTCTGCATGCCAGGGGCCAGGAAGAGGAAAAAACAAAAACAAAACAATTTACCAATCCGGCAGCGCCAGGGACCCAGCATCCTCCTCTCTCCTGACGCTTGTCACTGAATGTTGGGCATGATGTCATCATGCCCGACATTCAGCGAGAAGCGAGGAGGGAGGATGCTGGGACCCAGGCGCCGCCGGATTGGCAAGTTTTTTTTGTTTTGTTTTTTTTCTCTCTACCTGGCCGCGGCACCCCTTTGACAGCGCTACAGCACCCCTGGGAGCCACGGCGCACACTTTGGGAACAGTGGATCTAGACTATAGATTGTGCATAACAGAAGCCCCAATATCACAACTTTTGTTTTCACAATTTTGTTTGCTTATGCTAGTAAAATAAATCACTATACAAGTGTAAAAATGAAAATAATAATGTAAAAATACTATAGATTGAATCAATAGTGGTAATCAAATAACATACATTTTTATTAATAACAAACACAATAAGATCAAAATTTAAACAAGGACACTTATTAAACGTAATTCAATCACTGATAAATCATAGTCTAATTGATAGGATTTCAGTTATAAGCGAGACTGATGTTCTGAGGACAATCTCTCAGGTATCCAAAGATTAGTGTTATAACAATTGATATCAATCCAGGGAAACCACAGGACAATCCTTAGCAAGAAAACTCGTAGTATAACTAGGTCTTCATCAACTCTGTGAACAAGTGTCACAAAACTGGAGAACAGGGAATGGGATTGAAAGACTTTATTACCGGATATGCTTGCACAGGTACTGTACTTTAAAAGGTCATGGGTACAGGGTGTGACAGGATGGACCTCCAATGCAACCCTGTTGTGTTGCTGGGAACCGGCTGGGCTTGCCCTGCCACCGTCCCCTTTCTTTATCCCAATCACGCCCCTCTAAGCGCAGTAGGAGGGGCTCTGCTGCCACCACTAGGCTCCCTCACCGGTGCCTGAAACCGCTTCCTTCTGGGTAACTTTTGCTGCTAGTGTGCCCCCTTGCTGGTCACCTTGGCTGGTACACGTGACCTCTTCATTTAGTTCAGGGATGGTATGGATGGTATCTCACAATGGCCAGAGCTACAGGGTAGTGGTCAGAGCATTGGTACTAGATGCTGGATCCCAACCTCAAGACAGTGGATAATGGATTAGAATGGTCTAATCCAGCGGTTTCCAAACTGTGCGCCGCGGCTCCCAGGGGTGCCGCGGCGCTGTCTCGGGTGCCGCGAGCCAGCCATCAAAAAAAACAAACAACAGAAACACTTACCAGTCCGCGCGGCGCCGGGACTCAGCATCCTCCAACAGCTGCGTGAGAGAGGAGGATGCTGGGTCCCGGGGCCGCGCGGATTAGTAAGTGTTTGTTTGTTTTTTTATGGCTGGCACGCGGCAGAGGGGGCAAAGTGAGAGAGGACAGACGAGAGTGACAGCGTGACAGGAGAGGGACAGAGGAGAGTGACAGTGTGACAGCAGGGGGACAGAGGAGAGTGACAGCAGGGGGACAGAGGAGAGTGACAGCAGGGGGACAGAGTAGAGTGACAGCAGGGGGACAGCGTGGCAGAGGAGCTGGGACAGCATGACAGAGGGCAGAGGAGCTGGGACAGCTTGACAGAGGGCAGAGGAGCTGGGACAGCTTGACAGAGGGCAGAGGAGCTGGGACAGCTTGACAGAGGGCAGAGGAGCTGGGACAGCTTGACAGAGGGCAGAGGAGCTGGGACAGCTTGACAGAGGGCAGAGGAGGGGACCGCATGAGAGGGCAGAGGAGGGGAACAGAGGGCAGAGGAGCTGGGACAGTGTGACAGATGGCAGAGGAGCTGTGACAGAGGGCAGAGGAGCTGGGACAGCTTGACAGAGGGCAGAGGAGCTGGGACAGCTTGACAGAGGGCAGAGGAGCTGGGACAGCTTGACAGAGGGCAGAGGAGCTGGGACAGCTTGACAGAGGGCAGAGGAGGGGGACCGCATGAGATAGCAGAGGAGGGGAACAGAGGGCAGAGGAGCTGGGACAGTGTGACAGATGGCAGAGGAGCTGTGACAGAGGGCAGAGGAGCTGGGACAGCTTGACAGAGGGCAGAGGAGCTGGGACAGCTTGACAGAGGGCAGAGGAGCTGGGACAGCTTGACAGAGGGCAGAGGAGAGGGACAGTGGGCAGAGGAGAGGGACAGCGTGGCAAAGGAGCTGTGACAGCGTGGCAGAGGAGGGGGACAGCATGGCAGATGAGCTGGGACAGTGTGATAGAGGGCAGAGGAGGGGGACAGTGGGCAGAGGAGGGGGACAGTGGGCAGTGGAGGAGGGCAGCGTGAGAGGGGCAGAGGAGGGGGACAGCGTGAGAGAGGGCAGAGGAGGGGGACAGCGTGAGAGAGGGCAGAGGAGGGGGACAACATGAGAGAGGGCAGAGGAGGGGGGACAGTGGGCAGTGGAGGGGGACAGCATAACAGGAGGAGGACAACGTGAGAGAGGGCAGAGGAGGGGGGACAGCGTGAGAGAGGGCAGAGGAGGGGGGACAGCATGAGAGAGGGCAGAGTGTCTGGATGCAGTGGGGGCAGAGTGTCTGGGTGCAGAGGGGGCATTTTTGCATACAACTAAATAAGCATTTCTGTCCTGACCTAAATACTTATTACAATTTTTTGACCCAACTACTTCTAAAACAGGACTGCTCTGTAATTATTTTGGAGGGGTACCTTGAAAAAATTATGGAGACTCTAAGGGTGCCGCGAACTGCAAAAGTTTGGGAACCACTGGTCTAATCTATAGATCACAGAAATTGCAGCAGGTAAGTAGGCGTCAAAGCAGGATCTTGAAGCAGTGATGTTTTATTAGCTCAAGTAGTCCTTACAAAGACAGTTACATGCTAGTTTGAGGTACTAGCAATCTCCAGAAACTCAGATGGTATAATACAAAACATGGTCAAACAGGGCTCTATTTATACAGTTTTGGACACATACCCTGGCAGGAGGTAATCCAGTCTCCTGCCCCTTTAACCAATCCAGGCTGGTTTATGCAGCCTGCACATGAATCAGCCTGGAGGAGTTAACACCTTTTTACATTGCTGCTAGTGGCAGGGGGGAGTGTACTCTGCCCCTGTCCATGAGCTGCCAGGTAGAGGGTTGCTCAGCCTCCTCTCCTCCCTGGTGCCAGACAGTCTACTGCGGAAGTTTTATCTTTTAAATCTCCCGCCTAAAATAATTTCAGGAACTCTGCACCGGGGGCCCGCTCTCCCCCATGGCCGAACATAGTACCAGAGGGAGAGGGAGCAGATCCCGGGGCAGCACCCTCTGGCTTGCCGCTCCTGGAACTGTCCGAGCTCCATTATGCGGCTCAGTCTGCTGAGACCCCCAAGTGGCACTGCATCTTCTGGATTCACTTGAATCCAGGAGATGCATTATAGAATAATAAAACATAATAAACAGCATGTCACGATCACAATGAACATGATGGTAGCTGTTTACAAGTAGTTTGGGTAATTGGGCAAAAGGTGCGGAGTCGAACACGCCTCTGGTATCACCAGGCACCCCCGCAAGGAAGTATGGGATTACCAGCATGGGATGTGCAGGTCGCGGCCCTCAATGTCAGTCGCTGGTGGGGCAGCAGGTGAACAGAATGGTGAGACAAGCCGGGTCGGTACCAAGACGACGAACTGGGGCCAAATCAGAAACCTAAGGGAAAGTTAGGAACAAGCCAAATGTTGAACCGGAGAGTCAGAATGAAGCCAATTCAGAATCCACGAAAATGGTCAGGAAAGCAGGGTTCAAGTCAGGAAATCAATAGAGCAGATTCAAGATCCAGAAGGGTAGTCAAAAGTAGCCAAGGTCAAATCCGGGAATCAAATAGACAAGAATAATAATTCTGGAGTAGGAAACAAATAGACCCAATACTCTGGCACCCCATGGGTAGATTAGAATCAGCGGTCAGTGACATCACTGACAGCCGATGGTGGAAATTAGAATCGCGCTGACAAGCAATGGGAAACGCATGCGCAGACCGGCAACAGGAGGCCGGGGGATTGTCTCCCGTTGTTAGGCGTGCCCGGCTGTGAGAAGGTGGCTGTCCCTGGGCCTATTTAGGTTGTTGGTTGTTAGATTTATTGCCAGAAACCTATTATCAGGGCACTTGTGGTGTTATATGCAATAGGTGTCAGCAGCATTGGTAGTAGATGTTCCACCACAAGAAGCTTCTAGACTTAACCAATTTGTTGGTTTAATTTTTAGAACTTGTTGTAACAGATTATATATGTATATACAGTTGCTCACAGTTGATACTGACTGCAACAGTCAGGTAGCATGACAAACTTATGCAGTTAATGTACTTAACTCTATTATAGTACATTCATATAAGCAGGTGGTAAGCTCATATTTGCCTACTTGCCCACTCTCCCGGAATGTCTGGGAGATTCCCAAATTCTGGCTAGGTCTCCCGGACTCCCGAGAGAGCAGGCAAGTCTCTCGCATTCTCCCCATGGGGTGTCAAAATAATGCGATTTTTGGGGAATCGCGTCATTTTGGCCACGCCACTTGCAACAAAATGACGATTTTGTCGCGGGAGGGCAAAATGACGCGAATTACCAAGCCCTTTCCCGCCCTCCCACCTCAGCCCTTCCCCAGGATCTCCCGGATGCCAGCTACATAAATTTGGCAAGCATGGGTAAGCACGTATTGTGGGCAATGTCAGAGAACAGGTTGCTCATATATATTTTGTGTCGCTGGTCACTTAATATATCTATATATAAGTAAGCTTAAAGCAAAAAGGATGCAGCTCCAGTTTTAACGGCTTTACAGTTCAACTGTCACTGGAAGAACAGCTGAGAGCCGAACTTCTTGTCTGTGCATGCTCAGTAGAGCGATATGGATGGCTGGAGGCTGCCCCACTTCCTGTCCTTACTAGATCACAGGAGACACCACTACCAAGATGGAAGGCAGAGTGTAGCGCTCAATATTAACAAGATTTACATTTGACTTTAGCCCAACAAATTAGATTTAGCTTATGGACTCTTGGTGTTCAAAAAATGCTGACATTGCTTGGGGCGTATATACCTTGAGACCAATTTGTTTGTAAAAGCATTGCAATTATTATGTTAAAATTCTGACCCAGTTAATTAATTGACTGTAAAAACAGACTGACAAGGAAGTTAAGAAGATAATGAAACAGGTTTGTGAAGTAATGCAAACAAATTTGTATTGCAAATGTGTGTGCAATTGTTACTTCACTGGTTTGTGAAGTAACAATTGCACACACATTTTCCCTCCCAAAGAAAAGGAAACGCAAATGGCACATTAAAGGACAAAATTGCTAAAACTACTTCAAAGTGGTCTAATGTTTTACCACTAGTCCTAATACTCATGGGATACACACACTCCAGATTTACAGGGCTGTTCTTATTAAATATTATTGGAGAGATCAGTGATGCAGCGAGCACAAACAGTTTTTCAATAAATAAATTGGTTTGCAATAAATGCAATTTCCTAACGAAAAAAATCGGAACACATTTTTCAAAGGGGGGTGCTGAAACATAATTTGAGATTCAATGGGGAGGTGATCACTAAAAAGGTTAAGAATTGCTGGATTATATGTTGCAAATCAAATTATGAAAGATTGGGCCAAAGTGTTGAAATGTCATTAACCGTATGAGGTGAGGTCGTGCAATTTTATCATTCCTTTTTGCCACCTAAATTTACTATAATTTTGTCTTTGGCTTTGTTTGAGCTGGTGTTTGTTTTAGCCGCAATGGATGCTCGGATCCCCATCACCGATTGCCTATATTTGACAAAGCCAAGTTGTTCGGGCGAGATAATACCAGGCAGGAGAGTTTGTAATCTCTTTGCCATTATTTTGGTGAGGATTTTAAAGACCTGATTGAGGGTAAATCGGCTTATATGAATGATTGCAGAGAGGCCATAGCCGGAGGCTAGAGTGCTGGTTAGAGATTGGAGAAGAATTACAATATTGTTTTTGTCCACACAAGGAGGATTATCTCTTTATCCAGTAATTTGACAGTTACTCCAGTATAATATTTGTTATGTATTGTCCTAACATTCCTGGTTAAACAAGGGGATACTATCAAACATCAGCCAACTCATAACTTAAAGATCGGAATGTTGAAAATAGTAGAGCACTCAAATCCACTAGTTTTCAGTATAATGATCAAATCTATATGAATTGCACGGCCTACGTCAACTGTTTTATCAATGTCTATATGTGTCTTATTTCATAGTGTGTGTGTGTGTGTATATCACAAATTATATTGTAATTCCCTTCTAGATTATTTCAGCTCCTATCAGCAAAGCACATGGCCTAATAGCGGCCATCTTTAACAAAGCACATGACCTAATGACGGCCATCTTTAACAAAGCACATGGCCTATTGGTGGCCATCTTTAACAAAGCACATGACCTAATGGCGGCCATCTTTAACAAAGCATATGGCCAACTGGCAGCCATCTTATCTATTGCCTGCACACAAACATGTCCATGAAAATAAACCCACAGCTCAATCCTAACTGCCTGTGTTATGCCAATACGACTCCCATCAGATCACTCATGGTATGTGGATTCAGTACACAGTATTCTAAACGCATGTCTTTTGCAGTAATAATCTGTAAAACAATTACAGTATAACATTAACCCTATATACACACAATCATGTAACACGCACATTACACAACACAGTATTAAACTATACAACCAATATTAGCAATATTAATACTGAAACTCCAATAATACAGTATAGTCCACAGTACATAGTGTCAGGATGTCTACACAAACGCCAACAGTAACAGCATACAGCATTGTATGGGTTCAGCAATATTAACGCTAAGGGGTAAATGTATCAAGCTGAGAGTTTGCCGGCGGGTTTGAAAAGTGGAGATGTTGCCTATAGCAACCAATCAGATTCTAGCTGTCATTTTGTAGAATGCACTAAATAAATGACAGCTAGAATCTGATTGGTTTTTCAAACCCGCCGGAAAACTCTCAGCTTGATACATTTACCCCTAAATCTCCAATAACACTGTACAGTACTTACAAGTCCACATAACACAGTGTCCCCTTTAACATCATTTTGTGGGGCAGGGCGAGAGGAATATCTACACAAACACAAGCTCTATTACATGCACACATAGGGGCAGAGTCAATTAGCCGCGTCGTTCTTTAGCACAACGCGGCTGCGCTTTATTTCCGCTAGTACGGTAATTTGTCCGTGGATGTTTGCTCTCGGCTCACAGAGCTGCGAGCAAAAATCAGCGGAGAAATGACCAAAGTAACGGTAATAATGTGCAGCAATTGCTGTAGTAACAGTAATAATAATGAATAGTGAGTAATAATAAAGTAATAATGTGCAGCCATGTTGGGTTTTTTTTTTAAGAACAACGCAGCTAACTGAATCTGCCCCATAAACCCCTAAAAGACAATGTAACAATATTATTTATCACTTACTAACAATGCAACAATATAATTTCTTATCTTTCCCAAGTCATAATTTTGTAAACTGTCGGTATATAGACAGCAGCATGAAGTGGGATGAATACATTAGAAGGCAGTTTTGTGTACTGGACGTTATTTGGTGGAGGTAAATGAAGATGGCATTATAAAATAATAATATTATTATTATTATTATTATTATTATTAATATCCTGGATGGTACCTGCATCCCATCCCAACAAAGCAATGAACTCATGTTTGGTTAAATGTTTTGTTTTTTTTTTTAAATAACTTTAGTGTGAGCGGAGCAGTCTGCAATAAAATCTCTCCGGACATGTTGGAATCTGATCACATTGAGCCATCACACACTGCTAGTAGTATAATTATTTATTGCATATATCACTGTGAGCACATTAATGTTAGGAATAAGATGACACAATAGGATTATAGTTGCTAGAGGTTACTCCCCTATCCTGATCCTCGGAATTCTATATAAGAAACACAAACAATGAAAATGTAGTATATTTGGACTACAGGAATTATAAGAAGACATGGACAACATTGGCAAGTAGTGTTTGCATATCTGTTCCACTTTCATCGTGTATTGTTAGATTGCTATTCTTATTTTTATAACTATCATTTTTATTAATTTTTATTTTATTGCTGGATGTAGGAATTGTAAGCTCTGTGTTCAGCTGAAGACTGGATTAGATATTGAATAGGACACAGGAACTAGTGGGAATCTCCCAGGAGAGCTATGAAAGTCTTACTCCACTTTTAAATAGCTTTGAATTTGTTGTCAAAGAATATGATTAATGCTAGTGTCAGCACAAGCAAATAAATCAAATTGGTAAATTAAAAAACGTATATATTAATAATAAAACTAAATAAAAAAGCAATTCGTCTGTAATAAATTACCAACTAATACAATATAAATTAAATTCTGTAATGTAGAGTAAAGATCAAATACAAAAAGGTATCCAAGAGGATATAAACTGCATTACATAATTTACAATGTATCCAAATATATAATGTCATACAGAAATAGTATGAAGGTAAATTGTTAATAAATCAAAAGTTCTCTATGAATATTAACCGCTAAAGTGCTGATGAGCGTGCATGTTAGCAAAATGAAAGTACGTGTTATTGCGGGTAAACTTAACACTATAAGTGACTCATTTTGCACAAATTCTCTTCTAAATATAACAAACAGCAGATTAGTTGCTTAGTGAATATGAATTGCTTTTTATTTAAAATGTACTTGTATTACATAGGTTTTAATACACCAATTTGATATATTTGTCACATCACTGATCATGTTCTTTGCCTGTTTTTCTGAATATTAATTATTGTTAGAGAATCTAATTTATATTGTATTGTCATTAATTGATTTATTGAAGATGAACTGCTTTATATTTAAAACCTACTTTTATTACATACAGTTTTTAATACACCAATTTAATTTATTTGTTTATGCCTCACGACTAGTGCTGATTATGTTATTTACTGTTTTTCTGATTATTTAGGTGGGTCTGGCTATGGGCAGATTGGGCATTTGGAAAAGTTTGGATATGTGCCCAGTGATGCCACAAAGGAGGCTTTTTTTTTTTTTTTAGCATGAGCAGCTGGCACATGGGATAGTCTCCTGTGGGGGCCTCAGGAGGGGCATCAGCATTACTGGACCCCCTTGCCACTTTGTGTTTAGTATTATGCCTAACCTAATATTTATTTTCTAATTGAACCACCAAGTTTAAGCCCATATAAAGTCCTTATCTTATGTGAATGATATGGGGAGATGGACGGCTTGAATAAGCCCTGCTCTCCTATTTTAAATCCTATTTTGTCTGGGATGGTGCACCAACGAAAAGGCAGAACTACCACTGCAGGAAAAAAGCTTCTTGCTGGATTCCATGACAACCAACAAACTTGGATAATTTATATTGTCCCAGGAAGACTAGGTTTAGAAGATTAGACAGCTCTGTCCCAGGGGAAATATAATTAATATAATTTAAGTACAAACTATATGATTTCATAATGAATGTAACCAATCAGGGCTCCACGTCCATCATTTTTACATTTTGGCACCACGGCGAACCAATCCAGGCTTGCCGCATCACCTCACCACAGTGTCGAGACATCGGCACGTGACATCGGGCTATATAAATCAGTGAGCGCCGCCATTTTAGGCAGTCTGTTGGCGGAGAGAGCATCAAGCAGATCTCAGGAAAAAGAGGACGCCGGTGAAGAGAACGAAGATGCTGGAGAAGACAAAGAAGACGCCAGAAAGAATAAACAAGACGTCGCACTCAAGAAAAGAAGAAAGAGTTCAACGAAGATCGGTGGAGAACACCGGCAAAGAGCCCTTGTAAGGGCTGAGAGCTACCCTGCCCCGAAGACGTCAGGATCAAGCGGAGAAGAGCCAGAAGAGGTCTGCGGCTGATCCAGAGGACGGCGGCAGAACAAGAAGCAGGACAAGGAGCGGAGTGGAGGTGGCCAGCATGAGCTACAATACAGATAAGGCCCTTGTGGGCACCCCCTCTACCTGGACCCCTGTCCGCACCTACCCCCTATCATTTCTTAGCACAGTGGGCATTAGGCCACGAGCCAAATACAGGACACAAGGCCCGAGCAGCAGTTAGGGTAACCCACTAGGAGAAGAAGAAGGGCGCAAGGCCCATAGGGTAAATAGGGCCTATAGGTTTAGCTGGCCGTAAGGCCTTAGACTAGTAGGGTGCTTAGGCCTTGTCTAATTTGGGGGGTCAGTAGATCCCGTTTAGTTAGGAGGGTCTTAGGCCCAGATTAGTAAGAGCTTTAAGCTCTATCCGGTTAGTAGGGCATTAGGCTCTGTTTGGTTAAGAGAGCAATAGGCTCTGTGTAGTTAGGGGAGCACTAGGCTCCGTTTGATTAGGAGGGCCCTAGGTCCTGATATAGTGGGACCATTAGTCTCTTCATAGGGAGCAAAATTCTAGGCCGTTAAGGGAAGAGTATGGATGCCCTCAATTAGGTCCGAAAAGACACCAAAAGTCCTGTGTTCCCTATGTGACAGGCTTATCAGCCGGGATTCCAGGCAGCGGGCAGAGGCCTGCTGTGTAGCGGGTGTCTGTGGATACTGGAAGAAAAAGTCTGGTGTGTACCATAGTCGCTCTTCAAGAACGAGTGAGTACCTGGTGCTGGGAAGGGGGTTGTGGGGTGTGTGTGCCTTCTTCCATTTAGGCCTGGGTTCAGACCTACTAGAGGAGGAGAAAGCTGGATCAGGCTTGCTGCTAACAGAAACAAGATGCCAGGTACCACCTGCAAAGGTACACAATGGACACTGGACCTGGTAAGCGAGCCCAAGGATCTGGGTCAAGCATGTGACCAACATGGTGGAAGGTGTGATCCAATGTTGAAAATTTAATCAAAATCATAACTCACAAGTCACAATGGAGCTACATGACTGTACTATTAGATTACATCCTTACCGGACCGGTCTTGTCAGCTCCTTCTCTGCTGACTGCTAACTCAGAACAATGCGGGACTTGGTGCTTTAGTGGTCGTTGAGATCTCACCAGAAGTACCGGTCAGCGTGAAAATATGAACTCCCCAAAAATACCTCAGCGGTTAACTGCGGGTGGGAATAGGGGAATCATGTTCTTAACATGGTTAAGCTCTTTTGTGTGGAAATTCAAGGACTTATTTTTCCCTCTTCTCCAGTAAGGGGACCTGAGGAGAGTCCAAGCATTGGTGGCAAATGCGGTGTCAGCCCTCTTGGGCTTGCTGAGCCAATTATGCTCTGGACCTCTATCTACAGTAAGCCTTCTACAAGCTCCACACCCATGGGAATTCAAGGGCTTTAAAGGGGGGGGGGGTGCTAGCTCGGAAGCGGGTGTGTTGATGCAGACCTCACTATCTAGAGGTTTCAGCTACAGTGATCTGGAAGATTGATCGCTGTACATCAACACAAGCCCCTCTGGTTTCAGCAAAGCTGTGAGCCTGCCAGAAGCAGGGAGATGGCAAGCGAGGACCGTACCTTGCATTATAGGAGGAAAGACTTTTCTGTGTTGGCAGACGGAAAGTTGATGCACTGGGGCATCGGGGACTGCTGTGGAGTGAGAATTGCTGAGTACTTTGAGTTATGACGATTCTCCTGGTTATTGTTAATTTACTCTGCTTTGCTAAGTGTTTGTATTTCTAAAAATAACATCTTTCTATTTGGCCTTATTCAACTGATCTTTGTCTAAGTGATTTCCAAACCCATCAATGTACCGGGTCTTCTAGTTGGCATCTAGTCTGCACTGGGCAAACCAGCCAAGCTGATGGCTATAAGGTCTGTTATTCTCCTGGTATCTCTACGTGATTTTATGATGGTGCATAGAAAGTCCCATCACAAATTTTCTGTGGGGCCCAGACATTTCTTGTTACGGCCCAGGGGCAAATGCAGGATTTGAGGAGGGGGATTTCCACTCCACGCCACCAGTGGGCGTGAACAGCATGTGTGGGGAAGTGGATATAACATTTACAACATTCCATTGGTCCATCAAAATGCATATGACTTGCTATCTATGCAGCTAAATACATGACACTAAGAACTGAATAAAAAAAACCAGTTATAATTACAATAAATGATAAGCAAAGTGACACACTGCAGTCATAGTGAATGTGGCCAAACATCATACAACCTGAAAGATTATTGTAGATTATTTTGGTTATACATACAACTAAATGCTTCTATGCTGTTACAGAAGCATAGATACAGCTGCATACAGAGAATCATTCTTGACACTAAACACATCCCAGCGGGCTCCTGTACGCTTTACAACACTGCTCTTTAACATAAACGTCATGTGCTGTATATCTTCCTATAGTAACAAACCCTGCTTACTGAGTATTCTTAAGTACAATCCCATATAACATGGTTGTTTGTTTATCATTGCAGTATCATACAAGCTGAATTCTTCAGACATGGTCAAATGTTATACTGTACAGACATTAAAATTACTGTATTGCTACTCAGAATAGGTGGTCTGTATGTATTGTACTTTTAGGTGATATACTGTTTTGTATGCTAATGTAATGATATTCAGTGTTTGCTGCTTCATGGAAAATAATGATGAAATGGGTTTTTGGCACAAGCTGATTAGCAATTCACAGAGTTTTGTGTCTTGTTTCAGCTGATAATTATCTAACTAGAATAGTCAGACTATATCACAAATGCATATCTCCTATCTGTCCCAATTTAGGCAGGATAGGTAGAATAGATAATCAATTCTATCAGGCGCTCCACTTCGGCATGCAGCCGCGTGTGTACTCTAGAATTTCCACAACTAATTCAAAATCACATAGACATATACAAAAATTGAGTACATACACTTGCGCTTCCGTTCATGCCCATAGATGTTCATAAACCAAATGTGCTATTCATAATTGGATGGTATTCCTCGCTTAGGACTCAGATGTCATCATATGAAATGTGTACATGTATGGAAAAACACAAAAAAACATACAAGACCACATAGCGTATTATGTAAACATATGATCTAATACTTTCAACTCCACCACCAGAATGATAGTATGTGTCAGAGTCCTAAGATATGTTGTTTTTCCTCACAGCACCACACTCGTGATATCTTCTCCTCAAAGCCCCTCTCGGGTATATGCTTACATCTCCATAGAATAATTTGCGCTTTTCAAATCCAACCTCCTCTTCCTCATACAAACAAATATGGAAAATGTCTCCAGAAGAGCGATGGGGCATGGAATATTTTGCACAAGCTCAACAGATTTCGTTTACTCTTCTAACATAGGTGGTATAGCATAGATGTTCCTTTAGTGGTTAGCACTGGCGTCACAAGTTCAAATACCAAACATGTCCTTAGCATCTGTGTGCAGCTTTCAGCTGTGAATCATTAAGGAAACAAGCACAACAGTGCTTGTTTCCTTAATGATTCACAGCTGAAAGCTGCACACAGATGCTAAGGACATGTTTGGTATTTGAACTTGTGACGCCAGTGCTAACCACTAAAGGAACATCTATGCTATACCACCTATGTTAGAAGAGTAAACGAAATCTGTTGAGCTTGTGCAAAATATTCCATGCCCCATCGCTCTTCTGGAGACATTTTCCATATTTGTTTGTATGAGGAAGAGGAGGTTGGATTTGAAAAGCGCAAATTATTCTATGGAGATGTAAGCATATACCCGAGAGGGGCTTTGAGGAGAAGATATCACGAGTGTGGTGCTGTGAGGAAAAACAACATATCTTAGGACTCTGACACATACTATCATTCTGGTGGTGGAGTTGAAAGTATTAGATCATATGTTTACATAATACGCTATGTGGTCTTGTATGTTTTTTTGTGTTTTTCCATACATGTACACATTTCATATGATGACATCTGAGTCCTAAGCGAGGAATACCATCCAATTATGAATAGCACATTTGGTTTATGAACATCTATGGGCATGAACGGAAGCGCAAGTGTATGTACTCAATTTTTGTATATGTCTTAGGCAGGATAGGGTCACACTCGCAAACACACACAAGGTCAAACGCACAAACACATAAACTGTCACATACACAGACAAGCACAGAGTCACACATACACAAACAGGTTCAAACACACAGACATGTAAGCGGTCACATACACAGACTCACACAGGACCAAACACACAGACTCTCTTACCATCTTCTTCTGCCTCCTGCATCACACACATGCCAGCCAGGTAGGAGTAAGGGGCAGAGCCAGACTGCAGGTCAGAGAGTGCTGTATACACACAGCAGCGGAAGCGATCCAGGGGCCAGTGACTGCAAGCATCGGCACCTTAGGGAGGACAGAGGTTTCTTGGGACTAGGAAACCCCCTAATTTGATTAGGTATTAATTTTTATAATAGATCTATTTAAACACAGTCTGTCCATCTCCATTAATCTACTATACTTACATGTCCATTCCTTACTTGCAGTGTTTTTCAGCCTGGTATTCTGGGCAATGATCTGTGGGGCAAGGAGTGATCTGAGCATGTTGTATGACTGCTTTGAGGATCCTGAATATGAAGAGTTACTGGATATTGCAAAATATGGATTGCCTCCTACTAAGACACTTCATCGGAAACACATTGTGATTGTTGGTGCGGGGATGTCCGGACTTTCTGCAGCCAGAACTCTACTAGACGCCGGTCACAGCGTAAGTAGAGGTCAGCATTTGTTTCCCTTATAAAATATAATCATATCTACCCCATATAATATTGTGAGTCTTAGAGACTCATTTACAAATACTACAGGGCTGCTTTCAGAAGCTGTGACCAGTAGTGGTCATGGTCAAGGCAGCTGCACAAATGAAATTCTATTTAGTACGGTGCTTGGTTTGTAGGACATAGGGGAAGAATAAAGCTGGAATAGCTCTGGTAAAGGATGATAGGAAATTGTGGGATCTATGAGAGAAAGTGAGAGGTTGTGATGATGACAGTTGTCTAAAACTATACCTGTCATTTTTCATCTACTATATATTGGGAAGACAAGTGGGACAACGGGATGTGATCTGAGAGAGGTTACGTTGGGGAATCACTAGCTATTAGATATGTCATATTACACTATGTTTTACATCCCAGGTGACTGTATTGGAAGCCAGTAACCGTGTAGGAGGTCGTGTACAAACATACAGAGATCCAGAGGGCTGGTACGCAGAGCTGGGGCCCATGCGTCTGCCAACGAATCATAGGTATCTGAACATTTTTATAGTATCAACTAAGTTCATTTACTGGAAATGCTTGTGTGAAATGAGTCAGTGGGTGGCACTGGCATGTTGTTATAAGATATACAGATAATGATCCGGATGCTGAATAGGACAGATATGCATAATAAAAACATACTCAAATCAAACGCATGTAATAATAGCGTATATAAGTGCACATGCTCAGTCAGAGGGATCTCATGATGTGTGCAGCTCTGCACTGCATAGTATTGTTATGCACGTCTAATTGCTATCCAATAACGATTGTCGAATCCCGATGTGTGGTTCCAAAGCACAAAGTAATTTAATAGCCAAAAGTAGCAGAATAACAAGTCAGAATAAAATAAGGCGTTCCTTATCGGAGGCGCTCTGGATCCAGTGAACAGTCATTCAGGTCTGAAGGCTGTGGTCAAAGAAGACTGGTCACTAGGTCCATAGCCCCTGCTTATATACAGTGAGTGAATACAGTAAAACAATGCAGATGGTGTGGCTTGCTTCTATTAGTCCAGGCTTCAGGGAGGTCCAGTGTACTGCAGGTCATAGGCCAGTTCAAAACCAAAATATCCAAAGGTGGGGGTCAGCTCTCCAGGGGATGCACTCCGATTTTCCCGCCAAGAATCCAGTTTCAACTAGTCTATTTGCATTATACAGTCAGTACCACTTTAAACATTTATTCCCTAACATCGCTAACTAGAGTATGCAATGTGCGATCTCTTCGGCGAATGAACCGGACAACTGCTGATGAATAGGGGATTAAAATGATACTAAACATGACATATTTCCTGCAACCTGAACTTTTGGTTTCACCAACATGTATATAACTTTTAATACTAAACATAAATACTGCTATATTTTGACATAAATAACTATGTGTTGCAACTACGATTAATGTGTACTAATTACAAATGTGTATGTTCGTGTGAATGTGTGTAAAAGTGTAAAACTTGTTATTGCCACATGTTTCGGCTTGATACGTCCCTCCACGCCGTAGAGTGCTCTACGCATAATTTCAGACAAAGACAACCAAATTTGCTCGAGATTAATTGAAATGACTTTATCTAATTTGCTGACTTCGACAGTATGTACCAGCTTTTCGTCAGATGCACATCGGATACACTTACACCCAAATCAACATATATGTGCATTGAGAATGTTCTGTGACTGCTCCACTAATATCTCACATTAATCGCATAAGAACGCATTCACTTCATTAGATTAAATACATCTAATATATGTTCACATATAAATTTTTGAATCGAAAGACATTTATGAAGGTGATGATGGAAGAGTGATAGGCAACTGGCCAGTGCTAACAGTCACTATATATGTTATGCAGAGGTGGACATTTTTAAGAATCCCAGCATGTGATGATCTGATATGGTTGTGCATCTGCTTATGTTTACAGGATTGTTGTTGAATATATTCAGAAGTTTGGTTTAAAGCTGAACCCTTTTATTTCATCGGATGAAGACAGTTTTTACTTGTTCAATAATTTAAGACAAGTACACAAAGACATTATTAAGACACCAAACTTCTTTGGGCTCGATCTCACTCCTGGGGAAGAAGGAAAATCTCCTGATGATCTGTTTACTGAAACAATATACAAGGTACACCATTTTCTATTATTAAAATGAATGCAGATGGGGTACAAAGTGCAAGAGATATCCGATCTACATTGGGATATTCAAATTAATTATATAAAAAAGTGTATGCTTTGACCCAACATTCACTGTAATTAATTCTACTCCATCGGTACCAGTGGGTACATGATCAGAAAAATTACCAACTGAATTTGAATCTATATACAAAGTGAAGGCTTACTTTCAGATCTGACACAATTATTATAGGGAAACTGGAACCTGTTTTTTACATTTTTAGAATAAAATTGCAAACAATGCTTTTTCATCTATTTTTCCCATTTACCTTACCTTTCTTACAAGCCTGGTATTCAGCCATGATCCAAAATATCTCCCAACTCGGCAACTCCGTTCTACACAAGATCTGCGTCTCTCATCCACCCTCATTACATCCTCCCATTACCGGTTACAGGACTTTTTTCGGGCTGCACCCACTCTATGGAATTCTCTCCCTCGCACAATAAGACTCTCCTCTGGTCTACAAACTTTCAAGCGTTCTCTGAAAACCTACCTCTTCAGACAAGCTTATAATATCCCTCAACCACCCTCTTAACCTCACTACCTTAACCTATTACCGCCTGTTACACAATTTCACACAAGACAACTACCCCCTGACCAACATTGTTGTGTGACAGGATAATTTAGCCTATGAGTCACTTTTACCTTTGCAGCCTGGCTGGGCCAAAATGCAAAATGTAGACTTAACCTCATGTGTCAATCTCCCATAGATTGTAAGCTTGCGAGCAGGGCCTTCTCACCTCTTTGTCTGTTTTACCCAGTTTGTTTATTAGGTTTGTCCCCAATTGTAAAGCACCAAGGAATATGTTGGCGCTATATAAATAAATGATGATGATGATCCCATACAAGAAGAGTACTTGGTCTGGACCTCCTTTGTGACTAATGCCCACCCATAACAATCATGGACGATTTTGCAAACATCTTGACTTGGGAGACAGAGAGGATTTGTGGGTGAAAATGCTAATGAGTATCATGATCCCTACCTTTTCTTAGTTTCGTAACCAGGTAGTGAACAAAAGGGGATATTTGACCTCTTACTGCTGGAATTCAAAAAGGATTAATATGTTTAATTTTTAATTTTATATTTATATATTTCCTGGATGTTTTTTCTGTCCAGATCAAGAGGTCACATCTATGGGTCAAATATTACATTTTGGGACAGACTTAGCTGTCTATAGTTATGTAGACCTCATTGATTAGGAAAAGATGGGTTATTGGTGAGTCTAGGCCAGTGTTGGCTAACCTGTGACACTCCTGGTGTGGTGAAACTACAATTCCCAGCTCACCCTTCCAGCAATAAACTGCCATATATTGGCAAAGCATGCTGGGACTTGTAGTTTCACACCACCTGGAGTGTCACAGGTTAGCTAACACTGGTCCAGGCTGAAGAAGCCTTAATGGTGCAAGTATAAATGAATGCAGATATGGGTTCACAAACAACAAATGTCTAAGGGGAGGTTGACAATGAGTTTATAAATGAAACATCATCAGCACAGAACAGAGCACCCTAGGGGGCTGGCAGAGCTGGGGGGCTAGTTTTCCCCGGCCGGTCCAATAATGGGCTACTTTGAGCTGGCTCACTGGGCCACCTACATTTTTTTCCTTTTAAAATAGGCTGCTGAGTCGAGACTTGCCCCCTGGGCTAATTATTGCCAGCCCTTCCCTCAGCACCCTATGATTATAAACAAATAAACAATCTTAGACGACAGCACATCCTCATCCTAGCATGGAAACAGAATGATCCACCTTAGCCATGCCTCTGTAGAAGCTCTTGCTTTGAGTCATTACATGCAAAGCAGGCAAGATGGTGACACGGTTTTATCCTTTATTTCAGCATAGTTAAATGATATGAAAATCAGCAAAGCCAACTGACCAGTTTTACACACAGTGGTTATTTATGCTGAGGCTTGTTTTTTGTTTTTTTATACACCCTTTTCAAGAACAGTGTTACACCCTTCAATTAGAAAGCACACTTATGCATGCAAGGTCAGGGTAAGACATCATTACTTTGAGTGCAACAAATCTGGGAGCAAAAACTGTACACAATCTGATTTTCCTTTTCTTCAAAAGGTGCAACAGGAAACGTGTCTGCAGTGCCAGATCTGCACTTGATCATCTGCAGCCATGTAGATTACTTACTTTTCCATCACTTGTTACAGTTATACTGCATTTATATGCAGTCTATATGGCATTACACCATTTATGAAGACAGAGAGGGATGGGAATGGTTTTCTTTCAGTGATTAAACACTTTGTCCAGACACTTAGTGTATGACCTGACTTTAGATCTTCTGCATTACATTTAATAACTGTGTCTCGTGATTCCATCTTGCTTTCCTCTACTAAAGCAGACATCTTTCCTAATTGGCTCTTTCTCATATTGTTCATATTTTTTCCTTTAGTTCCTGAAAGACGTCAATGGTAAAGATTGTTCTGACATCCTGGACAGATTTGACAGAGCTTCTGCGCAGGTAAACATATTCGGCCATAGACAAAAAAACTTTGTTAAATTTGTTTAATTGTCCACAAAATATTTTAAAACTATTATTCAAAATAAAGGATTATAAATTCCTTTTAATTCCTATTCTTCCTGTTTGTGAGCACTTGGAGTTTTGTATCTAAGGGGGAACACACCAACAGATGTATGGATGCGATACAGATAGAGCAACGGTGGCCCTAGAGCCACATGCGACTCCGTGAGCTTGGAAATGTGGCTCCTGTAAGGGGCAAGTAAGCTGCATGGGAGATCTGATGGCATGTAAAGTGGTTTATGGGCATGTAAGGGGCATGTGGGGAGGTCTGATGGCATGCAGGGAGGCTGATGGGCATGTAAGGGCATGTGGAGAGGTCTGATGGCATACAGGGAGGCTGATGGGCATGTAAGGGCATGTGGAGAGGTCTGATGGCATGCAGGGAGGCTGATGGGCATGTAAGGGCATGTGGGGAGGTCTGATGGCATGTAAAGGGCATGTGGAGAGGTCTGATGGCATGCAGGGAGGCTGATGGGCATGTAAGGGCATGTGGGGAGGTCTGATGGCATGCAGGGAGGCTGATGGGCATGTAAGGGCATGTGGGGAGGTCTGATGGCATGTAAAGGGCATGTGGAGAGGTCTGATGGCATGCAGGGAGGCTGATAGGCATGTAAGGGCATGTGGGGAAGTTGATGGGCATGAAAGGGGCATGTGGGAAGGTCTGATGGCATGTATGGGGTGTGTAGTGAAATATGGTGGCAGAAATGTGAGGTGCACTGTTTGATTAGCAAGTAGCGTGCAGTAAGGTACATGGAGGTGTTGGCACTGTTAAGCCCGTAAAAGGATACAACGGATTATATCGCAGTGACCCTGCAGAACAGAGAGAAACAACAAGTGTAGCGGAATACACACACAGATGACAATAACTAGCAGGTGAGATTGACACAACCAAATACACTGGTATGGAGTTTGAGGAGTGCACTCAGCAGGTTCTTATAGTGGCCGGTTGATTGGTGATTCCCCCCATGTGTCATCAGTACTGGAGGTTAGTGGTAACACCTGAGAGAGGCGTTACGTCATCTCTAGCCTGAGGCTGAGCCCAGCTGGGTTCTGTTAAGGATTCTAATTGGGAAGGCAGCAGTCAGTGATCTGCTGAGTGTTGGAGGCCAGTGGTGTCTAAGACTGCTGGTACTGAGCTGTCTTCAGCTGGTGATATTGACCTAATTATGGCCAATGCCTTTCTCCAAGTGCCAATATCGCTTACACTGAACCTTACAAGCTCCCAAATGGGCTCTTTGTCATCCATGTACCTAAACTGGCTGAATTAAGAGTTACTTTCTTAAAGAAATGTGATTGAAACATAAAATATATCCTTCATGGATGTTCCGGGTTTTTTTATAAGATCTATAAGAACTATCTATAAGATTTCTAAGAACTAAGAAAGCAGGGGGGTCTTTTGTCTGGCTCCTGTGCTCCATGTACGGGTTGGTTACGGTTTACAGATTATGATAACTCCGACAAGGTTGACACCATAAAAAAAAAATCCGACTGGCTAAAAAAGAACAAATAGAATAAAAACAGACTTACCTGAAAACCAAAGTTCTAGATGTCCGATGGCAGCGGCATGATGACAGCCAGTGATTCCGAAGATCCAGCTGTCCGGCACTTCAGTGCGACGTCAGCGAGACTTAGATGTAGGTTAATTTAAAGCGGCAATGTGTGGACCCCGCAGGTTAAGTGTTTAAATTAACATTGATTTTAACATTGATTTAAGTCGCGCTGACGTCACACTGAAGTGCCTGACAGCTGGATCTTCGGAATCGGACATCTAGAACTTTGGTTTTCAGGCAAGTCTGTTTTTATGCTATTTGTTCTTTTTTAGCCAGTCAGATTTTTTTTGGAGGTGTCAACCTTGTCGAAGTTCTCGTAATAAGTAAAATCATTACCACCGCCATCTGGATTAGAGAAGAGAAGACAAACTAAGTATTCATATGCAAACATTATTGCTGGCATCTATCAACCCCTCAAAGTCTCTCTCCAGTGTTGTACAATTTCTTAGTAGCATTGTTTCTTTTAAAAGAAAAAAAGTGAGCTTGTGGACTTTAATCTGAATTAGATTGACCCCAAAAATTGTAAATTCATCAGAAAATTGTGTGCCCAATCAACAATCTAAACCTAAACTAATTTCCTAAACAAGAAGATCAAAATCCCAAAAAATTTAAATAAAATCTTGTACAAGAACATTGAAACATATACAAAAAAGAAAGGAACACCAGCACCAAGCCTAGGGTAAATCTGAGATAATAATATTTACAAATATATAAAAAAAAATAATGAAAAAATAAAGTCTGCCTTCTAATTAAGAAAAATATTTTTATTACCATCAATAACAATGTAAAACAATAAAAGTAGGTCAAATAAACTAAATTAAAATACCCCCACAGTGTACACTGTAAAATCACACGTAAATTTGTGCTCAAATGAGCATGAAGTATATTTTCAATCAAGATAATGGTGAGGTATCTTGGTGGGTAAAGTCACATCCTTACTGAAACACACTGTATGTAAAACATAGTTGCCTACTCTCCCGACTCCCGAATTTTTGGGAGTTCTCTCGGACTCCCGGGAGAGCAGGACAACATCCTGGGTCCAGCTCACCTCGTTTGTGAAATGGGCGGGGCGGAGCTAAATACGTTATCCTGGCCCGCCCCCACCCACCGATAGACTGAAATGGGCAAAGATTGACAGGGGGCGCGGCCTAGCGGCGCAATTCACGTGGTCACGCCCCCGAGATGGAGTCCCCTTCCGGACAACTGGCTGCAAAAGTTGGCAAGTATGATGTAAAATATATAAACAATGAACTGTGCCTAAAATGTATACAGCGGTACAGTCTCTAATGAGCTGATAGACCACGCAATTATCACAAGAAAAAAGGTATATACTTATCCGGAATCCTTGGTGCTTTTTTAGATCTTGTAGATTTAATAGTAGGGATTGTGATGTCCTTAATAGACTCTCCACTCACAACAACAACATAGATGTACCCACAATCATATGTAGTGGTGTCTCTCAAGCTTAAGTATAAGCTTGAGTATAACATTGGTGGACAGATTTCGCAAGGTGAAAGGTGACTGTCAATGTATTTCTTCCTGGTAAATACTTCATAAAGAAATAATATTTACTTAAAAGCTCCACACTTACTTCCACTACAAAAAAGTGGTAATATTTTTGTAGAATATTTGATATGATTACCATCATTTTACTACCAATTCACAGGCCACTTTCTGATTGCGCCACCATTGCAGCAGCTCTGAATCCAAGAGATTTACGGTCAGCATTTGTGGTACAACAGCTTCATACAAAAATCCAATACTGCCTTTTATTATCAAACACACAAATGTACAGTCCATTTAAACACTTTGGGCTAGATTTACTAAACTGCGGGTTTGGAAAAGTGGAGATGTTGCCTATAGCAACCAATCAGATTCTAGCTGTCATTTATTTATTGCATTCTACAAAATGACAGTTACAATTAGTGAGAGGGGAGAGGCCAATATGATTGTAGGCAGTGATGAGTGTTGTTATTCTTACTGTTCCCAGTGATGTGCCTAGAAATATGCCCTGCTCCTGCAAACCACCATAGCAGATGGATAGAGAAAAGGGGCATTCACTTGTGTGTATGCTAACCCACCAAAGTAACACTCTGTCATAAACTTACCTGTCCTCGCTCCAGTGCTGTCTGCCCTCTGCAATCAGAAGCCGCACTTCCGGGTATCAGCAGTCACATGATCGCTAGCTCAGGGAGGGGATTTTGAACTGCTGGTTATTTAAACCTCACTCCGACACTCAGTGAGTAACACAGCAACTTGTATGCTTCCTGGCTCCTATTCTTTGTGGATCCTGTACCAGATTCAGCTGTCTGACTATGAGTGCCTGCCTGTTCACCTCATCCGCTAGTGCTACATCCAGAGGAAGACCAGAGTACCGCGACCTGCGAACGCCCACCAGCTAAGCCCTTCCCGCCTTGCAGCGGTTCTTGGTGAACACCGAGGAGTTTGTTAGACTCCGCACCTCTGATAAGCCAGCGTCAATCGAGATTAGCACTAAGATCCAGCCTAATCCATTATACACTCACACTGTAAATGTGCTGCTCCGTGTAAGATTTATAGAGAGTTAATGAACGTAATTGTTTTTTTTATATCTTTTATAAGTCTATCCTGGTGGATGAAGGACGTTTGAGCGAAGGAGCTGTTCAAATGCTTGGACACTACATGAGTTTTAATGGGCTTTACTACATCTCATCCATGGAATCAGTTAAGGCTTTGACGGTGTTTAACAACATGACCAGGTACAGTCAACAGAAAACTGGTTTTGCACTTAATAGTTTATATTTTCACTGCTGGTATTTGCACCAGGTACACCTTGATAAAGATATTATTGGACCACTAGTACTGTAAATTAAATACAATGTGGGCCCTTTCATTGTATGCATGTCCCTGATAGTCATATCTACCCTTTCAAGTTTATTTGACAGAAAATTTCTATCTGCAGAACTTGTGACAACATAATCACCAGTTGAGAACTTTGGAAACCAATTTCCAGGAACACATTTTTCAATGTGAATGCACTAGATCTATTAACCTTCCAAGCATAATAATATCACTGGAAATAATTATACTACAATCCTATCACCAGGTAGAGATGTTGGGAAGGGCAAAGTGCCAGCAACCATCATGGCAGCCAGCAGCCAGCTCACGGAATTCTAACTGAGTAATCTTACTGAGATGCTTATAAAGTGGAATCTGAATCTACGATACAGGGAGCTTCCTACATGTCTCTCACTATTAGCCAGTTAGAGTGCTGGTCTTCTGCACAGAAGTGCAAAGTGGAAAGAATACTCCTGGAAAAGTGCTTTTTAGATCCCTTTATGCTGTTTCAATAAACTTTTCTGCAGTGTCCCCTAAAACTAGATGCCCTGGTGCTGTACACCTACGCCTTACTTTAAGAGGAACACCCTCACTCTGTCCAAGTTCTCCACTGTGTATGTGAAAATGTTTGTTCTTCCACAAATGCTCTGTAAACTTATGTGCTTCGGCTCACATTTTCGGTGCGCTTACACAAATACAGGCGCTTAGGGAAACTTTTTGTAAGTGACCTCTATTGGCGTTATATTTTTTTTCTATATAGAAATGCAAATACTTTAGTTCATAGTTTGCATGTTCATGTTGAAGTTGGTTTCGACAAAGCTATAAAGCACCTTTTGTGCTTGACTGATCTATCTGCTGACATGCACTCAATAATCAGATATAAAATTGATAACTTTAATGTACAGCACATCAGTGACAACACATTTATACAGATGAGGATCACTTTGTGTAAACATCACTACATTTTCATTGTTTTTTACTAGGTTCAATGAGATCACTGGAGGTTTCGATCAGTTGCCTTTGGCCTTTGCCCGCCGACTTGGAAGTACAATCAGACTAAACTCCACTGTAGTTAAAGTTATGAGGAGACAGAAATCTGTGATTGTCCAGTACCGCAAAGATAAATCTTCAGGTCTGACCAGCTTAGCAGCAGACTATGTCATCATCACCTCCACCGCAAAAGCCACCAGACGTATGGAGTTCAGTCCTCCACTGAGTAAGGACAAGTACAACGCATTGAGTTTCATTCATTATACAAGTTCAACAAAGATTCACCTGAGCTGCAATGAGAGATTCTGGGAGAAGGACGGGATAGTGGGTGGAAGAAGTTCTACTGATCGTCCATCTCGTTCCATCTATTACCCAAGTCATAACTCCACCAATGGAGGAGGTGTCCTCCTAGCATCCTACACTCTGGCAGATGACTCGATGTTCTTTACATCACTCAGTAATGAAGACTGCATTGATGTGGTTCTAGAAGACTTGGCTGCCATCCACAGGAGATCAAAGGAGGAGCTCAGAAAGATGTGTCCTAAATCTGTGATGAAGAAGTGGAGCCTGGATCCGTATTCTATGGGAGCGTTTGCCTACTTTACCCCTTACCAGTTTGGTAACATGTATCAACCATTGTCCCAACCTGAAGGCAGAATATATTTTGCTGGAGAACACACATCTTATCCCCACGGTTGGATAGACACTGCTATCAAAACTGGTCTGAAAGCTGCAAGAGACATCCACAAGGATGCCAATATGTTTCTCCATAAATAAATTCAATAAAAATATATATAAATATATATAAAAAATGTTATACACCCATTTTATCTGATATTCCGTAAAAATAATTTGAAGTTTATAATGTATTAAGCTAGTTTTTGGTGAGATAAAGCAAAATAAGATATACTAAAAAGTTCTATTTACCTTCACCTCCGTGAATGGGAAGGTCATGGAGGAGGAATATAGACAATCCGTTAGCTGTTTCAGTTCAGTAAATTCAAACTCTCCATCAGCCTAACAGTGCAGAGACTTGGATGCAATCATGCCCATAACTTCAAGGACAAGGTTGGCATTATCCACCAAAAAATGTTATTACAATCTACCCATCTTTCTCTTTGCCTATTGATGTTTGCACCATTTCCTATTTGATGTACTTATTGTAGACAATACTTATACACTTCTGACAACCAGCTCTTCCCCACTTGTTCCTCTCCCTCACATTTTGCTCTTTTTCAGGTTCTAGCCTACAAAAGTCTTCTACTTTATATATTCCCTATAATACAATTGAGCATTTCTTGGTTATCCAAATCTAAACCCCTTTGGTCTTTAAAAGGCATTGTCCTATCGCTCTTCTTGTCTTATCAGTTCAGTTCTTCCTTTGCAAACTAATTTTGTTTCCATTCACTTGTCTTTTATAATCTGGAGGCCCAGATAGGTTAGTAAAAATCCCACATTATGTCCCATCATTTTACTCAATTCAGTCATAAAGATCTTTGCTAATTGATTGTCAATAGAGTCAAGATGTGGCCTGAGTTGTAGCCTGATTAATACGTATTGTATCACGTGTGTCTTACAGTTCTGTTAGAATTTTGGGCTATCAATAAGCCAATTCTTCTATGTACAGTGTCTCATGCAGTTCCCCTTTCACAGAAGTCATCAGAGTGAAGTGGAGGCTACAACAAAATGGCAGGAGGCAGGGCTGTTCCCCCGACAAGGTCAGCAAACAATCTCACCTCAGGCAGCACCATTCTAGTCTGATTTTGCTTCTTTCCTTTCATCCCACCTCGGTCACCTCACTTCCTGAGTACAGGGGTTACACGGGGGTTCAATAGCAGAGCGGTGACTGGAAATGTGAATAGAGTAGGTACAGGAAAAGAAGGACTTCCTCTCCACTAAAAACTTCATTCACTGCTCTATTAATGCATAACTTGATGACTGTGAAGACCACAGGGAATTCATATGAAGTATTAAAAATGAACTCCCCCCAAAATAGGTTTTCTCCCCCTAAGCTACTAAGCTAGGGCTCCGCTTTAAAAGACATAGGAGTCACCGTGTTCTGATACTCACAGGCTCCGGAGAGCCCCACGGGCACTGGAAACCCTGGATAGAAGTGTAGACAGTGTCTGCATGTAATATTTACTGAAAGCTGCATCTGTTGTGATGAAAAAGCAACTAATGAAAAAGTAAATGCTTAATGTGAAGACACTGGGTTTATCTAACCCAACTATACCCACTTCGTGCTGACTGTCCACCCTGGGGTACCTTACAATACCAGGGAAGTATGCCCAGTACCTTCTAGGGGTAAACCAATTACTCAGGCAAAGTCGTTATAAAGTACAACAATACTTGTATTATTATACAATGCACCAGAATAAAAATACACTTTAAACAAATACCAGGTAGTATTAACACTCCAACACAACAACCTCTGCACTCTGTTTTAGTCTCTCCATTCTGAACCACCTACCCCAAGGCTGAATCCCTCATTATAAACACAGTTACATTTCCTACATACCTGGGACTAGCCCATTTGTGGGCTTAGATATATCACCCCTTTGGCAGCTGTCATGAAGGGCTGATACAGGGCTGTACCTTTCATATCAATACTTCTTCTGGCCACCTGCTGGTTTGACTCCTATGTGTCTAGCTGGCCACCACCTGAGACAATGGGGACATTAATTAAGGGCCCAGGTGACAACAATTAAGTGACTCGCCCCTTACAAACTTTCAGCCAGAACTAACTTCCAGCTGAGAAAGGAGGGGGGAATGAACGTCGTCCCCTCAACTGAGTCCTGGAACCAGCCCCCACCTGAGCTTTACCCACAACCCACCTGGCCACCTTAAAGAAAACATATATTCATTTAAACATTGTAGCAATGTTATGACATCATCATACATAATTAGAAAGCACACCATAGTTATAAACACTGAGTAAAGTTACCCCCCAAGTAATGGGACGCTGCATTTACATTCTGGGAATCTGCGGAAGACTAGAGGGCTAAAAAAAGTACATATTGTTATAGCCTACTCTACCCGTTTGTCACACTTAATAAGTCAAAATAGTGAACAATGTCAGCAGGGCCGGATTAACCATAGGGCTAACTGGGCTACAGCCCAGGGGCCTATGGCATTCAGGAGGCCCTTGAAAGTGCTCAGCAGCAGTATTGATCGGTCGGGGGCGGGGGCGCCCCTGGCGCGATCAGTGCTGCTGAGCACTTTCACTGCGGTCCTTCTCTACTCCACTTTCACTGCGGTCCATCACTGCTGTAGTCTCCTTACTGAGATCTCGTGAGTCTCACTCTCACGAGATCTCCTCAGTAAAAAGCGTACAGCGCGCCGGAGAAGGAGGTAAGTGCCGGGGGGACGCGGGCAGCTCGGATCATGGGGGGGGGCCCTCACGGGGGAATGGAGGCCCCCTTAGCCCAGGGGCCTCCATTCCCTTAATCCGGCCCTGAATGTCAGCGATGTCAGTATATTATTAAACCCCCGTTACATCATAACAGCTCATGTCCAGCTTCTTAACAATCGGAATGCACCATAGAAAATATAGGGCCTGATTCATCAAGACACGTATACTGAGTGCAGCGTATGTTTGTTAAACAACGCACGTTAATGGGCTCTGAGTACTTCCGAATTCACCAAGGAATGGATCTGCAGATACCTGCGCTGAAGAATTCGGTCTGCTGTGCTGTACTACACAGAACACTGCAGGATACGTCCAATACCTAATGTGGAATATAAATTTGCAGTAACTTTGAGATGCCCATAGCTTGATTCAGATATGGCTGTATGCGCTCCAATTTGGTGCACCCTTACTGTACATTGGCTACAGCCAAACGCCCCTTCCCCGCCCACCCAGAAATCGTAGGCTGTAGTAAGTGTTCTATGAGTTTGAAGACAGATCATACAAGGCTGTGTTTACTCCTGTATGGTGCGGTTCTGGGCAGGCATGGACTGATTTTGTGTACGATACACTCAAGATCGGCAGCTACGGTCCTGATTAATCAGGTCCGTAGTCTTAATGCTATAATATGAGTGCAGGTTTACTATATAATATATAGCAGAGAACCCAGGTTGTCAAACGTATTGCCCCAGCCAGGGGCCGATCTAGACTTTAGTTTTAGGAGGGGTGATTTAGCATAGTCATGCCTCCCTTAATGCTGACTGGCTGGTCCCGGTTGGCCCTGCCCCTTCTGTCATTTTGATCGGCGTATAGGCTGCAATTTACAGGAATGTTTGTGCTTCTTGGGGGGCGATTGCCCCGCTCCTGTATCCGCCACTGGCCCCAACAAGGATGCATGTTGTGAAGTCGTGTGATATAGCTCCCTCACAGGGGCATTTTAAGAATTTAGAGGGCCAGTGCGCAGGAATAGTGCTTGCTGCCCCTCCACATCCCCCCACCTCACACAAACACACATACAAAAAATAAAGAAATGAGTATCCATGGATATTAGTTCTACAGAAGCAGTAGAGGCTTGCCAGTATAATTTTTTTTAAAGTTTTTTAAACCAACATGTTTTACCATGGAAATACCTAGTGCAGGTTTTCCCAAACCCAGTCCTCAGGGCTCCCTAACAGTGCAGGATATCCAAATCTCCTTGCTGGAGCACAGGTGTAATCATTACTGACTGATACATTGTAACAGATCCACAGGTGGTCCTAATTATGTCACATGTGATCCAGAAAACCTGCACTGTTGGGGAGCCCTGAGGACTGGGTTTGGGAGACCCTGACCTAGTGGGATTTAGCTATGTAGAATTGAACTAATATAAAGGGATTATAACATCCATTTGTACAGCTAAAATTGCTGATGATACATTTGTTGCATTACTAATTAGCAGAGAGCATGCTCAGTATTAAATGCACTACAACAACACACTTTCTACCAGTGAATATTTTGTACCAACCTGATCTGTTCCTGAACCACCCTGCTCCCACAGCTCTCACTCCTGCAATATTCAGAGAGGAAGTGTGATATATACATTCTGTGAGCACTTTTACAATTGAGGCTCTTCAATGCTGGCCCCTGTGCACGCCATTCTCCAGCGTCAATTTGATTAAGGGGTTGGTGGTCACAATGCTTCCTGGAAATGGGCAGCAGAGATTAAGATAATTGGGTTAATCTGGACTGTATAGGAAATCAATGTGTGCAGGAGGTTTCTGTACAGGAATTTGGTACGACATATCGACCCGTACCACCTAACTTGCAGCTGATAATCAGCTCTGCTATAGACTAATTCTCATTCACTCAGAAAGTCCACATCATGTAACTAGCTCAAGCAGGTGCCGGTATTATTCAGCTGTTCATAATTGTTTGCAGTTTACTTTTTAACCAGTAGAAGGCAGTAGAGCAACAGCTCATCGTGGATACTACAGAGCAGAGGTTTTGGAGGATTTGTTATTTCGTGTGCAATAAATATCCAAATCCAAACATAAGTATCATGTAATAACGAGTTAAGTATGTCACGTATAAGTTATAATATATATACTACATTAATCATCTAGTGGCATGAGAATGAAGTGATCAATGTTTCTACCTTATGACAATTAACTCGTTATTTGTTGACGCTTTAATATGCAAACAAAGGTTGTCACTATTATTTAATAATTGTTTATTAAACTGTAGTCGTTCAACTACAAAAACGTTAAATAAAAAATATTATCACCCCAGATGGGACTCGAACCCACAATCCCTGGCTTAGGAGGCCAGTGCCTTATCCATTAGGCCACTGGGGCTGTTATGAAAGAAACAGAAAATGCTTTGACTGATGTCTTTTACAGTGTTGATTATATATTGAATTGCATATAGTATTTTTAATATATATGTTACTAATAACATAAATACCATATATAGTTATATTATATATGGTATTTAAACATATTTAAACATAAAAACGGCTGCAGTTACTGTAATTAAAAAAGCTGCAGACAGAGAACTGAGCAGTCTGGAAACTGAAGAACATGTAAGTGTATTGTCAGGATGGCCGAGCGGTCTAAGGCGCTGCGTTCAGGTCGCAGTCTCCTCTGGAGGCGTGGGTTCGAATCCCACTTCTGACATCACTATTTTGTTACAAATTGTTTCTTGTATTAAACATACTTGTCTGGTTTACATATTGTGTGATTAGATCAATCAAACATTACATTCAACCCCACATTTGGTTGCTATTAACAGCCATATTTGTTGCTGTTTTAAGCTACCCTTCCATTAAGTGATTACTGACTACATGCTGACATCAAATTCTAATCCCTATACATAGATGTTAACAATACTTGATGGTTTAAAGTTGATGTTTAGACGTGGTATGTATACCTACTAAGGAAAATATAAGTGAAAACACTTAAGTCTCATACCTACTGTAATTTTCCTAGCAGTTTTCAGATATTTAAAATACATATCAAAAACTAACACGTTCAGTATGCGGTTTATTTTGCTATAGGCTACCCATGCGTTTACCTGCCGCAACTGCAAAAAATGGAACAAGAAGCATTCCGAGAAACGCTACTGCAACGCTACCACAAGTGGTAACTAAGATACCTATAAAAACACTAAAGAATAACGGTATCGGCCGTCAGACTCTTTTATATGCGATAAATACCGGTTTAAAACACATTTAAAAAATGCCAGTGGGTATGAGCCTTAAGAGTACTGGGTCAAATATATTGTTACTCGTTTTGACCATCTGGAGTGGGGAAAGAAAATACAACAGTAAAAACAACAGCAAAACCAGAATAAAAAAAACAATATTGAATGTTAAAAATTCAATTTATTTTCATTTGCAATCGAGTTAGATGCTAATTATTATTGGAAAACTTTGTTTAGAAAAATATCAGTAGGGGGTAAGCTAAGCATCAGTTGAGAGTGCAGTAAAATATTGGGGTGACCTGTGTAGTTCCTCTTCTGTACAGTATAAAGAAATCACAGCTTCAAAGTGTACTATATAGTCAGAAAGGAATTATGGTAGAGCCGGACAGGCTAAATGTGAATAAGTACTGCAATAATTATGAATGACTTAAGTACTGCAATAAATGTTATAATCAACTGCACTGAAGTGAACCATCTAAGAAGAACTGTTACAATTGTTTAATTCAGAATGAAATCAATTAAATAATCAGGATACTAGTATGAGACAGTGACATATTAGTTTGGAACATCAATACAAGATTATATGTGTGCAAGCTTGATACATCTGTTGAATTTTAGTCTGGGGCAGGGTTTCCCAAACCCAGTCCTCAGGGCTCCCCAACAGTGCAGGTTTTCCACATCTCCTTGCTGGAGCACAGGTGTATTCATTACTGACTGACACATTGTAACAGATCCACAGGTGGTCCTAATTATGTCACATGTGATCTGGAAAACCTGCACTGTTGGGGAGCCCTGAGGACTGGGTTTGGGAAACCCTGGTCTGGGGTATATTTAAGTACAACAGAACAGTTTAGAAACAGACAGTGTAAGATCTCAGAACTTAACTTGACACAGTTAAGTTGATCTGTGAATGAAACAACTCATGTTAGATCGTGCTGCTGCCATACTAATCAGTGGAATAGACCTCATGAGTGATGAGAATACAGTAAGATAAAATAATTATGTTTAATACCTACAAAAATTCTAGGTCTATTGAAATAAACAAATATAGATAATATCATCATCATCAAAATTTATTTATATAGCGCCAGCAAATTCCGTAGCGCTTTACAATTGGGAACAAACATTAATAAAACAATACTGGGTAATACATACAGACAGAGAGGTAAGAGAATCCTGCTCGCAAGCTTACAATCTATGGGACAATGGGAGTTTGAAACACACGGGCACGTGCTACATCATATTGCACACTGGAGCAGCTAAAATGCAAAGGTACAAGCATTGAGTTGGCTGTGTGTGTAGCAATGCTGGTCAGAGGGTTGTTGTCTTGTGTTAGTTGTGTAGATGGTGGTAATAGGGTAATCTAGGGAGATTAAGATGGTGGTTGAGGAATATTATAAGCTTGTCTGAAGAGGTGGGTTTTCAGAGAATGCTTAAAGGTTTGATGACTAATATATTGTATTTCCCTGTATTAACAGGTAAAGACCATACCCCCTATGAACTAATTGATCAATAAACTTGTATTGATTCCGAGTAGTATACTAGGATATTGGAATCAGATATAATTAGACTGACCAATTTTATTTGATCACATTTTGTTTTACTTTGATCACAGTTCATTAACACAATCTATATAACATAATATGCACAAGTTGTAAAGATTTTGCAAAGCTTTAATCTACATTGGCAAATAGATTTGATTTATACATAAGGGCATTGATTACTAAGTTTTATAATGTAATATATTTTCTCTAAAGAAAAGGGATTGGTTTGGATGTAAAATAAAGCAGATCGATTTGCTGTTTTTACAAGGTATTCACTTAATATTTTTAGTGACTTTTGTTGTACATTCAACTCCAAATGGCACAAACCATGTTACAATACAAGGGGTACAAATTAGTTTATTATTTTGCACGTAAGGAAAATACTGGCTGCATTGTCATGTAGCACACAAATACTTGATAGCTTTATTTTTATACTGAAAATTAAAATTGATCTAGGACATACCCTACCCCAGCTATAAATCTGCCATCACATATTAAATTTACTTCCCCCTCCAATGCAACATGGTTTTGCCCAGGTGCAAAGTTACTTCTTTTTTATGCTTTTCTCTCCTTAATGACTCAGGCCCAGAGACGTCATCGGGATCATTGATTCTGATGCTTGCATGACTTAGCTCATGTGAATTATTCCCATGTCTGCAAGATTTTCAGGGCATTTTGGGCCAGTCAGACGATCAACGACTGATTGGCCCGATATCACAGTAGTGTGTGCCCTGCAAGAAGGAATGATTATCGTTCCAAAGCACATCATATAGTTGAACGAGATTTGCAAACCGAAATAAAAAATCTCGTTCAGCGATGGAACGTTGTTCCAATTCTGCAATGTGTATGCACTCTGCAGAATTGGAACGACAATTTAGCTGTCAGTGTGCCGTCACTGATAGAGAAGGCAGAGAGGAGATGAGGCCGATGGTTAATACAGATGAAGAGCACTGATCTGAAGGTAAATCGTATATAGTGTGCACACATGAATCCGCCTAGCTATCGCATCGCTAGAATTTTCTGGTAGTGTGTAGAAGAATAAAAGCTTGTACCCAAGTTTGTTTCTATTTTTCAAATTAGTCAAGGAAGCATCCACCTTCGTAGTGAGGAAGAGGTGTAATGGAAATTATTCGGGAGGCATTATTAATTTAGTATATCAGTGCCATTTCTTGTTTTAATTACTCAGTCTACGTTCATATGTGGATCAAAGCCTAGATTCAGACGGCTGCTTGTGGTTGGCTGATTAACCTGTATGTCTTTTGTTCCATACTGGGATGTGCTTATACAGAGACAAGCTAAGATCGCTATTTAAGGCAGCAGAAAGTGGTAGAGGAAACACAAAATTAGGGAGTTTGAGGTTTTATACACACAGGCAATGCTATGTGCCTGTGGTATGCAATCTCTCAGTTGTGTTCAGCAGCTGAGTGAATGCAGCTTATAATGTGATGGAACAGAACTGTTCTCTATAGAGTTGTATCCTTGGGACAATCTAATGGGAGCTGTCTGCAGTATAAAGTATACTGCTGATGTAAAGGTAAAAAAACTGCAATAATACACACAATTTAATTTTTATTATACTTTTCTATGCCTGCATTTTTATTCCATACAGATTGTATTTATGATTTGCTACAGTGGTATAGCTGCTAATTGTAATGTATTTAGAAAAATTTCAACTTGAGTTTGATCTTATTAGCAGTAGAATAACAAATAAAGTAAGTTACTTTGAGTGTGCGCCTTCAGATATATTACCTTACGATTTCACAAACAAAAATTTTTTTAAAGAGGTGGCTGGTGATACAATCACTTGGTGATCTCTCATTTTTTTTCTGTCAAAGGTCACTGCAGACTTATTCTGTAGGATGAGCTATTGTTTTTCCCCATTTGTTTATCCCATTGCATTCAAATACCTGCACTGAACTGAACACGCAGGAACGGAAGATTCAGGCTTTTAATTCCAAATCCATTGCCACTTCCAAAGCAGTTTCGCCTAATGAGCCTGGAAAATACGTTTGTGGAACGGTCACCTAGACCTTCTTAAAGTCTTATTACTACAGTGTCTGTTATTTTAGGACAGCAGATGTCAAAGAAGCGATAAGTGAAGAGTGATGAGGGACAAAGGACAAGAAATGAGTGACCAGCGAGGAGAGAGTGTCAATGAACAAAATATAACAGATGTTATGAGTGACAAGGGACATCTTATGCGTAATTCCCAAGACGTCAGAATGATGCTGTGTGTTCCGA
Source organism: Mixophyes fleayi (assembly GCF_038048845.1). NCBI lineage: Eukaryota > Metazoa > Chordata > Amphibia > Anura > Limnodynastidae > Mixophyes > Mixophyes fleayi. Next base: position 78,807,141 of record NC_134412.1, read on the forward strand.
TAGATGGCGCTACTATCCATATAGAACCTTACAAAGAAGTTGAAATGTAGGAGTTAGTGGTTCTCTAACTGACGTCAGTATTAAGGACTAGTAATGTATTTTATATATGGTAAAGATTACCTCTGAATTGCACCACCCATTGGAATATACATTTATCTTATCTTTCATTTAAAATCCAACAGAAGCAAGAGGTGGTAAATGAATACAAACCATCATACATTGCTCATCATTCTGACAGCTTAGGAGTTGTCACTTGTCATTCAACCCATGTCATTCCATCCCATCTTGTCATTCCACATTGCAGGTCACTCATTGCTCGCAACTTCTGGCTCACCGTGGCTCAATTATTACTTCATACACTTCACAATGGTTTTATTCAGAAAGCTGATGATGTCAATAAATGGAAAGTTCTAGCATTGAAGAGATAGGCATATGGTGGGACGATCCAATATTTGTGACATTATGGAGATATGATGCACTGGACCATGTGCAGGGGCGGATTGGGAACTTAAAGTGGCCCGGGAAAAAATTATTCAAGTGGCCTCATGTCGGCGGGACCAAAATAACTGTAGGTGGGGTCAACACAAAAGTAGGCGGGATTTAGAACTACAGGAATTTGGTTGTAGTAACATTTTGGAAAACCTAGATGTGATGACTTTACACACAGTGGGTCACCTCTAAAGCCATGCAGGGCAAATGTATAGTATACTATAGGCAGCCCCCTCTTAGTATAGTATAGTATAGGTAGCCCCCCTTAGTATAGTATACTATAGGCAGCCCCCTCTTAGTATAGTATAGGTAGCCCCCCAATAGTATAGTATAGTATAGGTAGCCCCCCTTAGTATAGTATAGTATAGTTTCCCCCCTTAGTATAGTATAGGACCCCCCTTAGTATAGGTAGCCCCCCTTAGTATAGTATACTATAGGCAGCCCCCTCTTAGTATAGTATAGTATAGGTAGCCCCCCAATAGTATAGTATAGGTAGCACCCCTTAGTATAGTATAGTATAGATTGCCCCCCTTAGTATAGTATAGGTAGCTCCCCTTAGTATAGTATAGATTGCCCCCCTTAGTATAGTATAGGTAGCTCCCCTTAGTATAGTATAGTATAGATTGCCCCCCTTAGTATAGTATAGGTAACCCACCTTAGTATAGTATAGTATAGATTGCCCCCTTAGTATAGTATAGTATAGGTAACCCACCTTAGTATAGTATAGGTAGCTCCCCTTAGTATAGTATAGATTGCCCCCCTTAGTATAGTATAGGTAGCTCCCCTTAGTATAGTATAGTATAGATTGCCCCCCTTAGTATAGTATAGGTAGCTTCCCTTAGTATAGTATAGTATAGATTGCCCCCCTTAGTATAGTATAGTATAGGTAACCCACCTTAGTATAGTATAGTATAGATTGCCCCCCTTAGTATAGTATAGTATAGGTAACCCACCTTAGTATAGTATAGTATAGATTGCCCCCCTTAGTATAGTATAGTATAGGTAACCCCCCTTAGTATAGTATAGGCAGCCACCTCTTAGTATAGTATAGGCAGCCCCCCTTAGTATAGTATAGGCAGCCCCCCTTAGTATAGTATAGGTAACCCACCTTAGTATAGTATAGTATAGATTGCCCCCCTTAGTATAGTATAGGTAACCCCCCTTAGTATAGTATAGGCAGCCCCCCTTAGTATAGTATAGGCAGCCCCCCTTAGTATAGTATACTATAGGCAGCCCCCTCTTAGTATAGTATAGGTAGCCCCCCAATAGTATAGTATAGTATAGGTAGCCCCCCTTAGTATAGTATAGTATAGATTGCCCCCTTAGTATAGTATAGGACCCCCCTTAGTATAGTATAGGTAGCCCCCCTTAGTATAGTATACTATAGGCAGCCCCCTCTTAGTATAGTATAGTATAGGTAGCCCCCCAATAGTATAGTATAGGCAGCACCCCTTAGTATAGTATAGTATAGATTGCCCCCCTTAGTATAGTATAGGTAGCTCCCCTTAGTATAGTATAGATTGCCCCCCTTAGTATAGTATAGGTAGCTCCCCTTAGTATAGTATAGTATAGATTGCCCCCCTTAGTATAGTATAGGTAACCCACCTTAGTATAGTATAGTATAGATTGCCCCCCTTAGTATAGTATAGTATAGGTAACCCACCTTAGTATAGTATAGGCAGCCCCCCTTAGTATAGTATAGGTAGCCCCCCTTAGTATAGTATACTATAGGCAGCCCCCTCTTAGTATAGTATAGGTAGCCCCCCAATAGTATAGTATAGTATAGGTAGCCCCCCTTAGTATAGTACAGTATAGATTGCCCCCTTAGTATAGTATAGGACCCCCCTTAGTATAGTATAGGTAGCCCCCCTTAGTATAGTATACTATAGGCAGCCCCCTCTTAGTATAGTATAGTATAGGTAGCCCCCCAATAGTATAGTATAGGTAGCACCCCTTAGTATAGTATAGTATAGATTGCCCCCCTTAGTATAGTATAGTATAGGTAACCCACCTTAGTATAGTATAGTATAGATTGCCCCCCTTAGTATAGTATAGTATAGGTAACCCCCCTTAGTATAGTATAGGCAGCCACCTCTTAGTATAGTATAGGCAGCCCCCCTTAGTATAGTATAGGCAGCCCCCCTTAGTATAGTATAGGTAACCCACCTTAGTATAGTATAGTATAGATTGCCCCCCTTAGTATAGTATAGTATAGGTAACCCCCCTTAGTATAGTATAGGCAGCCCCCCTTAGTATAGTATAGGCAGCCCCCCTTAGTATAGTATACTATAGGCAGCCCACTCTTAGTATAGTATAGGTAGCCCCCCAATAGTATAGTATAGTATAGGTAGCCCCCCTTAGTATAGTATAGTATAGATTGCCCCCTTAGTATAGTATAGGACCCCCCTTAGTATAGTATAGGTAGCCCCCCTTAGTATAGTATACTATAGGCAGCCCCCTCTTAGTATAGTATAGTATAGGTAGCCCCCCAATAGTATAGTATAGGCAGCACCCCTTAGTATAGTATAGTATAGATTGCCCCCCTTAGTATAGTATAGGTAGCTCCCCTTAGTATAGTATAGATTGCCCCCCTTAGTATAGTATAGGTAGCTCCCCTTAGTATAGTATAGTATAGATTGCCCCCCTTAGTATAGTATAGGTAACCCACCTTAGTATAGTATAGTATAGATTGCCCCCCTTAGTATAGTATAGTATAGGTAACCCACCTTAGTATAGTATAGGCAGCCCCCCTTAGTATAGTATAGGTAGCCCCCCTTAGTATAGTATACTATAGGCAGCCCCCTCTTAGTATAGTATAGGTAGCCCCCCAATAGTATAGTATAGGTAGCCCCCCTTAGTATAGTACAGTATAGATTGCCCCCTTAGTATAGTATAGGACCCCCCTTAGTATAGTATAGGTAGCCCCCCTTAGTATAGTATACTATAGGCAGCCCCCTCTTAGTATAGTATAGTATAGGTAGCCCCCCAATAGTATAGTATAGGTAGCACCCCTTAGTATAGTATAGTATAGATTGCCCCCCTTAGTATAGTATAGGTAGCTCCCCTTAGTATAGTATAGATTGCCCCCCTTAGTATAGTATAGGTAGCTCCCCTTAGTATAGTATAGATTGCCCCCCTTAGTATAGTATAGGTAACCCACCTTAGTATAGTATAGATTGCCCCCCTTAGTATAGTATAGTATAGGTAACCCACCTTAGTATAGTATAGGTAGCTCCCCTTAGTATAGTATAGATTGCCCCCCTTAGTATAGTATAGGTAGCTCCCCTTAGTATAGTATAGTATAGATTGCCCCCCTTAGTATAGTATAGGTAGCTCCCCTTAGTATAGTATAGTATAGATTGCCCCCCTTAGTATAGTATAGTATAGGTAACCCACCTTAGTATAGTATAGTATAGATTGCCCCCCTTAGTATAGTATAGTATAGGTAACCCACCTTAGTATAGTATAGTATAGATTGCCCCCCTTAGTATAGTATAGTATAGGTAACCCCCCTTAGTATAGTATAGGCAGCCACCTCTTAGTATAGTATAGGCAGCCCCCCTTAGTATAGTATAGGCAGCCCCCCTTAGTATAGTATAGGTAACCCACCTTAGTATAGTATAGTATAGATTGCCCCCCTTAGTATAGTATAGTATAGGTAACCCCCCTTAGTATAGTATAGGTAGCTCCCCTTAGTATAGTATAGGCAGCCCCCCTTAGTATAGTATAGGCAGCCCCCCTTAGTATAGTATAGGCAGCCACCTCTTAGTATAGTATAGGCAGCCCCCCTTAGTATAGTATAGGCAGCCCCCCTTAGTATAGCATAGTATAGGTAGTCCCACTTAGTATAGTATAGTATAGATAGTCTCCCTTAGTATAGTATAGGACCCCCCCTTAGTATAGTATAGTATAGTATACTAAGCCACCCTCACTTACCTTCAGTTGCTCTGAGCAGCGTCTCTTCTCACATCAGGCAGACAAGAAGTGAATTCACCGAACAGCACCATGGGAGCCTAGCAATTGGCTGCCCGTTGCTGCCCACTGAACACCAATATTTTAGATTGCTTACCTGTACGTGCCTCCCCTCGCCGCATCCAAACGCGCCCCCCCCCCCCCCCCCCCCCCCGGGAAAATCTGAGGTGGCCTCCAGGTGGCCTCGTTAGGCCATCGGCCTACCGGGAAACTTCCCTGTAAGGTCTATGGCCAATCCGCCCCTGACCATGTGTCACTGGTTCCTAATCGCTGCTTAAATCACTTAAAAAGTATAAAAAGCAAAAAAAAAAAGAAAGAACATTAAAACAAGAATACAAATTCAGAATAACTTTATTAGGAAATGGGGCTGACAATGTAGTTAGTGTGGTACATTTTCCTGCACAAGTCAGTAGAGTTTGCAGTCGGGACCCGAACCACTGGGACACAATATGATCCGTCCAATATCACAATGATGTGATACAGGCAACATGCTCAGCAATAGATGGAACAGGGATTATTTAGACAAAAGGCTTGTTCCTTGCCATTCACACTTTCCTCTGCCCCTTCCACTGATGTAGGAGGCCATCGGATCACGCCCCTGATTTACAAGAAACCCGCTCCATTTGTATATTACTGACAAACTACAGCAATATCACAAGGTGAATGAGCCAGATTGATTGGATTATTTTAGAACATGCCGATAAACATGGTCAGGAGGTGGTCATTCATATACAAGACCCTGGATTGGTCTTTAGCCTTAACCACTTTAAACATCCATAACATACTTAATGTTTCCCTGTCAAAACCAGAAATGTTCTTAATGATAATCCGTTAGATGAAATGTAAAACAAAATTACCGACCTGGGGGTAAATGTATCATACTCCGATTTGTACAAGTCGCCAGAAATCGGTGAGTTGACAGCTAAAATTTAAAGCGGCGCTGCCTTGTAAAGGGAAACTTCCCTTTACAAGGCAACGGCGCTTTAAATTTTAGCTGTCAACTCGCCGATTTCCGGCAACTTGTACAAATCGGAGTATGATACATTTACCCCCTGATATCTGTTCTTGCACTTTAACTAAGAAAAACTAAGCCAAAAACAGTAAATAATTTACAACATAACCTGTTGGTTAACAATACACTATTGTGTGATACAAATCTCTGGACAAATGTGCTCAATCCCCACTACAAACTTTGGAATTCCCCAGGTTACATTATTTGTTACTTGGGCGTAGCTGACAAAACAAAGAAAGAGCCGCAAACGCTTCAGACACAGCTGTATGTTCTGGGTTCTGTGCAGCACTAGCAAACCTCTGTTTATTTGATAATGGATTCCAAAGATAAATGATGTACTGTACCCATAGCAATAAATACGATGTCAACTTTAGTAGTCACGTCAGCCTAATGAACACCAATAAATGCTTGTTTGGTATGGTGTACAGCAATGGGTTCAAGTGACAACACTTTAATAAATACGTCTTATTATGTAGCATTTAAACATGTACATTTTATAATCTTTGGCCTCTGCAGAAAAACTGCTTTTACACTTCATCCAGAAAACCATATTCCACACATTTCCATATTTCCGGCTGTAATCTGACTGTCCACGTGTGTACGAAGAGCAAGACCAGCCCCAATTGTGTTGCATCACTGCTTTTGAAAGGTGAGATGCAGCAAATTACAAAGCATCACTCATCTACTCTTGGGAGTTCTTTGCGAGTCGTCACTGATCATTCAACCCTTTTCATTACATGATCACTTGAGCAACGACTGACAGAATAAACATTTTTAATCTTATCCATTTGCAAAAAGGACCAAGCAAATAACATTCAATAAATAAAATGTGGCGTTACTTCATTTGACCTGCCTACCATTCCATAAACTTATGGAAGACACAGATTAAAACCAAGTCATATGAAAGTGATGTATTGCATAAAAGTTAAATTAAGCACAAATGTGTTTAAAAATAAAAAGGCTGTCTGCAAACACACACAATAAAGTTTTCCTGGTACACCTCTGAACGGTGTGCGCCAAAGTTTTGCAGCACGAGCCATGTGACATTCATTTGTTGCTGGAATCTTTGGTAACGTTCTCTAGCGGCTCTACCCGATGGATTCGTTTGTGCTGAATAAGACTTGTGTTGTAGCTAAAGCTTTTCCCGCACTCCAGGCAAGCGTATGGTTTCTCCCCGGTGTGCGTTCTGTGATGCCGGACGAGGTTGGAACTATTTGTGAAGCTTTTATCGCAGTAACAACATGAGTATGGTTTCTCGCCCGTGTGTATCCGCTGGTGCTTCATGTATGTAGCGTACTGGATAAAACCTTTATCGCATGTAGAGCATTTGTACGGGGTCTCCCCGGTATGTATTTTCTGGTGAACTTTAAGGTTCCAGTTGTCTCGAAAACTCTTGCCGCATTCGTTGCATTGATACGGCCTAATGCCGGTGTGGGTCTTCATATGGACATTGAGTATACCCAGAGTTTTGAAACATTTTTCGCATATGTGGCATCGGAAAGGTTTGTCTATTTGATGTGTAATGTGGTGAGGTGGAGCTGAGCGGACATGGAAACCACCGAGTAGGTCATTGCCGTTTGGCGTCTGGAAGATAGGCAGCTTGGACCCGTAGCAAGTCTCTTTTTCTGGAATCCTTGGGAGTCCTCTAGAGTAGTCCAAGCTTTTGTAACTGCTTGAATATTTATAATTTGGCATATATAAACTCCCGGCATTAGCTCTCTTAAGCACAATTGAGAGAAGGCTTTCTTCCCCTTTCCCAGGATGCTCAGGTTTATTCAACAAAGGAGTTTTCAGTGGGATTGGCTGTTTTTCCAGAGCATTTTCCTTGTTTGAGAAATGTTCCGGGAAACCCGGTTGTGGAGGTTTATCGCACTCGGCGGCAAAATCTTTCTCGGTTTTCACTTTGTCAACATTTCCACCTGCTGGATGAAATAAAAGCAATGCGTGTTAGATATTGAAATGGTATTAGGTTCTGGCAAAGATTCAGAACACAGTAAGTCGGAAAATCTGTTCAAGGGCTTTGATTCATCAAGGTACGTATATGCCGATATTGTGTATATCACACGCGAAATCACTCTGCACATTCAAGGAACTAGGCCATACGCAACTAAACGCAGCAATGTTCACTGCATATACGTATGCAAAGGACACTTACTACAGCTTACTGTCCCGTTCACTTCTGGTAGTGAACGGGACAGGGAAGGGGTGTATGCCCTTAGCCAATGTACAGTAATGGTGTGCCAAACTCGAGCACGTCCGTATCAAGCTCTGGGCATCACAGTTACTTGTTTTTCTGCCGTATCTCTTGCTCCAGTCTTGATCAGTAGTGATGACAGACTCGTGTGCATGCTATAACATGTGTTTGCAATCAGGATCAACTGTAAAAGTTTATTTTATGTTCTGTAGACATTAACAACATCATAATAAATGTATTTCATGGGGGGAAAAAAATAAAAAATATAACAACCAGGTGACATTAATTCAATAGTTATTTTTTTGCGAATGCATATTCCACATGGGCATTGTACGTATCCTGCAGTGTCTTATGTAGTAGAGCACAGCAGACCTACACCCGAATTCATCAGCGCACGTATCTTCAAATCCGTTCCTTGTTGAGTTCGGGAGCACACAGAGCCCATTTACGTGCTTTTTTAAACAACGCACGTTGCGCTCAGTATGGGATGAATCAGGCCCCAAGTGTTTTCATGATTATAAAAAAACCTAATCTAAACACAAATAGATTTATAAATGAAAAGGTATTTTACAAAAAACAAAACAAAACCCCACACATAAATATAATATGGTTTAGATTGTATTTACTCTGGCTGAGAGAAAGCAGCCGTCTTGTGTGCTCCTGGCCGATACAGCGATACAAACTGCACCGTGTTACCCTAGGCCAGTGTTGGTTGGCTAACCTGTGACACTCCAGGTGTTTGTGAAACTACAAGTCCCAGCATGCTTTGCTAATATATAGCAGCTTATTGCTGGAAGGGTATGCTGGGACTTGTAGTTTTACAACGCCTGGAGTGTCACAGGTTAGCCAACGGTGTCCTAGGCTTAACCTCTGCTTCTTACCCGTACAGGTGGTTTGTGAGGCCTCCGGAAGCACCCCTTCAGACTGCTCGTCCACCTGCTTGATCCAAATGGAAAATTTGGGATTGAAAACCAGATGATTGGCTACAAATAAACACACAAAACACTTAGAGCGCTGATTATAGTAAAGCAAAAAGATATATTAACAAAACACACATCAGTGAGGCAAATAAAGTGGAAGCTCAAAGTTATACAGTTATTTAAATGTATTAATTAATTAGCATGTGAGACAACTATATACTTTATGATATGGTGACATGGATCATGAATGAAGAAGCTTTATATAAGACCTAGGGGGTATATTTATAAGCGGCAGTTCCAACAAACTGCTGATTCTCGGCGCTTTGCCTTAATTTTTAAAAATAGAAGTGTTATTAAAGACAAAGCCAATCGGGTTTTGTCTATAATAAAATTGTTGTTTTGAGAAAATTATGGCAAATTGCAGGAAATCGTCAGTTTGTCAGAACCACTGATTGGTAAATATACCCCCTAGTATAAGATATTTATTCCCTCTATGTAAATCCTCCACTTTTATGGAAATTTGACAGTGACAGAAACTTTATACTAAAGCATCACTTATGTGAAACGATCCCCTTGTCTGGGGGATGTTTTTTCAAAGCTTTTGGCATGATATAGCCAAACAGTTTTGAACACTTTTCCTTGCTAATGAGACTAGAGATTTAGATTTAATTTTACAAACGTCAAGCAATCAACATGGCACCTCCTAATGTCCAACACCATAGCAAATAGTATATTTTGTGTTTAATGTGTACCTGATCCCTGCAAACAGTGGAAGCAGCCATTTTGTCGACTGACACAATGGGGACCAAATTCGACCAGTACCTTATCTGTGTGGAGTTTGTATGTTCTCCCTGTGTTTGCGTGGGTTTCCTCTGGATGTCCCGGTTTCCTCCCACACTCCAAAAACATACTGGTAGGTTAATTGGCTGCTGACAAAAATGGACCCTAGAATGTGTGTGTACACATGCTCCAATGAGACACTGTGTACAGCGCTGCGTAATATGGTGGCGCTATATAAATGATAATAAATAATGCATCACTTACCCATCTTCACGAGACGACAGTGCAAAAACAAAGAAGCTGTCTGCACTATGTGTGTATATGATGGATTATCCTCATTAATATTTCACCCTTCATTCCCATAAGCTGAGAGCTGTCATTCATTTACAGTGCACCCAGCTAATACACACAATGGAGGCAGCCAATTTTGTGGGGTGAATTAATTATCATAATAATAATGCTCTTGAGGAAGCGCCTCAGTGATGTCACTGGTTCCTAGCGAGTTGATAGGCTGCATCCTCACGACGGTTGGCTCAGCCCACAAAACGGCTTCCTGTGCTTTGGGTTGGCAATGTGTTCACAGCTAGCTAATAAAGAGCGTCAGCTACCCATATTATATTATGGTGTATGAATCAGTTTAGAAGAATTACCTTCACTTGTGCTTAAAATGGAATTTCCTTCATCAGTCTGAAGAACTTTCTGAACATCTTTCTGTTCAATGTTATACTTTTCCTCTTTATTTGCGGAGACATCAGTCATTTTAAGTAGGCACTCTGCAATACAAACGGAACTGCAGTTATTTAAGCCTTTGTTTCAAGTTATAATAATGGACACTAACGGGCCCTGTGAGGAGTTCCAAATATAACCTTCATTACCAGAAGTGCAGGAACATCACACAGTAACAGGGACGTAGAGATCAGGAACACAGCACACAATGAGCATCTAGTAATAAAGTATACCGTAAAAAATTGCTGGAGCCTGGATGTCCAGGACCAGTTAACAGCACTAGCCTGGCAGAGATTAATACAGACGCTCCGGCCTCTAGCAGAACAATGGACTCTATCTAGGCTGTGAGACCCTATGTAGGCCATAAGCCAATACATTTACTAAACTGCGGGTTTGAAAAAGTGGAGATGTTGCCTTTAGCAACCAATCAGATTTGTGTCATTTATCATTAGACTGTACTAAATAAATGATAACAACAATCTGCTTGGTTGCTAAAGGCAACATCTCCACTTTTTCAAACCCGCAGTTTATTAAATATACCCCTCAGTCTGCTAGAACAAGAGGTGAGGATTGAATGCAGGTGAGGTGGCTACAACTCCTAACCAATCAGGCACTGCATGTACATCCTTGTTCATGTTCTGACAATGCTCTGCTAATGGGGGGGGGGGTGCACTGTAGTGCTGCACAAGGGGGACACTATCAACAAGGTCGGGTTGTTTCAAAATGGACAAACAGTACTACTATCTAGTTTTCTAACGACACCAGTCGTAGTCCCTGTCGATGGCCTTTGTTAACCACAGCAGTCTGGCTACTGTGGTTGTCCATTGGCTGTGGTGTTAATCATATTTAACCAGAGGATGGGACCAAAAAGGGTTGCTTGCAGGTAGGACGAAACCACATTTTAATTTACATTAACAACCCTGCATAGGAGTGAGGTAGGTGCAGGGCAGGTAGGGCACATACCATGGGCTTGGAAATAGTCCATCAACTAGGAAGGTCTGTGCTAAACTGGTTGATCTATTCATTTATTATTATGTGGGGTTCAGCTATAGGTGGGGTGTGTTTAAATGCCCGTTTTTAACATTTAAACCTTGTTTTATTGTAATGATTAAAAAGTACAGAACTAGATCAAAGACCACATATGTATTACAGGAGATATTGCGCTAGATCTGTAGGTAGTGTTTAGTAAGGTCAATCACGCATCAGAGGCGCTGTTATCACTGGAGCAACCAATCACAGCTTCCACTCACATACATGAAGGCAAATTAATAATAAAGTTAATAAGAAAGTTATTTATGTAACACAGCTCATGTCTATATGTGTTTTTGAACGAATACAAAAAATAAACACAATCTATAAATAGTGATCTTTTCCGAGGTTACAGAATAACATTTCTGATTAGTACATAGAACTATTTATTGACGGTCTCACCATACTCTGCAGATGGATCGTCTGTATCTTTGTCACATAATTCTTCTTCTTTCATACTAAGAAACGCGGGGAAACCGCCAGGATCTCCTGATACTTTAAGAGCATACAACAAGTGTCAACATCTGCTAAGAATTATAACTCTTGTTTCAAGATATACAGAAATATAAATAAAAAGTCAGTATTGCAATAAAAACAGCAAGATGTACGTTAGATGCGAGTCTCAAGAAATCTTAAGACACTTATTTAATGTTTGTAGAAATTAGTTCTGCCACTGCCTCCTACTACTATGTCCCACTCACCACCCAAATGGCAGTGAGGGACAATGAGAAAGCGGTGGAGCTGGTAGCCTTGAAAGGGGCTGCAAAGAGGAAGAAAGAAGAGCACACAGCACTCGGCCCCCACTACGGGAATGCCGCATGACCCCCCTGCACTGTGAAGATGTCATGTGACGCAGGAGTCAGCACCCCCTATTCCGATAAGATGGGGAGCAGCCGGCTAAGGGGGCCGCAGATGAAGGGTCGACAGGAGACTGGCTGCCCACCATTGTCCTAAGGAGCCAGCTGTGATCACACTACTGGTGACATACACAACTCACCTTTAGGAGTAGTGTCAGTAGGATCCACTTCGTTACTGCACAGATCCTTATCAGGTTTGATTGTAAATATGATGTCCGGACTAAGAACAGCAGCACCTAATAATACAGCGACAAAGCATAAAGAAGAGGAGCTTTATATTTCATAAACCAAAGTAATGAGCTACATATAGGAAAAATATGGAATGTTTATCTGTGCTTGTGGAAACAGAACAAAATATATACACAATAAGCTAACAGCTGTATATAGAAACCATCACTACATAACCAGGAACGTAGAGACGCCAGATAAGTTGCTATTAATATACCTGAAGATTTATGGCTGAGAAACACTTTGTTGTGTGAGATTCTGTGCGTCACTTACAGCTACAGAGGTCACTTACAGCTACCAGGGTCACTTACAGCTACCGGGGTCACTTACAGCTACCAGGGTCACTTACAGCTACCGGGGTCACTTACAGCTACAGGGGTCACCTGCAGCTACAGAGGTCACTTACAGCTACCGGGGTCACTTACAGCTACAGGGGTCACTTACAGCTACATGGATTACTTACAGCTACAGGGGTCACTTACAGCTACCGGGGTCACTTACAGTTACAGGGGTCACTTACAGCTACAGGGGTCACAGCTACATGGATTACTTACAGCTACAGGGGTCACTTACAGCTACCGGGGTCACTTACAGCTACAGGGGTCACTTACAGCATCAGGGGTCACTTACAGCTACAGAGGTCACTTACAGCTACCGGGGTCACTTACAGCTACAGGGGTCACTTACAGCTACCGGGGTCACTTACAGCTACATGGATTACTTACAGCTACAGGGGTCACTTACAGCTACCGGGGTCACTTACAGCTACATGGATTACTTACAGCTACAGGGGTCACTTACAGCTACCAGGGTCACTTACAGCTACAGGGGTCACTTACAGCTACAGGGGTCACTTACAGCTACCGGGGTCACTTACAGCTACAGGGGTCACTTACAGCTACCGGGGTCACTTACAGCTACCGGGGTCAGTTACAGCTACCGGGGTCAGTTACAGCTACAGGGGTCACTTACAGCTACCGGGGTCACTTACAGCTACAGGGGTCACTTACAGCTACCGGGGTCACTTACAGCTACAGGGGTCACTTACAGCTACCGGGGTCACTTACAGCTACCGGGGTCACTTACAGCTACAGAGGTCACTTACAGCTACCGGGGTCAGTTACAGCTACAGGGGTCACTTACAGCATCAGGAGTCACTTACAGCTACCGGGGTCACTTACAGCTACCGGGGTCACTTACAGCTACAGAGGTCACTTACAGCTACAGAGGTCACTTACAGCTACAGGGGTCACTTACAGCTACAGAGGTCACTTACAGCTACAGGGGTCACTTACAGCTCCAAGGGTCACTTACAGCTACAGGGGTCACTTACAGCTACAGGGGTCACTTAGAGCTACCGGGGTCACTTACAGCTACAGGGGTCACTTACAGCTCCAAGGGTCACTTACAGCTACAGGGGTTTACTTACAGCTACAGGGGTCACTTACAGCTACAGGGGTCACTTACAGCTACCGGGGTCACTTACAGCTACAGGGGTCACTTACAGCTACAGAGGTCACTTACAGCTACAGGGGTCACTTACAGCTACCGGGGTCACTTACAGCTCCAAGGGTCACTTACAGCTACAGGGGTCACTTACAGCTACAGAGGTCACTTACAGCTACAGGGGTCACTTACAGCTAAAGAGGTCACTTACAGCTACAGAGGTCACTTACAGCTACCGGGGTCACTTACAGCTCCAAGGGTCACTTACAGCTCCAAGGGTCACTTACAGCTACAGCGGTCACTTACAGCTACAGAGGTCACTTACAGCTACAGGGGTCACTTACAGCTACAGAGGTCACTTACACCTACAGGGGTCACTGACAGCTACAGGGGTCACTTACAGCTACAGGGGTTACTTAAAGCTACAGAGGTCACTTACACCTACAGGGGTTATACGCGCTCCCTTCTATAGGTACCGATCCCTACATTCATTGTAGTAGTTGGCAGCATATGGTTGGCTTTGGGGTCTCTACGTTTCTGGTTTACAGAAGGGAGAGTGTGAGAACCCCTTTCACTTCCGAAAGTAGTGGCATTATTTTAACAAAGCAAAATAACCATCAGAAGTACACATCCATTGATAGTAAGAGGATTTGCAAACATTTTGATTCATTTTGGGTATCTTCAGCTTGTAAACACGAGGGGGGGTTAAAAACACCAGTTAAAAAGGCAGACACCTCCTAGCTTTAAAATAAGTGTTCCCAAAACAACACTATATGTACTTAACGAGTGCTCCCGTGCAACGCCATTATATTGTAGAGAAACACTGTTTTACATAAACGTATGCACTGTAGAATATGTTAATAAAAAGTCACATATAATGAAAATACAAATAACAAATGTATCATGGGTTGTGCATAAAAATATACTATTAGGTCATCTGTGTTAAGAGTCTATTGAAGTTAAAAGTTCATTAAGTAACGTAAAAGAATGACTTGGGGTTCAGTCCTAAAAATACTTTTCCGTTAAGTATGGCGTTCACAGGTATCAGTGGTCTGAACACTCGCCACGCGGTTCTGAATCTATGTTTCCCTCCTCAGAACCAAACATTTGTATTAGAAATATTAAAATATTTGAGATATTCTATTGGTTGGGACAATAATTATTTATTATTCATAATTAACACCAATAGCAGAGGACACATAGGGCTAGATTTACTAAGCTGCGGGTTTGAAAAAGTGGGCATGTTGCCTATAGCAACCAGTCAGATTCTAGCTGTCATTTTTTAGAAAGTACTAAATAAATGAAAGCTAGAATCTGATTGGTTGCTATAGGCAACATCCCCACTTTTTCAAACCCGCAGCTTAGTAAATCTAGCCCATACTAACTACTGTAGAAAACAATTTGGCACTAACATATGTGTACAAGCATCAGACCACACCCTTCCCCTACTGTTTCATCAGTACATACAGCTTGTCCATACAGCCGGCTGAGGAGAATGGAATGCTGAACAAGGGATCACTGATCCCTACGGTACATGTGTACACATAGGCTGCAAGAGAACGCGGGATGGATGGTATACTAGTGGTGGTTTCAGGTTCTATCCATACATTAATCTTGCATCCTGCGATTATAGATGATCTGTTTACCATATTGACACCAACGTTTGGATTATTCACTTTCAATTATTGGTTTGCATATGGAACGCATTTTAAGCTGTGCCGAGACTAGCCGCTAAGAGGGAAGGTGAGGTAACCATGGCAGCATGCACCACTCACATTTAGGGGAACTGTCTGTAGGATTCTCTTCATTACTGTAAAGTTCTTCATCAGGTTTGATTCTAAATATGATGTCCGGACTAAGAACTGAAGCACCTATAGCAAAAAAGAAGCACAAAATATGTTTTACAAAAGTAATTAGATATAATAAACTATTTATTAAAACAGTGGCCCTATCCCTGTGTATGAATCCAAACAGTGCACTTTAGCAAAGCAAGTTTACAAGCCTTTCATTCACTCTCTGTCTGATGTGTAAGAGTAGCCCCTCCCCCTTCACAAGGCAACCTGCTGCAGAGGAGGTGAAGAGAGCATGATGGACTTTGTTCTAAGAATATGAACCTTATGTATATTATTCAGTTTGGTAATACAGAAACCTGTATATTAATGTCAAAACGTAATGTTACTTGCTGTTTAACAGGATTTAACTGTACATCCTTATGTGTTGTGTGTTTGGATACCAGCCAATGATCCCTGTATAATAGGTGGAAACCAAAACATGGGGGTACCGATCGTTACATCGCTCCCACACAGTGTTCAATCTGGGAAGCGATTTCCCCTCTTTCTACCTCCACGGAAAAAACAGTGACATCATCCCTACAGAGGAGAGATCCCCTGGGCTTAATGTAGCCCATAGAGGCTCTCTACCCTCTTCTACTATTGCATGTGTTAATATGCTTTAACATAAGCTTAGATGTCATGATTTCTAAGCTAACGTTCTCACACATAAGCACATGCTGATTCTGTTAGAAGCAAAAAATGTCTCCAATAGGTAAGTAAAATGTGTAAACAAAGTACAACAAACAAACACATACACATATTTACTTATAACACATATTACAACAGTCAGCATAATCTGTAATAGAGCACACGTATTAGGCAACCATTGAAACAGGCCATAGGTTAAAGTTAGTAGTTTATTAGTAAATTTTTCCCTGTAATAGCCAAAATAAAAATAAATATACACACACATTATATATATATATATATATATATAGTAGCATTTGTCCCAATAACAATAAATAATTCAAGATTCACTTGGATAGGTTACAGAATGATTATATAGTGTACAGACTGATTATATTGACTACAGAATGACTTCTCCAGGAAATGTGAAGACTGATCTGGTTATCTCGGCTGAGACACACTGAAGGAGTTAAACACTATTAGACCTCAAAAAGGAAATTCTCATTTGAGAGCAGAGCAGGGGGCTGAGAGTTCGGCAGGGGGGTTTAAGGGGGCCAACACACCTTCTATTCTTATGCCCCTGCTCTTTCACAATCATTTTAGGTTTAAACATCATTTAACTATCCTCCACAGTGTTCTCTGTACATTGTAGATAACTTTGTTCCATACTACTAGCCAGCAACAAAACTAAAGATCTGCCTCATTTACAACACAATGTGAAGCGCTAGGCCTTCCCAAAGTGTAACTTTCCTATTGGTTGTGCAGGTACATAATTCAATATGCGACTTCTCAGGAGTTGTTGAAACCAATGGGAAACGGGCCTTATAGAACTGTATAAGGTCCTCTAAGAACGAGCCCTGACAGCTGTGACAAGCAGTTAGATGCTGCAGTAGTAGGTTAAATGGCTTCTATCAAATTGAGTGTGTGTGTGTATATTAGGGAATTTAGACTGTAAGACCCAATGGGGCACGAACTGATGTGAGCGAGTTCTCTGTACAGCGCTGCGGAATTAGTGGCGCTATATAAATAATTGATAATAATAATAATACCAGCATTTGGAGCTAACACTACCACTACTAGGTAGGGAGAGTAGAAAGTAAACCAGTCACAACTGCTGCAGGGATCAGACACATATAAACTGCACATGTATAATAAGGCACAATTCTTACTGGTAGAAGGGAAACTAATGCCTTTACGATCCTCCTCCTGGCTGCTGATGTATGGCTCGCTGTCTCGTCTAATCCTGCACAGCACATTGGGATGAACAATCGTGTAACCTACGGAGAAAAAGGGACACACATTGTTATATACAAAAACAATGTATCTTGGTAAGGTGCTGCTCCATGAGTTTGTCTCTTTTCTGCCGTTATTAATGGACATTAAACTGAAACATAGCGAATTTGAAATTCAACATATGCCCAAAAGATGGCTGCCTGCACTGGTTCCTAGTAGAGATGCTCAGGCTCGGTTCCTCGAGAACCGAACACACCCGAACTTAGGGGATCTGAGTACCGAGTCAAGCCGACTCGGTACTGTCATGCGCCCTCGGAATCGAAAACGAGGCAAAACGTCATTGTTACGTCGTCGGATCTCGCGATTTTTGGATTCCTTTTTAAGATCCAACATAATGGTGGGTGAGAGGGAGGGCCCAAGGACAATTCCATCTTGCACCATTTTTCTTTTCTGCCACTGCTGTGTGCCAATGTGTCCTAGATGTGCTAGGAACCTCCGTGTGTTTGTGTCATTGCTCTGTCGCTTACCATCCAGCCAGGTCGCTGCAGTATTTGTTTGAAAATGTATGAAAATAATATTGTGACCTGTGAGGTGTTAAAATTGACTGCAAATCATCATCATCATCATCATCATTTATTTATATAGCGCCAACATATATGATTTGAAATTAGTGTTATTGAGGTTAATATTAATGTAGGAACAAAAATAGAGCAAAATTATGTGATTTTAGCATATTTTAGAATTTTTACTAAAAAATCCCAAACCAAAACACACGAGGGCGGTTTTGCCAAAACCAAAACACGAACCAGTTGCCAAAACCAAAACCAGTTCACGGGGGTCAGTGAGCATCTCTAGTTCCTAGTGCATTGACAAACTGCACTTTCAGAAATATTGGTTCAGCTCACAAAATTGCTAACTCCACGCTGCCTCTTGTAGTGTTGAATGTCTGTCAGTTTTATTAGCGTAAAATTTGCATTTCCGTACTGCGCATGAGCACCATAAAACGCATATGCATACACTGCATTGTACACTTGCAACTGGAAACGACTGGAGAGGTTGGACGCTGGAACGGGTGGGCAAGCATAAGCCTAGTACAGTAAGGGTGTGTTCACGAAAGTGTAACTGAGGTAGACCTGTGCGCTAATGCATATATGCCTGTGAGGACGCACATTTCTCGCGGGGGCTAGAGAACTGGTGCAAAAGACGCACTGATGATGACAACAATGTCTAACTGGTTGCTTTTTATTGTCTGATTGCGGATTGACCTCTCCAGTGTGGCCGCTATGTTATATGACATCGCGTCAGGCTACTTAATCGATATTTCCATGTGGATTGCGGTAGGAATGAATTTTTAAAGGGGAAGATAACATGTCTGTAATTACGTTTTTTTCACTCAATTTAATTTGCATTTAAATACATTTTGCATGGTAAATGACTTTCACATTTACTAATAACACTATTATCGTTTGTGTATATAGCACTTCATTAAATTATAATGTGAACAACCAGGTTAACGTGACTTGCGCAATTAGTACTAACACCGTCAAGCCGAATCTCTACACTTACTGTACGTTACACTTGTTGCTCCTGAGGTTACCCTAGCACATAGGCTAGTGTCATTGTGTTTGCGACTGAGATATGTGCAGAAAAACGTGTAGGCGTCGTTTCCTGCATACGTGCGGGGTACAAGTCCAATCGGACATGAGCCCCCGCTGTGCGGAAGTGACAGGTGCATTTAAATGTTGTAATATTTCACACTGGCTCAGTTTTCCCAACTACCTAAAGAGAGTAACGCTGTGTGAATGTCCCTCATCACATTGCTGTACAGTTCCTTCTGCCATGGTTCTAAAAGGCTCCATTCCTCTTCAGAGAAGTACACCGCAACTTCATTAAACCTCACAGAGGTCTGAAACGATAGGTACAAGATCACAACTTAGGACGTAACCAGGTAACATTTCCGGCAATAAAAAAAACCAAAACATCCTGATGTACAGTGTAGCAATACTATTAGGTTGACTTCCAGTTTAGCAACGGCACTTTGTGGTCTGTGTATTTTAACCTTATTTTAGGCAATTATCTGCACATAGCAGCAGGGGCAAACGCAGGATATGTAGAGAGGGGTTTCCATGCCACACCGCCAGTGGGCGTGGACGTGGCCGCTGTGGCTATAATTTTAGACAGCGCTCGGCTGTCTTTTTAGACAGCGCTCTTCCTATCCCCACCATATACATGGGCAATGCTGGGTGCACTACTGTTAGGGGCACACAGCTCTCCCTTTTCGAGCAGAGCCGTGTGAACCAGGACATACCTCCCAACTGTCCCTACAATTAGGACAAAGTCCTGAGTGAGTGTGTCAGAACAGTTGACAGAATGTCCTGCTCTCTCCTACATGTTCTGACTGCTTTCAATACTTGTTGGGTTGAGATGGCTGTGAACAGTGCAGACAGAAACGATCTGCACACAAGCTGCAAAGTGGCTGGTTCTGGGGCAGGGTCCAGCCACCTCAAGCATACAGTACCCCAGGCTGGGAGGGGGGGCGGGGTTTCCAGGCACTGGGCAACCCCCCTCGGTTTGCCTATGAGCAGATACCGTCCTATCACACATGCATTCTATGAACGCAGCCTGCTGGGTCTGGTCATACTGTTCTATTTGATCTCTTAAGAATACTAAAAACAAACCAGTCTGGTCAACTTCAACTCAAATTCACCCAACCCAGACTTAAGTTCACTGAATTAAAAAATGAACATATTAAACTAGTAGTTTTATCATTAAGGTGTTTCGAAACACAATAATGTAATGTATACAATAATCCAAAAAAACACCCCTAAGATTAACTAAAACTTCGAAAATGGAAAAGTGGAGGTGTTGCCCATAACAACCAATTAGATTCTAGCTATCATTCTCAGAATGTACAAGATAAATACTAGCTAGAATCTGATTGGTTGCTACGGGCAACATCTCCACTTTTCCTTTTTAGACATTTTAATAAATCTACCACTAAGAATGTAAATTAAAACTGTATCTGCTTTCTATCATATAGAATTTGTTTGTGTAGCTGGGGCATTCACTTTATTTTGATCATTAATTATTATTTGTTATTATTTCTCTTTCATTATTATTGAAAAACTAATTTGTTTTTAAACCATATATTTAATAAACCAGGAAAAGCAATGTTTAAGTACTTGTATAAAGGTGATGGAAAATAGGATACAACATGCTTACTAACCACTGAACTGAGAGCCAAAGCGGAGGTACTCCTTTTAGTGGAATCCGTGGCCAAATTCACCAATCCGTGGGTCTAAAATAGTTTAGATCATAAAAAACATTTAACATTACTGCTAGATAAAAACATGAACGTTGATTATATTTCTTGCTCATCCTTCACATATACATTTTCTCCTTAAATGCTACTCTTTATCCCCTCTCTGGGCTTGTCCACATGAATCTGTTGTTAAGGCTGCTTACTAACGCTTAAATAATAGGATTAAAAACCACATTAATAATAGGATGAATAGTTTGTTCCCACCATTGTATTTTAAATTTTTAATGCCATGATTAAAATTTTAGAATGCTGTGCATCCTATTTCTAATGTGTTAATTAATGCTAACAGTACGATTGTATTGGAAAAAGCTCATGGCCTCAAAATGCGTGTAGCAAATGTGCTAAAAAACGCGTTAGTTTTCATGCATTTTCCCAGAGCATATGTGTAAACAAGTCCCACCACCAGGGTCTAGTATACCTTCATAGATCACAGTACATGTTTGCACTTTGCTAGTTAAATAGAGAATTGTTATATAAGCTCCTAAGTGAATTTTAGATTGTGGTTTTTTTTTTTGTGTGCAATACATTCATCATCATCATCATTTATTTATATAGCGCCACTAGTTCCGCAGCGCTGTACAGAGAACTCATTTACATCCATCCCTGCCCCATTGGAGCTTACAGTCTAAATTCCCTAATATAGACACACATTCACACACAGACACAGACAGACAGAGAGGGAGAGACTAGGGTCAATTTTGATAGCAGCCAATTAACCTACCAGTATGTTTTTGGAGTGTGGGAGGAAACCGGAGCACCCGGGGGAAACCCACGCAAACACAGGGAGAACATACAAACTCCACACAGATAAGGCCATGGTCAGGAATCAAACTCATGACCCCCA
This sequence comes from Mixophyes fleayi, assembly GCF_038048845.1. Taxonomy (NCBI): domain Eukaryota; kingdom Metazoa; phylum Chordata; class Amphibia; order Anura; family Limnodynastidae; genus Mixophyes; species Mixophyes fleayi. Next base: position 78,828,652 of record NC_134412.1, read on the forward strand.
GTGCTGTGAAGCAGAGGTGCTAACCAGTAGGCCACTGTGCTCAAAAATACATTGTTCTTTCATGATTTATAGCATAATTACTTTTTACACAATTAGGTATTGTTCAGCTAGGTTTATTGCATATACGTATTATGTGTAGTGTATGTGTATAGACGTTTTGATGCAGTTATAGAACTCGTAAGCAAAATAGTGGTCTTTTTTTGACTGTCTCTGGTCTGCTTTAATACCAGTATTGATAGATACAGTGTAACCTGGATTTAACAGAAGCTGCCATGTCAGTCAATGTTAAGAATCAATACCTTGTTTCTTTTAGTGATTTCTCTACTGTCCATTGTTGGCGCCATTGTGCTCTCGTCAAAGCTACTGCATTCCATAAATGAAAGAAATATAATAAAAATATGAAAAGACAAAAACAAATAAAGTTTATCTCCCAAGCAAATAGAAAAACACTTTTTTTTCCATTAGCTACACACACTCACAACTATTATTTACCACCTAATAAATATATGGTTTGCAAGATTAAGAAAAGTGAATTACAGTTTTGCAAGCCGACGCTAAAAAAGGTTACCTATTTTATAGTTTTAGTCATTCTTTTTCAGAATTGGTTTTGGCTGAATTTCTAATCTTTGTAAATTAAGCCTCATACTCACTGGCTAGTACAATGTGAATAAACCGGTCTGACAATGAAACCTATAGGTTCCATTTTTACTTGTGCTCAACTGCGTTGCAGTTTTTTCATGCAGGCCAATGGAGTGACTGCCGATGACATCCCTATCACAAGTAAAAATGCTTTTGCATTTGACAGTTCAAAATTTGAACTTCCATTTTTAATCACAAATCAAATGCCAGTGGGTTGCTTGTCTAAGACCAGGGGTACATAGACAATTTTAGTTATATGATCTCCGGAAATAAATCACATAACAGAGATACGTTTGTAGCTTGTTTTATGTGTGCTCTGATACACATGTGATTTTTAATTGCTTATATATAATGAATATAATATAGGATATAATGAGATAAGTGATTAATCTCTATAGCATAACATTATAATCTGGGCAGGAAATGTTCATTAAAACAGAGAACACAGGTGGGTATATTTACTAAACTGCGGGTTTGAAAAAGTGAAGATGTTGCCTATAGCAACCAATCAGATTCTAGTTCTCATTTATTTACTACATCCTACAAAATGATAGCTAGAATCTTATTGGCTGCTATAGGCAACATCTCCACTTTTTTAAACCCGCAGTTTAATAAATCTAGCCCAGGATGTTTATTTTTTACTTTCGGAGAATCTCATGAGATTTAATCCCAAAGACTAAAAATTACAAATAGCCCCTGGCCTTAAAATGTCAAGAGGATGCTAATTATGATGCTTATGTAGATTACAAATATATTGTAATGTAAACATGTACATAGAATAATTATACAAATTGTGTCATACACAAGCAAAGGTGGCTCTATGGTCTGATAAGTCATAATAGTATATTAATGAGCTATTTATACATTTTGGCATGACGCATGTCAGTCAAAATAAAAAGTAATAAAAGTAGTTGTGATCAAACAAAGCCACAAGTAGCCATGCAGGTCGGACTAAATTGGTATAAATGTATTAATTTGCCATTAAAAAAAACTATTTACATTTATAATGTATCATCTTGTATGGTATTTGCAAACATTTTCTAATAAAATTATCCACGTGATGCAATTTGCAAAAGAAATATCACTAATCTTCTGCAAGTCAGAAAACACCTAATTACTGTTCACGCGAAAAAGCTTAAAAAAGGATTATGATATATTATAAAGGTCATAAATCTCAGACTCTTTATTAGCTGTGATCCCAGTTTAGTGTGCGGGTGGTGGTGGTGGTGTGGGGTGTAGGGTGTTTATCAATGGGATATATTGGCAGTCTACTTCTATGACATTAAAGTGTATTTAAATGGTATATGCGACAGTAATAAGTATTTGTAATAGATTCAAACTTTTGCTTTCTGTCTTCATTCAAAAGCAGTATTATATATAATTATAATTTATTCTATTACTTCTTATATTATTATTATTATTATTATTATTATTATTATTAATAATAATAATAATATCAATATAATAAACCAAATTATTCTGAGATTCACATTTTTTCAAAAATAATAATAATAATAATAATAATAATATCAATATAATAAACCAAAATATAATAATAATAATAATAATAATATCTATATAATAAACCAAATTATTCTGAGATAATATAACAAATTCACATTTTTTCAAAAATTACCATCAACTTGACATGTCCAAGAACTTTAAAATGAAATTCCCATACACAAAATACTCAAACTTGTGTAAAGAGCTTGCACTCTAACAAACCCAAGCTTAGAAAAGCAAGGCTACAATTTCACATCTATACTCCTGGGTGTTTCCAAGGGTAGGAAATAACCTTAATTATTTTGGTATGAGGCAAGAGAGGGGTGGAGGGAATGTCAGTGTAACAGAATACAACTTGTTTGCCCCTCCAGGGGGTATATGAAGACATCTAGGCATCTTGTGTGTACAGTACCTGACCTGACCCAGAGAATGCAGGGTAATATTTACAGCTGACGTGTCCAGTCTCCTGCACCATACCCAGGAGTGCTGGCCAAGGACAGCCTGGCTGTAATTACCCCGTATGATGGGCACCTCTATCTAAACTGGCAGAATGTCCAAGTTCCCCAGGCCAGATGATGGGCAGCATTAGAAGAGAAGGCAGATCTTACTTACCCCCTTCCCCTGGGCAAGGGGCAGTCTTCCTTCTGGGAGTTGTCCAGCAGCCGTGGGGTCCCGGCTGTGATGGGGGCCACAGGAGACCCTGCACACCGATAATTATCTTTGGACGTAGAGGACTACAGTGAAACAAAAGCCAGACAGACTGGAAACTACAAATCCCGGCATACCACGCTCTGCTTCAAAACTAAACAACTTTATTAACCAGTGTGCCATCTCTGCAGACTTCTACTCAGAACGTCACCGATGGAAGGGTCTCTGCGCATGCGCAGTGACAGATGTGAAGCTAAGCCAGCGCAGCCCTTCGGGGGATTCTGGGTAGCCAGCTGTCTGCTGAATTGTCAACCCCTGTATCTGTGTGCTGCGATTATTAGGGTGTTACTAGTCAGCCACAGAAGAGGAGATAAGTAAGTCAATGCACTGTGTAACCTGCACTGTGGCAGACAGCTGGTGGAGGACATGAACAGGTTTGTAGAAAATGCTAACTCTTGGGCAACTTAGTGAGGCAGAGGTTTTTCTATGTTCAATTATTAGGAATTTAACTGATATCATTTAACTTTGTCATGATACAAATACATCCTTTATCAATGATCCTAACAAAATGAGAGTAGTTTGCAATAAGCAGATGTATGGTATATGTCATTTTATGCTTACTTTTGCAGTCTGTGCATATATATACACCTGTATGCACACTGTAGAAGTTCATATATTTCCTTTGTAACTTTGTCTATCTTGAGATTCTGTATGCCCATTGACCAATATGCTGTAGGTGCAAAATAAGCCTATATCATGCCTACCTGTTACATGTGTTCCTTTGCTCAACAGCCTTGTCTCGTGAATGTTTCTTCATTGTCAAATTAAAGCTTTATTACATTGCTATACAGGATGCATAATCATTTCTGTGCATCTAGATGTGCACACTGTATCCTATGCTGGCAAGGGTGGCATTTCCCCCTGACCCGTTGTTGCTGCCGCCATGCTATAGGGCCACTCCTGAGTGGATTTAGGCCTCATTCCCTCTGATCACCTCTTGACAGTAACTTTTATGTAGATAGCTGATAAGTCAAATTATTTCTGCATTGCACAGGCTCCCTTCATTGACAATGACTAGTGGGCAGGGAAACGGAGCAGTGTGTTCTGCAGCCCTGTTTTAGCGACCTGAAACCTCAGTATGTCAGCTGACTGTGGGAATTTTGTAGATTTCCAGTGCTATTTGAGTGCTAACAATATATTATGTAATATACTCTGACCAAACAGAATTATTGCAAAGGCACACTTAGCCCATTATTGAATGACTATGCATGAGCAAGAGCAACAGAGGGATCCTGGGTGAGTACTGTGGTGGGCATGGAGTTGCATGTGGTGGTTGTACTCTGACAGACAAACAGCTGTTATCTGTTGGAATTCTGGATCTTCTTTATTATGTAATGACTGGATAACATGAAAATATCCCTTTCTGTGTGAGACTGATGACAGCAAAGCGCATGGTATCGAATGCAGACTGATTTGAAACTAGGAATGCCTTGTATATACAGTTTCAATATAATCGAACCTTCTACAGAATGCTAATTCAGCTCCATAAGTGTGTAACATGCTGTGTACCAGGCACACAACTTCTTAATAATAAAAAAAAATATTCAGCATATACATAGCATCAGCAATATTTTTTTCCACAAAGTTTGAATAGATATTACAGGACATGCGTCTACAAATCTGATAAGGATGACTTATGGCTAGCGTTGGCAGCATTCTATTGGACGAATTTAATTCGGCCACGTTAGTCTAGAATTAACGCAGCGTTCGTACTATTACCTTCAATACGTTAATTTTAACCCGGATTTTTACTCATGGCCCCAAGAAGTGCGAGCAAAAATCAGCGTTAAAATTATCATACTAACGGTAATACTGCGCATTTTACCGTACTAACGGTAATAGTGCGCAGGTCGCGTTATTTCAACGCGGCCAAATTGAATTGGCCCCTATATGTTTTTATTTTACTGTGAGTGTTAATTGAAATTATAACACTATTTGCATGTTTGTTATTTTTATCTCCTACCAGAAGGGGAAAAAGCATCTACTGCTAATGTGAAAACCAACGTTAAGTGTTTTAAGATACACACCGAAAAAAATGTCAGGAACCATTTCTATGCAGGTAACACGTCTGCCCAGCTTGTTGTATGTGGGCAAGAATTGTTTTTTTTCTTCAATGTATTGTGATGGGGTAGAGGAGCCAGTAAAATCTCCTGGAATAGATGGTGTTTATAGCAGCCAAGAGATTGCACACAAGTCCAAAGGTTTTGTACAGTTGGCCTCAGCCAGTTATATTCAGTGAGAAAAAAACCCAAAAAACTCCAAAATAAACATCTAGCTGTTTGGCTCTAGCTAAACACTGGTCATTCCTGACTAAAAAAAACTAAGACAAAACAAAAAGTTTCAGCACAGTAAGTTACAGGCAGATATCAGGTTTTCTCTCAGAGAAACCCGGTTAGTAGACCTAAAGGATGGAGCCCGTCCTCTCTCTCCATCCATAACCCCAGGACCCTTTTTAGACTTTTCAACAGGTCTAAAGCCTTCCAGCAGCTCACAGTCAGTAACATTTTCCTGGGGTTTTAAAACAAGTAGGTTAGGAACCTAGGGGAAATATACCTGCCATCATACACTAATCCTTATATAAATGTATACATACTGTATATAAATGTATACATACTGTTATAGTATGTATACATTTATATGACAATCACCCAATGTATGCAGCACTTATATATGACAAACAAACTGATGTTCAGGCATAAGACTGCTTTAGGAACAAGGGGCCTGATTCATTAAGGATCTTTTGCCCATAAGTTAAATACTGGCTGTTTTTTCATGCAGCACACAAATACTTGATAGCTTATTTGTACACTGAAATTTAAAGTTGATATTTGTGTGCTACATGAAAAACAGTCAGTAACTTCTGTGCAAAACAGAAAACTAGTTTGCACCCCTTGCATTGTAACATGGTTTTGTCCAGGAGACTGAAATAAGATACCTCTTCATATAAGATCCTTAATGAATCAGGCCCAAGATCCTGAAAAAATAGACAAGTGGGTAGACATTGACAGGTGAGTAGGCAAAAGTATAACAGCATACATTTGTTCATAACTAATATGATTGCACAGCAACAATATAGTGTAGTTGATAAACACTTTGAAAAAGAAATGTAATTCTGATGAACAGATTGACTGCACTGCAATCTATTAGAATGTCACACTGCAATCTATTAGAATGTCACACTGCAATCTATTAGAATGCCACACTGCAATCTATTAGAATGCCACAACCAGACTTCTACACTTCTCCTCTCTTACTTTAAGTACCACTCTTCTTTGCCAGTCTCTACACTGGCTACCTTAAATGCAGAGGACACAGTTCTAAATTATAGTATTTGACCACAGCCCTCAGTAGTGGAGAACCTCTTTATATCATCTCTCTTCATTATCACAAATATCAACATATATTTATATAGTGCCAGCAAATTCCGTAGCGCTGTACAATTGGGGACAAACTTAGTAATAGACAATACTGGGTAATACAAACAAATAGGTGAGAAAGCCCTGCTTGCAAGCTTATAATCTTTGGGACAAACTCCCTTATTTTAAACTACTCCCTCCAAATATAACTTTGGCTCTACACATGACCTTCTTCTCTCTTCTTGACTCCAGGGGGTAAATGTATCAAGCTGAGAGTTTTTCGGCGGGTTTGAAAAACCAATCAGATTCTAGCTATCATTTATTTAGTACATTCTACAAGCTGATAGCTACAATCTGATTGGTTGCTATAGGCAACATCTCCACTTTTCAAACTCTCCGAAAAGCTCTCAGCTTGATACATTTACCCCCAGGACTTCTCTCGTGCTGCACTTATCCTTTGAAAGTCTCCAAACCTTTAAACGCTCTATGAAAACTCTTCTTTTCCATTAAGCGTGTAGTCTGTCTCCTAATACCTTCACACCACTCACTTTTTAAAACTCCTTCCTATCAACACTATATTTGAAAAATTGATAATGCTTACTCACTGTGTGCCACATTACAGTTTTTTTCTCACCTTATGATCCAACCCCTTTTTCTTTTAACATTGTATTCGGGTTTCTCAATCTTATTGTGTCTCAATGTTGTGTTATGTTATAATGCCCTGGAACACTGTGTACTCTGCATAGCCCTGCAGGGGACATTGACACTTAAAATCTATAACAATGACTAGACTAATAATATATATACTAACTAGGCATATTTTTGATAATCAATAAAGAACAAACACTAAAATGATATAAAAAAAATCAAAACAAACTACTGATCAGTCCTGATCATTTATGAATCCTTTTTTTTTCTTTCAGACACTGGTGACATTTAATGATGTTGCTGTGTATTTCTCAGAAGACGATTGGACGTGCTTAGAAGAATGGCAGAAGGAGTTATATAGAAATGTCATGCAAGAGATTCATGGCGTCTTAACTGCCATGGGTAATAAAGATTTGTGCTTAATTGTACAATGATAAATGGGGAAGTTTTTGATTGAAAAGATATCACATTGTATGAATAGTGAATAACATTTTCTTGAGCTTGTTGTCAAGCCAGTTACCCTTCTAAACATTCTCTATTGAAGGGAGATTACATGCTGTGTTTGTTACTATTGATCTATTCTATTCTACTGCATGGAATGTGAGCTCTAAAGTTGTTTTGCTATTGCCGTGTGCTTAATAACAGTATGCACAAATATGCACTTTTGTGGTCGCTGCATGCCTGGTATATTTGGCATCATGCTTATTGCTGGACACAGAGTCAGGGCACCACATGCTGGCACAAGCTGTGGAAGCAGCCGTTGACACATGGAGACGGCGGAGATCTCTGGAATAGAGATGGCAACGACAATGACAGTAGAACAACTAGAATGTAAGCTCTGTAATGAGCAGGGTCCCTCATACCTTTTGTTTTCATGTCTGAATTTATTTTGTCTGCCTTGTATATCATAGGCAAACCGAGGGGAGTTTCCTAGTGCCTGGAAACCCCCCTCTAAGCCTGGGGCACTGTATAAATGAGGTGTCTGGACCCTGCCCCCTGCTTCACACGACTCTGCTTGAAAAGGGAGAGCTGCGTGCACCTAACAGTAATCCACGCAGCATTGCCCATGTATATTATGGTGATAGGAAGAGTTGGAGAGCAGCCAAGCACTGTCTAAAGTTATAGCCACGCCCCCATGCATGCTGGTCACGCCCACTGGCGGCGTGGTGTGGAAACCCCCCTCTACAAATCCTGTGTTTGCCCTTGTGTATGTCCCTGTTTTATGTATGTACTGCTTTCCCTACTGTACAGCGCTGCGGACCATTGTGGCGTTTTACAGATCTATGATAATAATTCTAATAACATACTGGTGCAGCAGCTGAACTGAGATAACATGCCAGTGTAGCTTCTAAACAACCCTGTCCTTGATGTGATTGCAATTTGTAACCGCTTTATATTTGTGAGAAGCTTCCTATGTGAGAGGTATAGCACCCGAGCAGACATCTCTAACTCCTGTTATTATATAAACAATATATTTTTATCTGGCTCTTTACATAGGATATAGTATAAGCAACCCTGATGTATTGGTTAGAATACAGAATCTAGAAGCATGCGGGTTTGATAATAACCACGAATCAGCCAAGAGGAAAAACAGTTGTAAATTTGCAAGTGGTAAGTACAATCCTACTTTAAAGTGCCTCTGACAAAACTGCCATGTTAGTCATTCGTTCCAGAAATGTTATATATTACATTGTTACTTATTTGTTTTATTTAATACCTTTGTCTCATTTACCGTCAGTACTTCTCTAATGGTAGTGGCCATTCTATATTAAGTAGAGGGAGGAGTCCGATCCAGGCTACAGTGTATATAGCCTATGCCACTGTAGTTTTGATAAGAAGAATAAAAAAGTCATGCAAAAGTTCCTCCCTGTTTTTACCTACACAGATCACTCAACAAAGTCCTGAGACCAACGTGGGACCAAAAACTCAATTTTAGAGACTATGAACATTGTTTAATTACAGAGCTACATAACATGCCTGAAATAACTGACGTTTTTATACTAAACTAAATATGTTCAGTCCCCTATCTGTCCTGTCCATTTAACGGCTAAATTTATGTGGTTGGCTTGCAGTCTCCTAGCTAACAACTGTACAGATGGGTGAAAGCTGCTCTGAAGTCTACTGCTTTAGAGAGAATTAGTTCCACAGGGCAAGATCCACTCTATCCAGGAGCTATTACCCACACTTCTGACCAAAATGCACACAACCCTCAGATATTTCATAAGGATAGTGATCGTATCGACTACCTTGCTCCAGCGTTTGTTCCTGTATTATTACCTATTTGGATTCTGACCCCGGCTTGTTCCTGACTTCTCCTTTGGTTCCTGATTCTTGGTTCTGACCCGGCTTCCTGACCATTCTCCTGCTTCTGATTTGGGTGTGTGCTTCTCTTTGGTTTTGACCCGGCTTGCTGACTATTCTACGTTCTGCTGCATTCAGACTTCCATCCTGCATCCTGGTGTTCCGTCACCGCTGCCTCATTTGATACCTCGCCAGCTAACTGATACTGAGGGCCGCGACCTGCACATCCCTTGCTGCGAAGTCCATGCATCCTTGGTGAAAACCAGTGGCGTGTTAGACTCCGCGCCTCAGTACTCAGTAGCCCCAACTGCTGGCAGGTATCGCCAACTTCATCTTCGTGACTGCGACAGTCATGGTTGGTGGTCCGGTTTGCAAAGTGAATACCTGGTTGTTCCACATGTCTCACTGTTGCTGCTGAGGTCCCCTTGATGGAAGGTCCTCCAGGCAGCTGGTTATTTTTAGGCATTTCTTCTCTACCGTTGGGTGGCTTTTGGACATCCCACCATGTGTGTCACTTTTTTTGCTGTAGGAGATAAGGTGATTTTTGCACTTTGCATTAAATCCCTTTCTCCAAGACTACAGGGTGATGTAGAACTACTCTCCAGGAAAGCATGTCTCTGTGTTATTCTTCTCCATGTCTTGTCTCATTGCTGGACCAATTGCAAACTGAGATTGATTAGCGGAATAGGGGAGTGATAAGGAGTAGGTTCTTTTATGTTTTTTTGTTTTTTTATTTCCACCAGTGCCTTCTGTGTCCTATGACAAACTCGGAGAAAATTACAAAAATACCCTCTTTACCTTAGTGGTTATTTGTTTTTAAAATGAAAACTCTCTTGTAGTAAGTAAAAGCATGATTGTTACCTATGCAGATATCTACACACATGAAGATTAGTCCTGCAATGGGATACTACTAGCTAACTATAATTTCTCTCTCGCCACAGGTTTTCCTTTAAATAACCCTGATATTCTTTTACGGGTTAAGCAGCATGGCAGCGTGTTTTTAGATGATCACGTTGAGTCTCGAGAAGAAACACACGCAACAAGTACAGCAGCCGGTGGGTGGTATTGTTGAGATCTCATATAAGAAAAGTCTGTTACCTTTTTCTGATATCTTTTGAATAATGCACCATGGTACCTTTAATTACAGGTAATAATGTACAACAACTTGACAATGCATCGACAATCAGTAAAGGTGAAGTGCAGTGTTTGAAAAATCCCCTCGGGTGTACATTTCAGGAAAGTGTCAGTGTTTCCAAGCCACGTAAGTTATTTTTGTTTGTCCTGATTTTTTTAATTACTTTACTTGCCAATTAATGAAATGCAAATTAAATAATGTGCAAATATTGTGACAGTGTACAGGGGCAAACGAAAAAAAAAATGAGAGAGAGAGAGTTGCGCATGCGGCCGCGCAAGCGCAGCAGCTCAATTTCGGCGATTCTGAATTGTACAGCAGCCGTGGCGCTGTCAAAGAAGCAGCAGTGCTGTGTTGTAGTACAATACAGCACCGCCGCGGACGCTTCTTTGACAGCGCTGCGGCTGCTGTACAGTACCGTTCGTTGGCAGAGGGTATGGGGTTTCTGGAGAACCAGAGACCCCTCCCCCCCCCTGCGTGCGCCCCTGGTGTGAAGCAGGTATAATGGGAAGATTAGTGCATTGCTGGGGAACAGGCGGCATCAGGAGGTTTATAAGTAGTCCTCATGAACTGACATCATTTCGAAACTGAGTCTCTGCCTCTTGTACCTTCTTTGGGCCTGAGTCATTAGGCAAAAAAAGGAGTAAATGTTCTCCAGGACAATCCATGTTACAATGCAAGGGGTGAAAATTAGTTTATTATTTCGCACATAAGTTAAACACTGGCTGTTTTTTCATCTAGTACACAAATATTTGATAGTTTTATGTCTACACTGAAATTAATGGTTTATCTAGAACTTGCCCTATCCCAACTATAAATCTGTTCCCACATTTTAAATGTACCTCCTCCTCCAATGCAACATGGTTTTGCCCAGGTGCAAAGTTACTCCTTTTTATGCTTTGCTCACCTTAATGACTCAGGCCCATTATGTTCAAGGCTTTTCACTACTTTTGATAACTTTGTTTTGTATTATTTGCAAGTTCACAGTTCTGCTTGTTTTCAGTTGAAGACCAAACCTCGAAAAAGTACGTAGAAGAACATATTCTGGATGAGTTACGGACAGATAAAGCCAAGGAGAATATCCTTCGATGGGAAGATCTATTTGACAAAATTGAACCAAAAACAACACCAAAAGAAAAAGCCAATGAAAGCTTAAGAAGCGTGGACTTGACTAGTAAACACCCCAATACAACTGCTGAGAAAAAACTACACACAAAGGCGAGACTGTTTATTTGTTCGGTGTGTGGTAAAAGTTTTGGCGGCAATTCTTTGCTTGTGAGGCACTTGAGAATTCACACAGGCGAGAAACCCTACGCCTGTAGCCACTGTGAGAAAAGCTTTAACGATAAATCCTATCTTCTGCGGCACTTGAGAACTCACACTGGGGAGAAACCCTACTCTTGCTCTGTGTGTTTTAAAAGTTTTAGCCAGAACTCCAGCGTCATCGCCCATATGAGGATCCATACCGGAGAGAGGCCGTTCCAGTGCACCGAGTGCGACAAGCGTTTCAGCGACAAGTCGTACTACGTGCGGCACATGAGGTCTCACACTGGGGAGAAACCATACAAGTGTGCTGAATGCGATAAATGTTTTACTCAGACTTCTAGCCTGGCTTCACACATGAGGATCCACACGGGAGAAAAACCATTCAAATGCTCTTATTGCGATAAATGTTTTAGTCAAAATTCAAGCCTTGTTATACATAAGAGATTACACAGCCAGGAGGATACACTTTAATGGAACATTTTGGAGCATCATCTTAAAGGATATTTCCATGAAATGTTTTAAAGGTTACGCTCACCCGCTTATCTGAAAGGTGGGGGTCGTTTCTCTGGCTCACTGTTGAGTTCCTTGAATAAAATTGGGTGGTTTCTGAGGCAGTGCTCCCAGCAATATGAGTTAGCGTTGAGAGTTTCGACGTTGGCAAGTTGTATTTTTAAAAATTCTCCCCCCATTATACACTTCAATTCTACAATTCGTAGTCCTGGTGGTCCGTCCACAGAGCACGATATACCGATACTAGCCTGCGTAATTTCACCTATTCACCATACAACCTCTTATCCTCCCCACCCACGCTGTACTTTCAACTTTCCTTAATACAAGGTCAGACGGAACCTTTCTTCCTACATAGAGAACCTCCAGTGTTCTGAGTTCCTCTGGTTCAAAGGTGGCAGATGGAACTCTAAGAGATTTCTTTGCAGATACAAAAAAAAAACGTTCCAATGCTCTCGGGGCCGCTGAGAAAACCGTGCCAAATTCTGTGCAGCAGTAAAGGAGCGGAAAAGACAAAAAATAGTTTTTCTTCTAGGAAAATGATTACTTAACAAAAAGATATATTGCACCATATAATACCTCTCGTCTACTACATAGTGCACAAAGAACCAAGATTATGTTTTTTAAATAACTTATAACGTGCATAGATCAGACCATCTGATGTGGTATACAAAGGGTTATTTTTCCCAGTTCTTCTTAACTATAAGAAGAATTTTTACATGTAAATAACGTTATAATGAAGATGTCATGTTATTCTGCTAACTAAAATAAGTAACATTTATATTAGACTAGTAGAGATGGATGGCACATTCAGCCCTGTTAATTTGCTAATTTTGTCTGTATTATATGCCTACATAGATTTATACATTACACATATTTTTCTTAAACTATTTTCAAATGCAAGATTAAATATTGGGTTGAATACTACAAAAAAAAGGACAAAGAAATAAAAATTTTATACCCATACTTTTATGTTTAATAAATACACTTTATGGGGGTAATGCAATACCCCAGAGCGTACCTCCGCAACGGAACAGTCGTGAAGGCACTCGGCAGCAATGTAACATCACAAATGTTATCTCGCACCACTTAGAGGTGCACAGGATAATACGTTATGTTCAGGTATCGTAGTACCTCAAATGAGTGCAGCCGGACCTCACAGGGAACTTAATTTACCCCTTTAAGTTTCGGAAGGGCAGTTTATGGGATTTTTTTAAGAGTAATAGAAACTGTAAATTATTGTGTTATTACAGTATTACTAATTACAGTATTTTAAATAGGACTATCTAGGCAAATTTTGGAATAACTACAGAATTGCAAAAGAAAGTAAAAAATTTTAAAAAAGCAGTGTAAACCAGCAATATTATGGCTAAATGTAATCACACAGCATAAACAATTAAGTTGTTTTTTTCATTAACTAAAAACTTCCAGATTTCATTGGAAGCCGCGATAATCTGGCCTTGATCACTACATTCAATGGGAAGTCTGTTGCGTCATCTAAGTACAATAGCAGAGGCACATTAATATGTACACATACACCAGTGTAAAAATGTGACGCTTTGAATAAATGTAGATGTCCCCTTAGTGTCATGAATTGAGACGTACCACTACAGGCAGCAGTGTTCTAGGAGAAAAACAAGTACATGTTTAATAATGGCAATGGTCAGGATGTCATAGGAGCGAGGACTTTGATGTCATGTTTCCACTTGTGCACTTATTTAGTCACAAACCAAAAATCTTCAAAATGACATGTAAAACCTATATATATATATATATATATATATATATATATATATATATCGTACAACCTGTACACAGACGCATGTCAAACGGCAGAATTGGGTTGTGCTCCACACGTATGTGCCTTCACATTTTTTGGGGTGTATGGGGGGGGGGGGTTGTAAAAAACCCCAGTGAGTCACCTTCAGTGATAAAAGTTGAATCCTGTAAGTTTACTTATTTGGGGTTGTTCTCGTGTACAATATGACCTTGGTATAGTCTCACAGTGAACTTTATATGTAGCTGTACTATTCATCATCTACTATATATATATATATATATATATATATATATATATATATATACACAGCACAAAAATTTCTATGAATGTACACACAGTATTAAATTAAAAGGGAGAAGAGAGGGAACCAAGCACCAAAATAAACTACAGGTAAAAAAAATAACTGAGGCGCCCCCACCTCTATGTCATTTAAAAGGGTAGTGGAGAGGGGTGTGAGCAAGAAGTCCAATCACAAGTCTCAATCAAGACATTCTGGCTTGTGATTGGTCCTCCTGATTACCCCTTACACCTACTCTCCCGGCTGGGCTGTAAGAGGAACAGAACTGGCTGTAAGAGGCACCATAGTAATATCTGCTACTAGGTAATAGTGAAGCTTTAAAGTGGAAAACCCTTTTAAATGTGAAATAAAACTGCTTTTCAAACTTTACACACTTTTTATGAAGGAGCTAAGTTTGAAGGTCAGATGTCCACTGTTACAACAACCAATATTATAAAATAAGATCAGCGACTATTGTTTTTTATTGTATAAATGGCACTTATCAGTCTAACAAGTTTGGTCTCACCCACCCAAAGTTGTTCTAGTTTATAAGCCTATTTAGATTTTGTCTGTATTTATTATATCTTTGTAACTGTGTATTATATCTGTATTACGTCTGTAGCTATGTATTCTGATGCTGACAAGTGTTTAAAAAGAAATGATGCAGCATTTACGGGGACAACTCAAAATAAACATGACTTTATAATTCTGTTGTATTTGTCTCCACGGGTCTGCTGTGGTTTTTTTTAAATTTAATGTGGTCCATTTTCAAGGTTTTGTATATTTTGCTGAAAACGGTATGATAATCTCATGCAAATTGGCCCCCAGCCGGCTACTCTCAATCTGATTTATTCTCTGCTTTGTTATAAACCAGAGAATAAGCTATGGAATTTTCTGGCGCTATATAAATACATGATGATGATGATGATAATGAATAAGACTGACCGGCAGCAGACAACTTCCACATCACATGGCCTCCTGTGCACAATGCACCGAGTTCACGCTGCATACCGGAGGAGGAAGGTGTGCAGTCTGCACTCCCTCTGCTGTGCTTCAGCTGTAAAGCTACGTAGGGGAGGTAGCATATGGGGGAGGTCTGCTAGACATATAAAAGGCTTGTGGGTAGGTCTGATAGCATGTAAGGCAGGGGCGGATCTAGAGAATACTGCTACCCAGGGCGATGTAGGGGGGGGGGGTTTAGGCCCTGCCCCCTTTTTGACATCTCATGCTGCCGGCGGCTGCATACTATGTGCAGGTCCGTTCAGCAGTGACAGGCAAGGACAGTGTGCTGCCCGGATGCTCTGATTGTGTTTAAAACACAATCAGAGCGGCCGGGCAGCACGCTGGCCCTGCCTGTCATTGCTGAATGGACCTGCACATAATGTGCAGCCGCCGGCAGCAAGCCCCTGCTAGGGGGGGCGATCGCCCCCCCTGGATCCGCCACTGATGTAAGGGGCATTTAGGGAGGCTGATTGTGTGTATGGAGGTCTGATGGGCATATACAGTGCCCGTAGAGAGGTCGGTGAGACATGTGGGAAGGTCTGAAGGGATTGTCTATTTGCAATATCTATAGATATTTTTTAATCTTATTCTACGACCGGTTGGCCATCCCTGCTATAGCCTTCCACAGTGATGTAAGTTAAAAAAAACACCTAGGGTCTGAGTCATTAAGGAGAGCAAAGCATAAAAAAGGAGTAACTTTGCACATGGGCAAAACCATGTTGCATTGGAGGGGAGGTAAATTTAAAATGTGGGGACAGAGTTATAGTTGGGGAAGGGCATGTCCGAGATCAGCTTTAAATTTCAGTGTAAAAATAAAGCTATCAAGTATTTGTGTGCTATATGAAAAACAGCCAGTATTTTCCTTATGTACAAAATAATAAACTAATTTGCACCCCTTGTACTGTAACATGGTTTGTCCCGGAGAACATTTACCCCTATTTTTTTTGCCTTCATTTCCTTAATGACTCTGGCCCCTAATTCCTTCTTGGGATTGCTGATTTAAATTTAATTTTTAGGTGTTTCACAAAGACGAGAAGCATCCTTGGTTGCTACCTACTTGCGTCACGTCAATAGTTTTGAAAGTGATAGAATGAATAAGTAATTTGAGCATTTTTGCTATATTTTTACTTACATTTTGTCTCGAGCTGTTTTATTTATTATAAAAACAAATAAAAAGACAGCACTATGTATTAACATCAGTAAGCCTCATCTAATAAAACAGCTCTAACGATGGAGGAATCTATTAACTCCTGGAATTGTCCTAAAACAACATTTTTGTTATATACCAAAATGCATATAACATATAATTAATAAAATAGCAACATAAATCCTGAAAGTCTGAAAGCAGAAATTACCACATAGACACATCTCCAGTTTAACATTCAAAACTCTACCATATTAAGTTTCCAGTGTAAAGAGTCATAAACTACCATAAATCAATGCAATGGTGTCTTGCAGGAGAAGTGATCACTCACTGGCGAGGGTAATGATCCGTGAGTAGTCTCCAGTCCAGGTTAGGATGCAGCGGTAGGATGCAGCGGTAGTTGTCCGGTACGGCAGTCTTGCAGATAAAATATTCAGTGTTCGCGTGTTAATGACATCCATTTTAACATTGTTAGTATGGCAGTATTATCACAGTCCAAAGGTACCCTTTAGATGTAAGTGCCCATTTTATATGAATAAATTACGTCTCCATATGGATTCCACTCACGCTATGAATGCAAATATAGTTCAACGATCATGTGCCCATCCTTAACAGACCAGGATTCGGCTGAACAAAACCAGCTATGGAGATAGCGCCTTAAGGTCTGATCTCATCAAAGATATCTTTCAAGACTGAAGCAGGGGTGTAACTCCATAAATACACACTGTACCAATGGAGATCTTGCTCAAGAAATTAAAATTCAATAGCGTCTATAGCTACCAACATTATATTTTTAATAATCCCATAACTAAAATTTCACTTACATTTAGGGTTCATATATGTGAAGGGTACTGCAGATATAACCAGACATGTTAAACTACTATGTGTGTAGAACATCTTGCAGAGGAATTCTCAAAAGGATTCAATTGTAGCAATATTATTACATAAAGAAATGCTTGCAATAAAGGCTGTAATTGTAACATATATTAATAAAAACAACGAAACACTCTCAATTATCCCGATTGCCGTTCATCAAAATACTTAATCTAAAATCATTGACAAAATTTTTTAAAGTAAATCAATCCACCAAACTCAGCGTATTTAGGGGGGAAGCAATGAGTCCATTGTGTTGGCTACGTAAAAAAACATGAAAAAACAGTCAGTATTTAACTTATGTGCAAAACAGAATACTAATTTGCACCCCTTGCATTGTAACATGGTTTTGTCCAGGAGACTTAAATAAGAAGTTTCTTAAGTTAAGATCCTTAATGAATCAGGCCCCTGGTCCTATTATTTCTGGGATTGGTTCTTTGACTGCAAATCTTTTTCCATTGATAACTTTTCACAAAACCTTTAATCAATGTTTTGCATCCGGTTTTGCCATCCGGTTGGCCTGAAGCACAATGTGGTTGAAGGTTTTGCAAACCGCAACATATGAGTATTCAACCTCCAAACCGCATGATAGTTAATCCTGTGGTTTGAATCTGAAGGCCGCATCTGATGTGTGGCAGTTTGCGAACCACACAAGAAACCACGGCTTAGCACATTTACCCCTAAATGAGGCTCTATATCATCATGCTGCCTGTAGCCAGGTTAATTAAACTAGTTATTGAACCATACATAGAGCTAATACCTGCAGAGAGAGTAACACAAAATGGAATTTGAAGAAGGAGGGACAGGGCAGAAAGTGCCTAAGTTGCATAGCAGCGCCCGTTACCCATAGCAACCGAACTAAACAATATTACCCCATAGAAGATCAGGCATTGCTGTATTTTGTACACCAAAATTCTCAGGTACCATGTGGCTTTGGCAGATATGCATATTTGGTCATAATATGATTAATAGAAGCCATATATTAGAAAGTGGAATTATCCTTTCATATAATCACACCCAGTATAGAGAGGGAAGCTGTATAAATGAAATATAGATAGAACACCCCTTTAATTTCTGTATAGTAGTGCTGATACCCTACATCTGGCCCTAAATACCCTTGTAATCAACATTTCATGATGATCAGCATAACCTCATTTCTGTCTCACATGTGCTCCAGAAGAAGGGAAAGAATGATTTGGAGGAGGACAGACTGAATGTGTGAATATGTTCCCTGTTTTCAGCGTTGTACAGCGTTAACTGTCTTATTTCCATATCTAGATAGAGCCTTATCGTCCTGGGTTTTTCAGAGAGGGATAGTTTTACAGCAGGTGATGTAAGAATAAAGAAATGACCCAGGATGTGTCTTATAGCCCATATACCACAACTAGGTGCTAATTTAATGCGTCCTTCTCTGGAAACCCATTTTTTGGCAATGCCAACAGCCCAGTCTCCTGTGATGTCTACCTGGACCTCCCAGTAATATCTTCCGGTGCTGAAACCCTGGGTTCCAAGGACACATGGAACAGTGTCAAATCTCAACTGACTACTGGTGGCAACTTGCTTTTCCTTTGTCCATTTTACACTTCTCTTATCCCGTGATAGGCTCAGCTGACAGTTTGCAGTTTTCTCATCGAGAGTAACATGTGCCAGATCAACTAAAAAAAATGAAGAAAGAAATCCAAACAGAAACATGAGCACACGATATAAACAAACTGTAAGATGAAAGTATGTAATACCAAAGGCTTATACATATACCCAAAATGCCCCTTTTATATGCCCAAAGATGGGCTTTTATGAGCAGTCTAGTCGCTAATATACACCAGCTGTGGAAAATTAGAGCAATTTTCATAAGAATTACAGTCATTTGGCCCAAATATTACTCCTATGCAGTAACGCTGCAGCCAGTGTTCTGGATAATCTACAAATCAGAAATGAGATAGTTGTAGATGTTCTCTATTTGTATTGTATGCTTTTTACAACTCCAGGAAAACAGTTTAGTTTATTGGAAAGACAGCTTTCGATAAGGTTCGGCTCAAGTAAGAGCTGGTTTAAGGGTTCCCTGGTGTGAATGGAGGAGAGTGGACGAAGCTCTATTCCTGAGGCATTGTTTTGGCCTTAGAGCCAGAAGAGAGAGACAGAGAGAAAAAAAGGAGACATTTCACTTTAGCTCGTAAATATTGATCACAGGTATATATTAGTGATTGGTTACCTTGGAAGTTCTTTATAATCTGTTTCAAAGCCATGTACTGTCTAGGTGCACTGTAGAAATTTGGCTCACATTCTGGAAACAATAGCTGGGGTTCCTGGAATGTCGCATTTTCACACCTGGCAGAACATTTGTATATGAGTTGTATATGGGTTGTGTATTTTAAAAGATACATGCTGGGATTTGCAAATATCATTAAAAGGACATGAGATTTATATACAACTATTTTGCATGTTGCCATAAACCATTTATATTTTTAAATTGATTACCTGCATTCCCCTCAAAAAAAATACTGCCTGAAACAGCTGTCTCATTATAGACGCCCCACCCCCCACATTCCTGCTTGGAGCATGTGACTCACAATAGTATATAATACGTTAATATTAACAATATCCATCTTACCTTTCCAACAAGTTCTGAGCTTCCTGCAAAATATTACACGGCATTAGTTTATTAGGGAAGATTACTAATGATCACTTGAAATGATAAATGCAGGTTTATAAATTTGCTTTTCTGAAGCACAAAGCATGAATTGCACCAATGCAGTAGATAAATGTGTCATTTTCTCTGTGGTTTGGAAGTTAACAGAAAGGAAACTGTTCTCATAAATGTTGACTGAAAAATGTAGTGTAAAATAACATGAAAATTACAATTTATTTTCATATTCCCCTTAAAAACATCAGGAAACCATTTCAAAACCACCATAATCACAGCAACACCTTTCATTTATAATTAAATGTGGGCATGGTTCAAAGGAAGTTGGATGTATGAACTTTGATTCATTTATAGGGATTGGATGGTGTATTGTATGTACACTTGGTCACCAGGGATTGGATGGTGTATTGTACACTTGGTCACCAGGGATTGGATGGTGTATTGTACACTTGGTCACCAGGGATTGGATGGTGTATTGTACACTTGGTCACCAGGGATTGGATGGTGTATTGTACACTTGGTCATCAGGGAATGCATGGTGTATTGTGCACTTGGTTGCCAGGGTTTGGATGTTGTATTGTGCAGTTGGTTGCCAGGGATTGGATGGTGTATTGTACACTTGGTCACCAGGGATTGGATGCTATATTGTACACTTGGTCACCAGGGATTACATGGTGTATTGTACACTTGGTCACCAGGGATTGCATGGTGTATTGTACACTTGGCTTTTGTATTGTACACTGGCCACAGGACAGTGGTATATGTGGACACTGTTGGGTGCCGCTGTTAAGAATGCAGAGTGCACTGGGGTCATCAGCTTCCTAAGTGTGGGACAATTATCACCACAAATCTTACAGTTCCAGAACCCAAATGTTTAAATGTGAAAGCAAAAATATTTTTGGTGTGTGTCTATAGAGAATATAATATTTCCATATGATAAGATGTTTCTATAGTATGTTTAATACCTGATTTTTTTAGAAATGTAGTTTCTTGAATGTTGTTCTTAACTATTGACAATATCCAGCATTTATTGTTACTACTATTTATTTCAATATCTGGGGCTAGATTTACTAAGCTGTGGGTTTGAAAAAGTGGGGGTGTTGCCTATAGCAACCAATCAGATTCTAGCTTTCATTTATTTAGTACTTTCTACAAAATGACAGCTAGAATCTGATTGGTTGCTATAGGCAACATCCCCTCTTTTTCAAACCCGCAGCTTAGTAAATCTAGCCCCTGATGTTTAAACTGATGTTACATCTGCTATAATGAAGCTCGTCACCTCTCACCTTCAACAGCTTTACTGGAGAACCGTTGAACTTTTCTTCAATCTCGCTGATGATTCTGCTCAGTGTCGAACTCTGTTCCTCTAACTTGGCCAGATTGTCTTCCATTCTCTGTGTAATCTCCTTCTCTCTCACACTTAATATAGACAGAAAACCCTCTTTCTCCCTTTCCAGAAGTTGGTGAAGTTCCTCGAATTCAGAAAGGACTTTTTGCCTCTGATTTTCAATTTTTGTCTGGTGTAGAAAAAGCAAATCATTGTGGATTGGTGATCACTCTTTGTCACAAACATATTGTCTACTAGTTTATAGAAAACGGGTTCTGATGGGGCTGGGAGAAAGGATGGTGATTACACTTGGTAAAACCATCTCATGGTGTATTGTAGGATGTGTCATCTCCTGCAGTAACTAAGATAGAGGAGTGAGGAAACAGTAGGTATACTTCACATATAGCAGTGAAATATATTGTAGAATAGATATTGTTACTATGTATCTTTGATAACTATACGTGTCATGGAGTGACAAAGGTATGTATATCTTTTACAGTTCTATGTTCTATGCAGGGCTGGATTAACCATAGGGCTAACTGGGCTACAGCCCAGGGGCCTATGGCATCCAGGGGGCCCTTGAAAGTGCTCAGCAGCAGTATTGATCGGTCGGGGGCGGGGGCGCCACCAGAGCGATCAGTGCTGCTGAGCACTTTCACTGCGGTCCTTCTCCGGCGCGCTGTAGTCTCCTTACTGAGGAGATCTCACGAGTCTCACTCTCACCAGATCTCCTCAGTAAAGAGCGTACAGCGTGCCGGAGAAGGAGGCAAGGGCCGGGGGGGGGGGGGGGGGGCGCGGGCAGCTCGGATCACGGGGGGGGGCCCTCATGGGGGAATGGAGGCCCCCTTAGCCGAGGGGCCTCCATTCCCTTAATCCGGCCGTGCTTCTATGTGTAATATCTGTACACAATGGTTTGTGTTGTTGTACAAAACAGAAATGTTTTAAATTAAAAAGACTTGGGCCAATAAACCTATATTATGAGCTGATCCAATATCAAAAGGCATCTTGTACCATTCATAGCCTGGTGTCAAATATGTTTGTTTCCTAACATTTTTATATAGCCATAAATCAGAATTGCCCTGAGTATGCAGGAAGTCAACAAATTCTATAGGTAAATAATTTAGAAAATGTATTCATCCGATTTTAGGGTATCCAGGTTTTGCTAGCTGTTTACTCCCGAATTTCGGATAGTTGTCTCGGACCCCGGAAGAGTGTGCCTGTCTCCCGGATCTTGCCCACTTCACTAAGAAGAAGTTATTGTGGCCCTGCCCTCCCATCGCACGATCATGCCATTCCGCTGCAGGGTGTAATGTTTCTGCTGCTCTGTGTTTTTGTGTCGCTGCTGTGTTGTCTGAAATCCAATACAGATTTTTGCTGAATTTCAGTGTTGTTGTGTTTCTGTTGCTGAGCAACCTTACTCACCCTGCTTCCTGAGCTGCTAACGAGGATTCCACATTACAGCTTATTACCAGCTCTTGCAAGACTCGTCACTGCTCATCACCTAGCAGCTGAGCAGTCAACACTCTCTACTCACAAGCTTCCTACCCAGCAGCTGATTAGTCTCACTTTCTGCTCACATGATTTCCAGGACTTACATAAATACACTGATTGCCATTATTGCCGTATTGGTGGTTATCTATTCTAGTTCCTGCATCTTTATCCTGTATACAATTGAATATCTTCTGCTGCTGGATTTCTGTGTTTGACCTTGGCTTTGTTTACTGTACCTTGCTGTTAGATCTCTGCCTGCCCTTAAACTCTCTGCCTGTTTATTGACTTTGTGTACCTCTCCTGTCCTCTGACCCGGCTTGCCAATTGATTATTTTCTTTTGTGTCCTATTTGTCTTGTTTTGTTTGCGTGCTTCATAGCTGTGGGTCCCCATGAGTCTATCTCACTGATAACGGTTAACAACTATACACTACTAGGATCAAGTCCAGGGGGCGTCCGAATTCCAGTGAACAGTGTGGTTCTGGGAAAGGCAGATGCTAATGGTGAAAAACATCCCATTGCAGACAATTGGGGATATGAGCTGACTATGAGCTTAGCATGAGGCTACCATTGGTTCTGTACAGGGGTTATCAATTGTTGATTGGGGGGTTCATAACACAGGGGAAAGGGTCAGAATGACGCAATATGCTGCACCACGCCCCCTTTGCACATTCCACTTGGTTAAAGTTGGAAAGTATGAGATATACATTATATATATTCACTATGGGCCTGATCTAGAGATGCAAATAAGTGCATTTGCATATAAAGATCACACTGTACCTGTACTTGTTGAGTTGCGCATATCTTGCAATTGCGACTCCTTGCATTTGGATCAGGAAGGTTAAAAGAGAAATGTAGTACAGTAAGAGCATGAGAGTTACATGTATCTTTAAATACGTTAGTTATGAGACATACATTTTGCAGGAACAATAACTGGGTGCAAGTTTGAGAGTTGATGATTATGAATGTCCAATCTTTGTCCGGACACTTCTATAATTTAGATTTAAGGTTGCATGACTTTTAAGATGCCACTCAAAATACAGATATGGAAGCGCAAGTGTGCATTTTTAATTATAGACTAATGGGGCAGCTGTACTTTCTAAATCAGGCCCTATATGGATAAACTAGCCAGATGCCTATCACTCTTCAGGGAGCAGATGTTGTTTTCATTGCATGTTATTAACTTGTAAATTTATATTAGCATTTTAATAAATGACTTATGTTTAGCAGTCCTTTAAGTGTCTATATTTGGTCATTTAAGATGATACAATTTGTACTATCCCATGGAAACTTGTAATATTCTATCTTTGTATTAATGTCCTGGCAAGTGAACTTTTACAGAATTATTATTATTTTTTTATTTGACAATTGTAAAGTATTTATAGGTCCTGCCTAGGAATGAGCGAATCTTTCGACAGTTCAGTTTGCCCAATTATTCCTGATACCAGGCATATATGGGGGGAAACATGTCTTGCTTAAAACAGAAAAAGTTCTTAAAACATATAAGGGTAAAGAAATTATAATAATAATAATTTTTTTCTCAATGTGTTCTTATTTTTTAACATAAATGTTTAGCCATTTTAATTTTTAAACATTCTACCCTAAATGTAATTGCTGCAATTCAGTTTGCAGTTTGAGTTGGTGCCATCAAACTATCTAACATATAACACAATCTGAACTACGACAAAATAATTTAAGTATCTCTGTTTCTACCCAATAATTAATGTCCAGTATATAGTGATCTGCATCGCCATCTGCTGGCCAGATCTGGTAAAAAAAATATTTTTCCCATGATCTCAGGTTAGTGAGGATTCCAGACGTCAGTAACTCTCCCAATGTTAAATTCAACACGGTATTTTCTAGAGATGGGCGGGTCCGGTTCTCCGAGAACCGAACCCACCCGAACTTTGGGTATCCGAGTACCGAGCTGAGCAGCTCGGTACTCTCCCGCCCATTCCGAATCCAAATCGAGGCCGAACGTCATTGTGACGTCGTCGGATCTCGGGACTCGGTTCTCGCGATACTTCAACTTTATAAATACACGCCTCCACAGCAATCCATCGCCATTTGACAGAGGGAGAGAGCAGGGTGTAGTCATAGGCTAATTAGAGCAGGGACAGAGAATACCATATTGTTCTTGCAATTGCTCTAACCAAAATCGCTAGTGCAGAGAGGAGGATAGAGGTTTATTATTTTTTCTTCATATTTGGCACTCCCCAGCGCTTTTGGGGTGTCCCCCATAATTGTGCATTAATATTTCTGGCTGTCAAAAGTCATATCTGTCAGCAGTATCTACTCAATAATTTGTAGCACACCTCAGTGTTTTTGGGGTGTCCCCCATAATTGTGCATTAATATTTCTGGCTGTCAAACTCAAAAGTCATATCTGTCAGCAGTATCTACTCAATAATTTTTAGCACTCCTCAGTGTTTTTAGGGGTGTCCTCCCTAATTGTGCATTAATATTTCTGGCTGTCAAAAGTCATATCTGTCAGCAGTATCTACTCAATAATTTTTAGCACTCCTCAGTGTTTTTGGGGTGTCCTCCCTAATTGTGCATTAATATTTCTGGCTGTCAAAAGTCATATCTGTCAGCAGTATCTACTCAATAATTTGTAGCACTCCTCAGTGTTTTTGGGGTGTCCTCCCTAATTGTGCATTAATATTTCTGGCTGTCAAAAGTCATATCTGTCAGCAGTATCTACTCAATAATTTTTAGCACTCCTCAGTGTTTTTGGGGTGTCCTCCCTAATTGTGCATTAATATTTCTGGCTGTCAAAAGTCATATCTGTCAGCAGTATCTACTCAATAATTTGTAGCACTCCTCAGTGTTTTTGGGGTGTCCTCCCTAATTGTGCATTAATATTTCTGGCTGTCAAAAGTCATATCTGTCAGCAGTATCTACTCAATAATTTTTAGCACTCCTCAGTGTTTTTGGGGTGTCCTCCCTAATTGTGCATTAATATTTCTGGCTGTCAAAAGTCATATCTGTCAGCAGTATCTACTCAATAATTTTTAGCACTCCTCAGTGTTTTTGGGGTGTCCTCCCTAATTGTGCATTAATATTTCTGGCTGTCAAAAGTCATATCTGTCAGCAGTATCTACTCAATAATTTGTAGCACTCCTCAGTGTTTTTGGGGTGTCCTCCCTAATTGTGCATTAATATTTCTGGCTGTCAAAAGTCATATCTGTCAGCAGTATCTACTCAATAATTTTTAGCACTCCTCAGTGTTTTTGGGGTGTCCTCCCTAATTGTGCATTAATATTTCTGGCTGTCAAAAGTCATATCTGTCAGCAGTATCTACTCAATAATTTGTAGCACTCCTCAGTGTTTTTGGGGTGTCCTCCCTAATTGTGCATTAATATTTCTGGCTGTCAAAAGTCATATCTGTCAGCAGTATCTACTCAATAATTTTTAGCACTCCTCAGTGTTTTTGGGGTGTCCTCCCTAATTGTGCATTAATATTTCTGGCTGTCAAAAGTCATATCTGTCAGCAGTATCTACTCAATAATTTTTAGCACTCCTCAGTGTTTTTGGGGTGTCCTCCCTAATTGTGCATTAATATTTCTGGCTGTCAAAAGTCATATCTGTCAGCAGTATCTACTCAATAATTTTTAGCACTCCTCAGTGTTTTTGGGGTGTCCTCCCTAATTGTGCATTAATATTTCTGGCTGTCAAAAGTCATATCTGTCAGCAGTATCTACTCAATAATTTGTAGCACTCCTCAGTGTTTTTGGGGTGTCCTCCCTAATTGTGCATTAATATTTCTGGCTGTCAAAAGTCATATCTGTCAGCAGTATCTACTCAATAATTTGTAGCACTCCTCAGTGTTTTTGGGGTGTCCTCCCTAATTGTGCATTAATATTTCTGGCTGTCAAAAGTCATATCTGTCAGCAGTATCTACTCAATAATTTTTAGCACTCCTCAGTGTTTTTGGGGTGTCCTCCCTAATTGTGCATTAATATTTCTGGCTGTCAAAAGTCATATCTGTCAGCAGTATCTACTCAATAATTTTTAGCACTCCTCAGTGTTTTTGGGGTGTCCTCCCTAATTGTGCATTAATATTTCTGGCTGTCAAAAGTCATATCTGTCAGCAGTATCTACTCAATAATTTTTAGCACTCCTCAGTGGTTTGCGCTCAGAATGGATTCAAAGCAGTCCACATATGATCTAAATGAGCAACCAGGTTCTGTCACCAGTCCTGATGTTAGTGTTCCCAGTACGTCATCTGGCCAAGGCGATGTCAAACAACAGAGTGTTTTCAAATTAGTGCAAAAAACAAAAACCAAAAAAAAATTTACTGTATTGAAGCGAAAAAGAAGTGTAACTGAGCAAAAGTTAAGTGACGATAAAAAAAAAATTGCAAGCATGCCATTCTACACACGCAGTGGCAAAGAGAGAATGAGGCCTTCACCTTTGGCTATTAGTGGCAGATCCCAAAAAGTTACCCAGGCTACAATTGGTGCACAACTACTGTTACGCGTCAAAGCTGAGCTGCAAGATACCAGTGAGGCATTACAGGAGAATATTTGCTCTGATTCACAAATGACAACAATCCCTGTGGAGAGTCCATCCAACAGTGGGATGTCTAATCGTGAGCATTCTGCTGATGTGTGCCTTAATAGCCCGAGTGTAGCCGGTGATACCCAAATTGAGGATGCCACTTTGGAATTAGAAGAGGATGAGGGGGAGATTTGTGTAGGCGACGAGGGCGCTAATGAGGATGTTGATGAGGATGAGGTTGTTTGTGTAAGTCCTGCACCAGTGGCAGCAGTTCTGGCACGTGACAAGAAAAAGGCCATTGTCATGCCTGGGCATAAAACAAAAAAATCCACTTCTTATGTGTGGAATTATTTCTACCCAAATCCAGACAACAATTGTATAGCCATTTGTAGTGTATGTGAAGCCACAGTCAGTCGAGGGAGGGACCTTAACCATCTTGGAACCTCGTCTATGTTACGCCATTTAACGAGAGTTCATGGCAAAGTGTTGGGAAAAGCTGAAAGTTCTTCCCAAAAGAATACAAGCACTCCCTCATCAGCTAAGACCCTCCGCTCACCGACATACCGACGGCTACAAAATACACCCACCACACCATCCTCATCAATATCCTCAGTAGCGCTCGGAGTTAGCCCGGCATCCCACTTAAGGCTGGATGACTCCGGCACTATTATTGATTCCTCTGAAGAAAGCGTTAGTCCTGCTGCTGCTGTTGCTGCTGCTGGGGGTGAATCGTCATCCCAGAGGCAGGTGAATAAAATGAGCAGTCCTACATTTCAGCAATTAACTGTGAAACAATCATTTGCGAGGGGAAGCAAATATGACAGCAGTCACCCAGTCGCCAAGCGAATCACAGACGCCATGGCTGCAATGTTAGTGTTAGATCTGCGTCCAATCTCCACAATAAACGCAGCTGGTTTTTCACAGTTAATTGAGGTTTTGTGTCCGCGTTACAGAATTCCATCGCGACACCATTTCTCCCGTAAAGCTATTCCACAACTATACCAAAAAGTGTGTAAAAATGTAGAGATTGCGCTGAAAAATGCCATTCTGCCCACTGTTCACTTAACCACAGATATGTGGACAAGTGGAAGTGGCCAAACCAAAGACTATATGACTGTGACAGCCCACTGGGTTGGTCATTCACCTTCACCAGCAGGAACAGCAGCAGCATGTACACCACTACGTAACATTTGTCACAGGCAGGCCACTCTTTGTATCACCGGCTTCACTAACAGGCATACGGCTGACAATTTGTTACGCAAACTGAGAGATGTGATTGATGCATGGCTTATACCACTCGGACTCTCCCCAGGGTATGTCATTTCAGATAACGCCAACAATATAGTGCGAGCATTACAGCTGGGTGATTTCCAACATATTCCCTGTTTTGCTCACACCATCAACTTGGTGGTGCAGAGCTTCCTACGAAATAACCGTGAGGTGCAGGAGATGCTTTCGGTGGCCCGTAAAATTTCAGGCCATTTCAGGCATTCAGCCACAGCATGTAGGAGATTACAGCAGCTCCAAGAGCAGTTTAACTTGCCCTGCCACCAACTTAAGCAAGAGGTGGTAACTCGGTGGAATTCCACCCTGTACATGCTTCAGAGGATGGAGGAACAGCGCAAAGCCATCCAAGCATATTGCACAAGTCATGACATTGGGAAAGGAGGGGGGATGTATTTCACTCTTGCACAGTGGGGAATCCTTTCAGTGCTGTGCAAGGTGCTGAAACCATTTGAAGTTGTGACATGTGAGGTCAGTGCAGACTCTGCTAGTTTGAGCCAAGTCATTCCTTTAATTAGACTATTGGAAAAGCAGCTTGAGAAAATGAAGGAGGAGCTGAAAGCAAGCAATTCAGCAAAGTATGTTGGCCTTGTCGATCAAGTACTTAATTCGCTTCACAATGATCCTCGAGTTATTAAGATCTTGAACTCGGATCAGTACGTTTTGGCCACTGTGCTTGATCCAAGGTTTAAAACCTACATTGAGTCTTTACTTGTAAATGAGCGAGATGTGAACTTTTGCAAGGAGCTATTGCTCAGCAAGTTGGCCGCTGAACTGGGCCTCGGCTTGACGACGTGTCCTCCTTCACTTTCTCAAGCTGTTGCTCGTAAAAAATTAAATTTCCAAAAAAGAAGCAGGGAAGACACAGGGGGCAGACGAGAACAATTTAACATCTGGGCTGGTTTGAAGGATTTTTCAAAAAAAAGTGTCACTTTGCCCATAAGTCCATCCAATATGAGTATAAACATGCAAAGGATGGTGGAGGATTACTTTCAAGAGGTAGTTGATATGGAAATGTCAGACAGTCCCTTTCCTTACTGGGAAGAAAAGCAAGCCATTTGGAAACCCATGTACAAACTTGCTTTGCAATACCTAAGCTGCCCACCCTCCAGTGTGTACTCTGAACGAGTGTTCAGCACAGCAGGGAACTTAGTCAGTGATCGCCGTAGAAGGTTACTTCCCAAAAATGTGGAGAAAATGATGTTTATAAAAATGAACTACATCTTCCACGAGGAAGGCCTTCACCATCCAAGACATCCAAGCACTGACTGTTCTCTAATGGCGGATTCAAGCGGCGATGAATTGATAGTCTGTGATGATGACGTACACACTGATGAGGGTGAGGATGAAGCTGAAGATGATGCCGATAACATCTTTTTAAAACTTTCTATGTAAGTGTAGGGTGCAATCTACCCCCAAAGAGGAAAGGGACTTGTGGCATTTCCATATCACATACCATCTTGAAAGGCTGCTGTTAGGGCAATTTATCCTTAAGGGTAGGGTGTCATAGACAGAGTGACCCTAAACTGGCTTTGTCCATTTTTCATAATATTGTACAGTCTATAATGGCTGAATTTTTTAGTATTTTATACAAGTGGAGGGGGGCCTAGAGAGACAGAAACCAAACTGGCTTTCTCCATGTCAATTAATATTGTACAGTCTATAATGGCTGAATTTTTTGGTATTTTATACAAGTGGAGGGGGGCCTAGAGAGACAGAGTGACCCCAAACTGTCTTTCTCCATGTCAATTAATATTGTACAGTCTATAATGGCTGAATTTTTTAGTATTTTATACAAGTGGAGGGGGGCCTAGAGAGACAGAAACCAAACTGGCTTTCTCCATGTCAATTAATATTGTACAGTCTATAATGGCTGAATTTTTTGGTATTTTATACAAGTGGAGGGGGGCCTAGAGAGACAGAGTGACCCCAAACTGTCTTTCTCCATGTCAATTAATATTGTACAGTCTATAATGGCTGAATTTTTTAGTATTTTATACAAGTGGAGGGGGGCCTAGAGAGACAGAGTGACCCCAAACTGTCTTTCTCCATGTCAATTAATATTGTACAGTCTATAATGGCTGAATTTTTTAGTATTTTATACAAGTGGAGGGGGGGCTAGAGAGACAGAAACCAAACTGGCTTTCTCCATGTCAATTAATATTGTACAGTCTATAATGGCTGAATTTTTTGGTATTTTATACAAGTGGAGGGGGGCCTAGAGAGACAGAGTGACCCCAAACTGTCTTTCTCCATGTCAATTAATATTGTACAGTCTATAATGGCTGAATTTTTTAGTATTTTATACAAGTGGAGGGGGGCCTTGAGAGACAGAGTGACCCCAAACTGTCTTTCTCCATGTCAATTAATATTGTACAGTCTATAATGGCTGAATTTTTTAGTATTTTATACAAGTGGAGGGGGGCCTAGAGAGACAGAAACCAAACTGGCTTTCTCCATGTCAATTAATATTGTACAGTCTATAATGGCTGAATTTTTTGCTATTTTATACAAGTGGAGGGGGGCCTTGAGAGACAGAAAGCAAACTGGCTTTTTCCATTTCTTTACATATTTAACTATAAGTGTAGGGTGTAATATACATTCAAAGACGATGGCTGCATTGCCAATATGCATAGATGGAGAGGAAGACAATCTGTTTTGTGTGTAGAATAGGCCTACCAACGAAGAATTAAACTGTTTTTTTGGATGATTTATTACCTCAACAATTAGATTACTTGTCTCTAAAACAGTTGGAGCACTAAATTGGGTTAATTTAGGCCCAAAAACATGGATTTTCCCAAAAAATAGCAAAACAAAACCAAACAAAACCAAAACCAAAACCAAAACACGCAATGGCGGTTTTGCAAAACCAAAACCAAAACCAAAACACGACGGTAATCCAGATCCAAAACCGAATCCAAAACCAAAACACGGGGGTCAGTGACCATCTCTATTTTCAATGAAACTAATAAATAATAACAGGTACATTTTAATATACACAAACCTTTAGATGATCTCTGTTTTTCTCTTGCTGTGTCTTAAACATCTGAAGCTCTTCAAGATGCCATTTTAGGGGCTTAAGTCGTTTCTGAATATCTTCCTGCAAGAACACATAAACCGTACGTAACACATGTGAAGTCTAATGTGATCTTTGAGGGTCATTTATAGAGCTACAAATATCTGCATGTACAGTCTAGTTGTCTGAGCTGCATATACATAGGTAAATCACCCCCATAGAGAAGATTTGCACTACCATTCGCAGTATTGCGGTCCGAGATTGCAAGTCCTGCCTAATATCACCTTTGGGCCGACCCCTTCATTAATAGCAACTTTTCCCTTTTTGCTCTAATATACTGCTTGTAGCAACCAATCAGATTCTAGCTGTCATTTCGTAGAATGTACTAAATAAACGACAGCCAGAATCTGATTGGTTGCTATAGGCAACATCTCCACTTTTCAAACCCGCTGGAAATTCTCAGCTTGATACATTGACCCCCCAGGACTGTATTTGAGTCACGTGCCATCACTGGACTTTGCAATACTTTTAATACATTGGTGCTCTAATAATGTCGCTTTCCTATATAAAGTGCACAATGATGGTGCAAACGTTTTCCCATTAAAAGTATATGCAGATGCAAGGATGTGAAATAAATCATATAAAAATACTAATAAGTTGTATTGAGGGGGGAGGGGGGCGGTCATGCAGGAAATGAGTCTTAGTCCAGCATCTGTGGTACAACTGACTGCAGCAGGTTTTAGTTTTCAGGTTGCAGTATTACAAAAAAATAAGTATAAATAAGTATAAAATAAAAATAAGCTAGTGCCTCTTGGACGTTTGTTAAACAATAGCCACTCCACTTGTTCAGTCTCTGATTTACCCTGCTCTCTTACGCCCTGACAGCCTCACGGTTAGCACGCAGGGGTCACTGTTTAAAATCTCTTGTATTCTGTACCACACCACTGTGTGCGCTGTCTCCAAGGGCATGTAGAAGAGCTTTAGCAGGACCATCACCATCTTAATTTATTTATATGACGACACAGAATCGGCAGCGCCGCGCAATCAACAAAAAATAAATTGACAACAATACAGATAAGTCACAGACAAGAGAAACAATAGAAACAGTAAAAATCAATACAAGAGACTATAGATAAAACAACTACATAAGAAGACACAACTTATCTGTCCAAGAGTCAGAATTGAAAGCTCAAGCGTAACAATAAGCTGTAATTTTGAGTCAAGTGTGAGTACTGACTCTGAGAGACATCACTGAGTTCCGAGACTGCACTTTCCACTGAGTGTAGCTGAGGATGAACCAGTACCCAATACAATTGTGAAGGAGCAGAGAAGTAAGAGTAGTGTCACAGGCGCATTGCTCAAGAATGTCAGCTCTTGTGTCACGTAAGTTTGCTATCTAGACTAACCAAGTGAACTGGAGTGTGAGATTGGAAGATGTAACGAGAGAGATGGTCTGACTGTGCAAACCATCCAAATACAGAGAGGGCGGAGTAGTGGAGATGCACTGCTCTTTCTTCTGCATTTGCTACAGTGGATAGATCCCATTTCTATATATCCAGCACCACACAATGTACTCAACACCGTACACTATAAATGAAAAACAAATTGGGCGCAGCAGCTAGTTTAGACATTAGAATAAAATATCAAAATAGTCCTTGGCATAAGGAGCTCACTCTTTATTTGAATTATTTGCTAGCTGCTCTGTGTTAATATGTGAGTGAACTGGTTGCAAAACTCCACAAAGCCTGGGGCAGACACAGGATTTCTGGAGGAGTTTATTTTTTTTCCATCCCCCCCGGTGCTTGGATCAGTTGCTGATAGGCAGTGTAGATCCGAGTAAAGGGGGGTTTCTGGGCAACTGGAACCCCCCCTAAGTGTGCGTCTGAAAGCAGTGGGGCAAATACCCCATTTTCCCCTCCTTTCCAATTGACAAGGGTAACCCATTTTGCCTAAATTTTACGCAAGGACAATGAGGGACTAAATTTTCAAAACAAATATGTATCTTAGTCCTCATCAAAGAATTATCATTGTAGCAATTATTCATTAAAATAGTTAAAAGCCCGTCAAAACCTTTTGCACCCAATTTGACTTTACCCTTGTGGCAGCATTGATTGACTAGTTTGTCAGATGGCTGCTCAGCCGCAAAATGCTTAGTGCGGCAAAATTCACAGATACTGTTCACGGGACCACAGTTATGAGCATTAATATTTGTTTCATCCAAGTTACAGACATCAAGAATAGCGTGGCATCTTGTTCACTGACTTTGTAGGCATTAACGTGATATTACGTCTGTCCTGTTCGCTCTTCGATTGTTTTCTTTATATATAGTAATATACTGTATAGTTACATCAAATGCATTTCAGTACAGTTATCTGTTGTGTTATAGCTCTTTACTGCCACCTAGTGTTTCACCACACACATGTAAAGGTGAGGAGCAGTGTTAGCCATTTTTATATATAGATGGGCACACAAAGAATATATCACTTGGTGTTAGATCCTTCATTGTATTTACATACATTTATCTATATAAGGTATAGAACACTGACATACCATACAATGTTTCATACATTTACCTATATAACTTATATAGAACACTGACATTACATACAATGTTTCATACATTTACCTATATAACTTATATAGAACACTGACATACCATACAATGTTTCATACATTTACCTATATAACACATAGAACACTGCCATACCATACAATGTTTCATACATTTACCTATATAACACATAGAACACTGACATACCATACAATGTTTCATACATTTACCTATATAACGTATAGAAAACTGACATACCATACAATGTTTCATACATTTACCTATATAACACATAGAACACTGACATACCATACAATGTTTCATACATTTACCTATATAACGTATAGAACACTGACATACCATACAATGTTTCATACATTTACCTATATAACACATAGAACACTGACATACCATACAATGTTTCATACATTTACCTATATAACACATAGAACACTGACATACCATACAATGTTTCATACATTTACCTATATAACACATAGAACACTGACATACCATACAATGTTTCATACATTTACCTATATAACACATAGAACACTGACATACCATACAATGTTTCATACATTTACCTATATAACTTATATAGAACACTGACATACCATACAATGTTTCATACATTTACCTATATAACGTATAGAACACTGACATACCATACAATGTTTCATACATTTACCTATATAACCTATAGAACACTGACATACCATACCATGTTTCATACATTTACCTATATAACACATAGAACACTGACATACCATACAATGTTTCATACATTTACCTATATAACGTATAGAACACTGACATACCATACAATGTTTCATACATTTACCTATATAACCTATAGAACACTGACATACCATACAATGTTTCATACATTTACCTATATAACACATAGAACACTGACATACCATACAATGTTTCATACATTTACCTATATAATGTTAGGAACCCCTCCAGCCGGCACAACACAACGCGGAATCTACACTGCCAATCAGGTGTTCACTGGAGCCCCTGATGGTGGGGACAGACTGGGCCGCAGACTGACAGAGGGTCGTGAAGTGCGTACTGACTAGGGGAGAACCCAGGCAAGCGGAGTGGAGTCCAAGCAGAGGTCAAGGGCCAGCAGCAGATAGCAGATCCGATAAACAAGCCGGGGTCAGGGGTCACGAGCAAACAGGATGGTCGGTATACAAGCCAGAGGTCAAGGTCACGAGAAACACAGGCAGGGTCCAAATCCAGGCAAGGGGTCATACACGGGTAGTCAATAGGATTTCCAAGAGACAGGAACAAGACACAGAGCAGGTCAGCAGACTGGAACAGAAACTATAACCAGCAGTGAGGCTGCAGATCTCACTGCCTTAAGAACTGAAGACCACCAATCAGAGCCTAGCTCTGAATCATGCACCGCCCCTGTATTGTTAATTAATCAGCCCACAGGCTAATCTATTACACATGCGCCGGGCTACTCAGCCTGCCGGAGCGCCTACAGCCTATTTTCGGCGTCCGGCCGTTGCCCTGGCAACGGTCGGCCCGAGAAACCGGAAGTGACGCCCCGGTCGTCATGGCGACGGCCGGGACGTCGCAAGAAGGTAATGAGTGTCGCGGTGGTGCCCGCGGCTGCCGTGACTGTCTAACATATAACACATAGAACACTGACATACCATACAATGTTTCATACATTTACCTATATAACACATAGAACACTGACATACCATACAATGTTTCATACATTTACCTATATAACCTATAGAACACTGACATACTATACAATGTTTAATACATTTACCTATATAACGTATAGAACACTGACATACCATACAATGTTTCATACATTTACCTATATAACACATAGAACACTGACATACCATACAATGTTTCATACATTTACCTATATAACACATAGAACACTGACATACCATACAATGTTTCATACATTTACCTATATAACACATAGAACACTGACATACCATACAATGTTTCATACATTTACCTATATAACACATAGAACACTGACATACCATACAATGTTTCATACATTTACCTATATAACATATAGAACACTGACATACCATACAATGTTTCATACATTTACCTATATAACACATAGAACACTGACATACCATACAATGTTTCATACATTTACCTATATAACACATAGAACACTGACATACCATACAATGTTTCATACATTTACCTATATAACACATAGAACACTGACATACCATACAATGTTTCATACATTTACCTATATAACACATAGAACACTGACATACCATACAATGTTTCATACATTTACCTATATAACATATAGAACACTGACATACCATACAGATGAGCACTATCTTCAATGTATTTGTGACATCATGAGAGTTGTGTTCTTCAGCCTTACGGCAGATGGAACAAATGGCTCGTTGCTCATCATTACAGAAATATTCCAGAGGCCTTTTATGCTGTTTACATTGCGTTGTCTTCATCAGTTTCCGAATGATGTGGTCCATCTGCTTGAATACTCTTGACTTTTCTGCCAGACACTTGTTGGGAATGAAGTCTATTTCCTCATGGATCTCCTTGCATTCCGGACAGGGGTATTCATCCCTTAATACATCCCATTGCTGCATTAAGCACTTTTTGCAAAAACTGTGCCCACATTCTATGGTCACTGGCTCTTCATAGAAGTTGGTGCAGATTGGGCAGCAAGGCCTTTTCTTTTCTTGTGCTTCAGCCATGGCTCTAAGAGACAAAATGAAAAAAACTATCAGAACATTTTAAGGTTCATTCAATCATTAGCATCTCCTTTGTAAATCTTTTTTTTTTATTTCAGCATTCAGAGGGACAAAACAAAATGAAAGTGGGCACAAAAGAAACATTGGTATCAAATTGTCATACCTCAAAAGAATTATATAATACAGCCACAGCTTCAGTTTAAAAACATTGTAACAAATCCAAAAAGGTAAATGAAACACACTAAATATAAACATTAACATACTGCAAATGTAAATAAAAATAAGTATATTAATGGAGATGCCTAAGATGCAGTACAATTAGCACATGAGGTATGTACATAAATTCCAACCTCCAACCTGGTCCTATAATGAAACTAAATTAAACTAAATTAGAACAGATATTCTCACATCTAGGGGCATATTCAATTTTCGTGGATTTCCGCGGCTTTAAAACTACTACCGTTATTACGGTAGTAGTTAGCTGGATTTCAACTCGCAGCTCCCTGAGCCGCGAGCTGAAATCCAGCGAGAAAAAGTACCGTAATAACGGTAATAGTGCGCGGACCGCGAGATTTTCTGCGTTTCCGCCGACAATTGAATATGCCCCCTAGTGTGGTAACACCTGTCCTAAAATAAATTCATATGTTTTGACATTTAAATAATAACATCTCACAAATCAAAGGGAGAATCATTCAAAAATATTCTGTATTGACACCAGGAAGGATAACAGAATTAGATGTATATCTGTTGTGTGAAAGATGGTGGTCACTGAAACTGCCCTCACTAAAGTAACTAACTACTTACTCTCAGCTAAGTCCAAAGGTCACTTCTCCCTTCTCGTACTCCTCAACCTCTCTGCTGCTTTTGACACCGTTGATCATTCTCTTCTCCTCACCACCCTTCACTCTCTAGGTCTTCCCAAAACAGCGCTCTCCTGGTTTGCCTCCTACCTCTCTGCTCACTTTTAGCGTGTCTGTTTTTGACTCTCCCCTCCTCTTGCTCTTACTATTGGAGTCCCCCCAAGGCTCTGTCCTTGGCCCTCTGTTCTTCTCTCTCTACACCACTTCTCTCAGTGAACTTATTCAATCTTTTGGCCTCCAATACCATCTCTATGCTGATGACACGTAAATCTATCTTTCCTCCCCTGACCTCTTTCCTGCCTCTCTAACCCAGGCATCTAGCTGTCTCTTTGCTGTAACTACCTAGATGTCACAGCGTTTCCTGAAACTCAACATCTCCAAATCCAAGCTCATCATCTTTCCTCCTATCACTATCCCTAAAAATATCTCCCTCTTGGTTAACAAGATCACTCTTTCTCCAGTCACCCAAGTCCGCTGCCTTGGAGTCACCCTTGATTCAGCCCTCAGCTGTACCCCTCACATCCAGTCCCTCCCCAATCCTGCCACTTCCTCCTTGGTAACATCACGAAAATCCGTCCCTAACTCTCTCAGGAAGCACCCAAAATCCTGATCCATTCACTCATCATTTCTCGTATCGCCTATTGCAACCTCCTTCTCACTGGCCTTCCTGACTCTCACTGTTCTGTCTTTAAATCCATACTGTTGAAGTTTAATAATTGAACGAAGGTGGTAAAATATAATTTCTGTACACTACAATCAGTTGCTATGCGATTAATAAACTATTATCGTAGCAACATTTAAATCAGTTTAATGTTTTTTCTATCTTTTATTATAAAATATAAAGTGGTGAAAAGGCTAGTTAATGTTTCCAACATCTAAATTACATTGAGTTTGGTATCATTCTGTTCGCAATTGCATGAGAACATTTGCAGTATTATTTAGTAGCGTTCGCCAAATAGCAAGTCCAGAGACGTCATAAAGGAACCAGTTTATACCGGTTTAGAGGTGAAAACCTGAGGAAGGACATGGCCACTTCAAGGAACAATGACCAGAGGAGTCGTCCAATGGCACTTCCAGATCTTGGGAGGTCATGAGCCATCGACCTATGAATGTGGACCTTAATACTGTAACTGTGTATCTTTGTGATGTCACTGCTTTTTACAACTGTACAGTGTATAAATTGTTCGCCTCTGGCTTTGGAAACCCAACTCTGCCACAAGTGGACAGGAGGTCATTGAAATGGGTTTCATTTTCAGAACCATTTTTGTGCATTACATTAGCAATACAACCTTAGTGCAATGCACACATTTATTGCCAGTGGGTATGAAGTCTAAAGTAGTGTATGCCTAGCTACGTTGCTTATGAATGCAATCTGGTAAGTAATAAAGCAGCATTGTTATATAGTATTGTGGAATTCTATCCACCTTGCTTTGTTGTAAGGTAAATAGGCTGATTTTTGGCTTTTTATTGTATCAAATAAAAGCTCTAAATTCCAAAATTAGATTTATTTTCAATATTTGGTAAAACCAACCATTGCTATTGATTATAGAAAATCTTGAAATTGTACCAAACTTCCTAAGCTTACCAGTTATTAATTGCAACGATTGTTAAGGATCAGAAAAGTAAAGTAGCAGAGGGTGTCAAGTTTAGTTCTTCTTTGCACCCTTAAAAATCACTGGGGACCAAAAAGCACCATGACCCCATCCCAGAGGCTGGGGGATGGGACAATTAACAACATTGGGGGCCCCAGGAGTGGTAGTTTTGCCCCTCCAGTGTCCCTAGTTTAATGGACAGGGGTCCCTATAAGACCTCTCCAGCTCTTGCCAGAGTTGAATACATTAATATACTGTGTAGACCAATGTTTCCATACTAGTAGGCAACCCCTGTAGGATTTGTGCAGACACTGTTACCCCAATTCTATGTACACATATTTCAAGTTCAAAGCTATACAAGTCTGCTATGACCCATACTTGCCAACCTCCCCTGTGGTGGCATGTGCCACACGACTGAGACGATTGCGCCACAATGGCCCCTCCTCCTGCTACGTAATGCCAAGATTAATGGCATTGCAAAGCAGGGGGTGGGGCCTGATTACACAAATTGTCATTAAGCCCCACCTACACAGGGATCCAAAGGTTGCCCGCTCTTCAGGAGCTTTTCGGACATTCTGGGAGAGTAGACAAGCATGTTATGATCACAGTAATATCAGTGTAGGTTTATCCTCAGTTTAAGGTTAATTTTGGGATATAGTAATATCCTGCAATGACCTGCAGACATTTAATTTTCTTTTCCTGAGTAATTACAGTACAGCATAGAACAGAGTTAGGGGATATATACACAGGGAGAAACTATTTGTTATCTCTAATAAGCAGAAGACTGCTACATATATATGATTTAATATAAAAATGTAGAGAAACAGCCCTCTAATGAAAGGCGTTTTTCTAACTGTATTTCTATACTAAAATGCAAAAAATCATTCAAAGAAGTAATATCTGCTCTGTTTGCCATATCTGCTTTGTTTGCTGCACAAGATGTAACCATACAAAAAAACTTGCCATTGACTTTAAAAGTTAGACACTATTGCACGTGTGTCACGATCTGCCTCAGGCTGCAGTTCAGTATCTCCTCTCTAGATGCTGCACTGCCTTCGTCTGCTTCTGCCTGCAAGGGATTAAGCTTTCTTCCTCTGTGCTGGATCTTAATCACCTGTGGCTGGCCTTTAAGAGACTGCCTCTCCCTGCAATCTGAGACAGTTCATCCTGACCTGCCACCTGGTATTTAACTCCTGCTTGTCCTGTCATTTTGGGACCCAGACCCCGGCTTTGTTTTGACATTTCTCCTGCTTACTCCCTGATATTATTGTGGATCTTCCAACTTCTGACCCCTAGCTTGACTGACCCTCATTGTGCCTGGCTCTCCCGTGGATCATCCAGGGCCTCCTGGCTAAACACAGTAATCCAGTCTCCTTGTGCCTACACTTCATCTATTATACCTGCATTATAGTATTTCCTGCTCCAGTGGCTAAACCTGGTTATCCAGTCTCCTTGTGCCTGCACTTCATCTGTTATACTTGCATACCAGTATTCCCTGCTCCAGTGATTAAACCTGGCAATCCAGTCTGCTTGTGCCTGCACTTCATCTGTTATCTCTGCATGTACCCTGCATTGCCAAGTGATCATCATTCTGCAAATATCCTGTACTTGCTGCTAACCAATTGACTGCACCTATTTATTACCTGTGTATCTCTGTTTATAATAAAGACACTTTGTTGTTAAACACTATTTACTCTCCATGGTGTTCATACTAAGAATACCGGCAACATGTTATCTTTAATCCAGCGACTCTTTCAGTCTTCAGGTACAGATCTATAGGAGCTGCCCCAATCATGTACACTCTACTAGATATACCTAAGCTGCCTACAGTATGTGCATTACTGTCACTTTCTATGTAATGAAATTGTTGAGAACACTGTTCGTCTGAATTTAAGACTTTAGTTTCAATAGCTAGATCTATGTATCAATGTTACAGACACAAAGCATTAGGAATGAAAGAAAAAAATAAAATATACCTCTTACGATTCTGATACCCGGTCACGGAGCAGAACAGAAATTGTCTGCGGCGTACAGCAGTGAAATGTCCTTTGTAATGTAGAACTGGTTCAGCTGGATTACACTATGGGCGAAACAACTGTGAAGATAAGTAGAACAAAATAGGTAAAAGGCCAAAGTCGTTACTGATTATGTTTATATTTATAATACAGTAAATATAATAAGCTTCAAGGTAGAATTTGCTCTATGATATTGATTTCATGATCAGCACACACTCTGCAGAAAACGAAACTAAAGATTAAACAAACAAAACATGAAAAGGGATATATAAATATCTGAACTGACATATATTAATGACTTTGTAAATATACCTTACCATAATTGGCAAAATTCCTGATTAGAAATTGGGACAACAAGCAACACCCCCCAGATCTGCCCAAATTATGCCCTGATCCATCAAGATCTTGCCCAGGTATAAGGCCACATGTCTTTTGGGTTCCAAAAATTGTGACTGCCCTGTGAATATCTGGACCAACCACCCTGTTTACTATTACGTGGATTAGTGCTTTGTGTTGTGTGTAGAAGTCCATAGTAAGTGTTTTATGATCATTTACATACAGAAGTCTGCCAAGGTGTCTGGATGTGAATGAGTTCTCTGTACAGCGCTGCGGAATTAGTGGCGCTATATAAATAAATAGATGATGATGATGATAATGTAAGAAGATGTGGATAATTCTACAGTAAATTCTTTCTTACACTTCTGCAGTCCTTGGCTGGGGCTTGCAATGAAGATCTCTCTTATCCCGGGAAGTACAGTACTGAGAAAATATCATTCTGCTATTTTATTTATGAATATGATAATGATAATTTTTGCAGGGTTATAGTGGAACTCAAGTGTGTTCGGTCCTACGTGTCTCCTCAGAAGAGCAGATCACGGACCTCTGGAGATATATGTCTGATAGACATGTATTTCAATGTCCACCTAACCCCTAATCCCCATGTATGTGCTGCTCTGGCGATAGTGACACGCCTGATAACAGTAAAACTGCCTAAGTCACAAATATTGGATTGTTGCAGGTACATTGGTACAATTAGTTATAGTGTAAAAGCAACATTTTTAAATAGATTCCCATGGAAACTTGGTATACTGCGCTGGGAAGATAATTGTCTGCTACTCTTCCAAGATTGCTTTGCGGAGGTGACCAGAGCACGAAAAGAATTCTCGCCAGTGTGCACCAAATTAGTGACTGCAGGAAACAAAATTGCCCTACTTTTCCAGCAAGACTGAGGGTCTTTGATGGCAAAGAATCAAAGGCAGCACGGTGGCTAAGTGGTTAGCACTTCTCCCTCACGGCACTGGGGTCATGAGTTCAATTCCTTATCTGTGCAGAGTTTGTATGTGATCCCCGTGTTTGCGTGGGTTTCACCCGGGTGCTCCTGTTTCCTCCCACACTCCAAAAACATACTGGTAGGTTAATTGGCTGCTATCAAATTGACCCTAGTCTATCTCTCTATGTCTGTCTGTCTGTGTGTGTGTTAGGAAATTTAGATTGTAAGCTCCAATGGGGCAGGGACTGAAGTGAATGAGTTCTCTGTACAGCGCTGCGGAATTAGTGGCGCTATATAAATCAATGATGATGATGAAGAGCTGATGATCCTTGCACCTTCCTAGATGAAGAAAAGATGGAAGCGGAGGAGACATGCTGTGAATGAGAGAATTATTGGTCAATGACTTTTCTTTTACATCGACTCGATGTTCTCTAGACTCTCGTAGCTATTCCAGGAGAAATTTATTCTACATTCTATCATCCTCGGTTAAGGATTTATCCTCCTCCACCATACAATCCTTAATGAACTTTTGTATATCAGTATCGAGAGGAAGACAGGGCCTAAACACCACTTGCCAATCTTTATGAGTAGGCTCATGTGCATTACCTAAATGTCTAATAAATTTCTGACACTTGGCCAAATCTTTTCTAGGATCAGGGAAATCAGACATAATTGTAAACAGTTCCATCCTAGTCCATGGAAAATGCATTGCTACATGTTTTATGGGAACTACACCATCTCTGTCCACCTTCCCATTGGGAACTGCTGTTGTGCGGACAGGATGCAGACCTACCAAATCACTACATTCTGAACTAGTTGCTGGAATTGCTGTTACAGTATAATGGATGTCTCCCCCTCTGTTAACCTCTACATTATTCTCACCAATATCAGCCGCTGCCCCTGCTGGTAGAACCGTTTTGTTTCCTTGTCGCATAATGCTTCCTGCATGTTACTGGCATGGGCAATGGCTGAAATGACGGTGGGTACATTTTCTTTTTCTGAAACATTATTCTCATCATAATTTAATACATCATACAAATTACATTTTTTAAATTTTTGGTATCAGCTGTACCTACCACCCCAACCGCATTTGGCGGTGAGGGCGCGCTAGCGCTCAGTTCTCCACGCTTTGCAATGCTCACTTCCGTTGTGTGCACGCTTTGTGCCACGCTTACTTCCGCTGAGCACACGATCCCTTGCCACGTGTACCCTTCTTGTTGCCACAATTTTAAGCAGTCATCATGTCCAATTCTTGTTTTTGTTGATTTAATCAACCACACTTTATCTCTAACATTATTTAACACCTCTGACTCAAAACTACCGATGTTTGGGAAAGTTTTCACACACTCCCGGGTCATCTTGACCCATTTGTCGCAGTACGCCATTGCGTACGCACCATACTTATTATGCATACTTAACATACTTTGCCGCAACAACCGGTCATTCCTTACGCAGCATACAATTGCCCATCTCTTCTTGGCCGTGGACGATTTCCACAGGTGCGTCCCCTCAACTCTACGTTACTGAGTACCACTGAGCAATAACACGTGATTGTCAACATACTCACTGAAGAAACAACCTAACACAACTGGGATCAGACAAGTACCAACTTCGCAATACCCTGCCTTTCCTAGTTTGAGTACTTTACAACTGTTAGCACCCGATACTTATTATGAATATCAGTGGTTACAGCGTATTTCCTCCCACATCTCCCAAGTCACAATCACAGCTGCACAATCAACCAAGCGGTCCGATCGCACCGCTTACAGATACTAACTATCAGTAAGCTTTGCGATTACTGTTGTGAATGCCGCGAAAACTTGTTATTTTCGCTTCGAGTATACCTGCCGTGTATACTCTGTGGCGTCTCTTTTCCCCTGCTCTTTGTTAGAACAGAATGCCACTCACACAAAGGTTTCTTTATATCCTGTTCACCCTTAGAACAGAACCTTTGTTTTCAGCTTCCCTTTTTACAGTGTCTCGTCAAACACACCTG
The DNA here is from genome assembly GCF_038048845.1 of Mixophyes fleayi. Lineage (NCBI taxonomy): Eukaryota > Metazoa > Chordata > Amphibia > Anura > Limnodynastidae > Mixophyes > Mixophyes fleayi. The sequence goes on from NC_134412.1 coordinate 78,873,069, forward strand.
AACTACAGCTCTGTCTCTTTTCAACAGTATATAAACTTTTCTCTTATCTGTCTCTTTTCAACAGTATACAAACTCTTGCCTTTATGCATAACATTCACATACACATACAACCTTTTGTTTTCTGCACAGAAAATTAATTTTCCAAACAATAGTAATATCTTTTCAGAGGCTTTAGCAAGTCATTATACTATACATATAACAAACTATCAAAAATGACTGTTTAAACACGTGGCACCATCACCGGAAGTGCGCATACTCAATGCAGGAAGTACACAAACGCTCTGCAATGCAATACATTTTAAAACGCAAAACAACAATAAAAAGAAACGGTTTTCTTTCTTGTCCCTAGATTCAAGTTAGCGCTTCTTTAGATTATGCAACAACGGACATTCGGTTTCACAACACAGAATGAACAACGGGTTTTGAACACATTGCGTTCTTTCTTGTATGTGACGCGTCTTCCACCCTTTGTTGAGGAACCGAAATCTGTGTGCGTTGCGTATCGTCCGGTAGCGTAACCTCCGCCAAGAGCCCCCAAATTATTAAAGTAATTTTATCGTTTTCCAATAAGCATTGTCTAAGCGATTTCTTGTGTTTCCAAAGCACAAACAATTTATTTAGCAGATGCAAAAGTTAGCAGTTCAGTATATAATTATAATACAGTACAGCCAATACCAAAGATACATACATACCGCCGCAATCGCTGCGCACTCTGCTAGATCCAGCTAGAACAGTACTTCACTCCAGAATACTGTGGTCAGAGAATGACTGGCCTAGCTATTACAGAGAAAACAATACAGATAACGTGGCTTGCTTCTATAGGTCCAGACTTCAGGAGGGTCCAGTGTAAACAGGTCATAGGCCAGTTCAAACAACCCCCTCCAAGGGTGAGGGTCAACATTCCAGATGATTCTCCCACCCAGAAACCAGTATAAGCTAGTCTATTTACAATACACAGTCAGTAACATTTTAAACATTTATTCCCTAGCATCGCTAACTAGAGTATGCAATGTGCGATCCCTTCGGTGAATGAACCGGACAACTGCGGGTGAATAGGGGATTAAAATGGTACTAAACATGACATGTTTCCTGTAACCTGAACCTTAAGTATCTGTCACGGGCACTAGGAGTCTTTGCCCAGGATATCACCAGATGATGTTCTTACCAGAGTAATATAGCTGGTACTATGGTCCTCTGGTAGCAGGGTGACAACGGAACAGGAGAATCAGCAGATGGTGAGAGAATGCTCAAGGAAAGTCTATGACTAGCAGCAACTGGTAATGACTTAGATGTATGAACACGAGGAACCAGATGGACAAGTAAACGTGAGGAGAGTCAGTGGTCTGCGTACAGCAAGTTGTACCACTGCTATAGTGAGGAGGAATGTCCAGGAGTAGAGAGGAGGTAGTGAAAGTCAGTGGTCTGCGTATAGCAAGTTGTACCACTGTCTATAGTGAAGGAATGGGTTCCAGGTGCAAGTAGGTAACGGGGAAGTCAGTGGTCTGCGTACAGCAAGTTGTACCACTGCTTATGTGAGAGGATACTTGAAACTGGTGCCAATGGGAGACAGGAGTCAGTGGTCTGCGTTCAGAAAGTTGTACCACTGCTATATATATGTGAGGAGGGGCACGAGGAGATGAATGAAATACAGAGGATACACGGGGCACACGGAACTTGATCCCACGATGATAACCACAATACAATAATAACTGACAAGCGCTGCTTGAAGTATACAAAGTCACTATAGAGATCCAGGTAATAGAAAACACAGTCAATAGTAACAATAGCTTCAGTAGATGGAAGACTCCGGAGATGAACACAACACAGTCCAGACGGATATGCAATACAATAGCAAAGTCAATGGAAAGTATGCATACCGCGGTTCAGGAGAGCAGGCTGTCAAGGAGAAGTGCAGGGATACCTGAACGGCTGAACGCCGGCAGGAGGAGAGACCACTGGAGGATGGAAGTGGTAATCAGGTTGGTGCAGCGCACGAAAGGTAACCGGTAATCAACGGAGCAATACTCAGGAAGCAGTAGTAAGTAAAACTGGAAACATGATGAACACGGGAGCGTTGAGGCTGTCTGGTATCCGGCAGTAGTAGCGGAGGCAGCGGAGGGGAGACACGCTGAACACAGGAGAGTAGAGACGGTCTGGAATCCGGCAGCAGTAGCAGATAGGAATCAGTGGAGAGCTGACACGATGAACACAGGAGAGTTGAGACGGTCTGGAACCCGGCAGTAGTAACGGAGGCAGCGGAGAGCAGACACGCTGAACACAGGAGAGTAGAGGCGGTCTGGAATCCGGCAGTAGTAGTGAAGGCAGCGGAGGGGAGACACGCTGAACACAGGAGAGTAGAGACGGTCTGGAATCCGGCAGCAGTAGCAGATAGGAATCAGTGGAGAGCTGACACGATGCCACAGGAGAGTTGAGACGGTCTGGAACCCGGCAGTAGTAACGGAGGCAGCGGAGAGCAGACACGCTGAACACAGGAGAGTTGAGGCGGTCTGGAATCCGGCAGCAGTAGCAGATAGGAATCAGCTGAGTGCAGACACGATGAACACAGGAGAGTTGAAGTGGTCTGGAAACCACAATCGTAGTAGACAGGAATCAGCTGGAGCTGAATACACGAGGAAACACAGGAACACCTTCAGAGGCTCATGGGGAATGAGACTCCAAGATCAGGCAACCAGGTAATGATCACAGGTGGTTTAAATAGGGAGGGTTGCCTGATCATCCAATTAATTAAAAACAACAGGTACTGAAGGTTTCATAAGGGCTGCACATGCGCAGACCCTCAGGATGGCGGACGGCCACGGTTCCTGAACATAGGAGAAATGGCACTCACAGTCCGATGAGTGACAGTATCACTAAAGTGTACATATAACCTTAATATATATATATATATCTATAAACTAAATACTATCTGCTCATAAATCACTGTGGAATGGAACCATTATAAATATGAAATATATAAATAACTAAATGTGAGAGTGCAAGTGTGTGCGTGCGTATTTTACCGTGTGATCGCGCCGTGCCACGTGTTACGTGGCATACTGATCGCAATCGCACAGTAAAACAATATAAAAACAATATACTTTCGTTCATCCAATTATACGACTTCGACAAGGTATATGTACCTATATATGAAAATAAACTGTCAAGTTGTGGGGTCCTGCCTTTGCTGCTTTAAATTCACAAAGCTGAATGTCTCTCTGTTTTGTGTTGTAAAACGGAAGTGCCGGCATGCAGACAGTTCGGAGTTTATATCAATGTAAGTCAGCATTTCAAGCAGGTCGCTTTTATGGCAGTCGGATTATTAGTGTCTATATACTGAGTGTCGATACTAAAGCCATCGCAGTAACGTACCCCACCCGATCTGCGGATCTAGTTTTTTATATAGCTTTTATTTATAACTTCTTTTTCATCCAATCTGGGGGACTCTGCTACCATGGGGTTGTATGAGGGCACATGGAGTTGGCACGTAAATAGTTAAACTGTTAATGTAACTGTTGACAGAAGCTCCTTAGTGTTATTTAAGTGCCCAAGGAGTTGGGCTGTTTTCAGTACTGCTCTGCAGTACTTGCTGTTAGTTGGAATAGATTTTCTTTTATGTATTGTTATTATTGTTTATTTCTACTTAGGACGGGGTAAGTTCTTTAAGCAGCACTTACACCCATAGAACTAAACGGAGCACCGTTCCGTTCATTTCAGTTATGCTGGAGGATTTCTTCAGTTAGAGGCAGTGACAGCCGCGCGTTGACGAGGCTGACACTGATTTCTCCTGACAGGTCCGCGCTGCCTCAGGCATAGAGCGTTGTGCCCTGATCAGTGAGCGGCCATTACAGGGAGATACCAGGTCCCCCGCTGAGGCGAAGAGAGGAACTTGGATCTCACTGGCCAGAAAAATGACAGCGCAAACAGTGCGGGGAGTGAGAGCAGAAAGCTCCCCCCACAGCACCTAAATGAGAGGTGCGCAGTTTACTGCTCCCCTCACAGAAGACGGGGACATCAGCTATTACAGCAGGTAGCCAGGGCCATCTTAACAACATTATGGGCCCCCGGGCAAAGCAGTGCACCAGGGCCCCTATATATATATATATATAGATATAGATATAGATATAGATATATAGAGATAGATAGATGTACTTGCTCAGTGACCCTTGAAGGTTTTTTTTGCAGGTTTTTTCTTTTGCAGGATTATTTATTCCAATTAAGAGCCCTGCCTAAGGGGCCCCCTTGCCCGTGGGGCCCCCGGGCACCTGCCCATCGTGCCCAATGGAAAAGATGGCCCTGTAGATGGCTCCTTCCCTCTTCATACTCATACAGATCTTGGGTCCCCAGCAGCTCAGTACCCCACTGGGGAATAACTAATTAATGAGGTTCCTTGTTGTAATAGAGAGAAAACTGTTTTATATATATATATATATATATATATATATATATATATATATATATACTGTATATCTAACTACAGTTCAGAGTTTTATTATAGAAGGATCTAAAGTTAATGCAGACATTATATTACATGAGTGTTCAGTCAAATGATTATGAGACGTTCATTTTATTATCCAGAGATTAATTTCCACACTGTTTTGAGGCATTAGCCAGGGTCAAAACAAAAGTGGTTCTACTATCTATTATCTCTGTGGTGTGATTGTTTATGGCCTGTCTGTTCTCCTTTTAAATAATAACACATCAATTTTACTTGACAGGTACAAGTACTATTATACACATATAGTGGTTAAAACCTGAGGAGGAGCGTGTCATGTTCATATAGGACTGCTCCCCCTACACACATTGGTATGATCCATTGGAGCCAGTGCAGGAGAAGTGACAGTTGGAGACAGTTAAACAAACTCCTGAGGAGTTTTACCTCAGACTCTGCTACAAAAAATATAGATATGCTCAGGCTCGGTTCCTCGAGAACCGAACACACCCGAACTTAGGGGTTCCGAGTCGGCTCGCGGGCCGGCTGGATAGTATCGCGCGTCCTCAGAATAAAAAACGAGGCAAAACATCATCGTTACGTTGTCGGATCTCAGATCTCACGAGTTTTGCATTCCTTTTTAAAATCCAACATAACGGGGGGTGGGAGGGAGGGCGGACCCCCATTTATCTTTTCTGTCACTGCTGTGTACCAATGTGTCCTAGATGTGCTAGGAACTGCCGTGTGTTTGTGTCATTGCTCTGCCGCTTACCATCCAGCCAGGTCGCTGCAGTATTGGTCCGAAAGTGTATGAAAATAATATTGTGACCTGTAAGGTGGTCTAAATTGACTGCAAATGACTTGAAATTAGTGTTATTGAGGTTAATTAGAATGTAGGAACAAAATTAGAGTAAAATTATGTGATTTTAGCATATTTTAGGATTTTTTCTAACAAATACAAAACCAAAACACACGAGGGCGGTTTTGCCAAAACCAAAACCAAAACCAAAACACGATGCTAATCCAGATCCAAAACCAAAGCCAAAACCACTTCACGGGGTCAGTGAGCATCTTTAATAAATATAAAACAAACTCTGCCCTAGACATGGTTCTGGAGGGATGAGACCTTACCTCAGTTTTATCTTACATATATCTGTACAAATAGATATCTGTAGAATATTTACATACTTTTACTAACTCCTTCACATAGATAGTCTTACTGCTGATATTCTTTCTATTGTGAAGATTTTTCCATTATGTATATTAATACAAATTGTTTTGGGGAGAACATCTCTGGGTTTATCCCTGTAGAATTAGGAGATATGTATGTGTGTTTATATGAAAATATTAGCTACAGTCCTTTTTATAGAACACGGTCATAAGTTTAATTGCCTTGTAATAGATTTAATCATCAAATACAGAAGATTATAGAAATATATCTATCTATGATACCTAAAAATCAAATTACGGTACATTTAAATTAAACTGTATAATGTATTTAATCAAATATCATAGTCATCACTTTATATTTACAGATCATGGGCCTTATTCATTAGTGATCTTGGGCCTGATTCATTAAGGATCTCAAATGAAGAGGATACTCATTTCAGTCTCCTGGACAAAACCATGTTACAATGGAAGGGGTGCAAATAAGTGTTCTGTTTTGCACATAAGTTAAATACTGACTGTTTCTTCATGTAACACACAAATATTTGATAGCTTATTTGTACACTGAAATTTAAAGTTGATATTTGTGTGTTACATGAAAAAACAGTCAGTATTTAACTTATGTGCAAAACAGAACACTTATTTGCACCCCTTCCATTGTAACATGGTTTTGTCCAGGAGACTGAAATGAGTATCCTCTTCATTTAAGAACCTTAATGAATCAGGCCCCTTATCTGCCGTTTTTTGCTTATCTTAAGCAAATCCACTCTGTGCATGCTCAGAAAAAGGAGATAAGTAACAAAATCCACTGCGTAAGTGAAGAATTTCTTAAGTTAAGATGAAAATCCATCTTAACTTCACTCTTATCTCCCCGTTTCTTCTTAAAAATAAGCATCTTAACTTTTGCACAAGATAAGATCACTAATGAATCAGGCCCCCCATGTTATTATCTCACAGACAGAAATATAATCAGACACAAATATTAATAAATCATCTTTAATAAAGAATATTACAGATAATACTGTAACATCTTAGTTATAGCAGTACTTTTTATTCACAGTAACCAGTTTTAAATAAATATTTCACTGTAGAAAATAGAAAAGGTGCAGGGGCCTGATAGCGTAATATTATATAAAGTGCTTATAAAGTGCTAAGTGACCTCATTCCAATGGTAATAGATATTCAGGCCTATCTGTATTTAGTCCAATCCAAAGGTCAATAAAGTTTATTCTTGTAAGATATTCATATCTTTTGGGATCTCAGACGAGGATGCATACAGCAATTACATAGTGTAGTATAGTATAATGACTTTTAATAATAAAAATACATAATTGCATGTACATAAAAGTAAATAAAAACACAGCTTATCTACAGACACATTGTTAGTGCCATTACATGCCAGGGAGCGGCATCCTGGACATCTTGCCATCCTCCTACATTAACCATGATTTGCACCTGAGAAATGTGATTTTGCTAAGCTGATGCCATCTTGTTGCCTTGTAGACATTTTGTTCTCTTATAGCTTAAAGACAGATTAGATACAGCTAGTATGTAGGAGTTATTCATTGTTTGCACAAGACTATGCTTATAACCTTGGACATGGCAGCACAGGAGATAAGCCAACTCCCCCCTTGGGAGTATTCCTTTGTGAAAAGGAGAGAATATAGCAACATCTGTGTACAGTGTCGGACTGGGGCATGAAGGGCCCACCGGGGGACTGCAACGCTAGGGGCCCACCAGAGGGGGTGTGGCCAGCCATCATAGAGGCGAGACCAGACACTAAAGGGAGAGTGGTCAGCCCACGAAGGACAGCTAGCACCATAGTGTAGTATATAAAGAATGTAGTGTGCTCATCCTTCTCTTTTAAACTGACAGGCTGACTGCGCACTTAGTTACTAACCTGCTCATGCTCCTCTGGGCGGTTGGATATCCGGAACTCCTACACTCATCTGCCCTGCTCAAAGTGAAAAACACACTATCGCGCAGGTTCAGAGAGCCCAGACGCGACTCTCTACACCTGTGTGGTAGTGTGTTTAACGGGAGTGTTTGGCAAAAACGGGGAGGGGGGGAGGAGTTGCGCTCTACCCCTACTGTTGCAAGAGCAGCATTAACACAGGTTATCCCTCTCTACGAACTAATAATATACTGAAAGTTAAGCGCTCATTGGCTTATGTATTATTCCAAGTGTAATGCTAATAATACAATTTGTATTCTTTTATCTTGAATACAATTCGTATTTTTCTATATCTTGTATTAGGCTGTGAGCAAGAGGCTCGGTTCAATTAGTGGGATAACATTTAATGTTAGTTTTATCACAATTTATTGAATCCTGGTTAAAATACATAAAAATACATTAATATAGACAAATAAAATACTCCAATTAAACCACAGTATTTATATTATGAGGCATTGATTTCTATATACATACATATGGTATGGCATCAATTGAACATACATAAAAAAATCAGACAACCCTAGGTATATAGACCTGGACTAGTCTAGCTACTGGGAGGCAAATGGCAGTGGGTATAAATGCTGCATTGATCCAGATATAACACAGTCACTGATATCTCAATAAAATAATGTTCATAGCATACAAGTCCAGTAGATGGGAATTGGTATTTCTTTAAGTCTCTGCTAGTGCAATATAAATATTCAGATCACTGTCCACATATATCACATGGTTATTGCTGCGATGCTTTCAAATTTAACTTTGTTTACTTGCAGTTTCGATGTATATAGAGATGGTAGCCGGGTACCCAGGGTGCTGAAATCAGAGGATGTTTCTCGTGGTCCGTGCTTGTTACTGTTGGAGAGGAAGGTGCCTGCGTTCCACTGTGGAACGCATCTGTCCCTTCCTGTTCTCGCGTATGTCCAAAAGATGAATTGTATGCAAGTCGGGAGTCAGCTGTTTTCTTAGCTCCTCCCTAACAACGGAGGGGGCGTGGCTATAATGTGGAGGGGCCTACCGGTGGATAGTCCTGCTGCCCTGCAGGCCAGTCCGAGCCTGTCTGTGTAAAGGGAGCATGAGTGGTTAAAACCTTTTGGGGCGTAGTTTTCTGTAATACGTGATTTTTGCTATATAGATATGGACTTGTAACTAATAAAGCAGTGCTAATTGTACATGCAAAATATGCAGTGTATTTAATTCTCTCCAGCTGATGAGCTCATAACTGATAAACTGACACTTACAGGTGAACAATCTGATTTAGATTCGACACACCTGCATCTGGCACCTATACAAAATTGAATCATGAGCAGTCTGAGGTTAACTCTGTGTCCTTCCACAAGGTTTTGGCTCCCTGGATCTCTCTACACAATCAGCCCCTGCTTAACCTGTAAACCTGACCCTCTTCAGGCTTACCCTTACTCGGGCAGATACATGCACCCACCACGTTACTTCTTCAAGCTACCCACACAAGCAAACCTCCGGGGACATGTTTGTCCCGGGGGTGGGAATATTGGGGGTCACGGAGGTAGATAATGGACAGCTTAGCGCTTTGCATCGCTAGGCAGCCCTCTGGGGGTATGACCACATCCTCATTGTTACATGACCACGCCCACCGTGGTGTTGCCACGCCCCATTGTGCCGTGGCCACGCCTCCAGTCTTTCTGTCGGGGACTTGCAAGTTGAGAGGTACGTAATAAGCACCGTCAGGCTGTACCCTGCCATTTACCTTAGGTATTATTAAAGTTAAACCTTTGGTGGTATGGCATATAAATAACATTATTTTGCTTTTTTTGTTTTGCGAACTGTTGATGTGTTTTCACACTACTTCAATGTCTTTAATAAACAGTATGAAAAAATAAAAAAACAACAGTGAATGTTGAACAAGTGTCTTGTGTTAAAATACAGACATGCAGCTACTGCTCAGGTGAACAAAATAACATATTTATTTTGTGTAATATTCTATTGCTTTTTTTTTTATTTAATTATTTAATTTTGATTAATCAAGAAAATCATTTGGAGCAGTGTACTATGGGGTACAAAATCTGTGGAGAAAAAGAGAGATAATATAAATCAAAATAGAAAAGAAAAAAACCCAGAAAAAGCGCTAACTTAAAACCAGAAATCAATATTTAATATTATTAGAAAAATATGTATCTATAAAACATCAATATATATATAGGTGAAAAATCACAACATATGCAAGTTAATAGTCACAGTCCAATTTCCTAGTGTTAATCATCCGAAATTAGTTTGCCATAAGACAGAGTCCACTTGTCAGGCAACTCAGATGTAAACAATGAAGTAACAATACTATGTCCATAGGTTCAAGTGCCAATCAGCACAGCTATGTGTGCAAGACAACTTCATATTATGAAGTAACAGGATATAATTGAGAAATAAAATCCCTACTTTGTACAATATTAATCCTTTCCTCCAACCTGTATATTAATCTAAGTGATGACAATCTGTCCGTGAGCCAGGACCTTGAAACTCCTTGAACTGTACTAGGAAAAAAAATTGGAGATAAACTCCAGGGTTTCAAAATCAACTTTTCACAGAAAGTCCACTGCCTGACGCGTTTCTCGGCACCTGTGGCCGTTTCATCAGAGGCATAGATAAAAACTTCAGAAAAGAACATTTATAAGTAGCGCTGGAATCCGGTCACATGATCCAAATTGACCAATCAACAGTCCGGCGGGCACAAGATACGAAGTGGCCAATAGAGACCAAGCGTCATTCCTATCATTGTAAGGGACGGCAGACAATACAAAAGTAGCGCCACTACTAGCTTATCTGAAGCATATTTCAATATTGTTTTGCCAAAATAGATTTTGCTCTTATACATAACATCAATTTGAGATTTATCACAGCATCAAACAAAACATAGATAGTAACAACAGTAGAAACAATTAATACGGATCACGCAATAAACATTTCTGAAAGTCACATGATCCGATAAATTAAACAAGGTTACCATTCATATAACTAACATAACACACAGAATCCCAGTCTGAACTATTATAAAGAACAAATAAGAAAATATTAAAATAAAAATAAACATAAAAACTTGGCTTCATCAGAGAAACATGTTCAAATATTTAGACAGAACCAAACAACATGTGTTGATGAAACTCTGCCAAATCTTGTTTATTAAAGTATAAAACAGACAGGTTCACACATGTTTTGAGATAACATGTCCCAATTGATCACAATTAAAATATATAAAGAATATAAAGAGGCTCAGAATATCCTATACCTGAAAAATTATAATAATAATAATAATACTTAAAAAATGAAAAATGAAAAAATTAATATTAAAAATATTGAAAAGAAAAAATAAATAGCGTTATAAAACAACTAATGTAATATCCATAAGGATAAATTAGCTAAACATGATTTAACTCGATACTATCGTTGAGACCATGGGGGGTCTGGGTCATAAGTTTAAAGATCCAAAAAGTCTCACGTTTACACAGCAGGTTGAACCTGTTCCGACCCCTCATGGTATTATCAATTTGTTCAATGACCCTGACCTGTAAGCCACATAATTTACCACCTTAACAACCATTAATGTGTGTAGATAAACTGTGTGTTCTTACATTTTTCAATATGTTACGTCGGTGTTCCTGAAAGCGCACCCCCACAGATCTAATGGTACGGCCTACATACTGAATTCCGCATGCACAATTAATTAAATAGATGACATAGGTTTCTTGATGGGAAACCTTTCTCCCGATGTATGAGAAGAAAAGTTCCTACTCATGTGATAAGCAAAGCCACAGGTAATACATTTGAGTCTAGCACATCTATAAAAGCCACTAGACCTGCCCAACCACCTCTCAGCCTTTAGGCTTCTAGGAAGAATAGATCTTATAATATTTCTTAAAAAATACTTCGGGCTAATTTTTCTTTCAAATTAGTTGACCTCCTGAATACTGTAATGTTGTGTTTCTTTATTGAGGGACCACTGTATTCATCTAACTCCAATAAGGCAGCATTAGTCTTAACGACCTGTTTGATTTCTCTGGCCGCACTATTAAATTGCGTAACAAAAACCATCGATTTATCGTCATTAACACTTTTTGGGGATTGTGCGAAAAGTCTAGATCTGTCAATCTTCTAAACTTCAATAAGGGCCTTATGTAAGATGTAATAGGGATATCCCTGTTCCTGAAAAGACTGCTCATGTGAACAAAATAGCATCTTTATTTTGTGTAATGTTCTATTGCTTTTTTAAATGTAATTATTTAATTTAGATTAATCAAGAATATCATTTGGAACGGTGCACTATGGAGTACAGAATCTGTGGAGAAAAAGAGAGATAATATAAATCAAGAAGTGTTGAAATAATATAATACCAAAAATATATTTACAAAAATAATAGTTATAAATAGTATATTTTTCTAAAACACTTAAATAAAAATAATATCATCAATACCGTCATCTGGGATACTTTGTGTGACAAATCTGACAATCATCGTGTTAGAAATTCTATTGGTAAATTCCCTTTTAAATAGCTGGACTCTGAACCGTCAGGTTTACACCGTGAACAAGCAGAAAGCAAAACATACGTTAGGTGGCGACAACTTCAGCTGACGTTAGGGTATTACATAGACTTAGCATTGCAGTTCAGAATGTATCGAAATGTGAAATAGAGAAGTGAAAAGCACAAGGAATACTATTAGTTAAAGGGTCAGAGAATTCCAATTCCTGTTAACTCTTGAGTGGGGGTCAGAAACGTGCTGATACCTTTATACAAACTAGATGGTGATGAAACCGCTTCATAAACTGTAAAAGCAACAGGGACAACAGAAACAAGGTACTACCTGAAAATACTGAAGAGAGGGTAAAACAACAATAAAAACTACGCAATCTTTACTAAAAGAATATTTTAGAAAATTCAGTAAAATAATTTTAAAGCGTAACGAAGGGTGAACTATAGTACGCTAGGTGATAGAACTGCTCTATTTACTGAAAAATTATTTGAAATCTGCTGTATGTATATATATATATATATATATATACACACACACAGTGGTCGAAGTGGAAATTTAGAAGTGACGGTATGACTAATGTAATAGGAATTTAAGTTAATGGAACTAGGGCTGTAGCTCCAATTACCAGTTTCCAGGACCTATTGCTGTACCTGCTATTACCAACCTCCCAGAGGCAGCTCGGATTGTTATTTTGCTACATTAAGTATCAAGTATTTTCCCCACCTAACTTTATGTTTATTTTGGCACCTTCTGTGCAATGTTATTGTATGATATGTGTTTGTATCATGATCCCTCAATGTACAGCGCTGAATACTATGTTGACGTTTCATAAATAAAAGATAATATCGACTACAGGGGTTGAGGGCATACAGGACTGTATTTCATCTCTCTCCCAATCTATGTCTGTCTACTAACTCCAGACAGAGGGAGAAGACATAAATATGCAGTAAGGGATTATATTGTGCATTGATGTAAATATAAATATACAAAAGTCTTGTTTAATTTCAAATGGCTACAACAGTGTGTATGTATTAATTTCTTCTAAATTACTGTTTTAATTTATACTGCCGTCAGTGCTACAATGGTCACATTAGAAACTCCTTTAGCATTAATAACATGCAGTAATTATATTTTGTATGAGTTTATCAGACTCTTTCATTGTATTTGAGGAATACACGTTTCTACTGAATGACAGTCACACAGTGTTTGTAAATTTACATGTCACAGACAACCAAAGACATACGTTGGTGGTCAGTAATGCAATAAAGTGATTTATAACCAGAGTGTCTCACTATACTAACCTTTTCTGGTGTGTAACAGTGATTTGTAATATACCTGTAGTGCACTGACCTTGGTACTAGCTTAGGTTTCCCTCGGGCGTTAAAAAAAGCAATGTCAATTAGCCTGATGCACAATGTAATATTACTACATTTAATACCCAGGTGGAAATATACTCTAACCCGCCACAATTTTGTTATGATATCTTCAGGTCTCCTAGTATTTGACATCTACTCACATATTATATTGAGGTGAATGAAACATTGCTATAGTCTAAATTATCCATAATCCCATACTTACTGCAAGATTGAGGGCTTGTATTTCTTTAGCTCCCTCTCCAGTAACCTCACTTGGCTTTGAAGGTGGAGTATAATTTCCTCCATCTCTTTCCTTTTGTCCTCCATAATATTAGCCCTGTAATGTCCACATATAAAGTATATGTATAACATAAATGCTGTACAACAAAGCAAGTGGGAATAGAAAGGCAATCCTCAGTAGTGGATAGCGGCCAGGGGCATAGAAAAACACCTTGTGACTGTACCCTGATGCACACATATGTAAATCCTGGATACTCTGATACCCGAGCTACAGCATATGGCCCAGTGATACAATTATATGTCGTCCAGAGATTACATTACATGTGCATGGGAAGTCTTCACTGTTTCCACCATGCAAATTGTCAGCTTTATCAACAAATCCAGATGCAAAATGATTTTACGGGGCATTTCCAAAGACCAGATAGTGGACATACACCTTGATAAGAGCTAGATGGAGAAGTAGACACATTGCACACATAAAGAAGCATTGTCAGAAACACTTTATATTGTTTGTAAAAGACCGTTGTTTTGTCTTGTGTTCTTTGCTAAAGGCGAGGGCTACATATTGTCTTCTTCTGATCTGTCTGTGTCCATATGTTTTGGAAGAGAAAGCCTCATCCTCTTCTATAATATCCTAAACACAAGACAGCTATATACAATAGAGATATAAGAAATGTATATGTCCTTTAGAAGTAGATAATTGGTTATGGGAGGTGTTATCTACCCTAAGGCTTATACAAAAGCCCCATGTAGGCTAGTGGACCTCCCACCTGAACCCATCACATTATCTTAGTATAGGGAAGGTAATAGATTACTGACACAGTGCAGGGAGAGAAAGGCATCTCCTGGAATTAGTGGTGATACTAAGCACCTATCTTACTATAGGGAAGGTAATAGATTACTGACACAGTGCAGGGAGAGAAAGACATCTCCTGGAATTAGTGGTGATACTAAGCACCTATCTTAGTATAGGGAAGGTAATAGATTACTGACACAGTGCAGGGAGAGAAAGACATCTCCTGGAATTAGTGGTGATACTAAGCACCTATCTTAGTATAGGGAAGGTAATAGATTACTGACACAGTGCAGGGAGAGAAAGGCACCTCCTGGAATTAGTGGTGATACTAAGCACCTATCTTAGTATAGGGAAGGTAATAGATTACTGATACAGTGCAGGGAGAGAAAGGCATCTCCTGGAATAAGTAGTGATACTAAGCACCTATCTTAGTATAGAGAAGGTAATAGATTACTGATACAGTGCAGGGAGAGAAAGGCATCTCCTGGAATTAGTGGTGATACTAAGCACCTATCTTAGTATAGGGAAGGTAATAGACTACTGACACAGTGCAGGGAGAGAAAGGCACCTCCTGGAATTAGTGGTGATACTAAGCACATATCTTACTATAGGGAAGGTAATAGATTACTGACACAGTGCAGGGAGAGAAAGGCACCTCCTGGAATTAGTGGTGATACTAAGCAGAGCTGGATTAAGGTTCTGGGGGGCCCGGGGCACTTAAGACAGGGTGGCCTCATATTGTCTAATATGGTCTTCATTTTAGACAAATAAACAGACAATGCTGTGTGCACTACTGTTAGGTGCATGCAGCTCTGCCATCACAAGCATAACAGTGTGAAGCAGGACATACCTCCCAACTGTCCTTGCAGTCCGACCAAATCCTAAGTGAGACAGTCAACCAAATTCTGGACTGTCCTACCATATTGAGCACCGTTGAAAGATGCTCCTGCTCTCTCCTACCTGCTCTTGTCACTTTTCACCCCCTGTGGCTGCTGCTGTCTTAAGCTCAGTTCCTGCTTGTGTAGATTCTGGGATGTCGGGGCCCTATTTTGAAAAACAAAACCAGGTACATAAAGTTTAGGAGTCCCCAAACAGTCCCGTTAATAAATCATAGCACCCCCTTTAATAATTAGGCATCCCTCCCTGCAAACAGCCCCAAATTTGAAATTAAATAAAAATTTTACATGGCCTTATTATGCGTTTCCATATAAAGTAAGTGTATGTCCAGTGGAGGAGAGCTAACAGAATGAGTGGCCTTAATTTTGCCATTATTCCCATAATGCAACTTCCCTGGGGCATGGAGAGAGGGTCCACAATAAATAGAAAATCTAGGTCTGAGCACATCATACTTCTCTGTTCTCTATTTATATCCCAACATCCCACTCCTCAATCCTCTTCTTCATCTTAATCCTCTATCTTCCCTCTCACTCCTCATTCCCTACCTACTTAGCATCCTCAACCTCCTTCTCATCAGCGTTGGTTTCCCTTCCTGGGTTGTCACTCTGCAGCCCCCTCTATGTGTATAATCACACCCTCCTTGTCCATAAATCACCCCCTCCTTGTTCATAAATCACCCCTTCCATGTCCATAATCACCCCCCTCATTTCCATAATCACCTCCTCCTCTGGCTGAAACACAGACATACAAGACACACACACAAAGACAGAAAGACACAGACACAGAAAGACACACAAACAGAATATCTTAACTTACCTTATGCCCGAAAGGCAGGCCAGCTATTCTCTGCTCCTCCTCGAACTGTCATCTACACGGCAGCTAAGGAAGCCCAGAAGACTCAAAAAAAAAAAAGCAAGAGCATACTCGTGCTTATAGTGCCGAAAGAGCACTTAAACACGGAACCCTGTGCTGCCCCCTGTATACCGACATTTGGGGGAAGCAAAAAGAGCCACACCTGGTACGGGGTGACCCCTGAGAGAGGGGGGCCCGGGGCACGTGCCCCTTGTGCTCCCCCTTAGTCCGACCCTGCTCCCGGAATGTCCGGGAAACTCCCGAATTTCTGAGCAGGGCAACCTCTTGCATGCAGCTGCCTTCGTTAGTTAACATGGTGGGGGTGGGGCTTAGTGATGCGAATCTTGAGTCATCGTGGTCCCGCCCCCTGTTGGAATGTGGTACAGTTGTGTTGCCTGTTTAGGGGAGGGGCCAAATGACGTGATTCGGCAAGACCCGCCCCAATACTTTGCAAACAAGTATACACAGTGTTAAAACACTAAAATGTCTTTTGCCAGTTATAGGTGGCCGGTCCATACTGAAGAATGTTTAAAACTTATAATTGTTTCTAAGTTTCAAAATTTCTAAGTTTCTGCAGAAACATACACACTAACATTAACAATAATTTTCCTAAGCTCTTTTACCTTTCAGCATCCACCCTCATTTCTCATCACTTACTGCTTCGATACACTTTAGGAGCTCAGATATAAAACACATTTAATACTCACAGGTGTAGAGGAGTGTAGAGGATCTCATCTCCCCCTTGTCGAAGCAGTCATGAAGAGAGTAAGGTGTGGTATGTGAGGCCCGTAGGATGAAAAAACCCCCAGCTTGTAAAAGATTTTCTAATTCTCTCTTTAAATAATAATTGAGATGAGCCAGTTTCCAAAATATAATATTTCTACTCTTTATTAAAAGATATTATGTATAGATACAGCCATTACTGGACAAGCAGACATACGCCCAGGGTCTCAAATGCCAATTGACAATCTATATTTGATTAAGTCACTCTTTTATGGAAAATGTTACACTTCATTGCCAAAAACATTGCTTGTCGTTGCCAAACCAAACCTCTTGACGCAGGTCAAAGCTGACATTTCATCATTAAAGTGACATATTCTTGGAGGGGTCTTTTGGAAGGGTCTTCTTGACCTTATTTTGAGCAAATATGATCTTGGCCTGCTATTGTGAAATGTAGAACATGTGGGCCTTATATAACTTGTTTTCTGTATTGTGCAATACGTGTTTTTTATTCCGTTCTCTTAAAAGCGCAGACACATAAAATTCAAGTTCAAATGTTCATTCTATTGAACTAAATGGTAATATAGGGTTTTTGCTAATTATTACTTCGACAATCGCTAGTCTGTTCTTATAAGGAAACAGGGAATATAAATAAATGGTGATGATGATTGTTAAGGATTAGAAAAGTAAAGAAGTAGATCATTGGTAAAGGCTGTAAAGTTTAGTTATTTCCATATCCTTGGACCTTTAAAAATCAGCCATGACTGCAGTATTTATAGGAGCTAAATTAAATAATATCAGAAAAAGGGGGAAACCGTGACAAGTATCTCTTGTCATACTTATATTGTCTCCTGTTGTAAGGTGGTAATCTGGACCAAATTGAGGCTAAAAAATCTTCCCTGGCAAAAAAGACACTACTGTGATCTCCATGCAAAGTACAGAAAATATATTTGCTAAGGTGCGTTTTAAGTGAGGATTTCTTTTTGATTCCATTTTATAGATCATAGTTAATCTGGCCTCTTGTGTGATGATTTTGACAATAATTTTGAGCTTGAGCATAGGGCCAATGGGATCAATGGGCCAAATCTAAAGTATAAATGGTTTTTTTAGACTATTACAAAATTAGACATAATACAACCATCTGTTGTGAAAGATAAAAAAAAATGATTGATAGAGATAATTGTATTTCCAAATGTTTTTATACATTCATCCATTCATATGACAGTACTTTGATTTTAATTTTATTAATCAATAAAATATTATATTGTTATTTGTCTCTTTTGCAGCAGCACAATCGATACAGATATAAAAGGGAGTAGTACTCTAATATTGTAGAATGATATTGTTTCTAGCTTTCTACAGTTGTCATTCTGCTCCCTTATGGGACAATTTGGGGCTTCACAGTATGCGCCCCCCACCGCTCTGCTCTTCTGGGAATGCACAGGGACAGGTACATGCACAGAAAGGCCCCAAATGGAGGCCTCTGGATGGTGGACCCACATCCCCAGTCCCCCACTTCTGGGCCCTGTGGCAGAACTGCCCCCCTGCAGTGGAGGTAGTTCCTCCAATGTGCGGTAGCGCTGGTTTTTCTTGCCCTCCTCTGTGTCCGGATCTGCCGTTTCCATTTGATGTCAACCTGATTGATGTTATGAAAGTACTTTGCACAGTTATACAAGTAGGCTTCTGTGATATATGTAAGATTGATTAACCTAATCCTGTGTTATGGCTGATTTCTCATAATATTATAATCTGCTCGTATTTGCCTATTAATGCCAAGATGTACTATGTTATGTCTATTTTCTGAGGATTTTCTTGAAAATCAATAAAAATCTTAATAAAATGGAAAATGAACATCTCATCCCTACGACCTCAGAGGTCACTGGACTGGTTCTGCTTAAATTAAAAACAAATAAATAAATAAAAAGTCAACAGGATGCTACATTCCCAGACGAGGGCTGACAAACTTTTGCCCGGGAGAGAAGGGAGAGACTATATTTCTTAAGATAGAAACAGTAATGATAAAAAAAGATAAAAAATATAACATACACATAATTCAACAATTTTAGTTAGATAGACCTTTCAAACTTAATGTATACTTAATAAATCAATCAACGATTTGAATCAATCCAAATTTAAATTAATATTAATAAGAAATTCATATTTAAAAAATTATGTTAATTACAAAGCTGCTGTTCAGTCAATAATAACAAATAATTTAATATATAACACATCAATAATGCACTACAATAACCCCAAAACTTTTGATCTCAGTCACTTAAAACATCACTCTCAATATAGTTTACATTCAATCATTTGAAATTTTACACGATTGATATGACAAGTGTAATCATAGAATTACTTTATTATTGCAGATTTAGGTGCTTTTTAATTTTTTTCATTTTAAGTATTTATTCACTTCGGGCACTTTCACTATTTCACCATTTATGATTTTGATTATTATCACTTATCTATTATGTGATCACTGTATTATATTCACTTCACCAATCACATTTCCTCTTTCTTCAGCACTTATAATTACTTTTATATTTGTCCTCACTTTTTATCGTTGTTATTAGACGTATGAAACCAATATAATTCATTAATCTTTTTGAATATTATGTTTTTATCATTGTAAGCTTAATTAGACCAACATACACTACAACTACCGTGTTTCCCCGATAATAAGACCTAGTCACTTTATAAGCCCTACCCTAAATTCCCTTCCTACAGCTAAAATAAGCCCTACCCCGAAATTAAGCCCTATCACGAGCGCCCTTTTCCCGACGCTCCGATACGGTACACACTGCTACCCTATTCGCCCACCTTTCCTGACATGGATGCCGCGATTTTGCGCCAGCATCCAATCACAGGCTGCAGCAGTGAGCGTGCTCCTCTTCCTTCCCCCTGACGTGCCAGCGCCATTGTTGAGAGCCGTGGAGGAGAGCTGAGACGCGAGGCAGGAGGCAGGACACAGAAAAAAACAGGTATGCAGCACTGAGGGGGGGGCATGATGGGGATAAAAGGAGCACTGAGGAGGCATGATGGGGATAAAAGGAGCACTGAGGGGGCATGATGGGGTTAAAGCAGCACTGAGGGGGCATGATGGGGTTAAAGCAGCACTGAGGGGGCATGATGGGGTTAAAGCAGCACTGAGGGGCATGATGGGGATAAAAGGAGCAATGTCAATGTTAATTATAATAAGCCCTACCCTGAAAGTAAGCCCTATGGTGTGTTTTTGACCAAAAAAATAAATAAGACAGTGTCTTATTATCGGGGAAACACGGTATGTAATTTAATACGATTAAAAATTATATTTCAAATGAGGTAATCACCGTTGTCACCAGATTGGGAGAGAGTTTAAGACTATATGGATAATCTCTAAGAGATATGATCAGTAGTGATGTGTTGAATGTCTGTCACTTCCAGGTTATTATAGAATCAGAGTACCACAAAGTAAGGAGACATCCAGACAAAGACAAGGGGGACAGAGCTGATCCATGAAGACACAGGGCAGACTGATGATCTGGGCTAATCTGTTTAAGAAAGATCTTTATTACAAGTGCAATTTATTCTGTTATTCATATATGATTTTGTTGGATGATAGTACATATTATAGAATGTACCTGACATTGTGTCAATTATATTCTCAAATACTGTGATTGTGATATTCATGATCTTTCTGCATTATTACAAAATTATCTATACCTATGTTTGACACAGGTGATGGATGTTTTAAACTATCTCATTCAAATTGATTTGAATATATAATTATATTTATTATTATTTAGTGTCGCAAAACTGAATAACACAGCACGGGATGATGAGTTCGATTCCCGACCATGGCCTTATCTGTGTGGAGTTTGTATGTTCTCCCTGTGTTTGTGTGAGTTTCCTCCGGGTGCTCCGGTTTCCTCCCACACTTTAAAAAAATACTAGTAGGTTAATTGGCTGCTAACAAATTGACCCTAGTGTCTGTGTCTGTCTGTGTGTGTGTGTGTCCTAGGGAATTTAGACTGTGAGCCCCAATGGGAAAAGGACTGATGTGAGTGAGTTCTCTGTACAGCGCTGCGGAATTAGTGGCGCTATATAAATAAATTGTGATGATGATGATAACATTAGCACTATATTTGATGTGTTAGTGAAACGCGCGTCGGTAGAACAGCGTGACAGGATGCTGACTTTGCTTAATATGTATCTAGATAAACAATAATCACTTGTCCCTCGTATTTAGCTATATCACTAAATAAGATATGCAACCACTAAGATAATCTCTTGTTAAATTCAGGCTGTCACAGAAGAATACTAGTTATAGGCAGGCAGAGAGGTTACTAGATAGGAGACGAATGAGTCATGAGGAGATATAGAGATCGTTAGTTCAAGCTAATCATGTTTAAGAAATATTTGTCCTTATGTAACCTGTTCTGTTATCATTTTGACTACCAACTTTATAAGGGGTATGCTACATCTTGATGGCAGTATATGTTATACAAGTTAACCCGTGCATGATACTCATATATTCTAGTCAAATCAAGATACTTAAGGTCTTAAAAAGGTTCTTGTCATGCATTTGGACCTAGCCCAGGCCTCCTCAGGGGAAGATCGTTAGTTCCCGACGCAAGCAGCCTTTTTAATGTGTGTTCATGAGGTAAAATTACCTCACGAAAATGAGTTTGACCCCTCAACTCGTAAATTTAGCCTTTACTACCCCTCCCACGGGGGGAAGAGGGGGATGATGGAAGTTAACTGACTTGACTATTCTAATTTTTTTGTCAAATAATGTCAGTATACCAAATTTCAGGTCAATTGGATAAGCCCTTTCTGAGAAAATAGTTTTTTACACACACACACACACACACACACACACACACACACTAACGCACGCCTCTACACATGTGTGTTCATGCGGTAAAATTACCTCACGAAAATGAGTTTGAGCCCTACCAAATTTCAGCCCTTTTTGAATTTTTTTTCCCACACACACTAAAAATTTAGTAGGTCAGTGTATAACTCTGCCCAGCAGGTGGCGCTGCAACTTGTTTTTTTTTTTCCACACACAGACGCCACTAAGCATTTATATATTAGATATCATATACACGCTGAATCCACTAACAGCATGAAATCGATATTCACATGTTAAGATAAAATCTAACCCCTGAGATCACATCTATCGGCTAGATTTACTAAGCTGCGGGTTTGAAAAAGTGGGGATATTGCCTATAGCAACCAATCAGATTCTAGCTGTCATTTTGTAGAAGGTACTAAATAAATGAAAGCTAGAATCTGATTGGTTGCTATAGGCAACATCCCCACTTTTTCAAACCCGCAGCTTAGTAAATCTAGCCCTATGTCTCATTTAGTGAAATTGATGTAACAAATGAATCTATCCGGAACAATTTAAACGAAGACCTTTAAAACGCTGGGCATTATAGGGGTATTAATGAGGAGCGGTATTTTAGTGCCATATGACCTATCAACACACCTATTATATTGACAATTATATGTTAATTGATACCTTTAACATAATTCATTAGAGACTAGATGAGATCCTAGAAACTTTGTGTCAGATAGGATAGTAATTTTGAATTCCACTCTATAATCTTAGAACATCATATCCCAGTACAAATGAACGGGAGGCTTGCAAATAAATTTGGATAATATACACAGTCGCATTTATGTGGGAACTAAATATGTTCATATGATCATGTAGGATATAGGTTTAATAACACTAAGTAATAAATATATACCCAACATATAAGACTGTATGCAATTACTGAGGCGCAATTGATATGAATATAGATATTGAATGAAGCAACAAACTCCATCATCTCAGATAATTAGTCTGTAAATACATATAGCATTGAAGACGTTTCTCATACAATGGTTAGTACATAAAGAAGATCTATATCAACTGAACAAATGATCGCCATCACTGGAATATTACTCAAAAGGATTTTTGTTGTGATTTATATATTTCACCCCCTACCTATGATACATTAAAGGTGGCCCATATTGAATAACTATTTCAAAATATGATGATATATGATACATTTTAGTCACCTGAAAATCAGCATAAGACAAAATGTTTCTGATTAAAATATAAATGTTTATTTGATAAAACGAGGTGACACAGTTATAATTTGCTGGAATGTGTGAAATCAGAATTCTCTTTTAATATCACACTTTCATTTTCCTCATCACTTCTCTTTATTCTAATTTTAAATATTTCAATCAGTAAATACTGTTGTTAAATTAATTGAATAAAGCAATGTAATATTTTCATGAAATTAGTGAACCACAGAGAGAAGTGAATAATAGATTAAAAATTACAGGTGGTTCAGTATACTAAAACGCATAAATTCTGTGTGGTTTGTTAAACTAATACTTCTCCAGTTGTTCTATTGAATGTTCTTCCATACAACAATATCTAATACTAAGGGGTATGTATAATTACTAAACTCTGGGTTTTAAAAAGGTAAAGGTTACACAGTAACCATATACATATATATATATATATATATATATATATATATATATATATATATACACAAGTTAACCCGTGCATGATACTCATGCATTCTAGTCAAATCAAGCTACTTAAGGTGTTAAAAAGGTTCTTGTCATGCATTTGGGCCATAGCCCAGGCCTCAACTACCAACCACTCCCCACTGTCACCCCCGGCAACCACCAACCACTCCCCACTGTCACCCCCGGCAACCACCAACCACTCCCAACTGTCACTTCTCCTTCAAGAAATATATATATATATTTTTAAAATCTTTATAAACACTTTTAACAATTAACAAATTAAATTAACAAATTAAAAACATCTTAGTATACCAAATTTCAGCCCTTTCTGAATTTTTTTTTCCACACAAACTAAGAATTTAGTAGGTCAGTGTATAACTCCGCCCAGCAGGTGGCGCTGCAGCTTGGTTTTATTTTTTCCACACACACACACACACACACAGACTAACACACGCCACTAGACATTTATATTCTAGATATAGATATAGATATATATATATATATATAATTATGTGAGGCACTGTCAGAGGGGAGCGTTCTTGCCATATATTTGTAATCCCCTCTAACTGTCTGTAGTGTGGTGTGCAAAGTGTACATAATGCACCCCCTTCAAAAGCCCCGACTAGCTGATGTTTCTTTGTAAGTAGTGGGACACAGATGATGTCACTTTGTGGGGCAGTGCAATAAGAGTCACAATAATTTGGGCGCCAGATCATCTCTATGACAAACTGAACTCTTTATTTATACTCTTCTTCCTCCAGCACGATAATCATGATGGTTGCAGCAATACAGTAATATATACAGCTCCTTACTCTCTCCAGCACAGTTCTTACTAAGCAATATAAATGTGGCTGCCAGCATCTCTCCTTACTCCTCCTGTACACATCTTACACTGCTGGTGTTATCACAGTAGACACCATGTTCTCCTGGACACAGTAGTTCCACAACTACTCACAGTTCAGTCTCTGTCTGTTTCCAGTATACACAGGCAGGAATCACAGGGTAGCTTTCAGCCTTGCAAACAGGGGTAAAATCCCTTGGGCTATAACACTCTTCTCTAGTGTTCTCTCTGACCCTATCTGGGTTTCCCACAACTGCCCCTGTTGGCTACAACCAGAGCTGTAACTTAGAATTCTAGTGTCTGGGGCGAGAAAGACAAATGTTGCCCCCCTAACACTCAATATTAACCAAATTAACCTAAAATATTCATAAATTGTGGCCCCCTTCAGCGTTGCGCCCTGGGCGGTCGCCCCTGTCACACAGCCCTAGTTACGGCCCTGGCTACAACCCTCTCTCCAGGAGTCTCTGCTCTTACCTCCCTTAGTGTATCCATTGTCACGGGCACTAGGAGTCTTTACCCAGGGATCACCAGGTGATAGGCTTACCAGAGCAGTATAGGTGGTAATATGGTACTCTGGTAGCAGGGTGATCACGGAACAGGAAATAGCAGCTGATGAGATGCTCAGGAAAGTCTATGACTAGCAGCACTGGCAATATGGAAGTGGTAATACACGAAGAACTGTATGGACAAAGGACACGTGAAAGTAGTCAGTGGTCTGCGGTAGCAAGTTGTACCACTGCTATAGTGAGGAGGAATGTCCAACAGAAACGAGGGAGTGATGAGAGTCAGCGGTCTGCGGGTAGCAAGTTGTACCGCTGTCTGAGTGAAGGAATGGAATCCAAGTGGAGGTATCCGGGTAGTCAGTGGTCTGCGATAGCAAGTTGTACCACTGCTATGTGAGAGGATAATGGAACAGGTGATACTGGAAACAGGGATCAGTGGTCTGCCTTCAGCAAGTTGTACCACTGAATATATATGTGAGGAGGTGCACGGGGAGAAACTGCAACACAAGATATACACGGGCACCTTGACTTTGAACCACAGTAATATGCACAATATTAATGTATAGATAACTGAGCAATACTGCCAATATAGAAAAGTCTCTTGAAGTAGTCCAGCATAAGTTAACACAGTCAATGATGGCAATAGACTCAGCGGATAGCACACTCCAGAGGAGAACCAACACAGTCCAGCAAGGTATGCAATACACAGCACAGTCAATGAGAAGCAGGCATACCGTGGTTCAGGAGAAGGCAGTCAGACAGGAGTGCAGAGATACCTGAACGGCAGGAGGCCGGCAGGATGCGAAGTCCCTGGATGGGTGAAGCGGTGGTCTAGTAGGTGCAGCGCACAGGTAGGTAGACCAGCAGGGAAACACAGGAAAGCGTGGAGAGCGGATCAGCAGTAGATGAATAAGTCGCGCTGAGGAGTAGTAACAGCGGGTCTCTGCGGGAACACGGAGGTAGCCAATAGCAACCAGCAGGTGCAGTAACGATGGGACACAGGAGAGCAGAGTTGAACTGGAACTGTTGATCACGGAGAATAGCGGGTAGCACCATAGGCAGTAGACTCAGGGAAACACGGGAGAGTTGACAAGAACTGAAGACTGAAGCGCCCAGAGGCAGCGGATAGGAATCAGCAGCAGTCACGATGATGAAACACAGACGAGTTGCAGGTTGAAGACTGTAGTGCACAGAGGCAGCGGATAAGAATCAGCAGCAGTCACGATGATGAAACACAGACGAGTTGCAGGATGAAGACTGTAGTGCACGGAGGCAGCGGATAGGAATCAGCTGGCAGTCACAATCAGGAACAGGTGCATGGAAGTGAATAGGAGACTGAAGTGCACGGAGGCAGCGGATAGGAATCAGCTAACAGTCCCAATAATACATAGTAGAGTTGAAGTGGTTAGAAGACTGTAGTGCACGGAGGCAGCGGATAGGAATCAGCTCACAGTCACGATGATATAGTTGATGGTAGAAGTGGTATGGGAACCACAGGAGTAGAAGTGGTTTGGAAACCACAGAGGTAGAAGTGGTTTGGAAACCACAGGAATCAGCAGGGCTGAATAACGAGGAAACACAGGAACACCTTCAGAGACTCATAGGGAATGAGACTCCAAGATCAGGCAACGTGGTGTTGACCACAGGTGCTTAATATAGGGAGGTTGCCTGATCTGCCAATTAAGTTAAAGGAACATACACTGAAGGTTTGGAAAGGGCTGCGCATGCGCAGACCCTCAGGATGGAGGACGGCCACGGTTCCTAAATGTCCGAGAAGAGGCACTCACGGTCCGGTGAGTGACATCCATGCTGCCACATGCAGCAATCCCCCCTTTCTCTCCAGAGGTCTCTGCTCTAAGGACTCTCTCCCTTTGTAGGACACACATTCCTTGCCCTGGCGCAGTCACCACACTTGCGCTCCCAGGCAATGCCAGGGGAGCCTGGGAGGTCCCCAGCTTCTCACATAATCTCTCTCCTCTCTCAGTTTCTGTCTCCTCTCCCTGTCCCTTCTACTTTCTCCTCCTTCTCTTTTGACCCCCTTTTTACAGCTCCTCCTTCTTCTCAGTCACTAGCAGACTGGGCTGGGTTGTTCCCACCTAAGTCACTGGGTGCATGGTTCCTTAAAACACCACTAGGGGGCGTTACACAATTATACAGTATCAGGAAAGACCTGTCAGACATTGCAGCTAAGAAGAGACTGTAGTTAGATATCATCTATATAGCGGTTTTTTTTCAATTAAGTTTTTGTATGTGTAAATGTATCTACACAGCAGATTTGCTTGCTATATTTATATAAATGCTGTATTTAGATATTCTTAGTGGGTGCATAGGAAAGTTTTAAAGAAGGCACAAAAATTGAGAGAATAATATTGATCTTTATGTAACCCCTGTCACGGTGTGTGGGGGTGAAGTACATGGATTAGGTAGTGCACCTCCTTCTCTAGCCCTGGCTAGCTCCTGGGCTTGGGTGTAAATGACCAGAGGGTCCCCACACACGCAGGTTTTTCAGCTACATCTATATAAGGGTGGGACTCAGGTGGGGTAACTCAGGGGTGCAGTGCAAACAGATGTCTCAATAATTTGGGCACCAGACATTCCCTTCCCTTCTCCTCTGATACCCAGCACAGGAACCTGTCTGACAGCTGAAGTCCAGACTCCACTTCCAGTCCTGCCACAGAACCTTCTCCAGGCTGGTTTCTTAAGGTGTCCCAAATACTCGTAGCCTCGCGCCCTTGGCATGATGAAAACGAGGTGGCGGCAAGGAGATTGACTGACTGTCCTTGCTCTTTGCTGTATTCTTGGACATTCCTTTCCTGGTAGGCACGGGTCTAAATCTTTGTTTCCTCTCCAGGGGCAAGACCGGCGAGTTGACAGAGATTTCACAGCTGAGACAGGAGATCTCCTCAGTAAGGAGATTACTGCGTGCCGCGTAAGTGCTACAAGGAGTGGAACAACGGAAGGAGGTAAGTTCACGGTGGGGGGAGTGGGGGGGCTCATGGCTGGGGGGCCTCACAGTACCCTTAGCCCGGGGGCCTCCCTTCCCTTAATCCGACCCTGACTACAGGTATACTACAAATCACTGTTACACACCAGAAAAGGCTAGTATAATGTGACACTTGGGTAAATCACTTTATTCCATTACTGACCACCAACGTTTTTCTTTGGTGGTCTGTGACATGTGAATTTGCAAACACTGTGTGTCTGTCATTCAGTAGAAACGTGTATTCCTCAAATACAATGAAAGAGTCTGATAAACTCATACAGAAGATAATTACTGCATGTTATTAATGCTAACAGAGTTTCTATAAGCTACGGAAAGTGTTTTAGAAAAATATACTATTTAGAATTAATAATTTTGTAAATCTATCTCTGGCATTATATTGTTTCAAGACTTTTTGATTTATATTATCTCTCTTTTTCTCCACAGATTCTGTGCACCGTTCCAAATGATTGTTTTGATTAATAAAAATTAAATAATTCAATAAATAAAAAAGCAATAGAACATTGCATAAAATAAAGATGCATAAAAATAAAGATTTTGTGCACCTGAGCAGTAGCTGCATGAATGTATTTTTTTTTTAAAGACTTTGTTTATTAGAATTCGCCACAAAGTAATATAAGCATTCAGCATGGTCAAAAGGTACAATTGACAGGTAATTTCTTGCAGCACAGACATAAAGAGATGACCAAATATAAATAAAGAAACATTCTGAGATGGCCAAATATAATGACAACAATGATCTGGAGCTAGAAATAGACCCAGAATGGAAGTATAATGTAGTGACAATTTATATCAAGGGGGAAGGAAAAGGGGAAAAGAGAGGAAGAAAGAGATTTAGGGAAAGGGAAATGATGAGACCAAGACCGGGACCAGGGCCCCCCAGGAAGCCGAGTGATGCTGTGACATATATCATCTACCTAAAATTAGTCATAGAAAAAGGGCAGAGGCAATACGAGGAGGGAAATTTCTTGTATTGCAATGTCAGCCCCCAATTGTTGGATTGTCTCAGGAAGAAGCCTAGGCAAATGACATTGGTAAAGGAATTGTCTAGAGGCCTCTGTTGGGGATGGAGAAGGGACATGTGATAAAGAGATATTATAAAACTTGCTATAGAATCTTCTAAACTCCTGCTTTGGGAGAGTTTAGATCTTAACCTAGAAGCCACCAGTCTATCCGCTTTGTCACTCTTTTCATAGAAGGTTTGGTTTAAACCTTTAAGAGAATTTTCTGCTTTATTAGGAAGTAGAAGGTTCAGCTCACCTCTAGCTGCTATAAGTTTAGTATGATCCTCTGACAGGCCCGAGGCTTTATGCATTCTATCAAGGCTGGCTACACGCCTAGCAACTTCCAGGAATTTCTGGGTCCTCACTCTTTTAGCATATACAGCTGTTCTAATCAGACTACCCCGGATTACAGCCTTGTGGGCATCCCAGAGGAACATGGGGGAGATAGAAGGGTCAACATTTGTTTCATAGTATTGGCAAATCTCTGTGTCTATTTGTGACTTGAGAGGGGGGTTGAGTAGAACCCCATCATTAAAGCGCCACAGAAATTGTTTCCTCCCAACACAGGACCCACAACACTCACCGTCGCCGGGCCATGGTCCGACCATGTGCTGGGGAGAATGTTCACGTCAAGTATATTTTGAGTTAGTTCCACGCACATGAAGACCATGTCCAAGCGCGTATGCATGCCATGAACCGGAGAGAAAAAAGTAAAATCTCTCGTGGTGGGGTCACTGACTCTCCATGCATCATATAAGAGGGCCTGAGATAGAAGAGACCTCATGGCTTTAGAGTTAGTATCGATGGTGTGGCGGTTAGATTGGTGGGGAAGTGAAGATCTGTCCATATGGTTGTCTAGGGTAGTATTAAAATCTCCTGCCGTAATAACCCTACCCACCTGGTGCAGTGAGAGAAGGTCAATTATGGAGCGGAAAAATTGAGCTAAGTTCGTATTAGGAGCATAAACATTTAGTAATGTGTAAGGGATATTATTAAGATCACCTATCAAGAAAATATATCGCCCCTCTGGGTCCCTAATTTCTTTAGAGACTGTGAATGTAAGATGTTTAGCTATTAAAACAGCGATCCCCTTTTTCTTTCGGACAGGCTCACAAGCATGAAAAGTGCAAGGATAGTGTTTGGATTTAAGTTCAGGATGGCGAGGGCCAGAAAAATTGGTCTCTTGCGAAAACACTATGTCGCCTTTCAAATGTCTAATAGTATAGGACCTCTTCCGTGGACAGTTCAGCCCCTTAACATTTAATGTTAGGATTTTGATTGCCATGGATAAGATAACAATCTACTAAGGCTAGAGAAGAAAGACAGATATATCTAGATCCCCGGGAACCCAGGGCAGCGGTCTCAGGGTGAAGCAAGGACTGGGAAGAATAGTAAAAAGTAGGGAAATAAGGGCTAGGGTCATAAAGATGAATAGCCCGAGAGGATGGACACTGGAAAGAAGACGGCTTAGTAGCCAAAGATGTCCAAAGCTGGTCTTAATGACCAGAGGGGGGTAGTGTGGCTCTGGCATATGCCAGATAGGTTACAAAGGTGAGAGAGCCTTACAGGTCCATGGTGCGTTAAAGTACCAAAGCATAAAATAAGCGAGGTAGAGTTGCAATAACATAATGGAACATCGGTGTTAATTGTGAAAACACTTAAAACAACAACAACAGTACCTACCCAGGTATCTATAGTGTATAATGCTTGTTAACCAAAAATACAAACAAGTACAGTGGAGTAATAGACTTATCTATGGATGGATATGTAAAAACGGCATTTGAAATGAAGTCCAGGAGAGTTCTGATTCCGAAGCAGGAGTCGGTGTAGTGAATGCTTTCAATGAAGAGTTACATGAATCCAGGGTACTTGGTAGGCCTGAAAAATTAGACAAGGGAAAGGCACACAAGCAAACAAAACAAATACAAACAAAGCAGAATTGGAATTGTGTATACTCGAGGAGCATATGTGGTGTAACAACAGAAAGCCCACATAGGGATAAAATAGAGCCCAATTTTGCTAAGCAACAAATGTCAGGTGACTGGATGGTTAGCCTTATTAGAGGAAACAGTGTTCCAGGCTTGTCTTGGAGCTCTCTGTGGAAGAGGAGTAGCGCTGTGTCCAGATGGTTGATCCGGAATGGGAAGGTTCAAGTTCTTAAGCAGAGATACAGCTTCTTCTATAGATTTAGTGGACACCACTTTACCCTCTCTGGACTAGAAGAGCGAACGAGAAGACCCATCAAGATTTTAAATTATGATCCCTAAGAGATCGAGTCACCTCTTTCATCTCCCTCCATTTGGTTAGTGTAGAGGGGGCTAAATCCTGGAACAGCATAATTTTAACTCTGTCCATGCGGATCACCTGACTCTTTCTAGCATCTCTAAGAATTTGTTCTTTTGCTTTGTAGTAATGTAGGTGAAGAATAACGTCTCTCGGAGAGTCGGCGTCTTGTGATCGAGGGCAAAACGCTCTGTGAGCTCTATCAAGCAGAAATAGGTCATCAGAGATGGAGGGGGCCATCATACTGAATAGTCGAAGAAGACAGTCCTCGAGTTGTGACCCCTCCACGGATTCTGGAATATTACGAATTCTGAAATTATTTCGTCTGCTCCTATTCTCGGCATCTTCTTGTTTGTAAGCAAGGGCCTGAAAGCTGGCCCAGATAGAAACGAATTCCTGTTCTGAGGACCTTTGGAATTGAACATTTTTGTCGTGAGACCGCTCAAGGGTATCAAACCGATTACCAATTTCAGCGACCTCAGAGGAGAGATTAGACATAGCTTTAGTCACTTAATCTTTAATGACCTGTTTAATGTTTCTCATTTCGGAGAGAAGGGCAGCAATATCTGCTTTAGTGGAAAGGGCTGAGTGGTCTTCACCCAGAGAGTCCATTTCAGAATCACTACCAGGTAAAGGTGATGAGGACGTTTGTCTGGGTGAAGCATTGTGACTTGGAGTAAGGTATTTCACAAGCGATTGAGAGACTGACTTCTTGTTTTTGGGCATTTTCGCAGGAGGCGAGGATGGATTAGGAGTATACACAGCTAACTAGGCATGTAGAAAATGTTCCAAAAGACAATGGTCCACGCACCAGACCAATCAAGGTATCACATTGCGGGTGGTCAAGTAGACATATGTAGATAGGCCAGCAAGGTTTACATTTATTTATCTACTTTTAATTTGTAGAACTTGAACTCAGCACACTAGTGTACCTTCAGAAATACTTAAACATCAGTACAGAAAAAATCTAATATTTTAGAGGTTGGCCACAGGGTGGCAGCGAAGACCTTAGCAAAGGAGATTGTGTACATTTACGTCTGTTCAATCAGATTGGCAACTCTGGCAGAAGGTCTGGGCAAGAAGCCACAATGGAGAATTTAAATCTTTTTGTAGGGTTGGTGTATATTTTATTTTATTTAATTTATATTACACCACTGAGAGTAGGTGAAGCATTACAGGTTAATAGAGAGAATGTAGCATCATCACTTACAGTTAGTAGGTTTAGACAAATTAGATGAAGTCTTGCTGGGGAATCCAGATGAAAAAGGAATTGACTTCCACTTGAGGCTTGCAATGAAGAATATTTTAGCGCTGTTTGAGGTAACAGTGACCCTTACTACAGAGGAGACGGGTCTGCAACAGACAGCGGCTCTGAGAGGCATGCATCCAGGTGTAGCCTGTAGCCAGGTGTCAATGAGCAGAAAGCCACTAGCAGGGCGGCCGCTCACCCCAACTAGACAGGTGACAGATAACAGGTACGACCCGCTCAGGCGTCTTGCGGCGGCAACAGCAGGACAGTGGGTTCCAGTCATATATGGGAGAGCAACTCCCATATATGCGAGTGCGAGTGCTGGCAGCTGCCAATCTGTGAATTAGCAGCTCCACCATTTTGTGAGTGACAGCAATCTCCCTCCATGATCGTGCTGAATCTGCAGCTAACCGCAGGATGTGATGGCACCATGTCTGTATTGCGCAAGGAACACGTCCATTAAGGTTATGCCTTAATCGTCGTAATTTCATTGCTTTTGCAGTTTGAGTTGAAGAGTTTCAATCGTTTTCTTACATTATAGATTGTGTATAAGGAACTTTAATTGGACATGTTAAACCGTAAGATTTTTTGTCTATGGAATTTCATGGCTTTTTGTGAAAATATTGATAATAAATTTATGAACTTAGAATTTCACAGCAGTTAAAAATAGTGGAAACTAGATGGGCCAAGTGGTTCTTCTTAATCTCTAATAAACAAGAGTAAATAAACTAATCTAATTAGTTTCTACAAGGAAGTTAGTGGAAACTTAGACCAGGGCAGCACAGTAGATGTGGTCTACTTAGATTTTGCAAGGGCCTTTGATACAGTGCCACACAAGAGGTTGGTTTACAAAACTAGGAAACTGGGTCTAGGAATCAACATTTGTACTTGGATCGAAAACTGGTCAGAGAATAGGGAACAGAGAGTTGTGATAAATGGAACATTTTCTAATTGGTCAAAAGTCTTAAGTGGAGTACCTCAAGGTTCCGTGCTGGGGCCACTCCTTTTTAACATATTCATTAATGACCTTGGTGATGGTTTAAAGAGTAAAATTTCTATTTTTGCAGATGACACTAAACTCTGTAAGGTAATAAAATCAGAGCAAGATGTAGCTTCTCTACAGAGGGACTTAAATAAACTGGAGGATTGGGCGGCCAAATGGAATATGAGGTTTAACACAGATAAATGTAAGGTTATGCATTCAGGGATCAAAAACAAGAACGCAATCTATAAATTAAATGGAATTAATTTAGGAGAATCTATAATGGAAAAAGATTTGGGAGTGCTCGTAGACAGTAGACTTAGCAATAGTGCTCAATGTCAAGCAGCAGCTGCAAGGGCAAACAAAGTATTGGCATGCATAAAAAGAGGCATAGATGCAAGGGAAGACAGTGTAATTTTGCCACTGTATAAATCGTTGGTAAGACCTCATCTTGAATATGCAGTACAGTTCTGGGCACCACTCTATAAAAAAGATAATTTGGAACTAGAAAGGGTTCAGAGAAGGGCGACAAAATTGATAAAGGGTGGAGTCATTAAGTTATGAGGTAAGGTTAGCCAGTTTAGGCATGTTTACTTTAGAAAAGAGGGGAGATATGATTACTATGTACAAATACATTAGGGGTCAATACAGAGAACTTTAATGGGAACCCCCTAAGGGTAGAGGTGAGGAAATTTCACAACCAGCAAAGGAAGGGGTTATTTACAGTAAGGGCAGTCAAGATATGGAATTCATTGCCAGGGAAGGTTGTGATGGCAGATTCAATAGATATGTTTAAGAAAGGGTTAGACAAATTTTTAGTGGAAAGGTGTATCCAGGGATACGACCGTTAATTAAAATGAAGGATAGTACTGGATATAGGGTAAAAATAGGACTGCAATATTGAGTCTGGGGGGATTTTCACAATTTAAACAGATTGGCGGCTGCCTACTCTGAATAAATTTCAAATATAAGTGCAGGATCGCAGGAGATCCAAAATAGGTTGAACTTGATGGACTGGTGTCTTTTTTCAACCTCATCAACTATGTTACTATGTTACTAAGAGTGTTTACATTGCTCTACTATATTAGCCTCTACCACCTCTGTTAGATGCCTATCCCACCTGTCCCCTACTGTTTTGATAAAGTAATTCTTCCTCAGATTTCCTCTAAACTTAGTACCCTCCATTTCCCCTCCATTTCCAGTGCATGTCTTTTTTTCACATATCCCCAACTGCCCACCAGCTATGTAAACTCATGCACACGTCACCGCCGATTGCACCAGCTTTAATCTCATGTTACCTCCTGTGTACCAGTGTCTCTAACTTGACACCCCATTCTCACCAGCTCTATTTTCACTTGTCACCCCCTTTGCACCAACAAATCTTTCAAATGTCACTCCCTGCACACCAGCTTTTGTCACATGTCACACATGTATGTATGTGCAGGCAGGCAGTGATGGGATGAAGTATGTATGTTCTGGCAGCCATTGGTACATATGTATGTTCTGGCAGGATTTGGTGCATATGTATGTTCTGGCAGACAGTGATAGGATGAAGTATGTATGTACTGGCAGCCATTGATGCAGTATGTATGTTCTGGCAGACAGTGGTAGGGTCTGTCTGTCTGTTGTGGCAGACAGTGGTGGGGTACTGAATATATGTATGTATATGTTCTGTCAGGAAGTGATGGGGTCCTTAAACTTGAGTCCTTGTTGATGCTGTCACCAGTGAAAGCAGACAGACTTTTACAGAGATTCTGACAGAAAAGCCATGAGTAAACCAACGAGTAAAACACAGCCCACAGCAGGCAATGAGAAGTGGGTGTATATAGATTATCTGCAGCTTCTCTCTAGGACATGTCACTTGTAAAGAGGGACATGTCAGATGCTAATATCCAGATACCTCACATCTACTCCCCACTGTGATCACCACTGAGTGTGATCAGTACAAGTACCACAAAGCACTTTTGAATAAATTAACTGATGTCACTGAGGGGCGGGAGGTTTATAATGGATTCACTAACAGCTGTCTCAGGGAGAGATTAAACTCTCAATTGAGAGCAGTGCCTGGGCTAATAGTACTACAGGGTGTCCCTCCCATATCCCCAAAACACTAACCAGCCCCACTAACCAGCCCCCCCCCCTAGAAAATGTGGGTAATTTCTTCAGCTCAGAGATGAAAATCCCTTAGCCACAGCCATGTTTGTGCTCTCAAGTGAAGCCAGTCTGAGTACACCCAGCACAAACCTCTAACTGACATGTGAAAAGTTATGTTATCTAAAATGGGGCATATTTTACCAAATTGTAAAAAAACTATAACTTTCTCAAAATTTTAAAACCTCAAAGTCAATCCTCAGCCCTAATAGCTTTCTTATCAAACAAACCCCAAGGGTTAGATTTACTAAGCTGCAGGTTTGAAAAAGTGGGGATGTTGCCTATAGCAACCAATCAGATTCTAGCTTTCATTTATTTAGTACCTTCTACAAAATGACAGCTAGAATCTGATTGGTTGCTATAGGCAACATACCCACTTTTTCAAACCCGCAGCATAGTAAATCTAGCCCCAAGTCTTTAGACCTCCTGTACACTGAGTTACGCTCTCCCAAAAAAAAAACAGACAAACGGTGACTTTTGCAAAACAGAATGTGGAAAAAAATGGCGAGATTTTGTACTTTAGATTATTCCTAATTTGTCATTTTTTATTCTTTTTGTCTGAAATTAGGCACCTATGAACGGTTCTTCATTCACATGCCAAATTTCAGTTTAATAGCTTTAATACATTTTAAAATGTAGCCCCTCAAACAACATGCCCCCCTCTCACAGATTTCCAATGGCAGAATGTCGTTTATTAGATGCAACCTTAATATAAGGGCACGATTGTGCCCTTATAATAAGGAAAATGTATTGACTCTCTCCCATACTTGCCAACTCTCCCGGAATGTCCGGGAGACTCCCGCATTTTGCGAGAGTCTCACGGACTCCCGGGAGAGTGTGGCAATATCCCTGATCTGCCCACTTCACTAGAGAGTGCCCACTACCAGGGCCGCCGAGAGGGGGGGGGAGCGGGTACATTTTACCCGGGCCCGGCCATGCCAGGGGGCCCGGGCCGGGCCCTTGCTGCTATTTTTTGTCATTTTTTTTTTTATTTTATTTTTTTGTATTTTGCGTATTTTTATTTTTTTAAAAAAAAAATTCCCGCGGGGTAGGGGGAGGGGGGGGGGGGGGGGCGTTGGTGGGGGGAGCTATAAGAAATAAAAAAAAAAAAAAAAAAATCAATACTCACGTGACCGCGGCGCCGCGTCCCTCCTCTCCTGTCTTCTCCATTCACACTGACTGTCGGGCGTGACGTCATCAAGTCACGCCCGGCAGTCAGTCAGTGAGGAGCGCCGCAGCCTGACAAGACCAAAGAAGAAGAAAGAAGAGAAGACAGAAGAGAAGAGAAGAAAAGAAAGAAGCTGACAAAAGGTAAGGAAAGAAACTGAGAGGCACAGAGGAGGAAAAGAGGGGCAGAGAGGCACAGAGGAGGAAAAGAGGGGCAGAGAGGCACAGAGGAGGAAAAGAGGGGCAGAGAGGCACAGAGGAGGAAAACAGGGGCAGAGAGGCACAGAGGAGGAAAACAGCGGCAGAGAGGCACAGAGTTATAAAAAAAAGGGGCAAAGAGGCACAGAGTGAATAAAAAGGGGGGAAAGCAGCATGGAGGGCGCAGTGTAGTTGTGATGGGGCTTGTTGCAATGTAGTGTGTGTGCGGTAGGTGGTGGCTAATTAATGGGCGCTATTTTGTTTGTAGGGTGATGGTGAGGCAATTTAATAGTGGGGATTATTAATTTAAGATGGGGTGATTTGGGGCCTATTGAATGTGGAGGTGAGTTTGGGGAGGATGAGGTCTATTTATTAAATGTGACTATGAATTATTTAATGGCAGTGATGGTTGCGGGAAATAGGTATTGCTAGGCTGTTTGCATGACGGGAAATAGGTTTATTTATTACATGTGAATTCTATTATTTTAATGTTGGGGCTGGAGGAAGGCCTAATTATTAATCGTGGGTGCTATTGATTTAACGCTGCGTCTGACTGAAATTTTCTAAATGTAGCCATTTTTTTCCCAAATAGGTCCTTCTACATTCCAAGATCCAGGCAAGCCACAACTAAAGAAACCAGCAGCCTCGGGTGGAGAAAGTGAGAAGAACAGGTAGGACAGAGCAGCATAGTGTGTGAAATGTTGTGATTCTAGTAGGGACAATGCCAATGTTTGGTGAGCCCAGTGGGCGCAGGCCAAGACTGAACTGTTTGTGTACACACTGCATTCTTTGTATACTACACTGTGGTGCTGGATGTCTTAAAAGTCAGGAGTGCTTGGACATATGTGACGCTGTGGTGAATTCAGGACCTAGTGATTTTGATGTGCTAGCTATGCGCCCAACGGTGCATTGCCACGGCCCCAAATGTATGACCACATTCCCGAAAATTTTTGCACCGTCGTTAGGCTAGCCACGCCCCAATGGCGCATTGACACGCCCCTGAATGTATGACCAAACCCGCGTCGTGTTTTTTGCGCCGCCGTTAGGCGGCGCAAAAAATTTTTAGGGCTTACTCAACTATGGGGGGGCCCCATGAGTTTGTTGTACCCGGGCCCTGAATTCCTCTTGGCAGCCCTGCCCACTACCTAGTGAAGTGGGCAGAATTAGCTCCCAAAAGCCGCGATTCCCGGTGAATCGCGGCGTTTGCCCCCGCCCCCACTGTCAAATGATGCGTCATTACGTCACGTGGGTGGGCCCAAAATGACGCACATTTTTGAGCCCCGTCCCCATCACGCCCACCTCTCCCGGAAACCAACTTTGTCAAGTTGGTAAGTATGCTCTCTCCCCTCAATAGTTGTTGGGTGAAATTTCCCCTCTGACGCCCATTGGCACCTTCTCTATTCTAAAGACTCTTAAATCTCTTGGATTTATGTTGAGAAAGTATTTAGCCACTGTAGTCAGTGGGCTCATTTTAGCTGCGTCCGTGATCACGTTTCTGGTGGTGCTCACATGTCCCAGAATCCTTTGTTGGAGAGGTCTACTTGTCATTTTAATGCATTTAAGGTTACATGGGCAGGTAAGGGATTATATGCCTCCCAGTGTTTCACACATAATGTACTCATAAAACTTTGGTATTCTCCCATATTAATCTTGGATTTAGTGCATACCAGTTATGTCTGGCTGTGGACTATTTGATCTATAAATCACAGCAAAAGGAGTTATCTTCTAGTGGTTCACTTATAGAAAAGTTTATCATTAAGATTTATAGGATTTATTTCCGAATTTTTAAAAATCCTGGTTGGGTATCTAAATCCTTTAAAAGGTGAAATGTTTAAAATATAAAAAAATAAATGTGTGAAAAGAAGAAACAATTGCGTGTTTTACAAATGTGTGGTTCAGGTCTTATCTACTTTCTTATTATTCAATTTTGTATAAATTACTAAATTAATTTTTTTATTATATTTTCTAACTACCTAGACCAAGATCAGATTACTATTAAGCGTAAGAGGTTACATTTATTAATGTAAGACTGTGTCCATTGTGTTACATTTTTCTTTTTGTTTGTAGGAGTGTTATATCAAATTGGCAGCATCTTTATTTCACTTTATTATGTTTACCACTTTATTAACATAGGCTGTTTGGTTAATAATAAGTTAATGTCTGTGTAAAGTAATTGTTATCTTCTAAATAACTCTAGAGTTCTCAGTTCATGATAATACATGTGTTGGGCTATACATTATGTTCCATCTTTTTATTAACAATCAGCTTATTCAAATCTAATAATACTGTCTCATCCTCAGTAATATCCTCTTTCATATTCATGGTGGTGGCAGATGTGAACTTGAATGATTTTATATAGTATTTTTGCTGTTTGCTGGTGTATTCTGTTTTTTATACACTAATGAAGATTATGGGCATTCTGGTTCAGGATTCCAATAAATTCTAATAAATTCTTCCAGAAGGATGTTTGATCCTTGCCAGACGATCAGAATATCATCTATAAAATGTATCCTGAGTAAGATACATTGATATATTTTGCATTAATCTTGTCTCTTCACACCATTCAAGGTAGAAGTGTGCATAAATAGGAGCACATGTTGTTCCCATAACTGTCCTTCTAAACTGAACTGTAAGAATCGGTCATTAAAAACAAAGTAATTCTTGATGTGTGTAAATCATAAGAGTTGTATCTTGTATATATGAGGGTAATGCAAACTGTCTAAGGTGTTTGTCAACAAATATACTGTTTTTTCAGTGATATTCTCAATTCATGAAAGTATTGGTCTTCCAGGGGAGTGGTAATGTTTTTATAAATTTTATGCAGCATGTAAAATGTAGAATTACACTACAATTATACCCTGTATTAATCTAAGTTCAAATCTATGTTGGCACAAAGAAGATGAAGGGACGTTGCTTTGCACTGTTTATAAATGAACCCCACTCAGTTGTGGAACACACAATTTAATTACAAACTTGCTGTAGTCCATCTAATGTGGTAACATCTTAATTTGTTTTGGAGAGACAGCTGACGACACATGGGCTCTGTCTGTATCGAGCAAGGATAATAGTGTTGCATTTGGGAACTGGTTGGAATTACCATGGACTTATCGAAAATGGCTTAGGGGACACTGTTCTGAGACTAGAATTTGAAATTCACAACAAGGGAACATGTCCCAAGCTGAAAGCCTTATCACGAAAAAACTATGAATGTGGATAAATAGTACACACAGTCTCTTTAGATCCTGTTGTACAGTATGTTGTATAGGCAGAAATATCAGACATTCAAATGATATAATTTCTGTCTTTCTAGGTAAGTGACCTCCGAAATTCTCCTTTCTCCACGGAACCTGAATTTTTTAATTTCTGGGTTTAAAAATGTTGCATTAAAAACTACAAATCATGTCAATGATTTGGAAATTTGAATAAATGTTTAGACAATTAAAATTATATAGAGGTGATTCATTTTATTACAGATTTTTGACAAGTCTACAATTTTATTATCTTCTTTTTCAAATGTACCAATCTACAATTTTTACGACTGTAGATTTTGTCCTTCAGTGTCAACGACTTGTCTCATTTCACTGTGCTGGAAACAGTTGCCACCTCTGGTATCACTAATTAGTTGATGGTTTTGCCTATTACTCAGAGAGCATCCAGCAGACTCTTTGACTGATTAAAGTAAGAACAGAAATTAGTGAAATTATTTGATCATAGAAGATTTTGAACAGTTTTTTTGGTATTTTTAAGGGTTTGCAACAATCTTATTAAAGTTGATGTTGTTTGTCTTTTGTCAAACAAGTTATTATTGCATAAGATAGAAGATTCAAATGCCGGCTATGCGTTGTGTGGACGTCACCGTTATGTCCACTGCACACATTGCCAGCCATTACGGTGGGAATCTCTGATCATTTTTCGGACAACCTCTATGGGGTGCAAGAAACAATGAGCGGAGTTTCCTGTAAAATCTCCGATGTGAGGTGTCTCAGCTGGTATTCCAGGGACACCTCGCCCCAAACTGAATTGCCTCTTTAGCGCTAGTAGATAAACCTTACTTGTACATAACTCAAAATATTAGAAGCATCTAAATTTCCTGGCTTCAATTTGTGCCGGAATACAAGAGTTAACAAAAACTGAACTTTTGGGTAAAATCTTGAATAATATCACTATATAGACGTAATTATCAAGTGAAAGTACATGCTGTACAAGCAGGGCCGTAACTAGGGCTGTGTGACAGGGGCGACCGCCCAGAGCGCAATGCTGAAGGGGGGCGCAATTTAGGAATAATTTAGATTAATTTGGTTAAAATTGAGGGCTAGGGGGGCGGCATTTGCCTTTCTCGCCCAGGGCGATAGAATTCTAAGTTACGGCTCTGTCAATACAAGTTTCTTGTAGAGACAAAGTGGTCCTACATACAGAGTGATCCAAAGTCCATGATAAAATAAATATCTAAACCCAAAAAACAAAATACATTCTTCTTAAAGACAATAGTAAATGTCTACATGTAATCCATTAGAAAAAATAGTTTGAAGGAAAATTTAAGTATAAAGATTAATTCCAATTTATTTCTATAAATTAAAAGCATTTCCTTATCAATGCAGATTATTTTGTATAAAAAAAAACACGGCGATTGCTCTGCAGTGATACTAGGTAGCACAGACATACGTATTTTATGATAGGCAGGAATATTGTAATTATAAGGACACGGGTTATGAATGTAATAATATCAAGCAGACATATCATTAACAGACTGAGAAGACAAGTACGCAAATGTATGTGACATGGTTGTGTCTATAGAAAGGTCAGAAGGAGGATTTTTGACCAGAATTCTCTCTAAGATGAGCAATTTGGAAAACAAAAATTCACAAGTTTAACGACTCCACCTGTAAAGATTCCATTCACATTCTACAGAATGGTTTCTAGAGGGTTAACATTTTCACAATATTATTTTCACATCACATAGCTTATAGGGAATAATAGTTTTAGCCAGTACTGTGATAGAGATGCCTGCCCACAATTTCAGGGAGATCAATGACTTCCATATCAAGAACATTTGCAAATTTCACTCTTTAACTCAAATACATGTTGTAGATGTGGCTCAAATGATTAGCATATACTTTAATTGCAACATAAAGTTGTTTTATAAACACCTCTTTCTCGCTTATATACATACCAGAGTAAATGTGATTTCAAATTATTATTTCATATCTATTATTCTAATTGTGGTGGAAAATGGGGTAGGTGTGTTTCAAATTACTTCAATACACTCTATTGTAGCAGAAAGTTATCTACCTTATAAATACCTCTTTTTACTCACTTAAATAGCACAATAAGTGTGGTTGAAATTATTGGCATATAATGTATAACAACTTGGCTGAAAAAGTGTCTGTCTTATATCTTTTTTTTACGCTTAAAATAATTTAAAACTACACATACTATGATACTTATTTGACATATTTTAATACAGTCAAGTACCTTGATTCAAAACTTAATAACTTTAAACTTGACTTTATTTCATGACAGGTACTAAATGCAAACACTTATCATTGCAGTTGTAAAGTATTAGTTATTTCTAGAGATGTTCACTGACCCCCGTGTTCTGGTTTTGGTTTTGGATCTGGATTAAGTTCGTGTTTTGCTTTTGGCAAAACCGCCCTTGCGTGGTTTGCTTTTGGATCCCGATTTTTTTCTAAAATCCCTATTTTTTTTTTTGCTAAAATCACATTTTTTTCCCCCCTACATTATTATTAACCTCAATAACACTAATTTCAAGTAATTTGCAGTCAATTTTGACCACCTCACAGGTCACAATATTATTTTCATACACTTTCAAACAAAGACTGCAGATTTAGAAGACCAAACCTGCCAGACC
Organism: Mixophyes fleayi; assembly: GCF_038048845.1. Lineage (NCBI taxonomy): Eukaryota > Metazoa > Chordata > Amphibia > Anura > Limnodynastidae > Mixophyes > Mixophyes fleayi. The sequence continues at coordinate 78,915,745 of NC_134412.1, forward strand.
TATTATTTGTATTTCAGCAATGACAATTAACAATGGAGCAATGGAACTCTCCTGAATGTCACTGGACACTTTGAAGAACACTCCTACCCCTCCTCTTTCTTTTCTACCTATGACGCTGCCCAACTGCACTAGAGACTGCCAAGAACTGTGCTACCCCTTCTGTGTCCCTCTGTGAAATGGCGCTGGATCGCCGTGGAGGGCGGTACTTATAGAATCCAAAGCTTGCGAGATCCGACGATGTAACGTTGATGTTTTGCCTCGTTTTCAATTCCGAGGGCGCACGAAAGTACCGAGCTGACTCGGCTCAGTACTCGGATCTGCGAAGTTCGGGTGTGTTCGGTTCGTGGGGAACCGAGCCTGAGCATCTCTAGTTATTACAGCTATGTTATACATATAATATTCACTGACAACAATGTAGGGACATGCACTGCGACAAAGCTCCTGTATACTAGAGCTTAGAAACCATTAATCAATATTGATTTCAATATGATGTTCCAGTCTGGCATTTTGCTTATAAAGAAAAATAACTTTATTCAAGGTCTCTATGGTCCATATAAGCCTTGTCATATATTTAAGGCTAAATGTTTCTACAAATCGTAATGACTAAATCAAAGAAGTTTATTATTTCTAATACATGTTATAAAGTCTTAACACTCTGCAGTTACTACAATTATTGTATTAACTTTAAATACACAAACATACAAACTAGCATAAAAGCAGAATAGATATATATATATTGTGGGGGGTTAGCATCTTTTCAGGTAGGCCTGGCAGGTCTTTTAGCTGCTTTAACCATCAGATAATCCACAGGTAAAGGTTTAAACCTAGTCTGGCTCACTTTTGTTTGCATGAAAACAAAGTTCACAGTGCTTTCTGGGCTGTGTCCAATCGAACAATAACATAAAACAAACTTTGCTTGTCTGAGCTCTAGCAGTAAAAGAAATCCTAACTATTCCACATATCATCATCATCACCATTTATTTATATAGCGCCACTAATTCCGCAGCGCTGTACAGAGAGTTCACTCACATCAGTCCCTGCCCCATTGGAGCTTACAGTCTAAATTCTCTAACACACACAGGACAGAGACAGAAAGAGAGAGACTAGGGTCAATTTGATACCAGCCAATTAAACTACTAGTAGGTTTTTGGAGTGTGGGAGGAAACCGGAGCACCCGGAGGAAACCCACGCAAACACAGGGAGAACATACAAACTCCACACAGATAAGGCCATGGTCGGGAATTGAACTCAAGACCCCAGTGCTGTGAGGCAGAAGTGCTAACCACTGAGCCACCGTGCTGCCACCAAAACTGGTCACAAACCAGGTTAGTTCACAAATCCTAACCAAACAGTTTCACCAACACACCCTTCTTACAAGAGATCAGCTCCTAGGTGATCTCTACTATAATTAAACCCTTCTTTTAGAACACATAGAACAATGTTCCTACCCAGACATCTTCTCACAGCCCACGCTCCTGTTTTCAGCAGTTTCCTGGAGAACCTGCATTCTGACCCAACAAAAACAAATTCACCTGCACCATGCCCTAGCGTTCTTCATGTGAGCCCATGCTACAAACACAATGCTGGCACATTCTGCAGGGGATTTTTGTGACATTACTATGCAGGCGGTTTAATGGGGATAAAGCAGTCCGAAAGCAACAGATGCTAATATATTTATAAACTCCTGTAAATAATATCTGTAAAAAGTTGTGATGTCATCATGTAGTATGGGGACCTTTCTATCCCCCTTTATCTCATTTAAACAATCCTGTCCCTCAAAACGTAATTTAGTTTCTGCACTAAACATTGCAAAGGAGCATTTATGCTGAAGTTTAACATTTCATGTAAATGACCCTTAGAGATCAGAAAACCTGAATGAATTAATTCCGTCTGTAGAAAGTGGAAGCACTTTAATCCCTACATATATCCCTACAATGTTTTTAGAATATGGGATAAGGATGTCTTTAGTTTTGCATTAAAAACAAGTTTATTTTCAAAATTATTAGTATTCTTCCCAAAGATAAAGTGACCTTCTTTCTTTCCGAACTACAAAAAGTTCTACTGAATCTTTACAAAAGAAGAGAGATGGAGACATGTGCGGATTTGTGATAAGGCCATACGTTCCGACTCTGGAATGTCCCGAAATAGTGGATGATCTCCCAGACTCCTGACAGAGTCTGGCAATGTCCCTGAAGCCTAGTCAGAGAAGCGGTGGATGGAACCCAGCATGATGATTTAATTTGTCAGGCTACAGCGGGATGGTCATTAGGGCACAAGTCAAGCCATCAAGTCCCGCCCACCCGGATTTCCCGGAACTCAACTCTGAACTCTAAAAAGTTGGCAACTATGGGTTAGGCCATACAGGCCTAAGCCTGGGGCAGTAGAATTTCAGGGATGGCTGGCTTCTTTTAGCTTTATCATATTTCCCTTTCTTATGTACACCTGTCAGCATAAGGAATGTAAGGAGAGAAGGATGTATAAAAAAGAAATAAAGTAAATAGTATACATTTCTGGAACAAATGTTATTCAAATTTAATTTATTATTAAATCAGAGAATGACAACTCAATGATTATTTTTTGTTTTCTAGGAAAGAAAGAAGATGAATTCTACAAACCAACACAATGTTCTGGAATTCACTCTACTCGGCCTGGCCAGTTTCCCTAGTCTAAGTATAGCATTGTTCATTCTCTTGCTTATAGTCTACATTCTGATACTGCTGGGGAATCTGCTGATCATGGTAACGGTACATTTTGAGGCACGTCTCCATTCAGCCATGTATTATTTCCTTAGCAAGTTATCGTTTGTAGACCTCTGCTACGCAACAGTGACTGTCCCCAAAATGTTAGTCAACTTTCTTTCAAAGAGTAACACCATCTCTCCCAGCGCCTGTATTACACAACTGTTTTTCTTACACTTCTTTGCAGGAACAGAATGCATCCTTCTTACGGTAATGGCATATGACCGCTATGTGGCCATATGCAATCCGCTTCGATATTCTAGTATTATGAACAGGACCATTTGCCACTTGCTTGAAGCTGTTTGCTGGGCTGTAAGTTTCTTTCACTCCATTATCCAGACGATCTTGACATGTCAACTGAAGTTCTGTGGTCCGAACAGAATAGACCATTTTTTCTGTGATATCCATCCTTTGTCTGTATTAGCCTGCTCGGATATTTTCATTATTGAAATAGTATTTGTTGCAAACAGTGGGATGATCTCTGCATTTTGTTTTATTGTGTTACTTATCTCTTATATGGGGATTATCAACACCATACTAAAGACTCGGTCTGAGGAAGGGTTGGGAAAAGCGTTTTCCACGTGTGCATCGCATCTAATTGTTGTCACGCTCTTCTTCGGACCGTGTGTTTTCATCTATTTGAGGCCCTCAGTGTCATACGCAGCGGATAAAATGGTGTCAATATTTTATACAGTTGTAACACCCCTATTAAACCCTATGATTTATACTCTAAGAAACAAGGAGGTAAAAACAGCCATCAGATCATTCATAGAGAAAAAAATATTTCGGAGAAAAGAATAAGATAACGGTTCAAATGCCTAACTTGGTACTTTTCATTTGATAATCGTAAATAAACAAGTGAAATACATAGTGAAAAGTTACAGAAAATTTTGTAGTTTTTTTTTTTTCTAGAACCCAATTTGGGGCTGTGGCTTTAGTTAAATGGAGCCTGGTTTGGTTGATCCAATTTCCCCTCTGCAATGTCAGGATGCCAATGTTACATGAAAGACGGAATCCGAACCAGTTTGCTCAATCCTGAAGCCAGATATCTATGAACAAAGCACATTCCATATTTCTGTGCATTTGAAATAGATAGGTAGCCATACTGTTTTCAATTTGCAAAGACAATAACTATTTTATAAATTTGCTAGGGTTAGGGTTAGGATATAACTTCATCGTCATCATCATCATTTATTTATATAGCGCCACTGATTCCGCAGCGCTGTACAGAGAACTCATTCACATCTGTCCCTGCCCCATTGGAGCTTACAGTCTAAATTCCCTAATATAGACACATACATTCAGGTAGGGACTAGGGTCAATTTTGATAGCAACCAATTAACCTACTAGTATGTTTTTGGAGTGTGGGAGGAAACCGGAGCACCCGGAGGAAACTCACACAAACACGGGGAGAACATACAAACTCCACACAGATAAGGCCATGGTCGGGAATTGAACTCATGACCCCAGTGCTGTGAGGCAGAAGTGCTAACCACTGAGGCACCGTGCTGCTTAGAGTTTGAGGTTAGGGTTAGGTTAGAGTTTGAGAGTTAGGTAAGGGTTTTGGGTTCTGCTAACAACTGGGGGATAAGGGCAAAATACCAAATAGTAACTCAAACCCCGACCTCTAGCGTAACCCTAATCACAAATTATCTTAACCTTAAACCCTAACTCTGCACTAACCCCACCTCCAATTCTAGCCTAACCTTAATCCCAAACTGTGCCTTAACTGTAAACTCTACCCTAACTCTAACTCCAACCTAACCCTAACCCCAAATTCTAGTCTAACCACTAACGCTGCCCTATCCCCAAAACATAGCCTAACCCCAAACCCTAAGTGAAACCATAACACTAAAAATGTGTTTTTTTTTAAAAATGGAAATTAACTACCTTCAAGAAATATGCCTGTTCCTGCCCACTTGCAAAGGAAGAGAATACACTTCTGGGGGTATATTTACTAAACTGCGGGTTTGAAAAGTGGAGATGTTGCCTATAGCAACCAATCAGATTCTAGTTATTATTTATTTAGTACATTCTACAAATGACAGCTAGAATCTGATTGGTTGCTAAAGGCCACAGCTTCACTTTTTCAAACCCACAGTTTAGTAAATATACCCCCTGGTATGCTGAGAGCTGGCTTCAGGAGCACACATCCACGAAGTTGTGATTCTAGAGATACAATCACCCCTAGAAAACTCCATACAAACATTAACTAATCAATACAAAACCAATCATAATACTGCATAAAGGCATGATCGCCTCTTGGCTGCCATGCCTGTACAATCCCATATTAAATGTAGCTTGGAGTGGAAGAGGTAAGTGCTTTGGGAACACAGTGAACATGGCAAGACAGCAATGCCCCTACAAATGGTAAGGTAAGGGGTATAAGACCTTTTTATCATCATGTAGTCAATAGTGGAAATACTATTGTTTATCGCAGCATGAAAAAAGTGTTTTGCTGCAATGTATCAAGTATCCCAGATTTATTGGTCATCAATACATAATTACATCTAAGTATTTATTATTGTGACGTGTGCTGTTTTCATTCATATGAGAGGGAGCCGAATAAAGAGGAAAAAAAAAGATACTTAGCATGCCCAGACAGTGCAGAGGAGGAACAGAAAGAGGTAAGCTGCCTCTATACGGATTCTTAGGGGACAGATCTGTACCATTTTCATAGTTAACGCCATCAAGACATGGAACTAACTAAAAGAGAGAGAAAACTCTTTTCGACCCTTGTCAAATTAACCATTTTCGCCATCCCCATAATACGCGGTAAAACTACCAGAGATGGCAGTGCTGGCTCCAAACGAAATTAGGCAAAATGAAGAAAAGGCCAATCTCTGCCTGAAAAAATAAATTTTCGCCAGTGTTAAGGCTTATTTCCACTTGCTAAACAGAATTATAAAAATCAAAACATATATCTGTGATTCTCTTTGTATACTGTACATGGAAAACACTTGATACACTAGAGTAAGTTTGTAGACCTTACAGAAAGAAAATAGATAAATTATGCGACTATTGTAAGTGCCAAAGATCAAAGGAAAGAAAATACTGATCCCAACTGCTTATGTATATTCTGATGCAACAGATTTATTTCACGTAATACAAATATTTTTAAGAACTGTAGTATTTTACAGCAAGTTGGTAAAAATGAATTGTAATGAATAATATGGAAGGCTGGTGTTTTATTAAATTTGAAAATAATATCCAATAACAAAGAATCTAATGAAGATATTGGTCATGCAGATATCTGTGCTTGCAAATGTGACCTTCCAATATCTCTAGAACCCTTGGTCAAGGTCTACGTGGATTTTCCACAAATCCAGGACTAACAATTAGTTTAGATAAAGCAATTCCACTTGGCTCCTAGGGAGCCTTGTGTACTCTAATGAGCTTTATTATTCCATAATTCCAAACTGTCCCAATTCCGGCAGGACAGTCGCTATTTGAGGGGACTGTCCAGCCGTCCCCATATTTATCCCAATTCCCAGAAATTGGGAGGTATGTCCCCACTTACAAAAATACACACAACTAAGACAGGTGTCTTTGGTGAGTACCGCAATTTAATGTTGATATGCAAGGAGTTGAGGGTGGACTAGTGCTTCTCAGAAGCACTACACACAGGCAGGTGCGTGACCACATCCACTGTGATGTGCTCACGTCCCTAACCTGATGCAATCACGCCCTCTTTTCGGAGGGGGCATGTCTATGTCCCAATATAAGATTTTTAATTGTTGAGAGGTATGAGTTGTTGCATGGCAGTCCTTTCAGTATTAGCTGTATGCTACAGATAACAATACACAATCATTGATGCTTTTACTAAACTCTCCAGCTTGAGTGGATAGTGGGAACACAAAACTGTAGGATCACCTCTTATGGAAATGATCTCATGGTGCATGAGAGGTCCCAGGCCACCTTAATGTCCATGCAAATCATGTAGTAGGCAATATCAAAGCATATTAATAAAATAATGGGATCTCAGCCAGAAGAGACCTTCTAGCACCAGATGTACTAAACATTTTCTATTGACAGAGGATTGGCATGTAGGATAAACTCCAATGTCACCTTATTGGGAGATATGTGGGGTGAAAGAAAACCATAGACTCATTTCTGCTCTACACACCTGCCCATCCCTGAAAAACACAATGATACTAATGTATGACCCTGAAAAAAATGTTTACACACAACACTAATGTGCTTATCAACGTGTAGCGCAAACATAGGTAGTCGCCCTATTACCCTTTGGGAATTATAAAAAAACAAAAAACAATCTGGCCGACATTTTGTCGTAGTTCAATTACTATCCCGAAAGATCACGCGATGGTCTCAGGCAAATTAAAGCGCACTATGCTAATCTGTGGGCGGAGATCCACGCCCTGAGATGACTGTGTCTACGGGAAAATGGCTGGCGACTACAGAAACTGTCGCAGACTATCCATCTCAGCGTTGCTTCGATCCAACACTAGAGCAACACACGCTGCATACCTTTCCTGTCTCACTTGCCAGGCATCCAGCGCCATTTTGGCAGAGACCAAGGTTGCTGCGGGTTTCAGGAAGCTTTCACAGTAAGCAACTTTAGCAATTTATTACTTAAACATAACGACTTCGTTTTAAACAATAAGCTTAAATGCACACACGGTAGTCTGTCCGCTTCATAGTCATCCGGCCTTGTACAGATCGTGCGCTGTATAGCGAGGGATCATGTTAGAGGGGTTATTGGCCATAACATGCCTCAGTTTAGGGTGACAGGTAACATATACACACATACACCCCTCTATTTGTGAATTAATTAGAATGGAGAGAGTCTAAAGTAATTCATTATCAGATGATGTGGGAACGTATTGTGGCAGTAAAAGTGAATGTGGTAATCAGACATGGCATTACAGGTCACTGTCTTTTTGCTTTAATATATATTATATTTATACCCTTACAGGGCTGCTTCTGTTATAATGAACATTATCACACTATAATCGACCTGCCATTGCTCTGTGTAGTTAATCATGTAGCCACATTATGTATAGAGTGATTTCATTTGTTCTTTGGGGGGGAAAAAATCAGGCCTTTCCATTGCTACTACATTACACAACCAGAGAAAAATAAGCCCGCGCTCGGTATATCCCACATTATATATGGTACCAGCTGCTTGGCAATAAGCCCGCTCTCGGTATATCCCATATTGTATGTGGTACCAGCTGCGTGGCAATATAAATGCCCATATATGTATACAAAACAAAAAGAAATTTGTCAGCGCTTATCCTTTACACTGCATATCTGTGTGTGTCTAGCAAAATGAAAACATGAGGTATTAGTTCATATTTTGATCAAAAGACTTAAGCCTGCATCCCAACGTCAAGGGTACCTCATTATACGCAGGTCCTACACTGACCTATATGCTTTAAACACTATTAAAATGCAGTTAAAATCAGATGCACTCACCTCCCAGGTATAGGGGTTTACATCTAGCAAAGGCTGGCTTTCCATTGCTACTACATTACATGTCTAATCTTTCTCTTCCCAAGTCCAGTTTATAGCAAACTAGTTATTGTAACTACTATGCAGCCCTATTTGTGCTGGAAAATAAACAGGATTACAAGTATATTATAACTAAAAGGAGCACAGTCACAGCCACACATATTAATGAAATGAATTTGACACTTTGACAGAAAATGAAATATTTACAATTGGAATGCACCCAGTCTTAGAGAAAATATCCTTTGCAATACTCATTTTCCAAATATTATTAGCGTAGTGTTTAGTGTCCTGAACTAATCAGTGTCTCTGTCCACACAACTTTCTTTGCATTGAACCTCGTAGAAGATGCATATGGGGTTGAACATAATTATAAACCAATATTAATGATAAGATTGTTAGTTGTTTAGTGCATGCTTATCTATGTATGCATCTGTATTTAGATTCCTGCAACACAGTGGATTTGTTTAGATAACGTCATGCATATGTAAATTGATAGTCATAAAGTTTGGAGTCATAAATGATTCCAACACCAAAATAGCATAGGTGACTTATTTATATAATTCTTTATCTACAATAATAAAATATCCTAATGTGTTGGGATATAATATGTATGTATGTGTGTGGGGGGGGGATTTAATTCCCAGTGACGAGCCGCTAAACATCTCAGTGATGTCCATCTGAGCTCAATTTCGGTCACTACGGTACCCGTACATCACTGATTTTCCTGCCCATGTCTAAGGGGTGTGGAAAAAAAATTAGCGAAGATGCATTTCAGTGTTGTGCCTGTACGACTGTTCCGGGGACACTCAGCAGCACACCCCACGGGGAATTGAATTCCCCCGTATAATTTTAAGCATCACAATTAGCAATAGGTTGTTGTTATTTTTAGACCATGATGCGCAAATCGACAGCAATTCCAGTAGAAATCTCCGCTCATTTTTCCTTGCATCTCTATGAGCTGAGATTTCTGTCAAAACTCCGGCGTGTGGCGTCTCGCGGACACCTCACGTATAATTGAATCCCCCCCATACCTTTAAGACCATCATCATCACCATTTATATAGCACCACTAATTCTGCAAATTTGTTAGCAGCCAATTAACCTACCAGTATGTTTTTGGAGTGTGGGAGGAAACCGGAGCACCCGGAGGAAACCCATGCAAACATACGATAAGGCCATGGTCAGGAATTGAACTCATGATCACAGTGCTGTGAGGCAGAAGTGCTAACCACTGAGCCACCGTGCTGCCCACACTTGCATATCTACCTGGGTGTATTCCCATTTGTGTTTAGATGTATCTATTGTGAACAGTTTGTTTCACCTTCGTTGACTGCTACAGTCTTCAATTTTGGATATGTTGAGAAGTGAACAACTGCCCCAGAGGCCACATCCAGAAAGGTGTCTTATATAGCTCTTCGCCTCTGTAGACTAACTTACTATTCTCCTAGAACAGGCCTGACCAACCTGTGGCTCTCCAGGTGTTGCGACACTACAAGTCCCAGCATATCTTGCCAGGTATCGGCTAACTATCTACTGGCAAAGCATGCTGGGGCTTGTAGTGTCACAACACCTAGAGAGCCTGTCCTAGTTAGTATGGTGCTACAGACGGTGTGTCGTCTATTATGAGGTTAGTCTGTGAATGGAGGTGGTCTGTTCTAATGTATTGTGTGTACTCCCTGCGGTTTTCTACAATGTAATGTGTCATATAACCCCCCCACTCTGTTTATTATAAGTGAACACTCAACCACCAAAACACAACATTTTTTGCACAATAGTAAAGGTTGGTACATTTTTAGTGCAGATTACTTTAATTCACCCTGTGACGGACACAGTAATCATACCACGCATAAGATATTGTGAATCTAATCTGCAGAAGTTTTTTTTTTTTACAACATTTTAAAGTACTTTACACATCCGTTGTAGACCTAATTTTTTTTCTGACGTACCATGTTAAATTGATGCAGTAAATAAGATAAAATATGGTTGCATTTAAAAAAAAATAACACTCTTGGTTAATTAATTTTATTTTTAATACTGTTTGTATGTCATCATTGCATATTTTCACTTCATTTAAGACCTTTCCCCATGACATTTAAATTCTTGTACTGTGACACAATGCATGCTGTAAATATTTTTTTTTCTGTATACTTATTGTGTTGGTAAAGGTGTATATAGAATGAGTGTGACATCTGTTTACTTGTTTTTTTGCCTTTTGCTTTATCCGGTTGCATTAAAAATTCAGATGAAAATGGTATTACTGATCCTATAACCAATGCACCCATAGGTCATGTTTCCTTTCAGTGTTTAATGCAGCTTAAAGTTCAATGTTCCAAAAATGCTACCTTTGTTAAATTGGAAGCCCTGACTTGGGAGCGATGGCTACTGGCTGTTGGCGCAGTAGCCATCGGGCCTATATCTCTTTGGTCACCCTCCTTGAAAGTAAGTTTGTTGTATTGAATGCATGCTGCTTAAAACAATTGAAAAATGCATTGTGTGAATGATCCCTAACAAGTATCTGATGTCTCATATAAATATTGAGGGTCATTTTTTAAAACTGATACACTGGAAAAATGCAGCGTTGCCAATTTAATTTTATATAACTGCACTACAAAAAGGACAGCCATACTCTGAATGGTTGCTATGGGCAACAGTACAATAAATGTCCCCAATTGTAATGACATAATTCATGTGTTTGTTCTTTTACTTTAGTGTGTACAGTTAATGACTACAAAAGCTATATGTTTAATCAGTGCGCGGAGTGATCTCGGAGGGCCCCAGAATGTCTTGTCAGGTGAGAAAATGTTAACTTTGTACATATATTGCACTCATTTTCCAATGTAGAGAGAAGCTTGAATGAAAGTATCATTATAATGTCTTGTACACCTGGATCTAGGATGATCATCATCATTTACTTATATAGCGCCGCTAAATCTGCAGTGTTGTACAGAGAACGCACTCACATCAGTTCCTGCCCCATTGGAGTTTACAGTCTAAATTCCCTAACATACACAGATAGAAACACAGACCACAGTCAATTTGATAGCAGCCAATTACCCTACCAGTATGTATTTGGATTGTGGGAGGAAACCAGAGCACTCGGAGGAAACCCACGCAAACACGGGAAGAACATACAAACTCCACACAGATAAGGCCATGGTCGGGAATCAAACTCATGACTCCAGTGCTGTGAGGCAGAAGTGCTAACCACTAAGCCACCGTGCTGCCATAGGGTGCACAAACATTTTTGGTCCGATGGCCACAGTGATTGTATTTATTTAAAGGTGCCACAAAAAAATGTTAACGGGCTTATGTAAAAGAAGTAGAATTTACTTACAGGAACAGTAGAACCTCTTAACAAGGTCATATCACAATATCACGTAGTGTGTGCTTCCTTTCCGTGGAACCAATTTAGCCTCGCACTCATAAATAACACCCCCCCCCCCCACCTCTTTATAACATTTATTCCCGGCACCCCTCACATGTAGTACATATGGTCCCAGGCTCACTGTGTGCATTATTATCACAACTCCTCTAAACTGTCCTGTGGTGAGGACCTGGCGGCTTCCAGGAAGCAGCAGCAGAACTCAAGTCTTACTGGCGGGAGCTGCGTAGTACAGTGACCGTTTGACAGCCAATCAGAGTGCAGCTGATTAATTCTGATTAACTGCCAGACTATCTGATCTGGCTGACACAGTCCCCTCCACCCACAACCGCAGTGACACCCGGTGCAGTGAAAGACAGGACAGGATCACCCAGGATGCCGGGACACAATACTGTTGTAGTAAATCAGTCTCGGAACCCCTGTATTTGTCCTGCGTCTTTTGCACCTTGGGTTTATGCATCTGTGATCTAGATAATTTTTCATATCCCATTAATCAATGTTATATTAAAGCTAAGGAATTAATTTTAAAGATGTCATGATATATTTTTAAGATGGGCCTCTAGACATGAGCGGTACCTAGTGAACTGATAGGTCCCATTATACGGCTGCTTCAAGCCAATTTAAATGTGTGATTTTGTAATCTTCATGCTATTTAATTTTACCACTTTTTTTGGGGCTTTTTGTGGCATCTTAATACCTTTGTTACTGAGATTTGTTTTGTTTCACAGGTCCCTATTATATTCCATGATGTTGCAGCCTCTTTTACAGAGGAGCATTGGTTGCGACTAGAGAACTGGCAGAGAGACATTTACAAAAATGTCATGATTGAAATCCATCGAGCCTTAACAACACTAGGTGAGAAGCCTACGTCTTACGTCCAACTGCCTGGCACTGAAAATAGAGCAGGCTGGTGGATATTAATGATAGAAGAGGTGCGCTGACATTAGGACCAACAACGTCTATGGACACTCTTTTCTCTGGGCTCACTGGGCAACCGTGCCTATAGCTGAACTAGGCCTCAGAATTAGGAAACACGACTTGAGGGGGAACGAAAGGGTGAAATTAACGTAGACAATATACAGTGAGGGCTTTCTGATGTACAAGCAGCCGATTCAAGTCCTGGATTTCTCTTAAGTGCCCATGGTTTCAGCCGTATCATTTGCCCCAGCTACAGGGCAGGTGTAAGTGCCAACTGATGGTGATGACTACAAAACATAGTATTTGCTTTAAAAACTACACATATCTGTGCCACTAGCTAGCACAGAACATGTGTATACAAGTAAAATAAACTATAAAAACGCATTGTATGTACAGTATGCAATAAAAGTATCTTTATGTATTTAATAATAAAAAATACATAACAGAAGGGGTACGGAGAGGGGAAGGGGCGTATGCAGGTAGCGAATGTGCAGTAAGGGCGTTTGGGGCATCTGCAAGTTACGAGTTTTTCTGTCGTATCGCTTGTACCAGCTGCAGGTTAAGTGCTGATTACTAGTGAAGACAGCTGTGTATGCATGCTATAACATGTGTTTGCATTCAAGAGCAACTGTAAAAAACATATTTTATGTACAGTAGACATTAATAACATCATGATAAATGCATTGCATGGAAAAAAAAGTATATGACAAAATATTATGTCATTAATGACCATCATTGAATACCTTTTGTTCCTTTCCTGTGTGTTCTGCTGTTACTTTATATTCCACATAAGTATAGGACGTTTCCTGCAGTGTTTTGTGTCTGTCAAAGCAGAGCGTACCAAGACCCGTATTCAACAAGAGACGTATCTTCAGATCCGTTTGTAGTTGAATACGGATGTACGTGTGTCTGAATTATGTGCGTACAAAAAAAAATGCATTTTACATTTGTTGTGCATGCCTTAATGAATCGGGCCCACATTCTCTAAATGTAATTCAACAAGTTATCATTTGCAGGGCTGAATGCCACCTACAATGAACTTGCTGATTCAGTGCTGACAATGATGCTTTGTATAGCCTGTGCTGCCCAGCATCCCTCTAGTTAAAGCTTACACGTGGCGCTCTTAGCAGACGCAGGTCACTTTGGCTTTGCAGAGGGCAGATACTGTCAGAACGTTGAGTTAAGTTGACATGCTCCCATTTCTACACATAATCGGCAGATGCAGGATGACAAGCCTGCACCAAGGAATTGTGGGGGCAAACAGCAGACCAATTAAATGCCAGCTTCATTTTTGTATAGACACAATTCAAGTTGCAGAGCCATAATTCCAACTCGTAGACCGCTGCTTTTATTAGGTCTGAGGAGTGAGAGATAATTTATATGCAAGGACGGAAGTGACCACTAAAATACACAATAATAAACAATGCCACTACAGATGTTTTGTCCCTGTTCATGGATCAAAGTCCCCTTTACACCACATTAGCCATGGCCACTAAATAACCTGCCCTTAGCTGCACAACAGCCTACTAGCCATATGCTGCTGTAATTGGCTATTAAGCTATAGCTGATTGGTTGCTGGTCAGATTCTGGGGCCTGATTCATTAAGGATCTTAAATTGAGAAACTTCTTATTTCAGTCTCCTGGACAAAACCATGTTACAATCCAAATGGTGCAAATTAGTATTCTGTTTTGCACATAAGTTAAATACTGACTGTTTTTTCATGTAGCACACAAATATCAACTTTAAATTTCAGTGTACAAATAAGCTTTCAAGTATTTGTGTGCTACATGAAAAACAGCCAGTATTTAACTTATAAATATAAAACAGAAAACTAATTTGCACCCCTTGCATTGTAACATGGTTTTGTCCAGGAGACTGAAATAAGAAGTTTCTCAAGTTAAGATCCTTAATGAATCAGGCCCCTAGTTATCATTTATTTAGTACATTCTTCAAAATGACAGCTACAATCTGATTGGTTGCTATAGGCAACATCTCCACTTTTTCAAACCCGCAGTTTAGTAAATATACTCCTTTATGTTATGTATGCTGGTCATTGCTGGATATCATATGCTGATCATTATTAAGTTATTATGGGTATTCTATATCAGCCATTGCTATTACATACTGATGTTCAACTTACTGGTATGTGCTTGGCAGTATAAGCTGGTGGTTGCTGGCAACATATGCTGGGAACGATATACTGGTCATTTCTGGGTATGATATGTTACATTGCACGGTACACAAATGTGTAATTTGATTGTAAACACATGTAAGACAATAAACCTGCTTTGTCATAAGTTGACCACTCTTCGGCAATTCTCAGATTTTCACTTGCCCCTTTCTTGAGGGAACTTTGAGTTGAACATATTTTTGGTAACCGGTTTGCTTTGAAATAAACCACATTGCGACTTAATTGTTTTAAACCGATCGTCTCGGAAGGTTTATTGTCAGATGTACATATGGTGTCACTATTACATCATGATATTTGGTTGATCAATATAAAATGCTAATTAATGGTTGTAAATTTATGTTGACAGGTTACGCCATCGCTAATCCAGACATTTTATTTAACATTAAAAAACCACATGAACCATGCGTGCGAATTGATTGTAGTTCCGGAGAAAGGAAAGAGATTCCCATTGGAGGTAACGTGATTTTATAATTACATTGAGGTATGTTTTATAGCTGTACGAGTTTAGCACAAAAGTATATAGTTTATTGCTTTTTATTTAAATATACTTTTGTATGTATGTATGTTTGGTTAGTAAAAAGGCTGATGGCCAATGAGCTAAAATTAGTTCCGTGTTTTTCAGGTGCATTTGGCACTTATACACGATGGAGTCAACTATTGATCTTAAGAATGCCTTGTAGTTTTCTGGGAACCACAGGCAACTCGATTCAGTGATATCCCTGGCCTTATAGGTGACATGATTCAGTGAGGTCCCTGGCTTTATAGGTGACATGATTCAGTGAGGTCCCTGGCTTTATAGGTTACATGATTCTGTGAGGTCCCTGGCTTTATAGGTGACGTGATTCAGTGAGGTCCCTGGCTTTATAGGTGACGTGATTCAGTGATATCCCTGGCCTTATAGGTGACGTGATTCAGTGATATCCCTGGCCTTATAGGTGACATGATTCAGTGAGGTCCCTGGCTTTATAGGTTACCTGATTCTGTGAGGTCCCTGGCTTTATAGGTTACATGATTCTGTGAGGTCCCTGGCTTTATAGGCGACGTCATTCAGTGAGGTCCCTGGCTTTATAGGCGACGTGATTCAGTGAGGTCCCTGGCTTTATAGGTGACGTGATTCAGTGAGGTCCCTGGCTTTATAGGTGACGTGATTCAGTGATATCCCTGGCCTTATAGGTGACATGATTCAGTGAGGTCCCTGGCTTTATAGGTGACGTGATTCAGTAAGGTCCCTGGCTTTATAGGTGACGTGATTCAGTGATATCCCTGGCCTTATAGGTGACATGATTCAGTGAGGTCCCTGGCTTTATAGGTTACCTGATTCTGTGAGGTCCCTGGCCTTATAGGTGACGTGATTCAGTGAGGTCCCTGGCCTTATAGGTGACGTGATTCAGTGAGGTCCCTGGCCTTATAGGTTACATGATTCAGTGAGGTCCCTGGCTTTATAGGTTACCTGATTCTGTGAGGTCCCTGGCCTTATAGGTGACACGATTCAGTGAAGTCACTGGCTTTCTAGGCAACGTGATTCAGTGAGGTCCCTAGTCTTATAGGCGACACAATTCAGTGAGGTCCCTGGCTTTATAGGCGACATGATTCAGTGAGGACCCTGGCCTTATAGGTGACATGATTCAGTGAGGTCCCTGGCCTTTTAGGTGACACGATTCAGTGAGGTCACTGGCTTTCTAGGCAACGTGATTCAGTGAGGTCCCTAGTCTTATAGGGGACACGATTCAGTGAGGTCCCTGGCTTTATCGGCGACGTGATTCAGTGAGGTCCCTGGCCTTATAGGTGACATGATTCAGTGAGGTCCCTGGCCTTATAGGTGACATGATTCAGTGAGGTCCCTGGCTTTATAGGCGACATGATTCAGTGAGGTCCCTGGACTTATAGGTGACATGATTCAGTGAGGTCCCTGGCTTTATAGGCGACATGATTCAGTGAGGTCCCTGGACTTATAGGTGACATGATTCAGTGAGGTCCCTGGCCTTATAGGTGACACGATTCAGTGAGGTCCCTGGCTTTATAGGCGACATGATTCAGTGAGGTCCCTGGCCTTATAGGTGACATGATTCAGTGAGGTCCCTGGCCTTATAGGTGACACGATTCAGTGAGGTCCCTGGCTTTATAGGCGACATGATTCAGTGAGGTCCCTGGCCTTATAGGTGACATGATTCAGTGAGGTCCCTGGCCTTATAGGTGACATGATTCAGTGAGGTCACTGGCTTTCTAGGCAACGTGATTCAGTGAGGTCCCTGGCCTTATAGGTGACATGATTCAGTGAGGTCCCTGGCCTTCTAGGCGACATGATTCAGTGAGGTCCCTGGCTTTATAGGCGACGTGATTCAGTGAGGTCCCTAGTCTTATAGGTGACATGATTCAGTGAGGTCCCTGGCTTTATAGGCGACATGATTCAGTGAGGTCCCTGGCCTTATAGGTGACGTGATTCAGTGATATCCCTGGCCTTATAGGTGACACAATTCAGTGAGGTCCCTGGCCTTATAGGTGACACAATTCAGTGAGGTCCCTGGCCTTATAGGTGACACGATTCAGTGAGGTCCCTGGCCTTATAGGTGACACGATTCAGTGAGGTCCCTGGCTTTCTAGGCGACGTGATTCAGTGAGGTCCCTAGTCTTATAGGTGACACGATTCAGTGAGGTCCCTGGCCTTATAGGTGACACGATTCAGTGAGGTCCCTGGCCTTTTAGGTGACACGATTCAGTGAGGTCCCTAGTCTTATAGGTGACACGATTCAGTGAGGTCCCTGGCCTTATAGGCGACGTGATTCAGTGAGGTCCCTGGCCTTATAGGTGACGTGATTCAGTGAGGTCCCTAGTCTTATAGGTGACACGATTCAGTGAGGTCCCTGGCTTTATAGGCGACGTGATTCAGTGAGGTCCCTGGCCTTATAGGTGACGTGATTCAGTGAGGTCCCTGGCTTTATAGGCGACGTGATTCAGTGAGGTCCCTGGCCTTATAGGTGACATGATTCAGTGAGGTCCCTGGCCTTATAGGTGACACGATTCAGTGAGGTCCCTGGCCTTATAGGTGACACGATTCAGTGAGGTCACTGGCTTTATAGGCGACGTGATTCAGTGAGGTCCCTGGCCTCATAGGTGACGTGATTCAGTAAGGTCCATGGCCTCATAGGTGACGTGATTCAGTGAGGTCCCTGGTCTTATAGGTGACATGATTCAGTGAGGTCCCTGGCCTTATAGGTGACATGATTCAGTGAGGTCCCTGGCCTTATAGGTGACATGATTCAGTGAGGTCCCTGGCCTTATAGGCAACGTGATTTAGTGAGGTCCCTGATCTTATAGGTGACATGATTCAGTGAGGTCCCTGGTCTTATAGGTTACATGACTCAGTGAGGTCCTTGGCTTTATAGGCGACGTGATTCAGTGAGGTCCCTGGCCTTATAGGTTACATGATTCAGTGAGGTCCCTGGCCTTATAGGTGACATGATTCAGTGAGGTCCCTGGTCTTATAGGTGACATGATTCAGTGAGGTCCCTGGCTTTATAGGTGACGTGATATAGTGATGTCCTTGGCCTTATAGGTGACATGATTCAGTGATGTCCCTGGCCTTATAGGCGACATTCTTGTGAATATGATTCCACCCACAAAAGGGCTGCAACTAGCTGACAAATGCACTTTAGCGTTGGGAGCAAATCCAGCCAAGTGGTGCAAATTTACAGCAAAAGTAATTTGTTTTCATCCAGAGAAAAAAAAAACCCTCTTTTGTCTGTAATACAGAAATACTGGGTAGTCTTATAATTTCACTTAGTCCTACTTAAGCATTATTAGGCCCTAAATGCCTTTTGTCATGGTAGGTTGTTTGACAGTGTGAAAGTTTAAGTTTTGTCATTTTCTTTCCCATTTAATATATGTGCAAAATATCATAAATAATATCACTGTTATTGTTTTTTCATTAGCGCTACTATTAGATTGTTTTTTTTTCTTGTTGGTATTTGTGTTGTCTCTTATTAGCAGCTAAAACAAGTGTTATAATAATACATGTATGTATCTAACCGTTTATTTTTTGTTCTTTATAAATGTGATCAGAATATTTACATTAAAAACCTATCTGTGTACCACAGACCATGTTTCATCTATTTGGTAGAGAGAGTAGTTTAGCGAGACTGCCCAACTTATATACCTTGAATTTTATGCATTCCGATTAATGTACATTGTCAAAAGAGACTGAACTCCTTAACATCTGATGCTAATTGGGAGAGGGGAGTTTTATATACAGATGGTACTTTGGGTGGCGCTCTTATTGTAAATGGCGTTCATGTGGTATGAAAGGCTCCTTTCAATATTTAATATTGAGGTGATTTTTTTTTATCTTCTGTTCCTTAGACCATCCTGATATAATAATAAGGATTAAGGAGGTAGACGGTGAAGACCAAATAGAAACTTTTGTCGAGTCATTGGATCGTGGGTGTAAGTTGTATTATGCTTAGTATGGACAGTTCTTAACAGTATGTAATTCATGAAATCAGATTGTGGTGACTACTATAACAAAATATATTCTGGGCCCTAATTTGTATAAATCTAATCTGTAATTTTAGCCTCATTACAAGATAAATGTACGTCTGGTGCACTGAAATTGGAGGGAAATGAGGTTCCCAATTGGCTGAATCCTGATGATTCACTCTGACAGGATTTTTGCTAAAACCATTAGTATTTGTTACACTCGTAGCACAGTGTAATTCAGCAAATAGTTTATTTAATTCCTGGAAACGTGGAAATAAATTATTCTCAATAGACAGCTCATACTCTTCATATTTGCTTTGCGTAAATGCAACAGTTATTAATTGCATACATCTCTTGTTGCGGAATATTCCAACACCGAGAAGTCCTCCAAATAAAAGACGAATCTGTAAAAAAAAACGATGTAAAGAAAAGCAGACTTGCCTGTATACCGAAGTTGCAGATGTCCGATTGACTGAGGTGCCCGTCAAGAGATTTCAACGTCAGTGCGACTTCTTTTCCTTTTAATTTAAAGCGGCAATGTCAAAGCCCGCAGGTTAAGTGTTGAAACACTTAACCAAACACCGGCGCTTTAAATTAAGAGGAAGTCGCACTGACGTTAAAATCTCTTGACGGACACCTCAGTAGTCGGACTCATTTGCGGTCAGCATCCTGCGCCAATCGGACATCTGCAACTTCGGTATACAGGTAAGTCTGCTTTTCTTTACATCGTTTTTTTACAGATTCGTCTTTTATTTGGAGGACTTCTCGATTTCGTTATGGTGGTACTCACCGCTCTCAGACCTGTTTCTTTAGGTGCCCTTGATTACTTTGCCAAAAAAAAGCTCAGGAATTCATATACGTAACTTATTTTACAATAAATAATATTTCAGTAGAATGTCCATTTATATTTCCTTTTCTCATTTATAACTTTTATTACAGCCAGTCCTGTAATCACCTCTATTGTATCCCTGAATGCGAAGGAAAACCATGACCTTCATGATGAAGCCTGTTCTGATTCTGAGCAGGATATGATGAGTAAGTCACTACTGGTGTAGCGTGTGCTGGTAGTCTCTATATGTTCTGTGATCACGGCTATTTGGTACAACATGTTTATACATTGCTGCTCCCAAACGTTAGAGCCTGGTCCCCATAAGATCTTGTGAGTTGGGTCAGGTGATTATTCTAGCTATAGTGATACTGCAAAGTCTATGGGATAATATGGCTGATAGAATTAGCAGAAACGTTCCTAATGGAATACATCTGGATAGGAAAGATACAGAATGATAACTGTATACAGTAACAATGTGTCCTCTGCTCAGTGGAAGCCTTTCATTGATTCTTTCTTAATTAAAATAAAACAATAATAATTATATTTTAATGTATTATTCTCTCTATCATTGCAGAATGGTAAGAGTTTGCAAAATCTTTTTTAGAATGAAGGGGTCGTCCACTTAGCAAATAGGGGGTATCCCCCGTAGCACCCCCAGAGAGTCAGCTGATGCTGTGGCTTCCAATGCTCTATCCATGTATTCAGTAATGCTCGGCTGAAGGATCATGGATGGATTGTTGTACTTGTGCAATGCTGAAAGGCAAATGAGCAGTTCAGGGAAGCTTAAATAAAGTGACGCTCCAATGAAATCTATTTGCATTAGTCACCTGACACCCCCTGGACTTGCCCACTCCATGAAGTTAGAGAGAATCCGGTCTGGACTTTGCAATATTTCTCTGTGCTTACTTCAAAACTAGAAATCTAATCTGATTATCAATGTTATTAAAAGATACTATGATAAACATGTTGTTGCAGGTTCTGCAGAAGCCCAGGGTTCTTGTCCTTACATTATTAAAACAGAGAAGGGAATTTTCTCAATAGAAGACAATGAAACAGATGGATTAGGAAACCCTCTTGGTTTTAAATTAGGTAAGACATTATGTTAATATCTTCTGATTATATTGTGATTTGTTTACTTGCAAGCTTCAATGAATCAACGTGACTATATAGCTTAAAAAGAATGCATATGAACAAGAAACCCAGTATTAGACACTAAAGGGCTGGTTTGGAGTTCTATTTAAGTCGCAAAATCTGATTTTCTGTACTGCATGTACGGAGTAAAATGCGGCTGGGGTTTTAGTTTTAAGTAACTAGCATTGGCATGTCCATGGAGAGGCAGATTGGGGATGGTCAAGGGCATGTAGAGGTCAGTAAGGGGCATTTAAAAGAAATACCTTTATTTATTGAATCCTTTTTTAAAACACTATAGACGCAGCAGTAATCATCAGGTTGGCTACATCAATATATGCTCAGACCATGTGACCGCATATATACACTGTATTTTGTGCTACAACTGAAAATACACACTTATGTTCAGGCCATGAAATGTTGGGCTACTCTAAAGCAGGCCCTAAGTGTGAAAGCTTGTGGGCACAGGGAAAGGGGCTGGACACGTGGGGAGGGACTGAGCACAGGGGGAGCGGCTGGGCATGGGTAGGAGCTGAATACATGGGGAGTGACTGAGCACAGGGGGAGGAGCTGAGCCCTTGGGGAGGGGCTGAGCACAGGGGGGGGCTGGGCACGGCGAGGGGCTAAACATGGGGAATGGCTGGGCATGGGGAGGGGCTAAACATGGGGAGCGGGTGGGCACGGGGAGGGGCTGAGCACGTGGGGAGGTGTTGAGCACAGGGGTAGGGGCTGAACACCGGGGGATGGGCTAGGCACATGGGGAGTGGCTGGGCACAGGGGTAGGAACTGAACACAGGGGGAGCGGCTGAGCACAAGGGGTAGCACAGGGGGAGTTATTACACACACCCACCAGTCTTGATAGGAGGACAATGTGACATGATGATGTCAGCTCATTGCTCATACCTGTAACACTATCAGTGCCCACAGAGTAAGATCAGGCTCTATGCAGAATGTCACACACTCACTATAACGTGCTTCACCAGCATGCAAAGCGCAATGTACACCACAAAATCCAGAAAATCCTGGGACTTGTACTTCCTCAACAGCTGGATAGCCATCAGTTGGCTAAAGGCATTCATTTTTGACATCTGTTAATCATTCCTTGTTTGGAAAGGAGCATGTCCTATTCATTAGCGTTCAGTGCATGTTTATCTTTCCATTGCATGAAATGATAACCCTAAAACAACAACCACAATAACTAACCTATGTTTACCAACAACAAGCACTTTACGTGATTTTGCATATTGTGGTATTTGTTATCCTTTAAACCAGTGAGTAGGATGCTGGTGTCCTGAAGAATGTTTTGCTGATGCCAAATATTGTATTTGCTCCTAAATATGTTATTATTTTTTATACTTTTGCATCCTTTTGTCCCCTCCACATTTACCATCTATAGGAGTAATACTATTTGTTTTACAAGGAGTAATATTATAAAGACAAGGGCATACACATTTGGAAGAAGCAATACAACACATGGGGCCTGATTCATTAAGGATCTTAAATGAAGAGGTATCTTATTTCAGTCTCCTGGACAAAACCATGTTACAATGCAAGGGGTGCAAACTAGTTTTCTGTTTTGCACATAAGTTAAATACTGTCTGTTTATTCATGTAGCACACAAATACTTGATAGCTTATTTGTACACTGAAATTTAAAGTTGATATTTGTGTGCTACATGAAAAAACAGTCAGTATTTGACTTATGTGCAAAACAGAAATCTAGTTTGCACCCCTTGCATTGTAACATGGTTTTGTCCAGGAGACTGAAATAAGATACCTCTTCATTTAAGATCCTTAATGAATCAGGCTCATTGTCTCTAAATACAACTGTAGTATATAACACTCAATGTGATTTGGGTTATTGTCACTTTCTTGTGCCATAAGAGCTTGCACTCTACAGGGTCCAGACATTATTGTGAGCCTATGATTTTAAAATGTAGATTTTTATCATTATAAAGTTTGTTGTCACTAAGTCTATTCTGCTATGTCTGAGGCCAAGGGGTGTATCTACTGAACTGCGGGTTTGAAAAAGTGGAGATGTTGCCTATAGCAACCAATCAGGATCTAGCTGTCATTTTGTAGACTGTACTAAATAAATGATAACTAGGGGCCTGATTCATTAGTGATCTTATCTTGTGCAAAAGTTAAGATGCTTAATTTTAAGAAGAAACGGGGAGATAAGAGTGAAGTTAAGATAGATTTTTATCTTAACTTAAGAAAGTCTTCACTTACGCAGTGGATTTTGCTTCTTATCTCCCTTTTCTGAGCATGCACAGAGTGGATTTGCTTAAGATAAGCAAAAAATGGCAGATAAGATCACTAATGAATCAGGCCCTAGAATCTGATTGGTTGCTATAGGCAACATCTCCACATTTTCAAACCTTCAGTTTAGTATATATACCCCCAAGAGTGAAATGTGTCTAGTTAAATTCAAAGTAAATATAGTCTTATATTCTAATATTATTTCTATTTCCAACATTGATTATGAGAATCTTATCAATTTTTCAGGCTATGCCATTAAGCAAGAAGAGGAGTCAATGAGTGAGGACTACTTGGAGGAGAAAGATGCCCTTAACTGCCGCAGCCCAAGTAAGTGTGACTTAGATTATAGTGCTATATGCATTTCAACCCATATACTTAAAGGGTCACCCCCACACACACATACACTTGAAATGCTGATTGCTGATCTCTTTTAACAGCGATTGGCTGGAGGATGTGGCATTTACTGCTATAGAAACTGTCATATGATTGGTTGTGAGCGAATAACAGCCCATTATATGCCACTCTCTATAGCTACCTCTTCCATTCACATTACTCCTACATCAGCATTCTAAGAAGGTGGGTGTGCTCCCCTTTAAATTTATTGAAGAGTACATGATATTTTTTTTATTTTTGTGGCTTTATTATTATTATTATTTTTTTTAATAAATACAAGTGAATATTTATAATAATTAATTCCTGCAAACGGGTTAGAATAATATATATTGAGTAGTTCCAATGATTGTGCTGTGCTTTATAAAGTGATGCTGCTTTTTGTTACCCCTTTAAGACCAGAGTGGTGGTTTACACCTCTGTGATCGGGCTCATTTTGAACTGCGTTTGTTTCCATGGGAATATGTTTGTACTGCTCTGAAAAACTAGGCACACTAATGGCCTACTCTGTATGTAACAAAGAACATCCGCACTAAGTTTAACTTCTCCGATCAGCTGGCATAAGCGTTTGCTTCTCCACAGATGGCGCTATTTTGCTTCGTAAATCCGCGCTCTTTGACCGAAATCCAGGCGCACCAGCATAAATGAAGCTACATTGCACCAACAAAGAATTTTCTCTGCGCCTGTGCTGTTTTGCGCTTCATAATTAAGGTCCATTGAGCGCTTGCAGATTGGAGAATGAGGGTCACGCAAGAACGCCTTCCCCCGTATTTCCATTACGAGATTTAAAACATAAACCGATTTGACATTTCTAACAATAATTTTGTATTGAGGGGTTAAGAAGTGGTTACTTACATGCTTAGCACCGGTATGCCATGCTACGCTGCCATACCAGTTGGTGGTGCTGTCATAGTTCTTCGTGTTGTCTCTATAAAGTGTCCAATAATATACGTGAGATTGTCTCACAATTTCATGGATGTACTGTGCTGGTGTTACAGTCACTGTCATGGTGAAGGACGAAGAGGAAGACGATGGCCCCTTCGAAGAAGAAGATGAATTAGCGGACAATTACAGTACAGGTAAGTATCATGTCTTATTTATTTTTAAAAGCAATCGAACATAAAAAAAATAATCAAATTAATATTGTAAAGATGTGTAATTATAAGAAGTAATCATAAAAAATCAATCCATTCCGTAAAACAGTAGTTCCCCATAATTAAAAGCATATATGTGTTTTTAGAACACCGTAAACTGACAGGTGCCGCTGAAGATTTTAGACCTGCAGTTCCATGTTCCCTTCATTGCAATATCCTTTCTTGTCCTCTTGCCCATCTACCAATGACTGAGCTCACTCATCAACCAAGAGCATGCTTCATTCCAACCTGACATTGCACACAGTGGTCATGTGACTGGGGCTGTGTCACATCAGTATAGAGCATGCTTCATTCCAACCTGACATTGCACACAGTGGTCATGTGACTGGGGGGGTGTCACATCAGTATAGAGCATACTTCATTCCAACCTCACATTGCACACAGTGGTCATGTGACTGGGGGGGTGTCACATCAGTATAGAGCATACTTCATTCCAACCTCACATTGCACACAGTGGTCATGTGACTGGGGGTTTGTCACATAAGTATAGAGCATGCTTCATTCCAACCTGACATTGCACACAGTGGTCATGTGACTGGGGGTTTGTCACATAAGTATGCATGCTCGTGGGATAGAACCTACCGGTGTCCGTGGGTGCTCCCCAAATCAGCCAGGGTGCTCCGTTCATCTACAGCCTGCTATGGGGAGACTTTTTTCTTTCTTTCTAGTTTTCTTACTTTTCTGGATAACTAGCTTGCAGATAGCAAATTACATACCTCTAAATATATCTTATTTATGTAATGTAGATGACATTCTATTGGGATGTGTGGTTACTCAAATGTTTATGCCATATCTCCTTTTCCTTATTGTTTCCTTTTCAGCAGATTTGCACTTTCAGGATGCAAACACACAGCATAATGATTATCTGGAAGAGCAAATTCAAAACTCTCTACGGGGTAAGTTATCAAAACGGAGATTATACACGTGCTCTGAATGTGGTAAAAGTTTTCTCTGCAAATCGAGCGTTAGCAGACACAGGAAAATCCACCAGGGAGACCTATATAAATGTATGGATTGCGGCCAGTGCTTCCCGGAACTCACGTACCTTGTTTTGCACCAGAAGACCCACGACAATGAAAATCCATATTCTTGCGACGAATGCCAAAAACCTTTCAGTAGCCCAAGCAGTCTTTGTAAGCATAGGACAACTCACGCAGGAGAGAGGCCGTACACGTGTGAGATTTGTCCAAAAAGTTTCCGAAACCGGTCCAGTCTGTATAAACATAAGAAAACCCACACAGGCGAGAGGCCTTTCACTTGTGACGACTGTCACAAAACGTTTAGCCACAACTACGATCTACTGCGACACAAGCGCGCTCACACCGGAGAGAGACCCTTTGAGTGCAACCTCTGTGGCAAAAGGTTTTATCGTAAAGACACTCTCGAAAAACATCAGATAGTCCACGCTAAGCAGAAGAGCTTTATGCTAAAAGCCGGATGGCTGGTCTAAAGAATATCACTTTTTGTTTTGTTTTTTTTGTTCTGCTTGTCAATAGATGAAAATGGTTTAAGGTTCAGAAATAGTCATCCAGACTTGTTGTTTTTAGTGCCATTTCCTTTTTCTTAATTTTCTCTGTTCTATTGATCTTTGGCCATCATGTAACTCATGTGCTGTGTGTATTTCTAGAAATGCAATATAACCTACAATATTTTCATGTATGTATATTACATATATATATATATATATATATATATATATATATATATATATATATACCTGATTTAATCTGTCTCAGTATAGCGGCCTGGTTGTTGCATTATCTTATGAATTGAGCTACAGGTAAAATATGTTTGGCTGTTTGTTTAGATGCTGTACGTTCTCTTACTTCCTGATTTCTTTTCAAAGCTAAAATCCTGATTTTTATGTACAAAATAACCGTAATGTGATTGTGAGGGTCAGGAACGTTGGTAAGCGTTAAATCTCCTTTCAAGGCAGTGATAAGCAGGATACAACACCTCCGGCCAGATCACAATATATTTATCGAGATTGGCCTGGGGACTCAGCCGATCATGTGATGCTCACATCCAGTCGTGGAACGCTCCCTTCAGCCAGGTAGCCTAGGAGGCGCTGAGGCTTCTGGCCAAACACAATGCGTCCAGGGATTTTCAGCTTGTTTAGACCAGCAAGAACGCATGAGTTCCGTGTTCAAGACCCTCTGGGTTCAGAAGAAAACCTAGTAGCACCTACAGCTCCCAGACATCTGAGGGCTCACAGGTTGATTTAAACTACTACAGATCTTTACATTCAGACCCAACGCTATGAGCCCTAGAGGTTTATGGGACAGTAGGAGCCTCTCGGATCAATTTTCTCTTGATCTTTGAGGGCAGTGGACAAATAACACCTACTGGTCTGCAGGGAGAGGATTTCCTTCCTCAGTTATTTTCTAAATAAATAACAACTAAGACTTGATTTAGAGTTGGACTTAAGTCCATCTGTCTCCCCCCCCCAAAATGTGACTTGCGTACAATTTATAGCGCTGCTCATGCACACAGCATGCTCCTGTATTTTGAGCTGAGCGTATCTTATACTTGCGCCCACTTGCACTTGAAGACATGGATCAGGGGCGTTTGTTGTGTAATGTCGGTGCAATTAGGTTGTGGAGACGCAAGTCATCCACGCTCCTTCGAGCTGCCTTCCATTTGTACATTTAACTCTAAATCCGGCCCTACATTCTAATAGTTTTGCTAGCGATTCACCCTATTTCTGTGATATGACCGCACCAAAACCCCCTGTATATGAGCCCTGCGTAACTCTGTGTATCAGGCATCTAAACATCATGTTAAACGGGTACTTTTGTACTTGTATGATCTACACTTTAGCTCTTGACATCCATAGTTGACTACTAACAGTTCCTAGAGTCTCCCATAGTATATTTGAGGCTCGAGCTTTTAGCTTTGCGGCTCCTACACTCTGGAACTCACCGAACCGTACAGTCCGCCAGGATCCCACTCTAGATATCTTCATAAACAGACTAAAGACTCACTTATTTATCGAAGCACTTAATTAATGCCCTTTTGTTTTCTAAAAATAAAATGCTTAGCCCTCTTTTCTATACTCTGTTAATCCGTTTTTAAACCACAACTGTAAAGTGCTTTGGGTCCTATGGGAAGAAAATCGCTATATAAATAAAATAATTATTATTATCATTTATTGTTTACAGAGATATGAAAAGTCATCTCATGGAGATGCAATGGCCGGGGCTCTTATTGTGTAGGTACCAATTACTCATGAAAGATTGTCTCTCCCAAGTACTAGGGACCTGCAGTAACACTAGCCATCACTTATTCCCCCAGTCTATTATTCTTATGTTAGTGAATTCATAATAGCCACTAAAGCAAGTAGCAAAGATCCATAAATCAATTTGCATCATACCAGTTTATTATATAGTCACTGAGTTGCCTATCGGCCTTTTATATATAGTGCTGTCACCACATTCATTGTGCCCTTAGGGTATGGCTCTTTGAGTGGAGTGCCTATGTATAGGCACATTAAGAGCATATGATCGCTTGATTTCTTTCTAGATATATGTATTGCTCTATATCAGAGTTTATCAATCTGTTCTTAAAATACCTATAACAGGTGATGGTTAGATAGTTTCCCAGTCTGTATAATTAATGGCCAAGCTAGTAAGACTTCTTCACCTGCTGTTATTATTTCCCATTTTTACATAGTGCCAACATATCCCAGAGCACTGTACTTTTGTGTGTGAATTTATTCACACACAAGTCCTTGGCCGATGGAGCTTACAATCTAATGTCTTTACCACAGGCATACAAATAGACACCAAGACCAATCCAACTTGTAAGTCAATTAACCTACCAATGTGTGGAAGGAAACTGGAGCACCAAACTCCACACATATAGAACCCCAGGTAAAAATGGAACCAAAGGCACCAATTCTAACCACTAAGTCACCTGGTTTATAATGATGGAAATTGTGAACATGTGCCTTCTTCTTCCTTCTTCTTCTTCCTCCTTCTTCCTTCTTCTTCCTTCTTCTTCTTCTTCTTCTTCTTCTTCTTCTTCCTCCTTCTTCCTTCTTCTTCTTTTTCCTCAGCGCTGTACAGAGAACTAACTCACATCAGTCCCTGCCCCATTGGAGCTTACAGTCTAAATTCCCTAATATACACACACACAGAAACACAGACTAGGGTCAACCTCTTGTGTGACTTGAGATATTTGGATTTGTTAGTAAAAGCAATCGAGTACAGATAAAATGCTCCTGAAGCTTACATGTCAGTCAGCTAGCATCTCTTCACATAAGAGCTCAGTTTCTGCAACTTAGTTGTTACAGGTCTTGGCCATGTGCACTACGATACCAGCAAGGTTATTGCCAATCACAGGATATTTGGAGGCAAAACAAGCATGATACCTGAGAATACTCTCAGTAATTTCATCATCATCATCATCACCATTTATTTATATAGCACCACTAATTCCGCAGCGCTGTACAGAGAACTCACTCACATCAGTCCCTGCCCCATTGGAGCTTACAGTCTAAATTCCCTTAAATACACACACAGACACAGACATTTCAACAGAATTGATTGGACTTTTATCAGGCGTGTGGGAAGAAGGCTTCCTAGCACACAAAATGGGCACCTCCATTGTGATTAGGCATCCGGTACAGTTTAATCACATGTAATTAAGCCCAACATATTTTGTCTGTAGCATTGATTGAATTAATGCATTCTTATCTGGCTATTGAGGGAGGCGGGGATATATTTATATTGCTGATTGTGTAAGCGAAAATTTATAGTATTGATTTGTTTAACACCATTTAATTTTGGCTTGATTTGTGTTCTTTAGTTGTACAGACTTTTTTTTTTTATTGAATTGTTAAATCTTTATACTGCAAGTGGATACACTTTTCACATTGCATTGTATTTATTCTGCTTTCTGTTTCATATTATTACATTATGTTTATGGATTTTGAGTGTTGTTACCACCACATAAAGTGTGAGATTTCTGTGTAATAATTTCTTTGGCATTGGTAATGATTGGTCATTTTAGAGCCATATTTGAAAGACGAGTGAGGTTATTTACTAGCATGCTGCAAATTAAAGTAATTCTCCTTAACTCACTGCAACCAATCAGATATTTCCTTTCATTGTTTACCTGCTGCTAGACTCATCAAAGCTAATTTCTGATTGGTTGCTATTCGATAAGCTCAGACCTGTGTTTTGTAGATTAATACAAAGGTATTGTGTGTAGCTAGACTATAGTTTGTTATCGACCTGTTAATTTTTTGTGTACAGTTGTAATGAAGGTCAAAGATGCCTGTGAGAGCAATGCTTGAACTGATACATACACTGGAGGCAGACATTGTGTAGGTTGAATCACTATTCATGAGAATGCAGCTTAGGGGGTGGAGTTATCAAACCTTCTAATAAGGAAAAGGGGAGATGTAGCCTCCAATCAGATTCTAGCTATCATTTATCCAGTACATTCTAAAACATGATAGCTAGAATCTGATTGGTTCCCATGGGTACCACCTCCACTTTTCGTTTTTAGAAGGTTTGATAAATTTATCCCATAGCCTGTATTTCTATTGGTTATCATGAATATTGGTGCAGCTCAATCTGCTTCCACATTATGCAGGTAAAGGTTTCCCTTTAGCATTGTGCTGATTTATTTGTATTATTATATTAATATAAAGTAATATAAGCTTTCCCATTGTTACAAATACATTTACTTTTGTAACAAATTACTTTAAAAAAAAAAAAAAGTGGTTTGTATCTCTCCTTCAGATCTTACTTATTGTGACTGATATTTTGTGTGAAGGAGAGAACACAGGTAGGTAGAGCAGACAGGAATGAATAGAGATTTACAAACCTTCGTTAGTAACCTGTAAAAAACGACATAAAACATTTTTATAACGATTTGTATCTTTCTTTAGTACATAACTTACATTGTATACACCACTATATATGTAGACTATTATTCCCATGTAGAGGGTAATTCAATATTTTCCATTCCATTTACTTGACTCATCATAATTAACATGTACATTAAAAACAAATACCCCACTTAAAATGAAAACATTTGTTTTGGTTGGAAGACAAAGAGTTAAAATAAAACCCAGACTTTTTATTACCTCTGATTGGTCTAATGATCCCACTCTGCTGTCTCCTCTTTCTGGTTGACCTGTCTGAAACAAACCAAACCTATACCCTACCCGTGTGAGGTGCCCACTCCAGAGGGCATGGTAGATATGTGTGGGCTTTAGTTTGTACCCCTCTTTGTATTGCAGTTGTCATTTGAGGCATGAAAACATTAATCTTTTGACGTCTTCGGCACAAATGCTGCTTAGCATCTGTGAGAGGCAGCAATTATTTTGTAAAGCAACAATATAGTCTCCATCATAGATACAAATGAGAAGAGTTTAGAGTAGGGTGTCCACATTTAAGCATGGTTCCACAGTAATTTTTTTAAAGCTTCCACTAGACCAGTGATAGGTCAGGGGTCACACCAACGTCCCTCTAACCTTCAAAAAGGCCATACATTACCCTTAATCTCACTAATAAGTAAAAACAATACATTTAATCAAATAAATAGACAACGATCTGTAATAACATATCAGGGATTTTAAACATGCACAAATCTGACAATAAAGCGGGGTGAATCTGGGGGCCGCAGGCGCCTGTTGCTCACCATTGTAATAGACTAACGCCCTTTAGACTGATATTGGTCATCTCTGGTCTAGAGGAAACAGAAATCAAGCTAAAAAGATAGTGGCCTAAGTCATTAATGAAAGTAAGGCAAAAAAAGGAATAAATGTTCTCCGGGACAAACCATGTTACAATACAAGGGGTGCAAATTAGTTTATTAATTTGCACATAAGTTAAATACTGGCTGTTTTTTCATCTAGCACACAAATACTTGACAGCTTTATTGTTCCACTGAAATGTAAAGCTGATCTAGGACATGCCCTACCACAACTATAAATCTGTCCTCACATTTTACATTTACCTCCCCCTCAAATGCAACATGGTTTTGCCCAGGTGCAAAGTTACTCCTTTTTTATGCTTTGCTCTCCTTAATGACTCGGGCCCAGTATCTTTTAGGGTTTGTACATATGGGTGATTACTCTGTACCTGCAGGATGTTTGATCTGGGTTGTTTTCAGAAAGTGCCAGGGAAGTGATGTGTTTTTAAGTGTCTTCAATTCTATGTAACCATTTGTTTTTGAGACAAAGACAGGAAATTGTTTACTAGATTGATTGCTCATGTTTCTCTTAATTAGATCCAGGTTTTTTTTTTGTTTTTTTTAAATATTATTAGAACCACTTCCATTAGGACTGTCTCCCACCCGAGAAAAATATTTAATTCATTGTTGAAGACCTTGGCGGTAAACCTAATGGATTGGTATGATAACATTGTTTTATACAAGCAACTCAACCTACTGTTCTCAAAATAAAAGGTCTATTGAAGGATACATATTCAGAAAGAGAACTCAAGCGAAACACTGCGATGGTTAAAGTAAAGTCTGAATGATTGGATTACCAAAACCTTTCTAGAATATAGCCTGCTCTTATTGGAGGATGACTTGAGTATCATATCTAATGTCACGTTGGCTTGGTAAAAAAGTGCAATCTCCTGAAACTGGTGAACGTCTGCGACACAGGAATATGTGGGCCGGCCAAAAAATGATGGTTTTGATTGGATGGAACTGTCCGTGTGATTAGAGCTAAAGATTGACTCACGCTATGCTACCAGTCACCATTCTCTACGTTAGCTTTTACTTCATTTTTACTTTTGTCTGTTATTTTATTGATCTTATTGCTCTCTGTAACTAATTTGTAAATAAATAAATTGTTTTCAAGATCCGGCTTTCTCGTATAAATGAATCATATTATATAAGAAGCAGCATGATCTGCAATGAACAAAGGCAAACAAGTTTGGAAAATTATTAATATTATTTTAAATAAATAAACAGAGTAGTTTGAGAAACCACACACAAATAAACAAACAACGACTGCAGTGGAGAACTGCATGTATATTGTTTTTTCTTTTATTTCTTTTTACATTTTTGTAATCCTAACCTGGAGTCTGGTTTGAGAAATCTGGGCACGGCATTGGCAAACTGCTAAAGAGTTTAATTGAAATTATAATTATTTATTTTATTTATTATTATTAAAAATAATGCTGTCAGTATCTTCTATAGAAAGGTACTAATTATGTTATGATTGTGTTATGACTTCTATCTGTTTGATGTGCTGTGAACTTATTAAATGTTTGCAGTTAGCACCACAAGACTTATAGAAGTACACTACACAAACATATTACACACACTACGTTTAAAGGGATTAATTAGCTGCCCTATAGGGCCTATTATGTATGTTGTGGATTGTAGGGAATTTACATGCCAACTGTTAAGGAAAATATTATGTGATTTAGATGTGTTTAGTCCCATTAAATATTATTACGAGTAAGATTAAAAACATACTTTTATTTTCAATCAGAGCTTCAAAGAAATATAATGACATATCATGTGCAAATAGGAACAAAAGTATGAATATCGAGTATGGGTAAACTTAGATCAAACTGTACTCTTAGATGATGCTTCAATTAAGTCTATTGTTACTTTATTGCCCTATGAAATATGTATTCAATTATTCTTTACTCCTAATTTAAATGCAAATCCTCCTTAGAAATGACAATATTTAATGTATAATTTTGCAGAACTTGCGGCCATTATTTTCTTCCAGTGCGACAGTATAAATGGGATCACTGTTATTTCTGTTTATCTTTGAGGGGTGGGAATATGGCAGCTTCCACTTATACACTGTATCAGATAACCACAAATAATCAATATACATAAAATGTATCTGACTTTGAAACATATACCAAATTCTATTCTCACACATCATGGCATTTTTTTTAGCCTTGTTTACTGCATAAACTGAAAAAAAGAAGATTATACCTCATTTCGTGCCACACTTAGGGTAAATGTATCAAGCTGACAGTTTCTGGCGGGTTTTTAAAAGTGGAGATGTTGCCTATAGCAACCAATCAGATTCTAGTTATCATTTATTTAGTACATTCTACAAAATAACAGCTAGAATCTGATTAGTTGCTATAGGCAACATCACTTTTCTAAACCGCCAGAAACTCTCAGCTTGATACATTTACCCCCTAGTCTTTCCATCAGATACTACAGGACTATCACTTATAT
This sequence comes from Mixophyes fleayi, assembly GCF_038048845.1. NCBI lineage: Eukaryota > Metazoa > Chordata > Amphibia > Anura > Limnodynastidae > Mixophyes > Mixophyes fleayi. Next base: position 78,949,861 of record NC_134412.1, read on the forward strand.
AACGTACATCACACAAAGCAATAGATCATACAATGTTACATCACTATTCCTGTGGGTTCCTGCACTGAAAGAAAGCACTGTAGGCTACGTTTGGCTTCCATGTCTTTTCAGTGCAGTCTAAACAGGTGAGATTGTTATTACGGGTTGATGAACCTCGATTAACCGACCATTTCTTGACTTCAAGAATGAAGACAAACAAGACAAGACTTTCTTCTGGTGCTGGAACCCTTGGAAAAGCGACGTCTGAAAAGCCACAGCGCCATCACTAAGTAGATTAAGTCGATAAGTTGATCTTAACCCTTTGTCATATCATTGTTTTACATTTTGTGTTCATGTAACAGAGCCCCCTGAGATGAAAGAAGCTGAAGAAGAGCCTACAGAACAGGGTAGCACAAAGAAAGAGGATCTCAAAATGTGCCATGATATAAGTAAGTGTGCGCTTGTTCTCTACACCTGGCTCTTTAATGGGATGTTTCACCTTCACGCCACTTTGATGTGTCAGCTAGTACTTGACTTCCTGCAAATTGATCTGAAAATGGTTCTACAGCTGCCTTCTGTGCATTTAAGCCAGGTAGGAATACTATTATTTTTATTTGCCTTGAATCGGACAGCTACTTGCTGTGCTATCGACATTTGTATCCAGCAGCTCTATGTCATATCCCTGGGCGACAAAACACAAATATGCAGCTGATGATATAAAGATAAGGCTGAAAAGCACAGAAAAATAATGTATTTAGTTGCAGGAGGGCTAATATGTTAAAGTCTTCTAGAAGGTGGAACATTCTTTTAAAGGACTTCAACAAAAATGTAAAAAACAAAACAAAAACATCATTGGATGGATTGCAACGAGTTACATTAAATAAAAAATCATACATATGTGCGCCGTTCGTTAGATCTCTCAGCGTCCTCAGTTCTTTTCTACTTTTATGCTAATCGCTCACCTATTTTGAAACAAATGTCGTAGCCCCTCCCCAACAACTCACAATTCTCACGAGTGGGAGGTTCACAACGGACGTGTATCTACAACTGCTCGGCCTGGTGGATGGTTAAGAGTTAACTTGTTAACATCTCTGATAAGCACGTAGCTTCATTCAGGTAGAAAAATGGAACATTTGCAGGCTCAGCAATACCAGACTGACCAAGAAAGATCCTTAAAGGCTATTTGTACATCACTTAGGCTGGCTACACACTACAGAAAATTTCTCCCGTTGTGATATCGTTAACGAGTTTACCAACCACTGAACGTCTGGATGAGCATGCCGATTCCTGTGTACACACTATACACGATTTACCGTCAGATCTGTGCTCTACATCTGTCATAACCATCAGCTGAAAAGATCCTGACTCTGCACACTCCATAGAGACCTATGGACACTGCTGGTCCTGAGTGCTTACACACTGCAGAATCGGCATGACATTGTTCCATCACTTACCGAGATTTTTAGTCTGTTTATAAAATCAATTCATACGATATAATGCGCTTTGGAACACTAACCATTCATCGTTGGTGCATATACACTAATTCGATGTCGGGCCCAAAGGTCGTTCATCGTGTGATTAGCCTGATAGTTGGGTGAAAAACCTGTAGTGTGTATCCAGCCTTAGTCTTTTTAATGAGTAGGCAGAACGGAGTTTAATCCTACATAAATGCTGTTTTCCAGGCTTCTCTGCCTGGAAACCATATGACATTGACAGGACTGCATTGGCACCTCCTGATTTGCTATGGGTACCAACCCAAAGAGGTGCCTACATCCCAGTCGCTTGAAGTCTATTAGATCTTTAGACTGTAATTTAGAGATGGTGTAAGTCCCAATACCCTCTGTTGGGTATGACGTTTGTGTATTACAAAACAAATAGCCAGCTTACAACATAATGAGAGTGGTATTATAAATAAGGGAACATATAATGGAATGAATATATTTTATTGCAGTTATAATACACAATAGATGCAAATGTATTATTAATTAAGAATAGATTTGAATTATTGATACAATATTACACTGTATGCAGTATAGTTGGAGGTAAGCAAGTAAAGATGGAGCAACGCACAATCATCATTATCATATATAGCACCACTAATTCTGCAGCGTTGTACAGAGAACGCACTCACATCAGTCCCTGCCCCATTGGGGCTTACAGTCTAAATTCCCTAACACACACACACACACACACACACAAACCGACAGAGGGAGACAGACTAGGGTCAATCTGATAGCAGCCAATTAACCTACTAGTATCTTTTTGGATTGTGGGAGGAAACCGGAGCACCCAGAGGAAACCCACGCAAACACGGGGAGAGCATACAAACCCCACACAGGTAAAGCCATGGTCGGGAATCAAACTCATGACCCCAGCGCTGTAAGGGAGAAGTGCTAGCCACTAAGCCACCATGCTGCCCCTGCAATGCAAGAGACAAAATACACAAACGTTATATATTTATGATATTGGGCAGTATTTGATATTTCCTTTATAGCTCATATATAAAGTACAGTTTATTTACTGCAATGTTTTCATGATTACAGAATGTGTCATAGTGAAGGAAGAGGAGGAAGCTGATGAACAACAGAAAGATACAGCAGGTATGAATGTGCTGTATTTGTAGTGCATACATGTAGAGGTTACCTATAAAACAGCCATGTGTCTCTGAATCACTGGGGAGACCGCCTCAGTTCTCCACTTGTTCTGCTGCATTCTTACTCCAGTAATCCTATCTGAGTAGTACAGTATATCTCTAACGAGTCTCAATATGACCATATATTAACAGAATATGTGATGTAAAACCTCAGCAGCCTATTAGGAACAAGTATAGGGCTGCTTTGATAGTTCAAAATTAGCAAACCAATATGAAAATGGCTTTCAACTCTTTTTCTTTAATGGATATTGAATATATGCTAGTCATGTGATTTTGTTTATAACATCTTGACCATTCTGCATATATTACCAATTTATTTCTAAGATAAGTTTTTAACTAAAGCCAGACCACCTTTTTGTTCTTATTCATCCTCTGCACATCTGCCTGTCCCCAGTTTTGAAGTTGACGGGGTCAGAACAACCTATAGTGAATGAGATCATCACACAGCTCACAGCAGCATAGAGTATTTCAGGAGATGAGTGAGTCGATTGTAGGAGAGGCAGTGACCTGTCCATTAGTGTGATTATGTTAGTGATGACACTGCTCCATGTGACAGGGGCAGTGTCATGGTGGGGGAGGGGGATAGGTAAGCATATAGTCATAGACTGAGCGTTAGATAGGGAAAGGAGCAGGGTCTCCCAACAGCACACTGCAGCGATGTGAAGTTTCTATTAAACTGGTGCGGGAAGATTGTAGAGTCACATGCATTTGTATATGAAATTTAGGTCATGCATCCATCTTGATTTTCAGTTTCAGCAGATTCTCTGAAGGACACAAGCGTGACCTGCTCCAGAAATATCCATCAAGAGGGTCAGGCATATAAGTGTGTGGAATGTGGCGAATGGTTTCTCGGAATGACTTCACTCACCTTACATCAGGCAACTCACACCAGTGAAAGGCCGTACTCTTGTGACCAGTGTCCTAAAACCTACCGGTATCAATCCAGTCTATACAAGCATAAGAAAACCCACAAAGGCAAAAGGCCATTTGCCTGCGAAGACTGCGATAAAAGCTTCAGTCACAATGTGTACCTCCTCCGGCACCAGTTGGTCCACACAAGAAAGAAGCCTTTTGAATGCACCATGTGTGACAAAAAGTTTTACCGTCAAGCTGGGCTTGACAAACATCATCTAGTAAAGCACATGATAACTACAGGAACATAGTAATTATGTTAAGAAAACTCTGCTTGCCATAGTGGCGAGATACCTAGGTTTCTTGGGACTGCTAAGCAGGATTATGAATACAATTTTTTTGTAATGGCACTTTGCTACAGGGTGTTCTGGATTGGTCATTAATAAGAATTAAAGTTTGCAACTTGACGGGCTATTCTTGTGCATGTCTCCAAAAAAAGCCACCATGAGGGGAGAGTTGTGAAAACTGATAGCTGTAAATGCTGTGGCAGACAATAGCTATTACTTCCTATAATACTTATGTCAGGCCTTTATTTGGAACCAGAGGGAGGCAACGTATGGTTATTGTAAAAAAAATACAATACTTGGCATGCTGGGACTTGCAGCTTCACATAGCCGGGTTCCCACAGATTCCCTAAGCTTGTTCTAAGCAACGAGGGGTCATTTGCTGAAAATAAAAAGATTTTTTGGCACTGGGGGTCAAGCAAAAGACTTCCATTTACATTCTTGTTTCCATCATGGGGATTACGGTTTGAAAAATTCACTTCTTTGCTTGCTCTCTTTTACCTGTTCTCCAAACATCCTGATTATCAGTGTTATCTTGTTTTTCTATAATATTATGGATCACGTGTAGCTAAAAAGCACTTTTGTCAATGTTTACAATCTCTATCATGTTTTAAATATATGCACTGAAAGAATCATATGTTGAGTAAGGCTGGATTTTACTGTATGATGAAAAAAAACATCCTACAGTAGTATTCTGTTATATATATGGCGTCAGTATTGAGCAATTTGTTTCTTTAATTATTTCAACATACTGTTGTATAACGTGCTTCAATATTAGTTCATTGTACAAGTGTTTGACTGCATTATGCTGTAAATAAAAAATATTTTCTTACTAAGTGGTATCATTTTTATGCATTGTAAAAGATTAAATATTCAAATAAAATAAGGAAGATGCAAAAACAGTACGTTATACTGCAGCACACGAGAGCCTTCTCCTGTTTACAGATCTGCAGTCTGGTAAGGTGCAGGGTCTGAAGGAGTCCTCTATTGAAAAGTTATACAAAAACAGAGTGTGTTTATGTTTATAATGAGATCTGTGATTTTCCCCGAAATGAAAAGGTAATTTGTGAATCTCAAACCCTGCAGGAGTGCAGCACCTTTATCTTTTGCTTAGAGAACTAATTTTCTGCCTCACGTATAATAAACAGGGTGTCCACATTCTGTTTTTTGGAACTGTCTCCCATATAAAGATGCTCTGTACAACATTTTGCAGGCTTGCTTGTCTGGTGAGAAAACCATATGTTGGGAAGATTAAAGTCATTCATTTTTTTTTTTAAAGGCCACTACTTAGGTGCAAAAAATATCCCATTGAAAATATATACCACTTTGGAGGTCCACTATTTAATCTAGAGCCTATTTTAGAGACCAATTTATAATATAGAGAGCATTGCATTGGGCGTTAGTTCCATCCTACTCTGTCTTGGCAAGCTGGTGAGGAAGTGTTGGCAATCATACTCACTGGTTGGCTCCCAGCACTATTTTATGGATAGCGCTGGCCATTCAGCGATGAGTGCTCCGGTCACTGTGATTGGTGAATGGCTGGCACTATCCACTAATTATAATGCAAAATGGGAGTACGAATTCTGGCCACAGCAGTGGCAGTGGATGGGAAGCTGTATGAGCCAGCTGGAAAGGTCTCTACAGCAGACTCAAAAAAGGGACTTTTGTTTGGTATGGTTATTGAAATGTTAGGACATGTATTAGAAAACCGCTTTAAGTTCACTAGTTCCTTAAAGTGTGAAAATAGAACCAAACTGCACCTGTATGCAAGAGTGGATATATAGTTCAGGGGGTGACTGTGGGGCCAAGAGGTGAGATGGGTCTGGTGATGCCGGGACGCCCCCACCTCTGAGGCCCACACCCCTCCCTCAGGCCCCTGCTGAGGATTCTACTGACTGGCGCACGCGTTGGACCGCACATACTCAGAAGAGAGCAGAGATGGCTGCCTGGGAGGCGAGAACATTACCAGGCCCCCTACCCAGATTTTATTATGGGACCCAGCAATGTGCTGTTCCACTGCTGTCTGTATATATATATAAATGCTACCAAAGTCCCCTCCTGACAGACATGATCCAATAGTCATTTATTGATATATTTCAACTAAATAATATTAATTCAATATCACCTAATTAATAACGTGCCAGAGAAAAAAAAGCTGACTGTCATTTTTTTTTTGCCACCGGTGTCCCCACACTAATATTATATCGCTAACTATAAAATGCAACACAGGTGAACGCACTGCGCATGCGTTTAAGACTAATAGCTAATGAACATGTGACACGGCGGTGCGGGCTCCCGGTGTACGCATGCGTACAAAGGCGAATCTAAATGATTTCGCAGTTGTCCTGGTGTAGTCCCCGACAGCGCATGCGCAGTGTCCTTATATTAACCCGCATGGAGAGGCGATTGTATTTACTGTAGCTTCAAGAGGCATCCGGAGGAGGTGTGTCAGTGATGGCTGGGGGGGTTCTAGTGAGAGGACATCATCAGACACTACTAATATGTTTCATTTAGGTGCAGAGTTTTCACTAAGACTTTGCAACCAGCTTTCATTTTCATACTTGCTCTAGACAGATAAAAGCTATTTGCAGATTGGTTACTCTCGTTCAGTGCATATATTTATATTATTAAATGTGTGTAATCTTATGCTGTTGATCTGCAGTAGTTGTATTTTGTGCCTGCAACATGCGACAGTGTGCAATGACTAGTTTGCTTTGCAAAGTGCTTGTAATACCTGAATAGTAAAGACCTTTGCAGGCAATGCTGGATAAACAGATAGGTATGTTTAAATAACAAAATAAAATAACCATTACTATGTTTATGTTTTATAACATAAATCACTATGGCAGGCTATAAGAGGAATCTTGGTATTTACCATTTTCCTTGGTTTGTTTCTACAGGCTGCACAGTCTCATGGACTACCGTGGCAACCAAAGTCACATGGCACATGATTTAGTGAGCAGAGAGGCTTTGGAACGCCCCTCTGACCTCTTCTCAGCTCTGTGTAGAAGAAGGTAGAGGAATGCCCCTCCCCTACCTTCACATGACCTATACATCTTCATTAAAAGTGATATTCTACACCCATATATATTATTTTATTATTATGACTAAAAAAAGTTTAGACATTAAAATAAATCTACATAACTGTTGTAGGGACAAAGTGTTTTATATTGTGGTCTACGTTTTAATTTGCATACCTCAATGTAGCATCTCCTAAGACAAAAGACTTGAATTTTGAATTGCTTTATATATTAAGTAAGCCTCGGCTTTGCTGAAGATTGAGGTATTTCATTGCTGGAGACTGATAAATATGACCATTCAGGTAAAAGAGTTTTTTGTTCGTAATATTTGATTGGTTAGTGCTGGACAAACCTCATTATCTAGGCAGTTAATGTTTGCAATCATTTACTGCAAGTCTATATATGTCTTGGGGGTGATTTTGTTATATCTCACTGAGAAAAAACAGACAGTATTTTTAACTTATGTGTAAAATACAAAACTAATTTTCACCCTTTGTATTGTAACATGGTTTTGTCCAGGAGACTTAATTAAGAAATGTCTTGCCTAAGTTCCTTAGTGAATCAGGCCCATATATTTATTGGGCCTGAGTCATTAAGGAGAGCAAAGCATAAAAAAGGAGTAACATTTGCACCTGGGCAAAACCATGTTGCATTTGAGGGGTAGGTAAATTTAAAATGAGGGGACAGATTTATAGTTGGGATAGGGCATGTCCTAGATCAACTTTAAATTTCAGTGTAGTAATAAAGCTATTAAGTATTTGTGTGCTAGATGAAAAATCAGCCATTATTTAACTTATGCGCAAAATAATAAACTACTTTGCACCCCTTGCATTGTAACATGGTTTGTCCCAGAGAACATTTACCCATTTTTTGCCTTAATGACTCAGGCCCATTATCTCTAACTGTGTGAAATCTCAGGTCTGTCTTCAGTCATTCTTCCTGCCTCCACCCAACACTCTGGAGTTCTGTGAATAACACAATAGTGTGAGCGGTGGGCGTGTCTAAGGGAGGACTGCAGCTGCTTTATATTCTTGGGGACTGGTATCCCCAAAAGTAACCACCCCTTTTAATTATAGAGTTTTTCACTACTTCTGTTGAGTAACAATAAACAGGTTTAAGGGTTTATGTTTTTTTCTAACAGGTACTTCTGACCTCATTAAACAAGAACCTGATCCGGTTGACGATAACACAGATACAGAGGATTTTCATAGTATAAGTACGTAGTATATTAGAATTTTATTTCTCATGTTGGAATATTGACCTTTTAAAATGTAAAGTGGACCCCACCCAGAAAAGCAGCTAACAGTGGTTGGAGCTGGAACCAGTCGGCACCTATCATTCTGGAGAATCCTGCCGTGTATATTCGGCAAGCCATGAGAAAATATTGACAAAGAACGAGGGGCCTTGGGATCAGCCGGGATCCTTGTGGCATATTTGCTCAGGCCGTAATCCATGTCAGTCTTCCATGTGCTTCTTTAAATGAGAATGACCAGAGTTGTATTTATTTCAAAATCTGGTTCACATATGGACAGTATTCAAGCTAGCGTAAATCCAATATGGAAGTTCCAGCTCACTCTTCTTTTCAGAGAGGTGACACACTGGTATTTATAGCATGAACAGTGAAGAGGAAAAAACCTTATAACTCTTTATACATACATCATCATCATCACCATTTATTTATATAGCGCCACTGATTCCGCAGCGCTGTACAGAGAACTCAATCACATCAGTCCCTGCCTCATTAGAGCTTACAGTCTAAATTCCCTAACACACACACACAGACAGACAGAGAGAGAGACTAGGATTGATTTTGATAGCAGCCAATTAACCTACTGGTATGTATTTGGAGTGTGGGAGGAAATCGGAGCACCCGGAGGAAACCCACGCAAACACGGGGAGAACATACAAACTCCACACAGATAAGGCCATGGTCGGGAATTGAACTCATGACCCCAGCGCTGTGAGGCAGAAGTGCTAACCACTTAGCCACCATTCTGCCCAGTACACAATGACATTTTTCTGATAACAATCACTCTTATTCAGGGGTTGGGGGCATCTGCCCCCCAGGCCGGTCCCATAGTGGGCTACCATGGGCTGGACACCTACATTTTTTCCCTTTAAAATGTCCCTAATAGGCTGCTGAGTCGAGTCTTGCCCCCCCGGGCTACAGTTTGCCAGCCAGCCCCTGCTCTTATCAATACAGAGTTCAAACTTAGCTTTACCATCTTGAATTGTGAGGCCAATTCTCTGTTTTAAGATAATGTATCTAAAAAGACCTGGTTAGACAATGCAGAGTAGGTATATAAACAGAAAGGTTCTCACCAGAGTGTTATCTGTTATGTAATAGTTCCTATCATTGTGAAACAAGAAGATTCTGATACAGTAAATGATGATCACATTAAAGAAATAGAATCATCTGGGACACTACAGCACTAGTAAGTGTTTTTTATTTATTTAAATACATGGGGCCTGATTCATTAAGGATCTTAACTTCAGAAACTTCTTATTTCAGTCTCCTGGACCAAACCATGTTACAATGCAAGGGGTGCAAATTAGTTTTCTGTTTTGCACATAAGTTAAATACTGTCTGTTTTTCATGTAGAGGGTGTTGATTAGGTAGATAAATGTTAGTAATGTATTAGTCTTTACAGCTTGTTCTCCTTTACATATAATAAAGGGAAAGTCCTTTCATCATCATCATTTAGATAGCGCCACCAATTCCGCAGCGCTGTACAGAGAATATTTGCCAGTCACATCAGTCCCTGCCCCATAGCTTACAGTCTAAGTTCCCTAACACATGGGCAGATGCATACTAGGGTTAATTTTTGTCAGCAGCCAATTAACCTACTAGTATGTTTTTGGAGTGTGGGAGGAAACCGGAGCACCCGGAGGAAACCCACGCAAACACGGGGAGAACATACAAACTCCACACAGATAAGGCCATGGTCGGGAATCGACGCCTAGAATTATGTCCAGCACGGCTGCAAGAGGAGATCTCATTCATTTACTAAAGAGAGGTGGAGCTCTGGTGGGAGCTTCAGTAACCAAAAGAGCCGAACTTGCTGAAATTGCCTCTTCTTCTCTGATACTCTAAGGAACAGTGGTTAGCATTGTAGCTTGCTCACAGCGCTGGAGTCATGAGTTTGATTCTAACCAGGACCCTATGTAGAGTGTGTATGTTCTCCCTGTGCGTGGGTTACCTCCGGGTGCTCCGGTTTCCTCCCACAGTCTAAAAACATACTGTAGGTTAATCAACTTCTGACACAATAGACCCCAGACTCCCATGTGACATGTATTCAGCCAGTCAACGCTGCAATATAAAACAAATCTGAGAGTAAAGCAGGACGGAGCTGGTGGACCACAGGTGGAGGCTCAGAGGGCCACCTGTTGCCCATCACCGCTATATGTAACTAGATGCTTGGGTCATGGAGCAGGATTGTGTCGTCTGTGGCCACCTTGATTCAGTGCAGTACCACGAAATGTCACTAGAGGGCACATTTGCAAGTTACAATCAGAGTTTCTCTGGCTGAAATGTTGCCTTTGTCAGCAAGTGCCCTAGTTTGTTATGATTAATATTGTTATAAAATTAAGTTCAAATTTTGTATTTCAGACTTTCCAGCTAGAAAGAATGGAAGCAAACAGAAGAGAACAGTCACCAGAACAGTAAGTATTTCATGTCAGCAGCCAAAATTAAAGTTTTAAGACATTGATCTAGTGGTAGTGAAACAGCAATGCTATTAAATACAAATCAATACCTCCCTTATTATCTTGTACATGATCTTTTACTAAATAGGGGGTTTTATCTTATTGCACCCTTGTGTTTTTCATCAAGGCTTTTTTTAAAGTAGTGATACATATATCTTGTTGTAAATCCCAATAGTTGTTTTAACAGCATTTGTTTGGACAGATATGAGGAGGAGTGCACAGTGTCATACACTTAGAGGACAGCATCTGATTGGCTGTGAGCTACCTCACAACCAATCAGATGACGCTTTCTATGACATTGAACATTCGCACTTCTTCAAACCTCTCCATTCCGATTGCCACCAAAACCAGTAATCAGCATTAACCACTAGGTATGGGTCCAACCCCTTCCACTTCTAGGAGCCTGGTGGCCTGGGCATTCACCAGCAGGGGCGCGGTCTCTGGACCCTCAAGCTTGAGGGACAACACCCTTTATGGACTCTCTGGAGTCCTAACTTACAATGAATGAATTTCATTCATTGTATGACTAACTTGGTTAGTACTTGTATATTGGAGACTTAAGAGTATATTCGCTTTCATGTTATCAATTATTAAGCTCCGCTAAACCTCTTATTGGATATTATATATATATTATATGCTATTGAGGAATGTAATATTATAGAACACATTGTTGAACTATCTGTTCGTCCGTTTGGTGAAGACAGACAGGTGTAATATTGTGCAGTTAGAATAGAGCTTCTCTATCTTGCATCATCTGGAAATAGACAGGTGAGGTAGGGAAGAGTTACAGGTCCAAGTGTGAGTGACTTGCTTTCTGAGCTTACAGAAATGCTTTGCAAAGAACAGTAGACTCGCGCACAAGGGCAACACCAGTGTAAGTCTGAAAGTAAATTGTGCTTTGCTTTGCAGTTTGTTCTTTTTGACTTATTTCATTAGTTGTTTATCCAGTATCTAAGACCAATGACATTTTGTATTTTGCTGGCGGCTCAGGAAATACTTGATTATACTTCTAACATTGGAATTTAGACTAAGAATAATAAGAATCGGTGCACATCTAGCTCTTGTTTCACTTTTTCTATTATAGTTGACAGCAGGACCAAAGAAGAGAAAAGTTGGTTTTCAAGTGCCTGGTGATAGTTTGAGTTTAGAAGAAAGGGAAGCGACAGTATGTGTAAAACTTAGCCTTAAATATTGGATGCATTTTATCTCCCTTTGACTACTTTACACATTTTATATTTGTTGTTGTTGTTGTTGTTGTTGTTGTTGTTGTTGTACAGCATCTGAGGGTCCTGGAGGGGATGGTGAAACCATTCAGAGAGCAGCCCAGCTTTGTGTTTGACCCAATTAAAGCCCCGGATCAAAAATCAGAAAGCGCAGCAGAACAGGAAGACCAGAGAGATATTGGGAACACCGACTGGTGTAAATGTGGTCGCTGTTCCTCGATGTCTACTGTGGAAGAGTCTATATGTTGCCATGAGATTTCCAGTCTCGGCTCACACCTAACCGATGAGTGTACGTGTATAACCCAGCACCTGGCCTTCCAGGACTTGTGTTCTAGATCATGATCGTCTTGATTACCTTTACCGGTTTTTAGCCCGCGTTAAAAGAAAAAACGATGTTATCTTCGGTAAGTATTAAAAATACACAGTGACATTAGAACAAATAGTTGGCTGAAGGACGCAAGTGTTTGGTCTTCTTTACCGAAAAACTTGTTTATGTGTGTGAGGATTAAAAAAAGTTTAATTTCACATAACAATTACATTGTAACGGAGATAATGGCAATCATAGGACTTTTTGGTAAGTGGTCATAAAGGGATAATGTTAGGGTTGAAGTAATGGTTTCCAAACACAAGGGGCACACGTATAATACATTTATTTTCAAGACAAATTACTTAAGTTATGGTGTTCTAAATAGAGAAAACAAAAATACTGTAACTTCAATTTTGGCTGGCTTGACTCTCTGGAGTACATTGATATCATATATGTGTAGTTTCTGTGGCTGTCACACAACCCTCATTATTGATATGTTGGATTAAATACTATACTTGTAACAAAAATCTACAAAAACTATATTTGAAACTGATTATTTCATGCAAACTCTACATACCAAACAGAAAACTCATGAATCATAAAACCACAAATTTTACCAATATGTGTCCCTGGCACCATAGCCAAAATATTGATTGCACAGAAAGACATTTGCCCGTGAAATTATGTTGGTTGCTCAATGGTTTGTCGCTGACAGTTAGTACTTTTGGCCACTAGTGGTCAGTGTCTAAGGTGGAAGGTTGGCTTTGATTGTTTCCATATAAAAGACACACGGATTGCTTTACACACAGCTTTATTAAGTTTCCCTGAATATGTAAATAGTAAGTTTGGCTCCTGTATAGCTTTCGTAAGTATTGGTGCCTCGGAATCTACTACAACATTCTGGTATCAGATCTTCTCAGCAGCAGTGCTCTATGAGAATGTCTCTAAGCTGGACAAACCTTTACAAAACAAAAAAAGTAGCTTTGGATGTCATTTAATCAATATGTAACTACGCTTGTACTGTGTTCACAGCAAACTACGGCGGACATCATACAGAGCCTTTGTTATATGGGCTCATGGCTTCTTGGATTTCCGTAACTACAAGCCTATCCCTGCTTGTGTGGTCAAGAGAGTACAAGAATTCTTACCCTACCCTGAAGACCGAAATGTTGGTTTTCTCAAGATGTGTGATTATCCTGCTGCAATAATGGCTTTGGATCATATCTGATATATTTGTATTTGTTTTATGATAATTTCCTATGTACGTTTTTTTTTACTTATTAAAGGAAACGCAGATCTTGTCTGTTATGGGTTATAATTACTTCTTTTTTAAGTGGGGTGTTTGGTAAGGATGATGATCTTTAGTAAATGGCTTTTCTTGTGAACAGAGGTGTATATTAAGTTATAGAGGCATTTTACAACAAAAATAAAACTTATTTTATTAGTGTTTTGTAACGCTCCCATTGAGTAACACATACTTACTCGTGTCTAAAGTTACTTTATTGTTTGATAAAACTAACCAAGTAGTTCTTCATCTTTAAGGAAATATTGTGCCATAAGATGCTTTGTTCTATTGACGGTTACTAAAGAGGCATTGTGGACACTGTTTCGCATGCGTCTTTAAATGTATTTAAGTCCATGCAGAAATACTTCTACATATTCTACAGTGAGAAAGAAGCCTACAGAGAATAAGTTTATGTACAGTATTTTGTGTTTATCCTTCATCATCATCATCATCTATTTATATAGCACCACTAATTCCGCAGCGCTGTACAGAGATCTCATGCACATCAGTCCCTGTCCCATTGGAGCTTACAATCTAAATCCCCTGACATACACACACACACACACAGATCGAGAGAGACTAAGGGCAATTTAGTAGCAGCAAATAAACCTACTAGTATGTTTTTGGAGTGTGGGAGGAAACTGGAGCACCCGGAGGAAAACCACGCAAACACGGGGAGAACATACAAACTCCACACAGATAAGGCCATGGTCGGGAATTGAACTCATGACCCCAGGGCTGTGAGGCAGAAGTGCTAACCACTAAGCCACCATACTTAGCTTATATGTATGTGTTCTCTTTTTTTTGTTTTTTAACGTCAATATTTTTCTTGCATTTTTAACAAACTTGATGGGTACAGAAAGCAAAACAAAAAGGGGGATAAAGGGATACATAGAAAAGTATAGGGGGAGGGTTGCATATTTGGGATTGAACACAATATCAAAGTCATTTTGGCTAAGCCATTTGCAGTACTACTATATTGAGACTTGTAGATATCTAGTTTTGCGTTGATCGCGGTGATTCTGACAGATAGATAGTGGGAGCGGGATTATTAAATTGGTAGATGGCGTTTGAGGAGAACTTTCACCACACTAGGGGCCTGATTCATTAAGGATTTTAAATTGAGAAGTTTCTTATTTAAATCTCCTGGACAAAACCATGTTACAATGCAAGGGGTGCAAATTAGTTTTCTGTTTTGCACACAAGTTAAATATTGACTGTTTTTTCATGTAGCACACAAATATCAACTTTAAATGTCAGTGTACAAATACGCTATCATGTATTTGTGTGCTACATGAAATAACAGTACATTTAAAATGTGGGGACAGGTTTATAGTTGGGGTAGGGCATGTCCTAGATCAACTCTACATTTCAGTGTGAAACTAAAGCTATGTAATGTTAGTGTGCTACATGAGAAAGCAGCCAGTATTTAATTTATGTGCAAAATAATAAACTAATTTGCACCCCTTGTATTGTAACATGGTTTGTCCAGTAGCAAACTTAGGCTGGTTACACATTACAGAAAATTCCTCCAGATGTCATATCAACGATTTTACCAACGACTGGGTAATAATAAAGTCCTGATCAGCAGCCGATTCATGTGTACGCACTACACACATTTTACAAGATTTACCATCAGATCTGTGCTCGTCATCTGTGACAACCATAGTCTGAAAAGATCATGACTCTGCACACTGCATAGAGATCTATGAATGCTGTCGTGAGTGCACTGCATACACACTGCAGGATTGGAACGACATCGTTGTACGGGATATTTAGTCTGGTTTAAAAATCAATTGAAACGATGCGATGAGCATTGGAACGATAGTTGAATGTTGGAGCGTACACACTA
The DNA here is from genome assembly GCF_038048845.1 of Mixophyes fleayi. Classification (NCBI taxonomy): domain Eukaryota; kingdom Metazoa; phylum Chordata; class Amphibia; order Anura; family Limnodynastidae; genus Mixophyes; species Mixophyes fleayi. The sequence goes on from NC_134412.1 coordinate 78,965,081, forward strand.
ATGTGATATCAGGCCGAATGGTCGGTTATCGTGTGATTGGCCCGATAATCGTCTGAAAACACTGTAGTGTGTACCTAGACTTACTCCTTTTTTTGGGCTTTTCTCTCTAATGACTCAGGCCCAACAAAAGACAACAAAAACGCAAACGCTCCACCAACTGAACACACTAGAGAAACATGCGTCACTTGTGCACAGGGCCGTTTTTCAGACTGAGCAGAATGTGCAGTTGCCCGGGGCCCCTGTGGACAAGGGGGCCCTCGGCAGGACTCCTATTAAAAAAAAAAACGTATTTTGCGATTCCCTGGTCCCCTCTTCCGTGATGCTCTGGCAGTGAATGTCGGGCGTGATGACGTCATCACATTCACTGCGAGCACAGCATGGAGGAGCGCAGAACAGCGACGAAGAACAGGAGAGGATTCGACTCGAACAGGGCGATTGAAACGTAAGTTAAGGGGGGGGGATTTAAAAAAAAAAAAAAAAAAAGGGATATATATGTATATATATATATTTTTAGGGGCCCCGGTGCACTGCTTTGCCCGGGGGCCCAAAAATGTTGTTAGGATGGCCCTGCTTGTGCACATCTAGGTAATTCCACCTGCAATCACTTATGCACAACATTTTTGTGGTACAAAGGGCTTCAAAGTCCCTTAGGTAGTAATGACCCTGCAATAAAGCTATCATATTGCTCTCTCCGATTATCTGCATTACATGTAAAAGTACATAAGCAGAAGAGATAACAATGGCTAACACAGGGCTGACATGTGGAGATTAAGAGCCAGAGTTCGACTTTTTATGACCAATGATACTGTATATATGTTAATAAATAACACTGTACGAAAATTAAACATATAAATTAGGATGTAACCAGCTCAATTGCAGCTCAAATACACCCCATGATAATTATCACAAATGACATTTGTTACTGTGAATTAATTTATGGATATTAGAGAAAACATAAGCACTAGAATTATCCCTTCTATATAATATTCACTGCAGGAAGCTGATCACAATAAATCTCTGCATGCTATTACAATGCTGGGGCTTGTGGTTCTGCAAACAGAGAGCCAGAGCTGACTGTGCAGCAGAGCTGTCAGCAGGGTGTCACAGGCTGGATCACGTGACCAGGCTGCCGGAGAGGATCTCTGGGTAAAGTTCAGGAAGTGAGTGCTTGTGACTCCTCTGCATGCCAGCCAGCGGCTGGGTTGGGTCATCGGCCAGGATTTTAGTTGTGTGCAGGATTATTTAGCTGCTGGTAGACCTGGCCTGAGGTGAGGAGCGTTTTGTGTCTGCACAGAGGTTGTGTTATCCTTCAGACTTGTGCTTTAAGTCCTTGTATACAAATATGTTTCCATGCATAGCTATTATTGTATATTATCTAATATACTGTGCATTTTGTTGGGCAGATTTGCTAACCTTCAGCATAGTTGGTAGCTGAAATTTTTTTTCTATGGATAGTGTCATTTTGTGCAGACTTGTTCCTAGAAGTTTATGCCTCTGGTGATCTGTGTTTTTGCAGGATAAATCTATTAGGTGCTTATTACTATTGGGAAAAGTTCAGGACTATTTAAATACTTATTGACCAATCTTCTTGTCCCTCTTTTCATGCAATTAACTCTTTTAGTTTGATGTGGATAAACCTATTCCTTGGCTCCCAGAAGTGTCTGTGATTGTATTTGTACACCTGCCTGGTTTATTCAATCTCTTTCCTTTTTGTTGTTTGCAAATGTGTATTGGAAGCTGCATATTATTATTTTTTTTTATCTGAAAATCTGCTGAGCTAGGTGAGCGTGTCTAAATGCACAACTAAAGATTTTATTTATAATAGTCTCCCCATGCAGGGAGGCACAGATTCATGCTCTGCTTATTCCCTGGAACCCCAATGAATAAATACCTGGCACTAAACTAAGCTCCCTGGAATTCTCAAAGGGGGAGGTGGCTAAATTCTTCTCCTAAGACCATGACATTTACTTGCTATAGAACAAGTTGGCTGTATTAAAAAAAAAAAATTAATTAATGTTTATCTGTACAATTGGCTTGTCATAGTTCATGAAAGCATTGCTTAATGATTGCTTAGCCATGTGCATATATAACTATTTATTATATACATAGCCAGGGGCAAACGCAGGATTTGTAGAGGGGGGGTTTCCAAACCACGCCGCCAGTGGGCGTGACCAGCATGTATAGGGGCGTGACTATAATTTTAGTGCTTGGCTGCTCTCCAACTCTTGCTATCCCTATAATATACACGGGCAATGCTGCCTGCACTACTGTTAGGTGCACACAGCTCTCGCTTTTTCACTTTTATGCTGCTTTCCAATCCTGCCTTAAACAATTATCTAACTAAACCCAACAATGGGCTTTGTTTTTGTTTATATTTAACAAAATGCTTTGATAGTTCATTAGTATCTTTTTGTGTTCCATTTAATGTTACTGTAGACTTTTCAATGGAGCCAAGCTGTGACTGCATACATGCTGTGGGCGTTGTCTTTGGATTGTTAGTATCCATTGTACTATTGTGGTTGGGTTATCGTCTGGGTGTCCTCTACCAGCTTTTTCACAAGGTAAGGGATCTGGAAAACGTTTTGGCTTAAACAAAGCTACTGAATGATGGTATTGATCATATAACAACGCTTGCTTAGGAAAGCATAAACATTTATAGAATGTATAGGATTTAATCTGCTGTAAGACATAGTGTAACTGATTAAGGATATGTAAAACACCAAGGACTTCCATGACCACATAAGGGCATACATTCAATGGTTTTATACTGTCCTGAAACTTCAGTGACTTCAGCTTTATTTATATAATACATAAGGCAAGGCTCAACAAATTTCACCAAGAAGTAGGAGCCAGCAATTTCTAAGAGTAAAACCTTTCAGGACCACCAGGCAGTGTCAATGAGGGGGGACGTGTTTAATCAGAACAGGCTGGCTAGCTCTTCCCGTGTCTTGTGCGGTAATGAGCTTAGTCTGATGAGAAGAGAGTTTAATCATGTATTCCTAATGAAACTAGAAATAACTCCCCAGTATAGTGTGCAAGTGGCAGTAAATCCGTAGAGCTGAATCTGATTTCGCCGTCAGTCTTAGCAGTGGATCCAGAACAACCTGAAATTTTTTAGTGACCCTGGTGAACAGATTTTGGCAAGTCCTGATATAAGCTATTTTTTTTATAACTGGAGTTAAGTGACATATATCAAATAACAAAATCTTACTTATGTGGCCTTGCCTTGCCTGATTGACCGATCAGACCTGTTTCTTCTAGGACATGACAAGGCAGGACCCCCTTAGTTATTGTAAAGGGAGTGGCAATTACCTTTTGTAATGTGCATTACAAAAGGTAATTGTTTTAAAATGTGCATTTTAAAACAAAGAATGAACGGAGGTTAAATGAACGTAGATAATTGAGGGCTTGAACTGTAGGAGACCAAGGTTGAAACTGCACTTCAAATGGTGTCGGCTCTTTGTTGAGCTAAACATGAACATTCTACCTTGATGAAGCTTAGCGAGTCACCAAATGTCTTTAGGCAATGACATAAGGTTACCCCACGATTACTGACCCTCAAATTTAATTAAGTGTTAGTTATGTATTGTATTATTATATAATTTATCTGCAATATTTTGTAGTATTGTATTATATTATTGACAGCACCTGTTGAAATGTAGGATCTTTGGGGTAAATGTATCAAACGGGGATTCTGATCAATTTACAATTTTTGACGACATTGGTGAGCAGATATAAAATGTTAATTTAATTAAAGGCAAACTTGCCTGTAAAAAATTTTGTTGTAAATCTTCCCAGCAATATCGACAAAAAAATCTACGATTTGCCAGAATACTGTCCTGATCCAGCACTCGCCTACGTCTGTGTGTGACAAGGGTTAATCAAAAACAACCCCCTGGTTTGTTTAAAAATAATTTAAAACTTGCAAAGTGTTGCGTGAAAAGTCTTGGCTGCAGTAAAAATGGGTCCCTAAAGACAATGGTACATGGGTTCTCTCTTTCAGTTATATCAGAAATCAATGTGTACGTTAGGGAATTTGGACTGTAAGCTCCAATGGGGCAGGGACTGATGTGAATGTGTTCTCTGTACAGCGCTGCGGAATTAGTGGCGCTATATTAAATAACTGATAATAATAATGGTCAAGTATTGACTTCCTATCTGTAACAATGTGGTTCTGTTCTTGTTTTCTTTTGAAGGTTGAGACTCAAAGCCCTTGCCATGGAGGAGAATTGGTTGCAAAGGTGCTACAGTCTCATGGGGTGAAATATGTCTTCACACTAGTCGGTGGCCATATCTCGCCCATCCTGGTTGCCTCTGAAAAGCTGGGACTTCGTGTGGTGGACACGAGGCAAGAGGCGACTGCTGTTTTCGCTGCAGATGCAGTAGCCAGACTCTCGGGTATGCTAAGCTTATTGCTTTGAAGTAGATATAATGGGGAGGGCACAAGAGAACAACCTGTAGCGAATCAGATCACTGGAATGTTCTCAGCAGCACAGAATATTGCAGAAGATTAGTGCTGGTATTTTAGAAGGTACAGACTTAGATAGCAGAAGGAGCAGGGTGCTCCAGCAGCACATAGTAGTAATTTTAGGCTACTGTCAAACTTATGTGATAGAATTGTTGTGTCGGGTACAATTCTTTAGGAAAAAACATTTAAAAGGGAACAATTTATTTTATTTTGTTTTAATAAAGGTTTTGGACTGGAAATGCACTGGTATGTTCGTTCATACCAGTGCATTTCTTTAATGAGAGCTGTTTCCCCAAAAAATGTTGCAACAAGATGTTGCCGAATTTAATTAAATTTGACTTAAAATAGATGAGGGAAACTGTAAGACTCGTAAATCAGCCATTGCTACTTGTATATATTATGGGCTGTTGTAAACAGATGATCTTGCTAATTTTGTTTTTGGGCTCAAATAAAAGTGTTTTTTTGTTTCTTTACAAATGTCTATTTTTCTAAAATCAAAAGATGCAGCTGGTATTTTGCATTGAACTTCGCTTGCAGGTCTTTAGATATACGATGGTGGGAACATCTTGTGACTTAGGAGACTGAGACTTCAGTGCTTTAGAAACATCACACAGAAAGAAAGGAAGGCAGAGGGCAGGACAATGGTTACTTCCCAATGAAAATGTTTTAGAAGCGCCAATTAAGACATTTAATTCTTCTAACATAACATTTGAGGTTTAACTTTTTCTAGTTCCTCTTTAAGGTTAATTTCATATGAGCTGTTTGCGCTAAGCAGGAGAAAAGTCAGAAAAAAAATCAAGTGTTTTTGGCTGTGGCTTTCAAAAATGTTCCTTTAAAAGGCTCTACATAATATCTGAGCTGTTTCTAAAGAGCAGTTTAATCATTTGTGTGACAAATGCAGGGAAATAACACTTCTATTAATTGAGTGCTTCAGATGTTTTCCTGCTGGCCCTCAACACTGCAGTAAGCTGTCAGGCCTTAAAATCTGCTTGTGTGACATTAGCATAGCTTATTTATTTCCATTGGAAAGCATAAGTTAAATAAAAAAACAGAGTGCCGGTTTGTCCTGAAGGAAAACCTCTCGTGTGACACCACCCCTGTAGTATGTCTTTTAGATTAGCAGTTAAACATGCACATTTTTGGATTGTTTTGGATACTGGCCTTTTCAATATTGACTTGCACTGAAGTCCTATCCTTGTTTTGGTGCAGGTACTGTGGGCGTGGCTGCAGTAACGGCAGGGCCGGGTTTAACCAATACCGTCACGGCCATTAAGAACGCTCAGATGGCCGAATCCCCACTTCTACTAATGGGTGGAGCAGCTGCCACATTACTACAAGTAAGTAAACACCTAAATCATGCCCCGTGGCACTTTTGTGGCATTTCGTTTCTGATTGTTGTACTCTTGAAGTGTTCTGATCACCGACCAATCAAAATCTCTGATCTGTTTTGTCTTTTCTATAAAACCTATATGAATTTTTGAAAATGTTTTACTTGATCGCTGTTTTGGAAAATAAAATATTTAAAAAAAGAAAAAAAAAACGTGCCCTCCTCTACCTTTCAATTACTCTATTCCATTTTATCTCCTTAAATCCCAGCCTAACTGTGGCCACACACATTTCTTAATAAACCATTTGCTTTTGACGCAGAAACGTTGGCTTTGGATGCTTTTTCCAAAAGATTGTTTCAAAAATAATTTAAAAAAAATTGTGATTACTTGACACGCACAGAATGCATTCATAATGCAGGATAGTTGTAGGACCCATTGTATACTTACAATACACAACTTAATCAGCTTCAATTCCATTTTTTATTTTTATTTTTTAATGAAAATTTGACACCATCAATGTGGTATTTACAGATAATCTTATTGGATATATCGTCACCCACATGTGTTGTGATTTTTTTTTATTTTATTTTTTTAATTATGTAAATTATAATTTTCCCAATTTATGTTTAAAAAAATAAATAAAAAATGATTGTGATATATGTGGCCAGCTTTAGACAGACAGGATGTTGGATGTATCTAGAAACTATGGTGTTTGTGTACATTGTCCCAGGGCATAGCACATCTATTGCTGTGTATACTTCTGTGTGTGCTGAGATAGAAGGTACAAGTGTAACCTATGACTAACGGGTGCCCAGTGATACTGACAGGTGTATTATACAGGACAGAAAAGATCGCATTACAGAACCAGCTGACAAGCCATAAGCTTTAAAAGCTCCATGTTATTGTTTATTAATATACTGAAATATACTACAAATAATAATACTACCCTCAATTACAGGCTGATGGTAGTAGCGTTCTCTATTGATATAAATGCATAATTGTTCACTCATTATGCAAATGTATTCAGAAAACACCCTTCATTTGCTTTTAAGTCTTTTACAGATGGAATATTCCTCCTGACTCTGTTCTCATATTATATCCTTGCTGACCAGATGTAACTTAAAGTCGTATCCTGACTATCCACGTATTACAAATATATAATTGATGTTTTCTAACCCGTTATCTGTGCTAGGGGCGAGGTGCTCTACAGGATATAGACCAGTTATCTCTTTTCAAGCCTATTTGTAAATTCTGCGCATCTGTAAGGACCGTGCGTGAGATTATCCCTGTACTGCGCAAAGCTCTGGCCGAGGCACAATCAGGAACACCCGGTGAGTAATGGTGATATGTATTGTGGTAAAAGGGAAAAAACGTTTAATAACGTGGCTTATATACAACCACTGTGCTGTGTGTCTTCTGTTGTTTGAATGTGCATCTGTTGTCTGTGCTTCTCCACTTTCTGTGCATACAGAGGTCATTGTCAGCCACATCTCAGACCCTATTGCTTCCACATAATGTCAGTCTCATTGCACAGATTCAGTTGCCTTTCACTATCTGATCTGATTGCACAGACCCCATTGTCAGAATTATTGCACAGACATTGCTAGCCATGTGACAGTATTGCATAGATCCCATTGACGGTCTCAATGCATTGGCCGTCTTGTGCTGATCCCATTGCCATCTGACCCCAAAGGGGTGTGGCTTATTGATTGCGAGGTGGGGCTTAGACGGCTGCATGGTCTTTTTGATTGGGTACTGTGGTGTTGATGGGTGGGGGATGCGGAATAGACAGTGGACCAGTAGCACACAGTTGTAGTGTGTGTACAGTCAGTGAGGTGGGGAAGAGAACAGTGTCAACTGTTGCATGGAAAGGAGCAGACTGAGGAGCACATGTGAGTCATTATTTGTCATATATGTGTGTGGATTTGCTTTTTTTTTTAGAATGCAGTGTGTGTGTCTGTTTTAGTGTAGTGATGAATCGGTTGCCTACTAGGCCCAGTGTTACTTTTTGAAGATCAGGTGTTCTAATACTTTGACTCACTGTCTATAATTCATTCATATATTGTTCATTCTGACTGTCCGGTGCTGCATGGTTTTGTGGCCCTTTACAAGTAAACGATAATGAGGCCTGAAATGTCCAGTACACAAGCATATATGGGATCTTTTTGTTTGTAACTTATTAGTTTTTATACTATTTTTTTTATTTTTTATTTTTTTTATCTATTATTTTTTTTTTTTTTAGACATTTCTACCTTTTTACCTTTTCTCTTTAATTTTTGCTTGTATTTTCTAGGGCCCGTGTTTGTGGAGTTTCCCATTGATATTTTGTATCCGTATCATGTGGTCCATAAAGAATTATCCCCAAAAGGTGCTCCTAAAGGAATTTTGGGAAAGATTATCAACTGGTAAGAGTTAAATAAGTGTAATAGCAGGGTGATCTACCCTAGGGTATTGGAGCCATATTCAAATATTATTGTGTCCCATTGCTATGACCTGGCATCCTAGCTCTGCCTACTTGTATACAAGTGTATGTCTGAGCAGCTCGTATAGTGGTAGGCAGAGAGTTTGGTGCGTCTTGTTGGAAGACTCGGACTGAGCCATCTGAAGACTATTGCTCCATCTGAACCTCCATGCCATGAGTTCCAATGCATTGGCCACCAGCTCTCTGGGCATACTGAGATACCAGCATGTTCTGGGAGCAACTAACCCCTGTCAGCACTCGCTTTCCCATAATGCTCCAGGGCTCACAGACTAGAAGTTTAATGTAAAGGGCTGCAGATGCTGGTTATTAACCTGTATATGGCTTCTTCTCTGGAGGGCCAAGGAACACTGTCGCAAGGTATTTCACAGACTATTGCCCTTGAGATGTGTAATGTTTCTATCTATATATGCCAATTCTTTCAATAGTTTATTTAATAATATATGCTAACCATAGTTATACTATGGCCAGCACGGTAGTACAGCGGTTAGCATTGCTGCCTCACAATGTTGTGACCGTGGGTTTGATTCCGGACAAGTCACTATATGTGTGGAGTTTGTATGTTCTCGTGGTTTTCCTCCGGGTGCTCCGTTTTACTCCCACACAGCAAAAAAAGAGGTATCTGTTGCTTAGTTGGCTTCATTACAATGAAATAAACATAACTATAATTCCTCCTATACCCCGACAGAGCATATGTTGCTATAGGCAGAGGATTGTGTCAATACTGACGGTATCTCCTATATTTTCCACCTTTTAGGTACTTGCAGAATCACCTGAATAACCTGTTTGCTGGAGCCTGGGAACCCAGAGACACCTCACCGCTTCCCGTCTCCATCCCTAAGGCTACGGATGAGCAGGTCTGTTAATATAATGTGCTATGGAACCTCGTTTCATGCATGTCTACAATAATATAAAATGAGGCCAGAACACCGTTTTAGTAAAGTAAATAAATATTTACATGTAATAGATTCTTAAAGTAGTGACCAAATTAAGTGACATACTTTCTTTATTTACAAAGCTATAACACATTGTGCAAAATAATCTCTCCCACATATCAATGTATAACAGGAACAGTTATTTAGATATAACAAATAGTTTTCCATTTTTTGCTGCCTGCTTAGTATGTGTTCCATTTATTATTGGTTATTGGAATGCCAAATGTATTTATTTATTTTGTTTGTTGTTGTTGGGGTTGTTGTTGTTGTTTTTTTTTTTGTTTTTTTTGTATTTTATTTTTTTTTTTTTGTTATTTTTGTAACTTTTTTTAGTTTATTTATTTTTATTTTATTTTTGGGTGTGGGTATACTATTTTATGAAGTCTGTGTTCCATCTATATCAAACTTCTGCTTTTCTCTCTCAGTAATCACTGTTTATTTAATGTCTATAAAAATGAATATCTCGCACCTTCTGCGTCATCTCCCAACTAGTAGTTTCCAAACCTGTCTCTTTACATTGCAGATCCAGCAGTGTGTGGAGCTGCTGAGTCGCGCCAAGAAGCCTGTGTTCATCCTGGGCAGTCAGTGTACTCTGCCCCCGACACCTGCTGACAAACTCAGGTAGTGCACGCAGTTTTATATAGTGTCACACTGCCAATCAAAAGTGTGCGTCGTGTGTGTATATTCTTTGCACATAACTTTGTTGACGCTGATACTTTTTTTTACTGTGCATCTCAAAGAACTGTCACTTTTCACTGTGCTGCAAACAAGTTGCTAAGTATTATTAATTAACTGATTGGATAGCCAGCTACATGAGACGTTGCACAACGATATATAGAGTTCTCAGAATATTATTCTTTCTCACTAAGGTTTTTTAGACCATTCTATCACTTATTGAGAATGTTGGCATAACAACAAGATTACCTAAACAAATCACCTTCATTATACTGTACCAATTAATTACCCTTATGGGGTGAGTTGCTAAAATGTTAAGGGTGTAGGGAATTGTGCGGTTCTGGGCATTTGGCTAGTTTTAGGCTTCTTATTTATGTTTTATTTTACTTTCAGAAAGGCTCTGGAATCGTTGGGTATCCCGTGTTTCTTGGGCGGAATGGCCAGAGGCATGCTGGGAAGGGATAGCCCCATACATATTCGTCAGAACCGCAGGGATGCTCTCAAGGACGCAGATCTGGTTATACTGGCTGGTAAGACAATTAACTGCTTTTCTGACACTTTAATGCACTAGTCCTTTAAAACAGCATGGATGATGTTTCTGTTTGGAAGAGCTTACAATTTAGTGTGTGAAGCAAGACTTTCACGTCACTACAATTTTGCACGTCTATTTTATCTGGACACTGTCTAACAGGAGGCCCCTCAAGAGTTTTGTAGCACACCCCAAGTATTTGCAGACATAACGCTTGTTCTGTATTTTGTGTTCCACTTTCAGGCACAGTGTGCGATTTTCGTCTCTCCTATGGGCGTGTCCTGAACAGACGCAGCAAGATCATTGCCGTGAATAGAGATCGGTCTCAGCTCTTAAAGAACTCCGATATGTTTTGGAAGCCAACTGTCGCCATACAAGGTAACTTTCATATATGTTTCTTCTCTCAGACCTCCTATTTGGGGGGGCACTACTCGCCATGGAGTATAGAGGGCGCTGGGCTGGGAGTACGGCACTACTCAAACTAAAGACTTGTCTGGCCACATGTTAAAGACTCTGTTTAATCCATACATTAAATTATCAAACACAATGATTTATACAATTTATCCTAAATTTCTCTCTGTGCCATTAATGTCATTTACAAAATAGCCTGCTATATCGGTGACACAATTTGCTTATTTAGGAAGGTTGGTGTCCATGTCTAATCTAAATTATTTTGAGAGATTTAATATGACCATGTATTTGTAGTGAAATCAGTTCTTAACAATGATATGGATTATTTTGTTTTTATTTTATTTTTGGATGCAGTCAGTTTTCTGGGTTTCACAGTCATTTTGTGACATTGGTGGAGCTGTTACGTAATTTCTGTGATATTTGACAATTAAGGAAATCTGAAGTCTCTGTGGGTCCTGGGGGATTTCTGCTTAAATGCAGCATTGAAAAACAAAAGGCCATTCTGTGTGGTTAACTGCATAAAAAATATCTTTGTTTTGTGTTTGATTCACAAACCATGGGCTAGATATACTAAACTGCGGGTTTGAAAAAGTGGAGATGTTTCCTATAGCAACCAATCAGATTCTAGTTATTTATTTAGTGCATTCTGCAAAATGACAGCTGGAATCTGATTGGTTGCTATAGACAACATCTCCACTTTTTCAAACCCGCAGTTTAGTAAATATACCCCCATATTGTAATTGTTTTCTAGGGGATGCTGGTTCATTCATTGTCAGTCTGTTAGATGGACTCAGAGGATATACATGTCCCTCAGACTGGACAGAAGGCCTGAAGACAGGGGATGTCGCTAAAGAGACAGCCAACCAGTAATGTATCCAATACATGACCATCAATGTTTCTCGGGTTTGGAGGGGGTAATCCAATCCTTCCACTTGCGGTGCTGTTAGATAGAGGCAATTGCCACCAGCATTTAAACCAATATTAATGAGCATGCTGGCCGTCGGTTCACTAGGAACCACTCGTGTCAAACAAGATTACCTTAGACACCATCCTGACGTATTCAGGAGACTATCTTTGAAGTCATTGAGACATCATCAAGCTCCTGAAACCATCAACCATAGATAAACGGTACTGTCAGTCACTGGCTTACCATTACTCCAGCTAATCTAGAAAGCCGTGTGAGCAACACTCATTAACATTATTCATTTTAATACTTATGTTGCCTTTTTTTTTTTTTTTTAAAGGTCTCTAAATCTGCAGTACAAGTTGATCCAATATGTGGCATGTTAACACAAGTTACCCCCCCCCCTGCCCCCCACCTTTGAGTCTGGAAGAATTTAATCTAATGTCTTCTGTAATTATTGACTTAAGTTTCAGAGTGGCTCCTTGTTGTCTACTTCATAGACTTCTACACAGAAGTCTGTTGTATGGTGCTTTCCCGTGACTAAATGCTAGTCTTTGATCTTTCGTTGAGTTTCTGAAAACATTAACAGCCCAGAAACATTAACATATATTTTATATAACTTTTCATATCATGCCACTTTAATTTTAGAATTATTATTATTTATTTTGTGTTTTTTTTTTTTTTTATTATATTAACATAAGACAGCTTTCTAGAGGGACATATACACTAAACCAGAATCATGGACTATGCCCCTAATGTATCTGTTTTGGTAGCTTAACACCTCAGTCAAGAATATAGATTTCCACTGTTCTTCACCTTCCTCTCAGGGATAAAGCTGTCTGAGACTTGTCCTATCTTAGTAAAAGACTCTTGTGTCCGCTCTGGGACATGAAGCACATTTCTTTGTGCATGAAGTTAAATATATATTTTTTTATGCTTTTTAATCCACCTTCAGGAAAAAAGCTGAAGAGAAGACTGAAAGGCACCTGAATCCTCTGCACGTTTTGCATTTGGTGGAGGAAGCAATGTCGGAAGACAGTATTCTTGTAGCAGACGGTGGAGACTTTGTCGGCAGCGCAGCTTACATTCTACGCCCGAGAGGACCCCTTCGCTGGCTGGATCCGGGTAATGGCAATAGATGTCCTTTTGTACCTTATTCACCAGTTTTACCTCCTCTTTATTTTCATTAACTATTGTAAAATATGTTCTAGCCATTCCTTAGAACTATGGGTCCTAATTTTACAGCCTGTTTCATTAATAAGTCCATGTTAATTAACGAACAGTCATTGTTAATGAGCGAAAGGAAAGAATGTCCTAATTAGCAGAAGGAAGTTTGATGTGATTCTATAATATGCCCTTTTTCAATTATTTTTGTTGCTATTTTCTTATTGAAGCCACCCATCTCCTAAACACAGTGGAAGTGGCCATTTGTGAGCTGAAACAATATCCACAAGAATACGGCCTATCGAATCACTCGGAGCCAGTGACATCACTGAGGCACTTCATGACCAATGATAGGCTATATCTACTGCACATAGGTCATAGGTGCACTTTTGTGGTCGCTAAGATAATTATTGTCAACTAAACCCATATTCTGTTACCAGACTTCACAAATGAGGGTCTCGTATTTAACTCTTGGTAATAACTGTACCCAATATACAGTCTTGTAAAAGTATCTAAGGTAAGACTGTGATACATTGGAGAAGATTCTATTTGCCAGGGCACATTAGTTTTCCTGGGCCTGAGTCATTAAGGAAAGTAAGGCAAAAAAAAAAAAAGGAGTAAATGTTCTCCGGACCGGAACAAACCATATAACAATGCAAGGGGTGAAAATTAGTCTATTACTTTGCACATAAGTTAAATACTGGCTGCTTTTTCATGTAACACAAATACTTCATAGCTATTTTTACACTGAAATGTAAAGCTGATCTAGGACAACTATAAATCTGTCCCCACATTTTAAATTTACCTCCCCCTCCAATGCAACATGATTTTGCCCAGATGCAAAGTTACTCATTTTTTATGCTTTGCTCTCCTTAATCATCATCTAATCATTATTTATTTATATAGCGCCACTAATTCTGCAGCGCTGTACAGAGAACTCACTCACATCAGTCCCATTTGAACTCACAATCTAATCCCCTAATACACACACACACACACACACACACACACACACACACACACACACACACACACACACACACACACACACAGAGACTAAGGGCAATTTAACAGTAGCCAATCAACCTACCAGTATGTTTTTGGGCTGTGGGAGGAAACCAGAGCACCCAGAGGAAACCCACGGGGAGAACATACGAACTCCACACAGATAAGACCATGGTCAGGAATCTAACTCGTAACCCCAGTGCTGTGAGGCAGAAGTGCTAACCACTGAGCCACCGTGCTGCCCATAAACTCAGCCTCTTGTCTGTAAGTCTATTGAGGGAAACTGCATGGAGCCACACAAAGCCTAACATGGCTGATACTGAGAACAATGGCATGCACTCAGCTATTAGCTAGCGTACATACAGTATGGAATACGGCTTTTGTCGTCCATACAAACACTTACACACAGATGTCTAAATGTTACAAGATCTCTTTTTATTCTTTTTATATTGAATCAATTTGTATATTACATTTTATCAGCCTTTTAATAGTAACATGGTACTTGCACATGTTTGTTATACATATTTGATAGAGGTGATATAAATGTCGGCTCATTTAGTTAGGCCGTCCTAAATAAATAAATCCCTTTTTTTTTTTTTTTGTTTTTTTTTTGTTTTTGTTTTTTGTTTGTTTGTTTGTTTGTTTTTTAACCTGGTCTGAATCTATTCGTTACAGGGGCTTTTGGCACTCTGGGAGTTGGAGGGGGATTTGCTCTGGGAGCTAAACTTTGTCGTCCCGATTCAGAGGTACCGAAATTTAACGGGCAAACTTTTGCAATATCTTTTATATAACTTATATGTTTATCACAAGCAGGGCATTTAAAACTAGTCTTCTTTTCTTTTCAAGTCTTCAGAATATAATTTATTTACTTGTGGATTTTACTGAAATAATTATGTATATGAATGTGACAAAAGTCCAGACTTCAGAGTCTTAAAAAATGTCAAAAGTTGGAACGTGTTATTTTCTACCAATATTTATTGTAACTGATTTTTTTTTTTTTTTTACTGAATGTGATCTGTTTTGCAAACAAGATATTTGTGTTGTAAAAACGTCAGAGGAGGGAGAAGGAAAAACAAAGGCTCACTAAGTCCTTTAACAAATATAAAAAGTACTTCTAGAATTTGACATCCATGACATAGATTTTATCACACTCCAAGGGGGTATGTGTGACAAGCTGCGGGTTTTGACAAAGTTGAGATGTTACCTATAGCAACCAATCAGATTCTAGCTATCATTTATTTAGTACATTCTACAAAATGACAGCTAGAATCTGATTGGTTGCTATAGGCAACATCTCCATTTTTTTATTTTTTTTTAAAAACCTGCCGTTTAGTAAAAATATCCCCAAAAGTCTTTCATAATTTTTTCTTTTTTTTCCTTCTAGGTCTGGATTATATTTGGAGATGGTTCGCTAGGATACAGCATTGTAGAGTTTGATACATATACACGCCATAAGGTAGGTTTTTATTTTAATAAATTAATTTTCGTGGTTTCCTTAATAAGTGTAACTAAACCATAACATTTGTTAGATTGATTCATCATGATGTCATGTCTTCACTTTACTTTTCCTGTGCGGTACTAGATCTCTGTAGTTTTTCTGTCTAGTAGAAAGCAGCTGAGACCGATTCTATATTACCGCCATCTTACTATCCGTATTGTTCTCTCTCAGACTCCAGTCATTGCGCTGGTTGGAAACGACGCCTGCTGGAGTCAGATCTCGCGAGAACAAGTTCCTATGCTGGGGAGTAATGTTGCCTGCAGTCTGGCCTATAATGGTGAGTTATTTTATGTCTAGTCTTCTCCTGCCAAACTGATCACTGCATCGGTCCATCTACCGGACACCTTACAACCTTTGTATGTCTCTACACTCAATGGTGGAGCCAAACCTTACTTGAGCTTTCAACTGAAAATTATGTCGGCTCTGTTTTTTTTTAACTATTTTCGCCAATTTAATACTTTAATCTTATTAGAATCAACTAATTTGCAACAAGTTTGTTTCATAACGAGGTGAGATTGACACCATAATGTTCCTAAATTGAGAAAGGAGCTTTTCTCAACCCTGTGCTGCTGGAGGACCCTGCTCCTTCCACTATATAACTCTCAGTCTGTGGCTTCCTGCTGCCTCCATTCCCCTCCTCCTCACATCATGTCACGGCCCCTGTTACATGCAGCCCTATCTAACACAATCCCACAAGCAAACAGGTCACTGCTTCCACAAGATCAGTACATTTATCGATTTTAAATACTCTGTGATGTAATGTAAAGTCACGGAGCACCATAAATATCCTTTTTATTTTACAGCGGGTGTATTAGTCCTAAACTACACAAGTTTCCATTGAAAATGAAATTGTCTGTATGATGAGGAATGTTTTTATCTTTCAAAATTAAACATTTAATCATGGAACGCTTTCAACAGAAAGTCATGTGACACAAGTTGACATCACTACTCCTCAAGTATATATGGTATAATGTCCCCCCAACGCCAACCCCCGCTCTAAATTCTAAGAATATTGGCCGTTCACAAGGAATTCCATGGCCATATAAAATTCTGCAGCCACGAACAGAGCACGTGGGGGAGAATTTGAGTAATCCTTCATATCGAAAGTAGTAAGGGAAGCGTCTTTACTGAATAATCGGTGTGACGGAACTCCGGTATAACTCTTAATATCCGTTTTATATTACAGTACAGGGTACATTATTGCCTATAATATATAATTGGAAAGGAAACCAGTGACTTATGTGATTCACATATTTTACCTTCACTGACTATTGTGCTTGTCATGTGACACAGGTGACGTCACAACTTTTTGAATATATATGTTCTATTTTATGGGTGTGACATCAGAATATAGTTTGCAGAACAATACATATATTTATGTCACTTGTGTATTACATGGATATATTTGCAGCGTCTTCCTTGTTCTGTGCAGATTACCATATTGTGGCGGACGGGTTTGGCGGTAAAGGTTTCCTGGTCACTCGGCAGGACGAAGGCCGAATAACGGACATCATCAAGGAAGCGCAAGAAACCGCCAAGAAGGGAAAATCTGCGCTGATCAATGTGCTAATAGGAAAAACTAATTTTCGAGACGGGTCTATCTCTGTGTAGAGTTTTTATTGGCGAGTGTGGTTAGAGTAAAAACTAAAAATATATTTTTGGATAGCCCAACTTTCTGAGCCTATTGATAGACCCCCAAGCGACTTGCTAATTCTAGCAGTGGGGGGTATCTGACAATTGCCCAGAAAGAGGGCAGGATTTTTATAAACGCAGTTTTCGATTTTTTAATACATCTTTTATGTGACTGATCCAAATAACCTGTCGTTGCTGTGGATTCAATATGTCCCTCATTGGACCTTTCATAACTTCCAGCAGATATTTTAAGAGGGGGGTTATATGGTCGTCTGAAAGTATATACGACATTGTGAATGTGATGCAAAAAATGAACTCAGGTAATCTGTGCATAAAAGTGAAAAACCAAATTTCATTTGTTTGTTAAAGTTTCGCTATATATTTTTTTTTTTTAATTAATTGAATTAATTTCTTATAAATTCACGGAAAAAGTGTTGTCATGTGTATGTCCAAACGGTGATCACAGTATTCAGATTTGCGAATTATAATGAACCCTTTCCTGTTACTTGAATTATACAGAAGATAGAAGATTTAGCAAAATTGAAAGGATTTTGGTCAGTCCAGCTATTGCCGAATTTCGTCCCCCAAGACATATTATAGTTAACATAATATAACATATTTACCTATAAAAATAAGTTCTCTGAAAAGGCACTTTGTAACATTCACAAATATATCTGCAAAAGTTCCCGAACCTTTACATAATATAAAGTGGTACTGAACCTATTTATGTTGTAGTGGAGGGTGAACTGTGCTCATACCTTTCCTTGAACTTCAGAGCCCGATCTAAGGAAATAATTCAGTTGTTCATTGTGTGCTGCCATATTTCTGTCAATGTTTACCCCACATCTCAAGCCAATTTATTGCATTTTAAAAGCAGAGGATTAGAGCAACATCATCATCAACATTTATTTATATTGCACCACCAAATTCCGTAGCGCTTTACAATTGGGATATTCCAATTGCTATACAATGTTATATATACATATACACACAGTATTGAAATTGATGACAGAGGTTGGCATACTCGCTGTGAATCTAGCACAGTGTTGCAGTATTTTACTCAATTAAGCTGGCTCCCAGTATTGGGCACCAATTAGCAACTCTCACACAGTCTGTCACACTAAATGAATGCATACAAGACCCAACCAGTGATTTAATAAATGTGCAGACCAGGACGGGTTGGATTTACCCACTAATGTAGTTCTAAGTACACTACCAACCCTCAACTGTATAGAGATGGGTCTGACCATGTGTTTAGGAAGGAGTGCAGTCAGTCTCCTTCCTCGTACCCACAACTACTTGTGCGCTGACAACACTGGTTGATCGATGAGTCTGGGACTTTTATTTCAGCAAGAGCTGGACTGATGAATATTACCAATCCATGTGCTAGATGGATGACGATGCTAAGATTGCAATTAGTGGAACTGAAATTGGTTAAGCTAGTTCCACAGGTGTCTGCTAGTTTGGACAGTAGATGTAAGGGGCACATACCACCCGCAGAACAAGAAATCATACAGCTTTTGTAATAACATGGGGCCTGATTCATTAAGGCTCTTAACTTGAAAAACTTCTTATTTCAGTCTCCTGGACAAAACCATGTTACAATGCAAGGGGTGAAAATTAGTATTCTGTTTTGCACATAGGTGAAATACTGACTGTTTTTTCATGTAGCCCACAAATACTTGATAGCTTATTTGTACACTGGCATTTAAAGTTGATATTTGTGTGCTACATGAAAAAACAGTCAGTATTTAACTTATGTGCAAAACAGAATACTAATTTGCACCCCTTGCATTGTAACATGGTTTTGTCCAGGAGACTGAAATAAGAAACTTCTTCAGTTAAGACCCTTAATGAATCAGGCCCCTAGTGCATTTAGCAGTAAGGTGCTGTAACCAACTGAATGAGAGCTCTGATCAGTTCAGTGCAAGTTAAAGAATGGGGAATATTTATGAAAAGTGTTGCAAAGGAAAAAGGTGGTTTACCAACTAGCAGTAGATGTATCCATGTTCTAAATTCTATTACAAAAATTACAGTGATAATCTGGTTTCTATAGAAACATCACCAATTTTCATAAATAAGTTGTCGAATATCTGGTTGCTATGTGACATCCTGGATTGTGTTACTCTAACCAATCCTGACGCAGGACTAAAGTCTCCTTTTAAAGCCCCCTTTTCATGTTCTTGGGCCTGATTCATTAGTGATCTTATCTGCTGTTTTTTGCTTATCTTAAGCAAATCCACTCTGTGCATGCTCAGACAAGGGAGATAAGAAGCAAAATCCACTGCGTAAATCTGGGTACACACTACACTGTTTTCGTCCAATAATCGGCTCAATCAGCCGACATACGACCGCTCGTTCAAAAGTCGGGTCAGTGTGTACAGTGACACGATGGTCGAAAGTCTGCCCAAATGGACGATTATCGCCCCATTTGGTTGGTCGTACCGTTTAATATTTTCGTTCCAATCTCATTTCCGTTGTGTAGTGTGTATAAACTTCCGACCGATCCACAACAGCGGGTACGAAATTACATTCATTGCTCACGACAACATGGCTGTAAAAAGTCGCTAAAGGGACGTCCGCTCTTCCCTTTATCGTCCTAAACAAGTCTAGTGTGTATGCAGTCCATGGACCGAGCGATCGGAATGTAAAATCGCTTGGCATAAAAAGTTGGTCGAAATTTCTGTAGTGTGTACCCAGCTTTAGTGAAGAATTTCTTAAGTTAAGATGAAAATACATCTTAACTTCACTCTTATCTTCCCGTTTCTTCTTAAAAATAAGCATCTTAACTTTTGCACAAGATAAGATCACTAATGAATCAGGCCCCTTGTCAGCATATGATTTAAGGAAACAACACTGCAAAATATCTGTTACCACACAGATCTGTTGTATTAAGGACTACATTTACCGTTGAAATGCGTCTTTCTAAACCTGTTTTAATTTTGGGGTGCTCATGTGCAACATGCTACTTATTCTATTTTAATATATTTAGGAGTTGATTTTACAATCTTTATTTTTTTTTCTACGGAAGAAATCCTCTGTAATATTTGTAAATAATATTTAATTCAAAATATTTCTAATTAAAAAAATTGCATTACAAGTTTTTTTGTCTCGTGCTTATTGGCACTGGCTGGAAAGTTGAGGATTGTTTGAGCTGGAGCTTGTCTAAGTTGACATTACATCATCTTCATCATAATCACTTATAAGAATCTGCAAAACTCTGTAACTCTCGACAGCTGGAATAATCATTATATATATATATATATATATATATATATATATATATATATATATATATATATATATATAGCGCCACTAATTCCACAGCATAGTACAGAGAATTCATTCACATAATTCCCTGCCCCATTGGAGCTTACAATCTAAATCCCCTAACATACACACACACACGTAGACCGAGAGAGACTAAGGGCAATTTAATAGCAGCCAATTAACCGATCGCTATGTTTTTGGAGTGTGGGAGGAAACCCACGGGGAGAGCATACAAACTCCACACAGATAAGGCCATGGTCGGGAATCGAACTCATGACCCCAGTGCTGTAGTAAGTCATAAAAACGATAAATCCTACATAGAAACAGAATAAGGAAAAATGATGTTGATAGAGAAGGTGCAAATAGAGGAAGAGTGTATTCCTGAGACAATAGGAGCTAGAGAGATGGGGTTGTAGCTGGTTTTACGAAGAGGGAGTAGTATTGGGTCGGGGGGTAGGTTAGGCTATATTGAAGAGTTGTGTTTTGAGAGAGCACTTGAAAGATTGGGGGAGAGTCTGGTCAGACAGGATGGGGAGCAGTAATTAGAGAGAAGGCAAGGTGTAGCTCAGAACATGAGTTATGTGTGGGTGATGGCTTTGAAGTTGTGGGCGAATAGCTTGAATTGGATTCTTGAGGTTATGGGAAGCCACTGTACAGGTTTGTTGAGTGATGCAGTGAATGTGAAATGGAGAAAAAGATCAGACTCACTGTAGCATTTAAGGTGAATTGCAGCAAGGATAGATGGGTGTCGAGAGGCCAGACAGGAGAAAATTTCAGTAGTCATGGTGGGAGATAATGAGAGAAAGGATGAGGGTTTTGGTAACGTCCCAAGTGCGAGAGGGACAAACTTTGCCAATATTTAGAAAGCGATGAGTGCAAGGGACTGAATGTGTGGAGTGAAGCTGAGAGTGGAGTTAAAGATGACACCAAGGCAGCAGGCATGTGAGCCTTGGAAGAGAATGGTGTTAACAATGAGGAAGATTAGAGGTGGGGAGTGAGCTCACTATTGGACATGTTGAGTGGAGATGGTGGAGAAGTAGTTGAACACAATAGAAAAGTCTGTGGAGAAGAGGTAGATTTGGGCGTTATTTGCATAGACGTGGTAATGGAGGCAGAAGGAGTGTATTTGTTCACCAAGAGAAGAGCTCTAAAGGAAGAAAAACAAAGGCCAAGAAGAAAGCCTTGAGGTCCCCGGACTGATAGTGGGAATGAAATGGGTATGTGTCGAGGTTAGAGACTCTGAAGGAGCATTCACAAAGGTAGGAGCTGATCCAGTAGAGCACACTGCAACAAAAGCCAAAGGTGTCCAAGAGAAGAGGGTGGTAGAGAGCTTTTGTCCTGGAGATGAGATCAGGTGCATACGCCCATTCCTGTTGACCAGGAACTTGGTTGGAAAGCCCCATGTTTCGTGCCATGTTTCAGTGATCTTACCAGGTGGATCTCTGAATAGATTTGTAGTCCTCGTAATAGATGACTGCTCTCACTTCATTAAGAATGCATTATTTTTACTTAAGAGAATTTAAAGAAAAAAAAAAAAATGTACACCCATAAGGCTGTCCCTTGGGGCTGACCTGGGTTTAAAGGTTCTATGGATTCGGTCAATTGTTAAGTCACATGTCTGTGGCTGGAGATAGAAGAACAGAGAACAAGAGAGAATCTTCTTTCTTGTTCCTGAATAAATAAAAAATTTATTAAATAGATTTATTATTAAATAGAAACATTATCGTAAATATTGTCTCACTGATGCTCTGCACAAAATAGAATGAGCAGAGGCCGGTAAATTATTCTAACAGGATAATGTTTACTGGGGTGAGAGGGGTTAATGCACTTTGGGACTCCCATTGATTGATGTCACCTAAATCTGACAAATTTTATAAAAGTATCACAATGTTTTTACTGTTTAATTATGTTGGAATAATACAAAGACTGTAGAATGAAAAATATACATGTAAAATATAGTTAGGACAATGGAGAGACAAGTTGCTAAGTGCGTCATATTTGGTATTACATTACGGGAACACACTTAACAGCACTTTGCCTAGACTACTGTCTGATCTAGTAGGGATAAATTTGTGACCTCTGAATTTGGGTATGACTGGTGTCTTCCCTCTTAATAATGGCACCATGGTTGTAACCATCTATCTTCCAAATGGGCATTAATTCTGCCTCTCTTCCTCCACAATGTGCTACATGAGGTTGTGTCATGGAATTGCAGAGATGGCCACTAACCGGTATTGGCGCAACTGAACAGGGAGGCGCGGAGTCTAAAGTACCCATGGTATTCACCAGGGACCCCCGCAAAGGGAGTTTGGGCTTAGCTGCAGAGGGTACGCAGGTCGCAGTTCTCCAAGACAGTCACCGGTGTAGCGACAGTAGTAGACAGGCGTAGTCAGGCAATCCAGATCAGAACCAACCGAGTGGTGCAGTACACAGGGAGGATCCAGAGAGAAGTCCGGTCAAGCCAAATAGTCTAACTAGCTGGGCAGTGAGGTACCTAATCGAAACACAGGAGAATAGTAACAGGAAGCCGAGTCGGAATCGAAGAACACTGGATCAGAAGTTCAGGAAGCGCTGGAGCAGGAGTGAACCAATACTCTAGTAATAGACATGTGTCAGAGGGTGCTCTATATACCATAAGGTGCATCTTGATTGGGTAAGGGAGATTTTGGCGGTCAGACATGCTGACTGCCCCAGGTGAGCGGAGATAGCGTCCCGCTGCTAGGCAAAGGGACGCGGCTGCCGAGAAGGTGCAGGGGTCTGTCTCCTGCAACAAGTGTCAGCGCGGAGATGGCGCCTGACAGGTTGGAAATATGAAACACATCTGGGGACGAAGCTAAGTGGGGTGATCATCTGAACGGAAATAAAGGCTCTTCCACAAGTCAAACTGATGGATTGTCCCCGAACTCTTGTGGTCAACTTTATTAAATAAACCGGTAAAAAAAAAGTGTTGCGAGCCAGTCCTGTGTTGTGTGCAGATAATCTAATACAGGCCTGGCCAACCTGTGGCACTCTAGGTGATGTGAAACTACAAGTCCCAGCATACCTTGCCAGCTATCGACTGGCTACCTACTGGCAGAGCATGTTGGGGCTTGAAGTTTCAGAACACCTGGATAGCCACAGGTTAGCCAAGCCTGATCTAATAGAAAACAACACACAAAAAAATCCTACAGTTGCTCTATATTTCTATGCATTGTGTGCAGCGATTGCATTTTATTGTCTGATACAGGTTTAACACGGCAATTGTATATTTAAAGAAAATGAATGATGCAATGGAGGATGAGACCTAAAGATACTCCAGTCTCAAACTATCTAAGGCAGAGGTTGGCAACATTTATTTTCTTTTATTGCTGATTATTTTTTATTTTTAATCACCATTGTTCCTATTTAGTTTTATTGTTTTCTCCTTGGTTCCTTGCTACACAGCTGTTACATGTTGTATTCCTAAAATAATACATAAATAATTAAACTGTATTAATCCCGTTAGACACCACCTTCTATGTCAGAGGGAGCACTGTTTATGCTTTTTAGCAAGATATCTTTTCTATTGTTGGTCTTTAAATCTCTATTAACAATTTATAACTACATTGCCAGAAACATGCTTTATATCAGTTTATTGTAATGTTGTTTAGAATTTGATTTTAGATTTTAGATTTTATATATCTTTCTATATATCTTTGAGATATATAGATTATTTTACTTTCTTTGTATTAATAAACACAATATTAAGTCACTTTATTGTGTGAATCGTGTTTCATGCTCGTTAAAGTAAACGAGGAAGTCGCTGGGGGATTGGCATTTTGCATTTAGCTAATTGCTTGCTTCCTTTCTAGCAAAACAGCCTCAGGAGATTAATTGACAACTAATAAAAAAAAAATATACCTTTAGTCTGCGTACCCCCAGAGAGATTTGAATTCATCATTAGCACAAGATGTGTAACAAACATCAGTCCAGAGACACTTTGTAACACAGATTGTTCTAATGAGACAAACACAGATATCTGGAGAATTGTCAGTTCATTAAACAGAGAACAGTGGAAATTCCATTCTATCTGCATAACTGCCAATATATTCTCAATACAAATGTTTGCAATAATGTTACTCTTTGCATTTGGTATACAGTTGTAAATTAAATCATTAAGTTAGACACAAGACTTTGACTTGAGAAGAGTCAGTTGGTTCTATAACAAAACACCAATAGCATCACTTCTCCTGGATATAGGGTGAGGTCTTCCAGGGACAGTGACCTTTCATGCATGCAGGAATATTCTCATTATTATTATTATTATTATTATTATTATTAATAATAATTATTATATAGCACTTTCCTACCAAGGGGCTCAGACCATGTTTCAATTTACAAACCATGTCATAGAGCAGAGGCGTTCAAACTTTTTTCAGTGACTACACCTTATAGTCATATAACTTATTCGCTTTCTATTAGAACCGCTTCCCAAGAGTACCTGTCTTATTATTAATAATATTAAAAACATACAAGCGCATAAAGCACACAAGCCTTGCGCAATAATGATATGCCTATGTGATCTGTACATCATAGAAACCTGCTGTTTTGTTTAATAAACTCAAAAGATTTACAACATTCCACATGTGTTCTTTGTCTTTCCGGTCGTATGAATCTGAACTTCACTGGTCCGCTGACAACTCACCTTTGACAACTGATATACCCTACTTTCTTCCTTGACTGATTTAAAGAGGCTACTTATTACTTTTTAATTACTTCATTACTTTTTATACTTGTGAGCACATCTAAATAACTGTCCAAATAGAGACGACTGTTCTTTCTTCTAATCACATCAGATTTACCATAAGTGGTAACTGTTCTTCCTTCCTCATATATACACCTTTATCTTCCTTTTTCGCCCTCACCACAATCATCTTCATGTTTTCGCTCCTTGATCACAACTTGGCCATATTAAGTTAAAGGGCAAGCTACTGATAAAACTTCTGTGGTTATAGTAAAATGAGAAAACGACTTGTTACATCTTCTTGACTAGTCAATGCGTCAATGACGGAAGCCAATTAGGTATTGGGCAGCACAAACTGTAAACAAGGAAAATGATCGTAACGACCGTTTGGGTTTGGTTTACATCGCATTTTTGTAGTAGTTACTTACAATAAATAAAGACAAACAGGGTATATGTGACAACAGGGGATATGTGACAACAGGCCCAACAAGGGATATGTGACAACAGGGTATATGTGACAACAGGCCCAACAAGGGATATGTGACAACAGGGGATATATGACATAAGGGGATATTTAACAACAGGGGATATGTGACAACGGGCCCAACAGGGGACATGTGACAATGGGATATGTGACAACAGGGGACATGTGACAACAGCGGATGTGTAATTATGAAAATATAATATTCATGTGTGAATGGCCCATAGGGATCCGTTCCTTTTCTTACAACAAAATGTCCAACTTTTTAAATGGAGATTATATCCTGTGGACAATTTAGTTAACTGTGTTTGATTATTTCTATTTTGAAGTCTGCTACTTTAAAAAAGAATAGTTATTTATAAAAAATATACATTCCACATTGGCCATTCGAGATGTTAGAAGATATGAAAATTAAGAACAGCTGATAATCACATTCTCACACATTAACTGCACAGTTTGTATCAACAAAAATCATATTTTGCTCTCTGTATAAGATGGTGGTGACAAGGATGCCCTCTGTATTGTTTGAGAACCACAAAGTTGTCCTCTGTATTGTATGGTGGTCACAAGGTTGCTGTGTATTGTGTGGCAGTCACAAGGGTGCTGTATATTGTGTGGCAGTCAATAGGGTGCTATATATTGTGTGGTGGTCACAAGGGTGCTATGTATTGTGTGTCGGTCACAAGGGTGCTATGTATTATGTGGCAGTCACAAGGGTGCTGTATATTGTGTGGCAGTCAATAGGGTGCTATATATTGTGTGGTGGTCACAAGTGTGCTATGTATTGTGTGTCGGTCACAAGGGTGCTATGTATTGTGTGGTGGTCACAAGAGTGCTGTGTGATCTTCTGCTGCTGTAACATGTCCACTTCAAGGTTGGATGTTCTGTGCATTCAGAGGTGCTCTTCTACATACCACCCATGGTTAACTCTGTTACTGTCGCCTTCCTGTCAGTTTGAATCAGGCTGGTCATTCTCTTCTGACGTCTCTCATTAACAAGGCGTTTCCACCCTCAGAACTGCCGCTCTGGATTTGAGCACCGTTCTCTGTAAACTCTAGAACCTGTTCTGTGTAAAAATCCCAAGAGATCAGCAGTTTCTGAGGTACTGAAACAACCTCTATGGCACCAACAATCATTCCACAGTAAAGTCACTTAGATCACATTTCTTCACCATTCTGGAGTTTGGTCTGAACTACAATTGTAATTTTTTACCATGTCTGTAAGGGGAGGGCTGGAAATTTTAGGCCATGGGGCAAGACTCGACTCAGCAGCCTATTGGGAACATTTTAAAGGAAAAAAATGCAGGTGACCCAGCCCAAAGTAGCCCACTATGGGACCACCCGGGGAGCAGATGCCCCCCGGCCCCCCAGCCCAGCCAGCACCTGATGTCTGCATGCTTTTATGCATTGAGTTTCTGCCACATGATTGGCTGATTAGATATTTGCATTAACTAGCAGGTGATCGGCTATACCTAATAAAGTGAACAGTGAATGTTTATAGATTAGGATCGATATAGATACATACAATAGACAGTGTATTTATATATATTTATACTTAAGTTCAAGTTTTATTTTTTAGGGTTTTTTCTTAAGTTAATAGCACCCTGTACTTTGTTTAATGTCCAAAACCTGAAAATGAGTATTTTTCATGCATGTTTCTGTTAAAGCACTTTATAAATAAAAATAATCAACTATTGTTTGTATTTTTGTCTTCAATGGTCAATAAAATAACATACCTTTACCTCTCAACTGTCCCGATCCCATCAGGATAGTCCTGATTTTAGGGGTCTATCTCTGATTAGCCAGGAACTTGTCCCTACATGAGGAACAGCTGGGACGTATTTCCACTCTACACGTTACATACATGCTGTGTGACCAGTTAGTGGTGCACTCTTTATATAAGGGAAGATGGGAGGGAGATGTAGGTGGTTGGAGGGAAGTGCAAGCTATGCCCTCCATGGTGCTGGCCACGCCCACACACAGCTAACCCCACCCACACATCACTGGCCACACCTCCGGTGGGACGGCACTTCTCTTAATAGGCCCTTTATCATTTTCAGCCCCAGGCCTATGTGGCCCTTAATCTGGCCCTGCCTCTGTTGATGAATATGAATAGGAATATGGGCCTAAGTCAGCTCTGCTCTAAAAAAGACAATACACTGCAGGATACGTCCAATAAATACGTGGAAGAGAAAACAAATTAATTTAATGTCACCTGTTATAGTTATTAATGACAAAAGTTGGTTGTTTGTTTTTATTTAAATTACATTTTTTCTCTCCATAAAATACATTAATCAGGATGTTATTAATATCTACTGTACATAAAATGCATTTTTACAGTTGCTTCTGATTGCAAACACATGTCCATCATCACTAGTAATTGGCACTTACACCTAAACTGTAGCTGGTGATGTGACAGAAAGATGTGACACATACCTTTGAGATTCCGAAAGCTTGAATCAGACACTGCTGATTGCGCTTGAGCTTGGCACGCCCCTACTGTACACTGACTACATGCATACGCCCATTTCCCTCTCTGATCCGCCACCAAAATTAGTAGTAGGGTCCTTTGTGCTCGAATATGAATCGGACGTTGCTGCAATCTCTCGTGTATGGATTGTTTCTGGGCATGCGCAGAATGATTTTACTCAAAATATGGCAAATATTGGCATTAACTTTCCTTACTGAATCAGGCCCTTTATGTTTATTTTATAGAGTAATATCTAAACTTCATCACACAGTAAGGTATTTTCAGGTTTGTATCTAACTCCAAGTGTGAGGAGGCCCCAAAGGTCTCTCTTTAACCACTACCACAAACTGCCCCCAGCTGCGATTTGTCTGTTGGAGAGGTGACCAGACCAAAATCATCATCATCACTCCACATATCACTTGTCACCTTCCCCTTCCTATAGTCCTTGACATGTACAAACCCCACCACAGAGCAGAATGATTTGACACCATTGTTTCAGAACTCTAAAGGTACCTATGTTGAAATATAAGATAATCAGATACCAATGGCTTTTGCAGTCTGAGAAATAAAGGGACTCCAGTTGTGGCTGGACTCTCTCCATTGAAGATCAAACACAGGTTTATTGAGTTTGCTGGGACTTGCAGTTCAGAAACATGGCCAATATCTGATACAAAATTACTAATTGAAGACAGTGAGAAAAGTCACACAACTTGATTAAAGAAAGGAATGGCTCATCAATCTAGTATCCTTGTTCTTTATTTGCAGTGATTGAGGAGTCTCTGGTTTGAACCCCCCTGTGTGGTTTCATTTTAGTAAATTGAATGTTGCAACAGGCTGATTAAAGAAATTGAGAAAAGTGTAAGTGAGCTCAGTTTACTAGTAGTGAGGTGCCCATGGGCTGTCATAGTAGAGGTTCTGCTTTGGATTCCAAATGACTTTATTGTTAGCACATTTCATGTTGCAACAGGCTTGATGAAGTCCATGAGAAAAGTTTCTCCATGTCATCAACAAATGTTCTAGCTTGGTGGCACAGTAGATAGGACATCTGTGATTCCCTGGTTTGAATCCCCAAACAGGTAACATTTAAAGATCTTTTGATTTTGCCCCAGGCCCCTTGATGAGAACCAAGCTTATTTAAGTGCATTTCCTCAGTGTCATGATTCATGTTGGTACATCAGGCAAAGTAATTAAAAGTAGGCTATCGTTGGATTCAAACCAGAGACTCCACCATTAGCTGTAAACAAAGAACCTACACACAAGTCTACAGAACTAGCTTGTTTGCTAAGTATGGGGAGGAGATTATTCTGAAGGTCTGTGTTGCACAGAATAAGAGAAATATAAGTGTCTCTGCTGCTAATACTTGCACCAGGCTGGTTTGTGACATTGAGAAAAGTACATGAGTTGGTCCAATAAGCCACCACCAGTGATGGTAGAATTCCAGGTTTCTGCAGACAGGTATCATTTTAGTACTTAGGATATTGCCCATGCTTGGTGACATTTAGAAAAGTCTTACCTCCTAAAGATACTGTACTGGTTCACTGGATTAGTGAACATGTGCTCTACTGGCAGAGATGTTGATGTCCTGGTTAGGTTCCCCCCAGACAGCATTATATTAGTGCCTTGGATGTTGCGCCAGGCTGGTTGATGACATTGGGCATAATCTCCCTTCATACTTAGCAAGCATGGTGGCTCTGTAGACTTATGTCCAGATTCTCTGTTTGCAGCTAATGGTGGAGACTCTGGTTTGAACCCCAGGACAGACTTATTTTAACTACTTTGCCTGATGCACCAGGATCAATTATGACACTGAGTAAAATCACTTACATAAGCTGGCTCAGAGGACTAGTAGCCTGGTTCTCTGCTTGTAGAGATGATTGAGGTCTTAGTTCAAATCCACAAACAGCTGTAGCTTTTTGTACTTGGATTTTACACCTGGCTTGTTGAAGACATTGAGAAAAGTCTCAAGCATTACTTACACTAAATGTTGGCTCAGTTGACTATTAGTGAGGTGCCCATGGACAGTCATAGTAGAGACCCTACTTTGAATTCCAAGTGGCTTCCTTTTTAGCACATTTCATATTGCAATAGGCTTAATGAAGTCCATGAGAAAAGTCTCTCTATATCTTCAACACATGTTCTAGCTTGGTGGCCCAGTGGATAGGAGATCTGGTTACAGATTATATGGAGTCTCTGGTTTGAATCCCCAACCAGGTAACTTTTACAGCTCATTTGATTTTGCTCCAGGCCCCTTGATGGTATTGATAAAAGTCTCACTGCTGCTTAATGTCATGTACTGGCTCAGAGGACTAATAGCCTAGTTCTCTGCTTGTTGAGCTGATTTAGGTCTTAGTTCAAATCCACAAACAGCTGTAGCTTTTTGTACTTGGATTTTACACCTGGCTTGTTGAAGACATTGAGAAAAGTCTCAAGCATTACTTACACTGTGTGTTGGCTCAGTTGACTAGTAGCCAGGTACTCTTCTGTCTTTAGATGGCTGAGATCCTGGTTCAAATCCCCCTTTGTACATTGGTTGGTGCACCTGGCTGGTTCATGATGTTGAGAAGAATGTTCCTACTTACTTAAAGGATGGTCTGTCTTTATTCACATTGAGGGCATAAGTAAGTGTGCAAGCAGTAAAGTGCTCAACTGACAGCGGTTTATGTAACAATGTAGAGAAAAGAGTAGTGTAGTAAGTATGTAAAAAAAAAGTTAGTATTTTTAGAGTTTGGCTGTTCCAACAGCCAAGTTTATTAAACAATGCTAGACAATCAAATTAACACATCATTACTTTCAGAAGGGAACCCAACAATCAGCCCAGTGAGCAGGATGACAAGGGGAAAGACAGTCAAGCCTGTGCCGGGGATTTGAACTGGGACCTTCACCATCATAGTCAGCAATCTGGCTATTAAGTCAACTGAGCCAACCAAGCCAGTACATGTTGTAAGCAGCAATTAGACTTTATCAATGTCATCATGGGGCCTGGAGCAAAATCAAAGGAGATATAAATGTTACCTGGTTGGGGATTCAAACAAGGGAACCCATATAAACCATAAACTGATCACCTATCTACTGCGCCACCAAGCTACAACAGTTGTGAGTGATATGGAGAGACTTTTCTCATGGACTTCTTCAACTTGTTCCAACATGAAATGTGCTAAAAGGGAATCCACTCGGAATTCATAGCAGGGCCTCTACTATGACTGTCCACAGGCACCTCACTACTAGTTGACTTATTATTTTCTCAATGTCTTCAATCATACTGCTGCAATATTCAATTTACTAAAATGAAACCAGACAGGGGACTCAAACCAGAGATTTCTCAGCATTCCATATAAAGTACCAGGTGACTAGCCTGCTGAGCCATTTCTTCCTTTAAGTGGTTTTATAGAGTTTGCTGGGACTTTCCGTTCAGAAACATGGCCCATTCCTGATACAAAATGATTGAAGACAGTGAGAAAAATTGCACACTGCTTATGAAGGAAGAAGTGGCTCAGCAGGCTAGTTGCCAGGTTCTTTATATGCAGTACTGAGGAATCTCTGGTTTGAATCCCCTGTCTGGTTTCATTTTAGTAAATTGAATGTTGCAGCAGGCTGATTGAAGACATTGAGAAAAGTGTAATTAGCTCAGTTGACTACTAGTGAGGTGCCCATGGACAGTCATAGTAGAGGCCCTGCTTTGAATTCCAAGTGGCTTCCTCATTAGCACATTTCATATTGCAACAATCTAGATGAACTCCATGAGAAGTCTCTCCATAGTGCTAACACATGTTCTGGCTTGGTGGTGCAGTAGATAGGGCACCTGTTTATGGTTTATATAGATTCCCTGGTTTGAATCCCCAACCAGGTAGCATTTAAAGATCTTTTGATTTTGCCCCAGACCCCTTGATGGTATTGATAAAAGCCTCACTGCTGCTCACATCATGTACTGGCTCAGTTGGCTAGTAGTAAGGTTACTGACTGTGATGCTGGAGGTCCTGGTTTGAATCCCCAGACAGACTTGATGGTCTTTCCTAAGTCATTAGCCTGGTCTGGGGCTGGTTATTGGGTTCTCTCCTGGTGATGATATGGTAACTTGTTTGTATAGACTTCTTTAATATACTAGGCTGTTGTATCTAAAAGTACAACAGCCATTTTATGAAAAGAGAAACTTTTTTTACATTGTTATCTCCCTACTGTCTTGTGTCCCCACCGGACTGCTGTCTTGTGTCCCCACCGGACTGCTGTCTTGTGTCCCCACCGGACTGCTGTCTTGTGTCCCCACCGGACTGCTGTCTTGTGTCCCCACCGGACTGCTGTCTTGTGTCCCCACCGGACTGCTGTCTTGTGTCCCCACCGGACTGCTGTCTTGTCTCCCCACCGGACTGCTGTCTTGTCTCCCCACCGGACTGCTGTCTTGTCTCCCCACCGGACTGCTGTCTTGTCTCTGTATTGATGGGAGCTCTGCTGTGGGTGCTTTGCTGCTTGCACAGTAACTTCAATGTGAATAAAGATAGAGCATCCTTTGGGATGGCTCTTCTTGGGGTGATGGGCCAGCTGGGTGCACCAGCCAGTGTACAGGGGGGATTTGAACCAGGATCTCAGCAATTGCTGATGACAGGAGAGCACCTTGTGCACCAGTCATCTGAGCCAACAAAGGGCTTACACAAGAGGGGAGATTTTTCACAATATCTTCAACAAACCAGGTGTAGAATCCAACATATAAAAGCTACAGCTGTTTGAGGATTTGAACTAAGACCTAAATCACCCTTACAAGCAGAGAACCAAGCTACTAGTCCTCTGAGCCAGCTTAAGCTTACATAAGTGGCATATCTCAGTGTCATAATTCATCCTGGTGCATCAGGCAATGTAGTATCCAAAAGTACAACAGCCAGTTTATGAAAAGATTTCTTTCTTACATTATTAACTTGTCTCTAGACTACTTTATTCTTGTGATACTGCTTGCCCACTAACTTATGCCCTCAATGTGAATAAAGACATCCTTCAGGTAAGTAGGAAGACTCTTCTCAAAACCAACCGAGGGACAAAGGAGATTTGAACCAGGGTCTCAGCCTTCTTATAACAGGAGAGCACCTGGATACTAGTCATCTGAGCCACCATATGGTATAAGAGAGTCGGGAGACTTTGCTCAATGTCTTCAACAAGCTAGGTGTAAAATCCAAGGTACAAAAGTTACAGCTGTTTGTGGATTTGAACTAAGACCTCAACTATCTCTACAAGCAGAGAACAAGGCTACTAGTCCTCTGAGCCAGCTTATGTAAGTGATTTTACTCAGTGTCATAATTGATCCTGGTGCATTAGGCAAGGTAGTTAAAAAGAAGCCTGTGTCAGGGTTTGAACCAGAAACTCCACCACCAGCCATTAACAGAGAAACTTGACACAAGTCTACAGAGCCAGCTTGTTTGCTAAGTATGAAGGGAGTTTATGCTCAATGCCATCAACCAGCCTGGAGCACCATCCAGGGTACTAACAGAATGCTGTCTGGGGAACATAAACCAGGACTTCAACATCTCTGCTAGTAGAGCACATGGGTACTAGTCCAGTGACCCAGTATCTTTTCTGAATCACACAAGCATGTGCAATATCCTAAGTACTAAAATGATACCTCTCTACATAGTCAAACCTAGGACTCTAGTATTGCTTGCTGGGCCAGTTAATGTACTTTTCTCAGTGTCACAAACCAGCCTGGTGCAACATTCATAGTAGTAAGAGAGAACACACCTAGGGATCCAATTAACAAGCTCCACATCACAGCCAAATGAGTACCTGGCTTCTAGACATCTCCATCATAGTCAGGTGAATACTGGGCTTCTAGACAGCTAAGTTAGCTTTTGCCATCAGTGTTTCTGGATTTTTCTCAATGTTTTCAACCAGCTTGGTGCAACATTCGAATACCTAAAAATGAAACCTGCCTTAGGACTCAAACCAAGAACTATTCCAATACTGTCAGGAGAGAACTAAGCTACTAGCCCACCTAACCAGCTTGTTTGCTGTGTTACTGCACAGAGTTTTCTCAATGCCATCAATGAACCTAGCTTCTTAATGTCATCGGAGACTAGTGCAACATCCAAGATACTAAAAAGAAGTTTTAAACCAGAGCCTCTACTACTGTCTGTGTATTCAAACTTGGACAAAGTTATCTTACTCCTTTCTGCTACTCAGCTAGTGGCTCTCCAACCCCCAGCAGAGATATGGCTGTCTCAGGCACAGTTCACTGAGTTCCATATGGAGAACAAGGGTTCCCCAATTACATGGGACCAGCCGGTACAACAAGAGACAAATTGAACACCTTGAACTCTTTGTCATGTTCCTCAAACAATTAGTGAACAATTTTGTGCAGTGTGGCAGAGCGCATTATCCTGCTGCATCCTGATGCCATCTCTTCCCCAGGTAAACGACGCACACGCACCCAGTCGTCCATATGGTGTAAAAGAAAACGTGATTCATCAGAGTAGGGCACCTTCTATTGCTCCATGGTCCAGTTCAGGCACTCACGTGCCAGTTATAGGCACTTTCAATGGTGGACAAGGGTCAACATGGACACTCTAACCGGTGTGCTGCTATGCAGCCCATACGTGATGCCCACACTGCGATGCACTGTGTGTTCTGACACTTTGCTATCGTACCCAGCATGAAATTTTTCAGCATTAAGTTAGATAGTGTTTCTCCTTTTTTTTTTTTTTTTTTTTTTGTTTAAAACTGCAGGAGGGAAGAACAGGAAGGTTTGGGGAGAGTGGGTTGAGATACAGTATGAGACAGCATTTAAAAAGCTATTCCAAAAATGTTATTTTAAGTAATAAATTCTGCAGCAATGTACAGAGAACTCACATTGTCCCTGCACCATTGGAGCTTACAGTTTAAATTCCC
Organism: Mixophyes fleayi; assembly: GCF_038048845.1. Lineage (NCBI taxonomy): Eukaryota > Metazoa > Chordata > Amphibia > Anura > Limnodynastidae > Mixophyes > Mixophyes fleayi. The sequence continues at coordinate 78,999,895 of NC_134412.1, forward strand.
TAACACACACACAGACAGATAGAGAGACTAAGGTCAATTTTGAAAGCAGCCAATTAACGTACTAGCATGTTTCTGGAGCGTGCGAGAAAAGCAGAGCACCCAGAGGAAACCCATGCAAACATGGGGAAAACATACAAAGTCCACACGGATAATTCCATGGTTGGGAATCAAACTTTAGACTGCAGAACTGTGAGGCAGAAATGCTAACCACTAAGCCACTGTGCCGCTGTCTTATAAGGGTGAGTGCCCACTGCTAACTGCAGCCACAGTGTGGCTAAAAGTAGGATTGAATGTGACTTCAGTTCAGTTCATTTCTTTTAGTCAAATAGAATTTTCCTTTAAAATAAACACATCCGAAGGTCTGTGCTGCACAGAGTAAGAGAAATGTAAGTGTCTCTGCTGCTAATAGGAACAATAGACAATCCAATAATATGCAGTCTATAGAGCACAAGGTATATACCCACTATAAGATATCATTCACAACTATGAGTAAATGTATCTCTCAATTTACATAACATTTGAAACAGCTCATATATAAAATGTGGATTAAAAACATTGAACTATCATGAAGGAATAAGACGAATGTGTCCTTAAGGGGGAAGTCCAACTAAAGTCCTTATCATGGGTAGGCGGGGTTCCAAATCAACAATCTTACTCAAGTGTTTTCCTCCAGTCTTAGGTGCCAAGTTGTAAGTTCTATGTAACTCCAGTGTGGCATATGCAGCTAAAATGTTACACCTACCCTCAATAAATTATCTTTCAATCCTACCTCCCCTTTGCTTTCAAACTACTTGAGAGTCTTGTGTCTGGTCTCTAGGATTTATGTTTATAAATATTGGGTTGTTGGATTCCAGTAGCAGAAAAACAGAGGAACAGACTTTGGTGAGAAGAGATACTGTACCTTTAAATACAGAAAATGAGTATCATGTAGCAACAAGTTCAGGGATTAGCCAGAGATGCAGAGAAGGTAGTTGTCCGAGAGCCGGGGGTCAAAGCTAGAGCAAAGGGACAGAAAGAATAAGGCAGCTAGGTGACAACAGGATACAAAGTGCTGGTTTAAGGAGAGAACCTCAATAAACTGGTAGTGTATTGTTCCCAGGAAGCTGCTTATATAGGCATGAACATGTGGATGAAGCCTCAGGTGCTGGCAACTAAATACTAGCAGCAGGTCATTAGTCCATGCTCTGATGCAGGCTCACACAGAAGTGATAAAAGGGATGCAGTCCTGCCGAGTTGTCAGAAAATATGAGATACCCATGTCTGTGGCTGTGGATCAGAACCGCCATGATGGAACAGAGGCGCAAACCCAAATGGAAACCCCAACATGCAGACCGTGAAGATGTCAGAGCATATGAAACTTGTGGACCAACCGCAGGGTAAGTCAAGGACTGAAAAGGAAACAAGATGTTTATTCAAAAATGGTACACAAAAGAGCTCCCTTTTATTCACTTTTGTGAATATGTTTTAATATGGAGCATCTTATTAGTTAAAATTTAACCTTTATTCAATTCTATTAAGATTAAAATAATAAAGAAACCCAGCGAAAAATAAAAAATATGCTTGTGAATCAACCAAACAGGCTTCTCTTCCAGTCATCATAGAGTTTACTTCAACTGAAGGTCAACCGCGAAGGGAGGTAATGTTGTATACTGCCTTATTTTTGATCGGCTTCTTCTGATTTGGTAGCTGAAAGCCAGTTCCGCGACATACTCATGTCATATCAAATCTGTGTCTTTTTAGGTGCACATGAATATATACAGATGCAATTTGTTGACATCTCTATCTGGGCACTTTCTTGTGACAAGTGGGCCATTCAACTCCTCAGCCTAAAGTAGCCGGTGTCAACCATTGAAGGTACAGAGGGTTGATGATCCTTACAAAATGCTGCTCTGTATTGAAATAGATGGACAAATGCTATTTAATATTTTAGTCGCATTTGGGAAATGCGGCTATAACATATGGAAAAAATTTAGGATATTTTGCTTGTACGCAACTAATATTACATTTATTGATGCAACACAAAATGGGACTCTCAGGGACACAGGTTAATGTGCAAATATAGGGCTGTTAGTGAGAATGTCATTGTTGTTTATCTTGAAAGTAAATGTCTCATTGGTTGCTATGGTTTACAGAACCTTTTTTGGCGACCCGAATAACAATTTTTTATAAATGTCAGTCACCCATCTAATATATAAATGTCTAGTGGCGTGTGTTAGTCTGTCTGTGTGTGGAAAAAATAAAACCAAGCTGCAGCGCCACCTGCTGGGCAGAGTTATACACTGACCTACTAAATTCTTAGTGTGTGTGTGGGGAAAAAATTCAGAAAGGGCTGAAATTTGGTATACTAAGATGTTTTTAATTTGTTAATTTCATTTGTTAATTGTTAAAAGTGTTTATAAAGAATATATATTTCTTGAAGGAGAAGTGACAGTTGGGAGTGGTTGGTGGTTGCCGGGGGTGACAGTGGGGAGTGGTTGGTGGTTGAGGCCTGGGCTATGGCCCAAATGCATGACAAGAACCTTTTTAACACCTTAAGTAGCTTGATTTGATTAGAATGCATGAGTATCATGCACGGGTTAACTTGTTAAATAATATACTTAACTGTTTTAACCACTTAAATAATGTTTAAGTGTATACTATATTTCCATCTCGCAACAATTCATTAGTGGTCCTTGTTTTAAGGCAAATTTAAAGGACAGATCAGCTCATTTCCAATCCTCTCTTCAAATTTGCCTTCAGAAGGATGATTTGCACAGCCACCCATGGGGGCGTGGCAATAGGAGGAGTCAAGGTGGAGTCAAGGGACACACTCATGGTAATGACATTAATCATTTTGGTGTAGCCCAATGCTCCTGCTCTATTCCCCTCCTGCCTGCAGTATAATCCTCCATCATCTCTGATCTGTCTTGGAGCCAAGCTTTGTTATATATTATCCCCCAGTATTAAATATGGCACCTCTCTGAGCACAAATGGGCCATAATTCTTCAATTCTGATTATAAACTCTTATACTCATTATACACTCGTAATGTACAGTGTATAAATACAATTTTCTACTGTTAATTGTACAAGCTGTGGAATGCGATCCTTGGCCCAGCATCTTTAAATTATTGACGCATCATTTCTTAATTCAAAATAAAAAAAAGAATATTAAAAAAGCTAAATGTTACGTATGGAGTTTGTCTTTAAGACTGGAGCAATTAGGACCAAAAGTTGGGATATATGCAAACAAGATTTTTTTTTTCATACCTAGAAATAGAAAACCTTTTAAAAAAACATGTTGGTAATTAAGCTGACAGATATTTTAAAAGCAGTAAAAGCTCAGCCATGAGTACCATGATATAACTTCTATTGTAACTTCCCCAGTTGTGAGCAAACTAAAGTTAGGTCGTAAGGGAAAAGTGGTGCCTGAAGGATAATTGTTAGACCAGTAGTTCTCTCTCCATTTTGGGACTTCTGTCAATACAGATGACACCTGATTCATTTTTCGTGACGCACAATACTAAATTATTGCAATAAGTAAAAACAGAATTATAAACAAATATATGTACGTTTGAAAACCAAAGTAAATGACAGCTGGTTTGTGTCATGTGTATCTTATTCCTCCTGTTGTCCTTAAATGCTTGTTATTAGACCATTTCCCCACTGTGAAAATTAAGATAGTTTAATTATTATTTTTTTTATTTACATCAATAACATAACAAAACAATAATCATAACAAGCAAGGGATTTCTCCTTCTCCCATGTGGTCAAAGTTAAACTAATCCCTTACCGATCTGTGTGGGCTATATAAAATCCAACTATGGTCTATTGTCGTAGTCTAAGTATATTATGTCGCTGTCTGCGTCCACTTAGAGCCCTTAAAATTATCTTTGCGCCTACATGAAAATTAAAGGTAAGTTATTATCAATTATCAAGTATGATAGAATATACAATATGTTACAAAATGAAATAGCTGATTTCAAAGGTAAGTTCTAAGTATTGATTGTTCCATAGTCACCTGGTGATATTCTGTGAACACATTACATTTTGGTAATTACTTTTTCCGTATATTAATAATTATGAAATATTCATTAAAATGTTAGATTGCTAATTGTAAAATTAAATATGAATTATATTATTAGGCTAATTATATGATTTCAAGTAGAATAATAGGTATTAGCCTTTAACTGTTTAAAATAATAATAATAATAATAATAATAATAATAATAAAAATAACACAAACTACATGATAAATCCATTTAGGGTAAATGTTTAACACTTTTAATAAAATCTTCATAGTTTCTGCATGTTTCAATTTTTAGTATGAAGCGCATATGAAATAATAAAAAAAAAAGATTGAATGTACATTTGTAATGATTAGAACAAATATGTTTTGTGTGAAACAAAAACATTATTTGAAAGGAACATTCTTGAGACATACCAGGGATAAAGTTAGAGAACACATATTTATTGTGTTGATATCATCATCATCATCACCATTTATTTATATAGCGCCACTGATTCCGCAGCGCTGTACAGAGAACTCATTCACATCAGTCCCTGCCCCATTGGAGCTTACAGTCTAAATTCCCTAACATACACACACACACACACACACACACAGACAGAGAGAGACAGAGACTAGGGTCAATTTTTGATAGCAGCCAATTAGCCTACTAATATGTTTTTGGAGTGTGGGAGGAAACCGGAGCACCCAGAGGAAACCAGATAGCACAGCAAATTAGTACTTTTCATTTCTACATGTGAATAATATTCTGCCACCATGTTCTGTCTAGCTGTACAGGTAAATATTTATTTTAGTGCTTTAATTGGGTGCACAATATTCTCTTAATAGTTATTTTGTTCTGTTTTTCACTACCAAGATTATTCTTAAGTTTCTAATTCTGATATGGTTAGAAAATGCTTTTCAATTTAGTTCAATGCTTGGTATAAATTTAACTTGTATTGGGATTTGTTGACTACAGGAGATATTAATTGCTAGATGGTATCATATAGAGAATTGTTTTGTTACAGATTGCAAAAATGTTTTACATCCAGTTTTACCATGTGGTTTGGATTAATCTGCATGTACTTTGAGATTTCACCCTCCAACCTACAGAATTATAGAAGTCAGTTGTTTGGATATGAAAGCTGCAACCGATGTGTGTAGGTTTGCAAACTGAATACTAATCTGTCCCTTAGTTTATTTCCCTCTTAGAGTGTGCTAATTGTCTCTAATTAACCCTCTCCTCCTCCATGTTGGTTATGACTTGTTCACTGTCTACGCTATTTGGCATACTGCTTCTATCTTCACTTTTCACCCAATTCCTAGTGTTAATGTCCTCCAGCTTTCTGTCATCTAACCAGCAAAGCTACACCCCTCTCATACGGTCCTTGCCTAATGTAGGGCCTGTACCCATAGCCTGTAGCATGTGGGACAAGTAATATTTCACTCTAGTATTTCATTGTGTTTAATGGGGCTGGATATCAGTACCTGATCAGTCAATCACAAGCAGCCAGCATGTAGTCACTGCTTATGATTGACTGAGATTTTCTCATTTACTTTAATGGGCAATGCATTTCAATGGACTTCCTGTGACCATTGGCAATTAATCGCCTGTTCAAATGAATGGGAAAAGCTGTGATTGAAATTGCCCAAATGTCTTTGAATTTACAATAAATAGATTTATAATAGATTCGAGAGTTTGTTGTATGAATTAACTATTTATGGTGATGTTGGGTGATTTAACTTTTGAACCAAATCACCCATTGATAGATCTCCCTCATAGTAGTTAAGGTATTGTTCAATTTGACAAGCTCAAGGAAGAAGGACAAACCAGGCAGGATACTAACAAACATTTATGACAGAGAAGATCCTTGAAACATGTCTTGAGAAACAACGGAGGAGGAAAAAATATTTGCTGACTCCTCAATAAGAACCACAACTCAGAAATTAAACAGTTATCCACAAGGACCTGAAGTTTAGGGTGAAATGAAGGTCCATAGAAATAGTGCCAGTGGTAGTTGATGGAAGAGAGAGGGGGAGAGAGAGGGGGCGGGAGAGAGAGAGAGAGAGAGAGTGAGAGGGAAGGAGAGAGAGAGGGAGAGAGAGAGAGAGAGAGAGAGAGGGAATGAGAGAGAGGGAGAGAGAGGGAGAGGGGGAGAGGGAGAGGGGAAGAGGGAGAGGGAGAGGGAGAGGGAGAAAGGGAGAGGGAGAGAGGTGTGAGTGCTAGCTCTATCTTCCATGAGAGGCTGGAGGGTAAGAACAGAGATACAAGAGTCTATCAGAGCGATGATTTCTAAAGGACTGGGATGACCTGATCAGACTAGCATGAAGCAGGACTGCAGGGAGGACCATGGCAAGCACTTTCCCCTACAGCTTCTTTGACAGAGTGCCACTGAATGGGAGAAGCAAGATTAAACAGGTGGGCGATTATCATGACAGCAGCAATAACCAATCACATTTCAGAAAACATGCTACCAAACGGAAAATTATGATTCAGCACTTCTGTAATAATTCTGTATAATTTTATGGTTGCTGCCTATAGCAAGGATGCGTTAGTTTTATTCCCCAAACATATAAGTATTGGGATTTTGCAACCTCAAGAGCAGGTAAGGGACATGTGAAATTGAATTACCTTACTTTATTAATTAATTGTATTTCTATAGAATAATAAGCTAATGATTATTATTGCCAGAGAATATCTGACCAGTTAATATAAAATATTGTTATATTCTGTATAGTCTTTAAATAAAGTATTATTTCCATTACATTTAAGGAATGGAACCTTGGAATAAAAGCACTGTCTCAGAATTTATTCTCGTCGGATTCCCGACATTGTACAAATATGGATCGTTCCTCTTCCTGTGTCTGCTTCTCGTCTACATTCTTACCATTGCTTTTAATGTGATAATATTTGTCTTAGTACGTTTAGACTCACGCCTCCATACACCTATGTACTTTTTTATTAGTATTTTATCCATCCTGGAGATCTGGTATACAGCAGTTACCATTCCAAAAATGTTAACCAATCTTCTAGTGCCAAGGAAAAGTATATCTTTTAATAGCTGCCTCTTGCAGACCTATTTCTTCCATTCTCTTGGAGCCAGTGAGTGCTATCTTCTTACCACTATGGCATATGACCGTTATTTAGCAATCTGTCACCCGCTACACTATCCTTCTATCATGACTTCCAAAATGACTATAAAGTTAGCTGCCGCCTGTTTTACGCTTGGCTTTTTATGCCCCATTACTGAAGTTATTCTAATATCTAGGCTGCCTTTCTGCGGGAGTAATGAGATTCAGCATATCTTCTGTGACTTTCCACCGTTGCTTAGCTTGGCTTGTACGGACACCTCCGTGAATGTCCTTGCTGATTTTATAATCAACAGTTTTATTATCCTGGTGACATTCGCATTTATAATAATCTCCTATATCAGGATAATTTTTTCAATCTTCAAAATAAGGACGTCAGATGGGCGAATAAAGGCCTTCTCTACCTGTGTGTCTCACCTAACCGTAGTCCTCTTGTTCTTTAGCTGTATTGTGTTTATGTATGTCCGGCTAACCAAAAGTTACTCTTTGTACTACGACCGTGTGTTAGCAGTTATTTATTCTGTTTTCACCCCTATTTTGAATCCTATCATCTACAGCCTACGGAATAAAGATATCAGGGAGGCTTTTAAACATAAAATGTTTAAAAGAGTCTACAACTCTAATAAGGGCCAACAATGTAAGAATGGGGCTTAATACAATTTTTCATAATAGATCGTTGTAGTACTTAAAACTAGTGACAAGGAAGTGTTGGAAATGATTTATCTGGTACACTCTACAGCAGCACCACCCAATATGGTTATGTTTTTCAACTGTCGTTGAAGGTCAGTCATAGCTCTCATTTTTTCTCTTCTGAAGCCTTGTTGGGAAATTATCTGTGAGAATGCTGGTAGTGCAACACCACAAGCACCCCCCTCTCTTATTTCCAACCCTCACCTCTAAAATCTGGACTGTCCTTTGGTGGTGGAGGAGGTCTGCTCCCTTTGCTAGAACTGTGAATTTACAAAACGCTTGCCAAATACAATATGACTCAAGAAAACCATAGACCTATTTATGTCTCATATACCTTGTGTTGTAGAACTCCACCATTGGATCAAAATTGACTTTTCATTGACTCTTCATGGGTAGCATGCACAATTTCAAAATTACTTCTTAAATTCTTAACCAAATTTCCACCTTGGTGCTCTGCTATTGTTCTTACTCATTGACACAACAGATGGAACCCCGGTACTTATGTTATTAGGCAAACCCAGAGGAATCCTTAGGAGAGCTGGTCATATTCGGGTAAGAAAATAACATCACTATATCTAATGCACCTTAAAAACAGCAGGCAACTTAAAAAGCAAGGTGGAAACCCAGATCATATTACAAATCTAAATAAAGGATACAAGGGAGAGTTTAACCATTATCCAGACCTCAGGCACTCATTTAATCCCCCATCATACAAAAGGTAAATAACAGAAAAATATAATAATAGAATAATAAGTTACATGGAAAAAAGCTAAATATCTGCAATGGTCTATCTCTCTCACACTCACTGTTCAAAACCAGAAGATACATTTAGGGGAATTTTTTTTAAAACTAGCTTAGATATTTGTCAAAGTTTTTTAAACAACTGAGCAAATGAGGGCATCAAGCATACTGAATGCAAGGTCGTCAGCACAGGAAACATTATCTAGAAACGCATATGTATACCTGTGGCATGAACAGCTACTTCCATTTAAAATGGTCCGATGAGGACTACACAGAGCAGGATATCATATGTGGGTTGAGTCTACAAAGTCCTCATCGTATCTGGCAATGGGATTTCAGAGGCGCAAAGAGCACAGACAAAGGTATACTGAGCAATTGAAGAAGTTGATATTCATCCTTCACCATGTACTTGACAAACAGATGAGTTCACGTGTGGCGTTAAGCTAAAGAACTCTACTGCCCCGAGTGCATGTTTCATACAGTGATTGGTTCTGGGGCTTCCATTATGTTGGGCACATTTTCCATTGTATGTAGTCACTCCTTTAGGTGCCAAGGTCAATGCTAATCACTACTTAAAAGTACTGAGTGATTGTCTTCAACCAATGTTGCAGTGGAAGTTGTGTCGTCCAGGATGGCAATGCCTATACTCAAAGCTTGTGTGGTTGCCCAATGGTTTGAGGAGCATAACACTGATGTGACCACTATCAACCAGGCCCAGGCATCAGTTGAATAACTTTCTTGTGGAGGCATCTAGTGGAGGCCTAGTGTTGCATCTCTCCTGCTCAATTCTAGACATTTGCCATACAGGACTGTCATATGTATGCTCCTAAACCTTAAAAGTAATCAACCATAAAATAAAATAAACACATATAATAAGGCACATTCTTCCTATGAAGCAAAGAGAGAACCTCATTACTAAGTAGCACATTTCCAAGGCTGGGAGGGACAAGGTTCTCACATGACCACCTGTCCCATACACACCTACGTGAGTCACCTCCGACCGGTGGTTGCAGGATAAGTTGTACAGTAACACACATTACTATGCACTTCCTCCTTCAGTCACTAAGTAAGGAGCATAGAGATTGACAGCAGGAATAGAGGCGGTATGTGGAAAGTTTCTTATTTTTTCTCCCCAGTACCTACATGTAAGCCTCTGATATTCGTTGCACTTCTCACATAGTGACGGCAGGAATAGTATTATGAGTCATCCTGTGCTCGTACTCCACCCTACATACTTACTCCTACCTGTAAGAGGAAAGGGGTGACTGCCACTGGATAAGAAAATATAAAGAGGGTTTGTATGAGTGGTAGTTACAATTTAAAGCCTCCAATCGCTATGTGGATCAGAATGCAGGTGCTAGGAATACAAGCTAATTAAATTTTGGTGTCCATGTGTTCTTAGGTTCCATCCAGTGGCTTTCTGCTTGCAGTTTGTATGTTCTCCTCATGTTCATATGGGCTTTCACCCACATTCCAAAGAAATCCTGTTTCTTCAGTTGGCTCCTCGGTAAAACTGGTTCCGGGGTGCATGATTGCATGCCTTTAATATGGAAATTAGATTGTAAATTTCACTGGGGCATTGAGTGGTGTGCCTGAATAAATGTATCTGATTGTGAAGCACTGTGTAATTTTCAAATGTTTGCTAATATGCTATTGTGACATTCTAAATACATGATTGTTCATTTACCAATCTGTAGGAATAATATTAAATTCCAAAGAAAGAGACAGGTCAATTGTACTTTTCACAACCAATTCTAATTTAACTAAAATGGTCTCCTACTGGGTTAATGCTGGGTTCTACATTGTTTTTCCACATTCATTATGAATACATACATGTTCATACCACCCACAAAATCCTTTCTTTAATAAGAAAGGTCTCTATGTGGAGGTGAAGGATCTAAGTATTACAAAATGTGTGACATTTACTGCAAATAAAACCCCTTTATTATTTAAACTAGTTTCTTCCTTACTGACATCAGATGTTTTTTATTAGTTGGGGCATTTTTAACGGCAAATTTGGGACTCTTTCAAATAGAATTCCAATGGAAGAATATCTCTTAAAATGTTACCCTTTAAAGTTATCTAAAACTAATATTTCTATAATGAATATATTGGGCATTGTGTTGGTTAATATACAGGTTTCTTATTTTTCCTTTTTATTTTAAATTACAGTTTGTATAATGAGCATAAATGAGTAACATAAAGTGTTAACAGTAATACAACGCTAAAAAAATCTTAAATATAAAAAACATTGTCAATGTGTCATCTTTATATTTTTTTATAGATTAATGGGAATAATTAAACTGGAAGGGGAAGGAAATAAAGGAGGACCTTACTTAGAAGACCAGAGAGAGAGTTGGAATTTAGTTTGCAATATCTGAACAAGCTTTCATGAATCTCAAAAATGTGAAATCTTGGGGCAGTGCCACCATATATGAATGAATCTCCTTTGAGTCCACACCACTGCCGGTATAAGGAAGAGGTAGTCAGAAATATTCTATGTGTTTTTGTAGGTACAAAATATCATCTAGTATAAATTTATATGGATTTTCTTTAATTAAAGGGGATATAGAACCCTTAGACAGTTTGGAACTAATTCTGTTCCATGTGTCTTCCTATGTGGGAGGTTCTAAATCTTTATCCTACTCAAGTCTATGTCCCAACAAAGGTTCAGTGTTAGATGTACAAAGCAAATTATAAATCATAGTTCTGCTGCTTGGATTATAATAGCACGACTGTTGAAAAGAAGGTATTTGTGTATACTCTCAAACAGGAGTCGACGGATTTCCAGTTTGCTCAATCAATAAAATCAGAGATTTAGGTTTTCCGCTGATTTCCCTCCAAGGGTGATTAAATAAAAGAGGGGAACCAGGTGACAAATCAGCACACAGTTATTGGAGAAGGTATTGTTGTTTGGCTTTTTTTTGTTTTTTTATAAGAAAAATTAAATCTAAATAACAAATTTGTCACACAACATAATTATGCAATACATAAACAACTTAATATGATAACTAAAAAGAATATATAATTTAATTTCATGCATAATCAATATACCATTTACTCAATCTTAAATACAGCTTCCATCATCATCATCATTTATTTATATAGCGCCAACATATTCCGTAGCGCTTTACAATTGGGGACAAACATAATAAACTAATAAACAAACTGGGTAAAACAGACAAAGAGGTGAGAAGGCCCTGCTCGCAAGCTTACAATCTATGGGACAATGGGAGATTGACACATGAGGTTAAGTCTACATTATGCATTTTGGCCCAGCCAGACTGCAAAGGTAAAAGTGACTCATAAGCTAAATGATCCTGTCACACAACAATGTTGGTCAGGGGGTAGTTGTCTTGTGTGAAATTGTGCAACAGGCTAAAGGTAGCGAGGTTAAGAGGGTGGCTGAGGAATATTATAAGCTTGTCTGAAGAGGTAGGTTTTCAGAGAATGCTTGAAAGTTTGTAGACCAGAGGAGAGTCTTACTGTGCGATGGAGAGCATTCCATAGAGTGGGTGCAGCCCGAAAAAAGTCCTGTAACCGGGAATGGGAGGATGTAATGAGGGTGGATGAGAGACGCAGATCTTGTATAGAACGGAGTTGCTGAGTTGGGAGATATTTTGAGACAAGAGAGGAGATGTATGTTGGTGCAGCTTTGTTGATGGCCTTGTAGGTTAGTAAAAGTATTTTTTATTGGATTCGGTACAAAACAGGCAACCAGTGTAGAGACATACAGAGTGATTCAACAGAGGAAGAACGATTTGCAAGGAAAATCAGTCTTGTCGCAGCGTGCAAAATAGATTGTAGAGGTGAGAGTCTGTTCTTGGGAAGACTAGTAAGGAGGGAATTGCAATAGTCAATGCGGGTGCAGTTAATTTATCTATATGAAGTCTAAACCTACTCCACCATCCCTACTTTTGACATGGAATCCACTTCATTCAATATTTGAAAGGGGGGGAGGGGTATTTAAAACTATCCTTTCCTCATACCAGCTTGTAAATTTAAAACATGAGGGGATCTGTAATTTTAACGTGCTAGGTAATGAATCAATTAAACTCTCCCATATTTCAAAACAGGAGCCTACTCTGCTCTCCTTATGCAAAGCTGTCTCAAGCCAATCCATTCTAAATGCAAAGGACACAACTCCCAATACAGCCCATTCAGAAGACCAAGGAACATAGTTCAAAAGATACGTCAATGCGTAGCAATGAACCTGTTGCCAAAAGAGTTTAATGTAGGGACATTCCCACATACAATGAAAGAACGTAGCCCTTGATTTATGACATTTCGGACATAAATCAGATTCAGTTAAACCCATAATATATGCTCAATGCGGAGATAAGTATCCCCTATGAAAAATCTTATAAAACATTTCCCTATATGTACATGTGGGTAGAGTCTTAATGGAAAATAAAATTGTTTTAAAAATCATATCCAAAGTCACTTGGGGAAAAATATGACAATCCCGAACAAATTTTCATGAAGTCAAATATTGTTTGTAAAAGTTTGTAATGGACAGAAATAGCCGCTCGATCTAACAATGGCTTAAAGATTACTATATCCAATTCATTTGTCCAATCTGAGGCTGCAAGATGTTTAATGACTAACAACACATAATGTGATCCTGATAAATTGCAAAAACATGAGTATAAGGCAAGTCGAATTTCACAATAATCTGAGCTACAGTAAGTACTTTCCTAACTTTCTGGTCCACTAGTGATCCAATACTGGAGATTCCCCTCTTCTGCCATATATTGAATGGAAATACAGATTTTTCCCTCTTAAAAAACAGGATTTTTTTAATCGTAGATAAAGCGAGAAATTACAATTAAGCTTATACTTTATTGAAGTTACTCGCCAAACTTTCCATATAGTAAATAATAATGGGTTATCTTTCCATTCCTCCAAAAGATCGTGTCTAGATAAATGTAAAAAGAAGACCAGTGTACAAATAGACAGAAAAAAAACTATCAGCTTCCAAGTTAACATAAACATTTGGGGCATTAAGCCATTTGCGAACATACCTAAGAATCGTAGCTTGATTATATATCTTCAAATTTGGAAAGTTGATTTCCCCCCTCGATATTGACTGTTGCAATTTAAGCAAGCCAATCATAGGTCGTCTTAGCTTGCCAAAAAAATCAACAAAAATCCACATCTATCAGTTTTTCATCTGCCGCAATTAACAAAACCGGCAAAAATTGTAACGGGTATTATAACTTTGGAAAAATGGTAATTTTTATTAAATTTGCTTGACCTAAATATGATAGGGCAAGACAACGCCATCTCCTCAGTGGACCAATCACTTCTTCAATGATCGGGTTAAAATTAAAATAAAGATTATATATATTTTTTGGAAGTTGGATATGTAAGCGAATGAGACACCCACGTAAACCCAAGAGCTCTACCCCATGTTGGTTTTGTATCCGACCCCATAACCACTGCCACAAATGTTTCCTAATTAACAGTGAATCCAGAAACAATCCCAAACTCTGCAGAAACATGACAAATCCAGGAGATCATTTTGATTTTTGCTTTCCAATTAAATTTAAAATCCTGTGTCAATATTTATCTCTGTCTGACATATGTAATGGAAGCTCTTACGACTTGGAGTAGTTTATTTTATAATCAGAGATAGCCAAGTCTGAATTGATTGATTTATATAAATTTGGAAGGGAAGTGTGATTGATTGACAGAGTAAGTTATACATGGTCAGCAGAGAATGACAATTTGTAGGTTAACCTCCCCCCCCCCCCCAAATCTATAAGCCTGATATTTGGGTTAGGTCTGATAAGGTCTGGTAGTGCCTCTATAATTAGTACAAATATAGCAGGTGGCAAAGGGTAGACCCCTCTAGTAGAATTTCTTATCTGAATGAGCTCTGAGACACCTCCATCGATTGCAAATCTAACGGAGAGATTGGCATATAAGGCCTTAATGCCTTTCAAAAATCTACACCCATTCCATATTTATCCAGAATAGAAAACATAAATGGTCATAAAATCCTTTTAAAACTGTTTTTTACATCCAAGAGTAAGGACTGTGTTTTAAATGTATTGATTCTTTGCATAAGATAAATAGTTCTGCTAGAATTATCCCTGGCTTGTCTTCCCAGGACAAAGCCCCCTTGGTCATTATGGATCAATGTTTGGAGTATTGGAATTAAAAATAGCAAAACTCTTACAAAAATACCCTATATAAATAACAGAAAATCTCTGATATTAGACTTAATTCTAGTAAATAAAGGATCGAATAATCTTGATTTAAGGTCCAAGGGGTAAATTTATCAAGCTGCGAGTTTCTGGCGGGTTTGAAAAGTGGAGATGCTGCCTATAACAACTAACCAGATTCTAGTTACCATTTATTTAATACATTCTACAAAATGACAGCTAGAATCTGATTTAGGCAACATCTCTACTTTTCAAACCCGCCGGGAACTCGCAGCTTGATACATTTACCCCCAAGTGTTACACTAGAGATATAAGGTAAATGAGTAATAATCCTGAAGCTTCTGGTCTTTGGACCGTGATGAGAGAAGAGAAGAATTTACGTAGTCCATATCTCCTGTTCAGCATGCATCAGATCATAACAGTGGCCTGCTGATGTAAGTGGGCAGCAGACGCTTTATGCTGTAGAGTGCGTGTTTCAGAGAAGGCAACAATGGTGGCGAAATGTTCAATTTGGTAAAGAGTGAGAGTAAGAATGTAATTTCTTCTTGTGTCTTGGCTACCAACTATCTGCCTTCATGGGACACTGTCAAAGTCAAATGAAGCCCCATTTGTATTTAATCTCTTTGGGCTAGATTTACTAAGCTGCGGGTTTGAAAAAGTGGGGATGTTGGCAATAGCAACCAATCAGATTCTAGCTGTCATTTTGTAGAAGGTACTAAATAAATGAAAGTTAGAATCTGATTGGTTGCTATAGGCAACATCCCCACTTTTTCAAACCCGCAGCTTAGTAAATCTAGCCCTTTGTCTCTTAAGATTTTAGTGAAGTCCCTCATTTTCATATCTTTAGAGTGACAGGAGCCTTCAAAAATACATACAGAAACTATGCTTTTCTTAGATTTTTTTTTTTAATAATGTATTATTAGGAGAACATCACAAGGTGGAGCAGAACTTTGAGGTGTACTTAAGACAGGAGTGTGAGTGATTTGTAATGAAATTGGGAACTAGGTGCTGGAAGAATTTCACTAAAATTAGCTCTAGTTGCTGATTTTGACCCGGATTGACTGGTGTATCCCCATGCTGGGACCCCACCCCACCCCCCCCCCCCCCCCCCCTCCCAAATATTATCTACTATATGGTGAAAAGTGGATGGATTAATATGGCAAAAACTAAAATGACTTGTTGCATCACACTGTACCCATTATATATCACTGTATATTGACTGGTTTGCTATGGATGAGTCGGTGGTAGACCATCTTGCCGACACTACTTCGCACAACATGAAGATTCCGAATGCTTTCATTCTGATATGGATTTAATACAGATATGTGAAAAAAATGACTCACAACAATTCCGGCATCAGGACAGACCGACACTTAACATTTACGTCTCATGAAAGAGCGAAAGTAACATTCATGCTATTAAGGGGACAATGTGGTGACCCGGCGCCTGTCTACTGTGCAACCCTACCTTAAAAGCATTACACACCCGACGGTTCCTTGGATTGCCCTCTTAATGGCATTAATGTAAGTTTCGCTATTTCAAGAGGTGTAAATGTCAAGTGCTGCTCTGTCCTGAATTGTTGTGAGTTGTTGCAAGTGGTGTCAGCGATATGGTCATCACAAACTCCTACTCCGCCCGGATGAGTAACCTTATCCCCAGTTTGTGAAACTTTTTGACTGTACTTTATGGTTGTGTTTTTGTGCTTTTTCTTTTTTCTGTAATGCCTGTCAAATTTAAACAAAAATATTTGATCTAAAAAATAGCTCAAATTGAAAAAAGTCATTGTCTCTGTTACAACTCCGTCTGTCATTTGTACCTAGCAGCAGTACCTCATACCACCAGAGGTGCTGCTGTTCTGTTCCTGAACTTTTCTACATGCCTGAAGGAGTTAATCACCTTGCATTATGCCTGATTGGAACTGCACCTGTTGCACTGCTTTAAGTACCTGCCTCAAGCTGTGCTCTGAGCAGTTCATCCTTGTATACCTGGCTGCTGCTTGTGTTCCCCTGTTCCTGTTTGATTCCGCTGATATTTGATCTCCCGTTGTGACCTTGGCCTGTTTACCGTTTATGCTTGTTTGCTCGTGACCCCGAACCTTGCCTGGATACT
This sequence comes from Mixophyes fleayi, assembly GCF_038048845.1. Taxonomy (NCBI): domain Eukaryota; kingdom Metazoa; phylum Chordata; class Amphibia; order Anura; family Limnodynastidae; genus Mixophyes; species Mixophyes fleayi. The sequence goes on from NC_134412.1 coordinate 79,016,681, forward strand.
GCTGGACTTCTCGTTACCTTAGACATTGGCCTGATTACCGGACTATGCAAGTTTGCTTGTGACATTTACTTTGCCTGAACTCTGTTTGCTTCCTGGACTAAACTTTTGCATCCTGGAATTGGGTAACTCACCCTTATTATCCCTGCATTCAAACTATATTAGTTTTCTGTGGAACCATTCATTTCTGTGTACCTTCCTGCCATACCTGTTCATTATACCTGTTTATGAAAACCTGCATGTTCCTGGAACTAAATCCTTGCTTATATATTTTGCTGGAATAAAGACATTTGTATTATCCTTCCGTGGCTGCTTGCTGAGGTTACTAGGAATCATAACAGTCTCTATAATGTTTTGTCCATGCCCTCTTGACTCACCTTGAGGTACTAGACATTAGGATGGAGCATTGATTCTTCTACGTTGTTTTGAAAATCAGCCATTTTGTAAAAAAATCAGACTGTACAGTGTATTTTAACAATTTCATTTTGTTAAGGGTACTGTGAGGATTCGCGACACTAGCTCCAGATGACAGCTGTCGGAAAACAGTTCACAATGACAGCTACAAAAACCTTCTATCAACTCCTGTAATCAGCACTCTGCTAAGAACAGCAATCTAGCTAGTCACCTCACCTGGACTACTGCACAGCTTTCCTTACTCTGCAATCAGCCCACCAATGAAAGTCAATATCTTACTTTTTGGAGCCTTTATAAAGTAGCTCAGTTATACCAACGTTTGCAGGAGCAAATTTTTGTTTTAAATTTCTCTGCTTGTGCTTTAAAGAAGACGTTTGTCGTTCGACTGTACATCATAATTCTACCTTCTCCAATATATTGACCTCGACTTCGTCCCTCACTATTCTACCTTCTCCAACCATTCTACCTCGGCTTCACCCCCTCACTATTCTACCTTCTCTATTCTTCAACCTCGGCTTCGTCCCATGCTATTCTACCTTCTCCAAACCCTTGACTTTGTCCATCACTTTTCTATCGTCTCCAATCCTTCTACCTCGGCTTCATTCCTCACTCTTGTCCAATCCTTTGACTAAAGCTTGTACCTCAGGAACAGTCCTTTCAGGACTAAGTGACTTGGCCGGACGTGGTGTGTCTCTGATAGCTACCCTAGCCAAGTAGTTCTTACCTGGGAACTGCCAGCACCATGACAGATATGAATGATATCACTCTTTCTAGAGGTTTCTGAGGATTCCTCACATAAATCCGATTTGGCTAAGGAGAAAAAAAAATTGGTGGAGATTCCATAACTATTGTTTTTTTCTTTGTAAGGAACTTCGACAAGTTATGGGAAACTTCCAATTTCTTCATTTCAGGCGTTGCAATCTTTATAAAAAAAAAAAAACAACAGTTCCACTAAGAGACATACAATTTGTTAATTGAGTTTTGCTATCCAGGTTTGGAAAAGTGGCTGTTGCCTCTTGGAATAATAAAACTCTTCTTAAGTTGTTATCGTGGGGATTAATCCAAAATATCTGAAAACTAGAATATCATTGTTGAGTAGATATCTATTTGGGCACTCTCCATGGTAGAAAACTATACTATACAGTTACTATACTGTATATATAATGCGGTACACATTGGAAAGGACAAACTTTTATATGTCACCAGAATATACGTATCTTGCAGAGTATTGTGTCTGTCAGAGCAGAGCGCACTTAGACCCGTATTCAACAAGAGACATTTCTTCACATCTGCGTATAGCTGAATACGGAAAAACGCCCAATATCTTAGGTTTGTGTGCCTTACTGAATCAGGCTGATATTATTACAATTTTGAAGATAAATAACTGTCATGTTTTACATGAGAATTTTGATGTAAATCAAAAATTGTTTTTTGAATCAGACTTTAGATATGTATTTTCCTATTTATAATGGAGGACATTTTCCACCACAATGTAGATTTTTTTTCATTTTTTTTTTTTTAAGTGAAAGACTTAAACCAAGTACTAATTTCCATTATTGGCAAAAATAGAAATTAATTACTTAGGTTTAGGGAAATAAATGTTCTGGATAGACGGAATCATAATAATCATAGAAAAAAAAATATAATAACAGCAAAAAATATAAACAACAATCCTAACAACCTCAAAATGGTCAATTATTTTTAGTATTTTGCACAATAAAATAAAAATTATATTTTGATGATCGGTGCTGTTCTTATTATTTTCTATTTTTGCAGTATAGAATCTTTGCTGCACTCTCCAATTAGGTAAAACATCACAGCATTACATATTTACAAATATACATTAATAAGATAACTATCACTGCTAATTAACTCTATACAGTTTCCTTTAGAGAATAAATTCCCTGAACATTCTAAACAATTTAAATAGTATAGAAAAACATCTCACGGAAGCAATGAGAGATGACTGAACCGGGTAAGGATTTTTCCATTTAATTGCATCCAAATTTTGAGAATTAAAAAAAATATGTAAAAAGATAATATTAACATTATTATTATAATTAATTTAAATAGAGTCAGCATACTCTGCAGCATTTTACAATTGGGACTGTCAATAGCAAATAAAGTATTTGATTATTTTTTGGTCACACACATGAAAAAAAAGAAAATACAACAAATGCAATAAAAAATACTGTCTGGAGCAAAGAACAGGAATGTTAAAATATTGTGGTATATTATTGTAAAGTGCAAAAACAATTTAATGCTCTTCAAAACTACAGTAGCATTAAAGAAATATATTAATTTTGGTTTCGTATATTGCAATAGAAAAGCGACAGCTGTTTAGTTGCTATGAGCCACAACAATTTTGTTTGTCACAGTTACCTGTGCACTAGTTTTTACAAATGTTCTCCATAATATTTTGCTCAATCTCCGATGCAGAAGCATTTGTAAGTCAGCAACAAAATGGTCAATGATTAAGGTATGGACCAGGACTATAGACGGGTAAAACTAGCAAAGTTTTAGATTAAGAATTTCAGTGATTCAGAACCAGCCAATCACTTGCAAAATTAGACTACCATAATATGAGAGAGGAGACTTCCCTCTTCGGTATTCCCAGCTCTCTAAGTGCCTGGAATATTGGAAAAAAATACAGGCGGCCCAGTGACCCAGCCCGAAGTAGCCTACTATGGGACCAGCCCGGAGAACAGATGCCCCCTGCCCCTCAGCCCAGCCTGCCCCCTACCCTCACCCAATCCTTAGAATTTTTCATTGGTTTTAATAGACTGTGCTGGTACTTGAATGTTCCCAATGCCAGAAAGGGTCCTTTCAGACAGCAGTATCAGAAAAACCCACAGATCATAGTGGAAAGTGATGTGTGGGTTTTCTTAACCCCGTACATGTAGAGTAGGACTCATCCTTAGCACTTTAGGGGGTCCATCTACGGACTATCAACAATCGTCCTTTGCACTTTAGGGGGTTAACATGCCTTTTTGAATAAAAAAATGTCTCATTAACTTATTTTTATAAAAGAGGAAACAATAAAACATTGTATATCTTACATTATAATAACTTCTTTTAAATTTCTTCTTTTGTTTGAAGCAGCCATAAAAAAAATGGTGAAATTGATGGAAAATTAAAATAATGGCTCAATACCATGGATCGCTCCATTAACTGAACCACAAAACTTTAACACATCTCTATCCAGGAGTCTTCTGTGTAATTTTTATGTAAGTTGTGCTTGGTAACCCAGCAATTTAATTGTGTGTGCGCTTATAAGACATATATCTATGAGGGAATCTGAGCTGTAAAAAAACAAAAAAAAAAAACCAAAACAGTTCACCTTCAACATATCATGTTTTCAAAAGAGACCTGGGTTTTCCAATGGAAATCTCAACATCCACACAACTGGTAGACCTTCATGTCAAAGTAATTCCTTCTCCTTACTTCCATATCTGTATGACCGCGACAAAAGATATGGAAAAATCCTCCAACCACAGCAAAGTTTATGAAATTGTGTTATCTGGATTCCCAAATCTCCAATACTATCACGTTCTACTATTCACAATACTTCTTATCATCTACTGTACTATAATTGCTGGTAATGTTGTAATTCTTCTTGTAGTCCAAAAAGAGTCCAGGCTTCAGGCTCCCATGTACTTCTTTATTGGGGTGCTATCTTGTATGGAGATTTGCTATACAGCCGTCACTATCCCTAAAATGTTGGCCGATCTCTTGGAAGAAGAGAAGAAGATCTCCTTCAGCGGATGCATCTTACAAGCCTATTTCCTGCATGCACTTGGCGCATCCGAGTGTTATATCCTCACAATAATGGCATATGATAGATATCTGGCCATCTGTAAGCCGCTACGATACTCAACTATTATGACTACTACACTGTATAAGAATTGTGTTGCTGGCTGTTTTATTGGGGGGTTTCTAAGTCCTGTTATTGAAACTGTTTTAATTTCTCTTCTTCCTTTCTGTGGTCCAAACCGTATTGAAAACGTATTTTGTGATTTCCCCCCGTTGATCTCATTAGCCTGTACCGACACTAAGCTCTATATATTGGTCGAATTTATTGTCAGCTCATTTATCATCCTGTTGAGTTTTGCTTTTGTTCTTCTCTCTTACGTAAGGATAATATATATTATTTTAAGGATGAAATCCAAGGTGGGGCGACAGAAAGCATTCTCTACTTGTGGGGCACATCTGATTGTTGTCATTCTCTTTTTTGGTAGCATATCATTCATGTACATACGACTTTCAAAAAGTTACTCTGTAGATTATGACAGGGCTGTTGGTCTGACCTATGCGGTCTTTACACCACTCGCTAACCCCATCATATATGGATTAAGAAATCATGAAATGAAAACATTTATACACAAGCGTGTAGTTTCTCAGCCCCTTTACGTCTTGGCTTCCAAATGTCTGACATTCAGTCGTTAAAAACATATATGAATAACAAATAAATACATGAAAAAATGTGTTAATTCTTTTTGATTATATGGTGTTCAATGACTTCCTCATTCCAACTTTGGTGGCTTACAATACTTACTTTTCAGACTGGCTGGCTTATTTTGGGTTGAACATTGTGTGCTTGTGAATGAACTGCCCATTGTGTAGTAGACTTTCAGAACACAACAGTATATACAACAGTGAAGGTAAGCAGCTCAAACTACAAAAAAAGTGCTTCATGTTATTTATGTACATACAGTCATGGCCAAAAGTTTTGAGAATGACACAAGTATTGGTTTTCACAAAGTTTGCTGCATCAGTGTTTTTAGACCTTTCTGTCAGATGTTGCTATGGTATACTGAAGTAAAATTACTAGCATTTCATAAGTATCAAAGGCTTTTATTGACAATCACATTAAGCTTATGCAAAAAGTCAATATTTGCAGAGTTGACCCTTCTTTTTGAAGACCTCTGCAATGAGCCCTGGCATGCTGTCAATCAAATTCTGGGCCACATACTGACTGATAGCCGCCCAGTCATGCCTAATCAATGCTTGGAGTTTGTCAGAATTTGTGGGTTTTTGTTTGTCCACCCACATCTTGAGGATTGACCACAAGTTCTCAATGGGATTAAGTTCTGGGGAGTTTACTGGCCATGGACCCAAAATTATGATGTTTTGATCCCCGAGCCAATTAGTTATCACTTTTGCCTTATGGCAAGGTGCGTCATCATGCTGGAAAAGGCATTGTTCATCACCAAACTGTTCTTGTATGTTTGGGAGAAGTTGCTCTTGGAGGATGTTTTGGTACCATTCTTTATTCATGGCTGTGTTCTTAGGCAAAATTATGAGTAAGCTCACTCCCTTGGCTGAAAAGCAACTCCAGACATGAATGGTCTCAGAATGTTGACATGACACAGGACTGATGGTAGCGCTCACCTTTCCTTCTCCGGACAAGCGTTTTTCCAGATACCCCAAACAATCTGAAAGGGGATTCCTCAGAGAAAATGACTTTACCCCAGTCCTCCGCAGTCCAATCCCTGTACCTTTTGCAGAATGTCCCTATTGTTTTTCCTGGAGAGAAATAGCTTCTTTGCTGGCCATCTTGAAATCAGGCCATCCTCCAAAAGTCTTTGCCTCACTCTGCGTGCAGATGCACTCACACCTGCCTGCTGCCATTCCTGAGCAAGCTCTGCACTGGTGGTGCCTGAGCCCGCAGCTGAATCAACTTTAGGAGACGGACCAGGCACTTGCTGGACGTTCTTGGGCGCCCTGAAGCCTTCTTCACAACTATTGAACCTCTTTCATTGAAGTTCTTGATGATCTGATAAATGGTTGATTTAGGTGCAATCTTACTAGCAGCAATATCCTTGCCTGTGAAGCTCTTTTTGTGCAAAGCAATGATGACTGCACGTGTTTCCTTTGCAGACAACCATGGTTAACAAAGGAAGAACAATGATTTCCTCCTTTTAAAGTCTCCAGTCTGGTATTCTAACTCAATCAACATAGTGATCTCTAGCCTTGTCCTTGTCAACACTCTCACCTGTGTTAGCAAGAGAATCACTGACATGATGTCAGCTGGTCCTTCTGTGGCAGGGCTGAAGTGCAATGGACATGTTTTGGAGATGAAGGCCATTATCATGGCAAAGAGGGACTTTGAAATTAATTGCAATTCATCTGATTACTCATGACTGAGGCAACAGATTTTGTGAGAAATAACATTTGTGTCATTCTTAAAACTTTTGGCCATGACTGTAGACAACCTCAAGGACACAAATCCATCTCTAGAGACATTGATGTTCCCGTCTTCACTGTATGTAATGTTACTCGGTAGTCTAAGGCCAATGGCACTGTGGTCATCCTCCCTGGAAAGTGAGGTCTTAATTGAACACTGCAGCACAGGATTATTTAAATAGAGGAGAAAGCATCTCAGTCAACTAAAAAACAGATTCAAGTTGACCTTCAGCCAAGAGGTATGATATTTTCAACTCATACCATCTGTTACCAACTCAATGAAAGGGATTACATGGTAGGAGGCCTTGGAGGGACCCCCTGCTGAAAGAGATACATAAGAAAGCCTAACTAGAATTTGCCAAAACACACATGAACAAATCTAATTCCTTCTGGGAGAATTTAATCGAGCTTTTGGTAAAGAACATCATCCCTATGTTTACAAAAAAAACCAAATGAAAGGAACCCCCTCCCTACAGTCAAACATGTAGGAGGTTCAGTGAGATTTCTGTTCTGTATCTGGAACTGGATGTCTTGAACGTGTGCATGGCATCTTGAAATCTGGAGATGACCAGGCCATTTTGAAACAGAATGTTGAATCAAGTGTAAGAAAGCTGGGTCTTCATCAAAGGTCATGAGTCTTCCAGCAAGACAACGGACCCAAACATACATCAAAAAGCACCCAGGAATGATTCAAAACAAGACACTGGACTGTTCTGAAGTGGTCAGCAATGAGTCCAGATCTAAATCCGGTATAACACCCTTGGAGAGATCTAAAAACAGCAGATGGGAGAAGGCAGCCTTCACATCTGGGAGAACTGGAGCAGTTTGCACAAGAAGAGTGGACCAAACTATCAGTAGACATGTGGTGGTTAGTCAGTCATGGCTATTGGAGGCAGTTGATTGTAGCTATTTTGACCAAAGGTTGTGCTAACAAAAATTATGTTTAGGATGTCAATAATTTTGTCAATGCCATTTCTTTTCATTGATTTAAAAAGGATATCCAGAAATAAACTCAGAATAAAAAAACAATGGGTCCGTAATATTAACAGAGAAAGAATTGTGGATTCCAAATATGTTTAGTGGAAGTTGTGAGTTATTTTGAAAAAGGGCAATGGTGCCAATAATGTGGCCACATCTGTATGGGTGTGTGCAAATATTATATATATAATTGATATAATAGAAGAAGGCTTATTGTAAACAAGGGTAACAGATGGAAGTTCATGGCCAGATGCCATGTGAGGCTGTCATTTACTGTGCCCCTAAATGGAGGGAGAGGTATACACAGCAGTACGGTTCGACCTTGCAGTCAGGGGAGTGCTGTGAGACATCGAGAGACTAAAAGTCAGTAGTGAAGGAATCCCTGATAACTGGAATGTGTAATACCGAAAATAATCTGGTATTCCCTAAACAGTTATTCCCAACTTCAGTAGATAGAAGGGAGGTCCCTGTATAATGAGCAATCAATCCGTACAGCCGTAGTAGGAAAGTACTCCCATACTGTGAGAGGGGGTTGTTGCGTGAAAGCATTGAGGCTAAAAGTTATAAAGGAGGGTCCCTTATGTAATGGATGGTGTGCACGAGCCGAGGTCAAGAATCTCTGGACCATGCCTACCGTCCACCTGTCTACATGATTAGCTCTAAATGATGCTGTTTAATACTTGTACCTATAACACCGGGTACGTGAACTACCATAAGTGTTTTACTGCTGCTCAGTGGGTGCTGGAGGAGTCTGGTGTTTTCATGCTGGAGGAAGAGGAGTGTAAGAAAATTACCATTGGTTTTGAATTGAGATGGCTTGGCGCCCAAATTTTATGTCCATTTACACTGCCCCGCCACTAGTGGCCACACCACTGTAACTGTGTTTAAATCTCTGAGTATTCAGGAGGACCACTTGTTTGTGGATGCCATACCCACACCATAGCCAGAGGAGTAGAGGATGGCAACAGTAAATGGGTACAATGGTCGGACATCTCAATTAAGTCCCGCTCAACACAACACAATGTACCAGATAGGTTTCACAATGATGTTATAAAGTTATTGTCTTATTTAAAGCTAAGCGAAAAGTGATGTGGATTGTTGCAAAAATTGAATTTCATGACAGAACAGGCCATTTTTACAAGGGAGGTCTTTGAGTTAATTATTTACAGTGGGCCTGATTCATTAAGGATCTTAACTTGAGAAACTTCTTATTTCAGTCTCCTGGACAAAACCATGTTACAATGCAAGGGGTGCAAATTAGTATTCTGTTTTGCACATAAGTTAAATACTGACTGTTTTTTCATGTAGCACACAAATATCAATTTTAAATGTCAGTGTACAAATAAGTTATCAAGTATTTGTGTGTTACATGAAAAAACAGTCAGTATTTAACTTATGTGCAAAACAGAATACTAATTTTCACCCCTTGTATTGTTACATGGTTTTGTCCAGAAGACTGAAATAAGAAGTTTCTCAAGTTAAGATCCTTAATGAATCAGGCCCAATGTTCTTAAATTTTCTACATCAACCTTTATTTTTTTTAGATTTTAATTTTGAACATGGTTCCTTATAAATTTACACCATATGTGTGTCTCAGTCTTTTGTACGGCATAGATATCTCCAAATAATTTCAGTTCTATATTTATGTTAAACATTCATCTTATTTAATAACTCAGAGGAACATTATTATTATCCTGGGAGAAGGAGTAGCACAGTGGATCAATGCACCGTCTAACAATAATGTGTGAGAATCGACTAATAATAAAACGTTAAAATATTTATATTTTGTTTCTTTCCAAATCACAGGTGAGGGTAGTTTTATTAACTGAACCTAAAAAAGCAATTATCCATTATTATTTCTTGAAACTGACCCTTGAAAGGGAAATAAAGACTATTATTTTCTATATAAATAAAATGTTTAGTGTTTTGTTTAATGCATAGGGCTGATTTTGTAACAAGGCGATTAATCTACCAGTATGTTTTTGGGGTATGGGGCGTAACCAGAGCACGCAGAGGTAACCCACGCAAATGCGTGGAAAACATGCAAACGCCAGACAGATAAGGCCCAGGTTGAGGATTCCAGCATCGTGAGGAAGAGTGTTAACCAATGTGGCACCTCACAAATCTATCTTGCAAAGGTATCTTTTGATTGAGGGGTTGGGCATGATATGGCGACGATGAAGATGTCAACATTCAGAATGTTAATACCACACTCTCGACAATCAAAATATCAGCATTTCATTATGTCACCACAGTTAAATGTCAACATTGTGACTGTCAGCAGGTTGTAATGCTGACAGTCACAATGTCGACAGAAAGCCAGCCATCACTACATTAACAAGATAAATAAAATGTCAGGTACTACATTGACTATAAATAAATTATTTTTTTTCAAAAAACAGTCTGGTTCCACCACCCCGCCCAACCAAACGGCTTCACCAACCCAAGTGCTACTAGCAAAATTGGGGGGCCAAAATGCGTGGGGGCCCCCAATTTTACTAGTGCCAGCATTAGGCTTTGCCACCCGGGACTGGTGGCACTATAGCAGGGGAACCTTGTCACTTGGAAAACCACAAGTGTCAGCATGCCCAGACACCCAGGGCCCACTGGGACTTGCAGTACACTAAGAAAAAATGTTCACACACATTTTAAAATGACTTTGTTTGAAAAACATTATAAAAAAAGTTCTGTAGTGCTCACCTAAATCTACGTCTTAATGTGTAATCCATCCAAGTGTCCCTGCTTGTCCAAAACAATAAATCAACATATACCCAAGGACACACCAGAAAACATCCACAGAATTTATTTACTTTTAGTATGACCCCACACCCACTGTCCAGGAGTGGGGGAAGAGCCTGGGAACTCCTAGGAGGGACCCCATCACCCTAGGGAATCCAGCCCTGTGCTGACTAGACTGGACTGGTTTGTCATTATGGCAGAGGGAGCCCCCGCAGCGAGTTCCCCTGTTATAGTACCACTAGTCCCGGCTGCCAAAGCCTAATTGCTGGTACTAGTAAAATTTGGGAGACACCACAGTTTTTTGCCTACCCTCCCCCCGATTTTGCTAGGGCTAGCCTTTTTTGTATTTATTTGTTGTTAATGTAGTTCCGGCGGTAGTGCCGCTGGGTTTTATTTATTAATTCATTGTTAATGTAGTGCCTGCCATTTTAATATTTATTTTTAATGTAGTGAGGCTGGCAGCATTTGAAATTCAAAGTTTATGATTTTTCACTACATTACAACTGTCGACATTGCAACCTGTCAACAACTATAATGTCGACATTTTAACTTTGGTGACCTAATGAACATGTCGACGTTCTTTTTGTTGACAGTATGGTGTCAACATTCTGAATGTTGACATTTTCGCTATCGCCATTTCGACTACATTCCAGCTGGGGTTTGATCCTGTTATGCTTATGCTCCCACAGGTATGCCAAATAGTTAGTCTTCCTCAATGTTTCCTACTCTGAAGATATATGAAGATTGCTCTGACCCCATCCAATGTATTCATTACTTTTCTTCACTATTCGGATGTGAGTAAAATGCCGATATTGTAATCTGACTAATATGGAAGTCAGACACTACTTTAGGTAGGAAAATTCTATTTGTCAGTAGCATTATCTTTTCTGGAAACATATTCAAGAACACTGCTTTGCACCATAACACATACACCTTTCCTGTCCTTCTGGCAGAGATAATTGCCACCAAGAATAATACTTTCAATGTAAATAATTTAAGTGGAATGTCCTGCAGTGGCTCAATATTACTTGTCACTAATGTTTCTAGCACGATATTAAGATCCCACGGCACTAAAAAAGGTCTAATGAGAGGCAGAATCCTTCTTTTACTGCTTGGAAGAAGCGCGCTATTAATTTATTTAATGCCAGTCTTGTGTCCAAAAAGACAATCAGTGCTGATACTTGTATTTTGAAAGTTTTGAGAACAAAACCTTCTTTTTATCATTCTCATACAAAATCCAGCACGTGTGTAGTATTTGCTGCCATTGGTTGAATTGATCTAATTTTGCACCAGGAGATAAATCATTTCTGTGACAGGATGGACTGCCTATGCCACCCTGTCTGTTGTTGCTGGGAACCGGCTGGGCTTACTTTGCCACCGTTCCCTTTCGTTATCCCAAATGCGCCCTCTTGCTGCAGTAGGAGGGGCTTACACGTGCTGCCACCACTGGATTCCTTGCCAGCATCCAGTAGCAAGTTTCTTCTAGGTAACTGATGCTGCGAGTGTACCCTGTTACTGGTGTACCTGGGCTGGTAATTCCTGACCGCTTACTATGGATCAGAGTTGCTGTGGATGGATCCCCCTGGCCTATCACACTGACCAGAGCTGCATGGATAGCAGCCAGAGCGGTGGTACCGGAAAAGCTGGGTCCAAACCTCAGAGAGAGCTGGAGAACAAATTAGATTTAGGGTCTAATCTGCAGGTCACAGGAATACAGCAATATTGAAGATGTTTTCAAGCAGGTCTTTGAAGCAAGATGTTTATTTGCTCTTCACTGGTTAAAGGTACCAGTGAGCAGGTCAGATGAAATCAGAAGAACAGTTTTCAATGCAAGCCAGTGCCTTTTATACAGTTCAGACACAAGCTATTTTTATAATCAGGATGTAACCTGTTTACACAAACACGGATTTACATTCATTGCAAAGCCAACAATATTTACACTTATCTATGAAATTCTTAAAAACCTTGCTGTGATATCCTGTATCTTATTTCAGATGCAGAAGACCTACTAGCAAGTCAAAAGGTCTAACTGAAATGAATACAAGACGACAGTTGCAGAATACACATTCCCAAAGAAAAAGTACAACCCTCAAACAAGTCATTTCCCCGCATCACAATACACAAATACTTTTTAAACAAAGGCTCATTGTATCAGATATATACATCAGAAATTAGACATTTGCTTTAGAAAGGTTAAAACAGAAAAACAAATTTTCTACCCTGGTCTCAGAAATAACGATTTCCTATCTCAACATATACACAATATCAAACATAAGTGCTTGTGCAATTATATGAATAAGTGCCCTGCGCTATTTCCTTTAAATAAATTTGTACCAGAAGTTATTTATCAGTGACCCAGTCAATTTCCAAATTCTGGTATGGTTGTTTCTAATATCTCGCAATCCCTGGCTTAAGGATTTCATCTGTCCTGGATTGCTGCTAAATAGTTGGGATCATCCGATAATGTATGTGAGGTACCGGTCACATACTCAAGTGCTAACCCCATCAGGTTACATGAATCCATCAGTCATTCCTCAATGTGTGGGGAATATAAGAGAGCTGATCAGATGCAAAAGCTGTTGACCAGCACCCCTAATATAAGTGCCTCCCTGCAAAATGAGGCACTGTGCAAAATAACGTAATAAACAAAAATTAAAACTTTTTTGTTCTTTTTTAAAAACTTTAAATAAATAAATAAATCTCCACATATAGAAATAGGGAGTAAAAGCCCAAATATGTTTTTTAATGTTTATTTTCCCCTCTAGGAGAAATGACCGTAGGTTTTAGCAATATTTATTATTTTAAAAAGCACTTAAATTCATTAATAATTATCAAGGCAACTGTGCTACTGAGCTTACTAAAATAAGCAAAATATTTATACTCTACTAAATCTTTCCAGCGCACAACTTTCAACTGAATAAAATCCAGTATGCCTAATTGAGCGTCTAAATCTTGCATCACTGTGGAATGGGGGTAAGAAAAGTAGCTCTATAGATATGAATAACTGGCTAGCAGCCTTTTGTACAAATCTGATGTTTCACTCACAGCCACAATGCAACAACTTCTTGGGGCCCACTCGGAAAGCCAAAGGGGGTGTGGCCACCACACCATGTTGAGGGCACTATGCAGGCAAACCCGGGCCTTTGTAGTTTGTAACATATCCCCCTTTCTTTGTCAGCCCCCTGCTAACAGTATTCAGTGTTCTTACTGCAATTCTGAAGGTGACTATGACATGTTTTTCTTTTCTTTGCCATTTGAAAATTTTGATCCAAATAAACAATTTTTTTCTATATCATAGAAAAAAACAAATATAAGTATGTTTTCAAATTTGTGCTGGAGGAAATATTACATCACACTTTGATGTTGACATTTATTTAGTGCAACGCAGGGCAAGACTAATAAATGCATTTTACCTTTAATTTTTTTTGTTAATTTAATTTAATTGTTTTTCTGGGGAACGACTTAAATCCATATATTAATTTCCCATATTATATATTGAAAAATGTTTTTGCTGAAGTAGCAATTAAATATTTATGTTTAAGATAATAAATGTTCTGGACAGACATAATCATAAGAAATATTAAAATATCATAGATATCAAATATAAATATTACTGTTATTTTTTTGAAGAATTGTCAATTATTTTTGCTATTTTGCTGGGGGGCAGCACAGTGGCATAGTGGTTAGCACTTCTGCCTTACAGCACTGGGGTCATGAGTTCAATTCCCAACCATGGCCTTATCTGTGAGGAGTTTGTATGTTCTCCCCGCCCACACTTCAAAAACATACTGGTAGGTAAATTGGCTGCTAACAAATTGACACTAGTCTGTGTGTCTGTCTGTGTGTGTTAGGGAATTTAGATTGTAAGCTCCAATGGGGCAGGGAGTGATGTGAGTGAGTTCTCTGTACAGCGCTGCGGAATTAGTGGCGCTATATAAATAAATGATGATGATGGTGTTACATTTATTATTTGCTACTTTTACTGTATAAAATCTGCACTTTCCAATTAGTTAAAACATCACAGCTCACATATTTACAAAGATATACAAATAAGATAAATATGAATGCTAATTAGCTCTATACAGTTTTCGTTAGAGAATAAATTCCCAGAGCTTTCTAAGCTATTTAAATAGTGTAAAAAGCATCTCACATATTTACTGAGCGTTGAATTAATCAAGTAAGGACTTTTCCATTTAACTGCATCCAAGTAATGTCCATTTTAAAAATGAATGTTAAATGTAATATTAATTATGAAAAATATTATTAACATTTACTTTCAGAGCACTAGCATACTCCATAGTGCTACTGGGAATATTAACTGCAAATAAAGTACTTAAGATTTATTTTCCCATCACACACATAAAGAAATGGAAAATTCAACAAATACAAAAATATTTTGTCTGGAACAAAGAGCAGGAATTTTATATTATTCCTGTATGATATTAAATATAAAAATAGTTTAATGCTGTTTGCTGCACATCAAAACCAAAATAGTATTTAAGTAGCTTCTGTTTTTTTAGGAATGAACACTGAATTTTGTAACTTGCCCATTGCTGCAAAAGAAGGGAAGTAGGAACCTAAACATTTAGTCATAAATTAAATACTTAAGTAATAATAATAATAGGTTTATTTATATAGTGTTTATATCTATGAGAGCACCTGAACCTTCAACGTATCAGGTTTTCAAAACAGACCTGGGTTTTTTCATTGGAGATCTCAACATTCACACACCTGATATACATACTGGTCAAAGTAATTCCTTCTCTGTATTACAGTGTCAAAAGATATGGAAAAAGTCTCCAATGATAGCAGAATTTATGAAATTGTCTTATCTGGATTCCCAAATCTCCAATGCTATCATGTTCTACTATTCACAATACTTCTTATCATCTACTGTACTATAATTGCTGGTAATGTTCTAATTATTCTTGCAGTCCAAAATAAGTCCAGGCTTCAGTCTCCCATGTACTTCTTTATTGGGGCGTTATCATGTATGGAGATTTGCTATACAGCTGTCACTATTCCTAAAATGTTGGCCGATCTCCTGGACGAAGAGAAGAAGATCTCCTTTAGCGGATGCATCTTACAAGCCTATTTCCTGCATGCACTTGGAACATCCGAGTGTTATATCCTCGCAATAATGGCATATGATAGATATCTGGCCATCTGTAAACCGCTACGATACGCATCTATTATGACTACTACACTGTATAAAAATTTGGTTGTTGGCTGTTTTATATGGGGATTTCTAAGTCCTGTTCTTGAAACTATTTTAATATCTCGTCTTCCTTTTTGTGGTCCAAACCGTATTGAAAATGTATTCTGTGATTTCCCCCCTTTGATCTCGTTAGCCTGTACAGACACTAGGTTGTATATGTTGTTTGAATTTATTGTCAGTTCCTTTATCCTGTTGACTTTTGCTTTTATTCTTCTCTCTTACGTAAGAATAATATATATTATTTTAAGAATGAAATCCAAGGTGGGAAGACAGAAAGCATTCTCTACGTGTGGGGCACATCTGATTGTTGTCATTCTTTTTTATTGTAGCATTGCCTTCATGTACATACGACTTTCAGACACTTACTCTGTAGATTATGACAGGGCTGTTGGTCTTACCTATGCTGTCTTTACACCACTCACTAACCCCATCATATATGGATTAAGAAATAATGAAATTAAAACATTTATACACAAACACTTAATCTCTGAGCCATTTTACATTTTATCTTCAAAATGTCTGGCATTCAGTCACTGAAAATATAAATCAAGAAAATATAAATACATGAAAAAAGTTTGTTATTTCAGATTCTCATATGGTGTTTGATGACTTCCTAATTCATTTGTTTTGTTATCTTACAATACTTGCATATAACGTTGACTACCAAGTCAGGTTGAACATGAGGTACTTGTGAATGAAACTAAAAATACTTCAGTTTTATATCAATTTAGTGTTGTCATTTTTAAGGTTTTTTAAAATATTTTTTAAAAAATTAATTTTTTATATTTTTAATAATTTTAGTTTTTCAATATATAAAATGGTGATTAGTTAATCTAAAAAGGAAATCATCACAAACTAATGTTAATGCACTATTAGGAAGATTTTGTTATATGGAAATAAGCACTTTGAATATACAAGATTATATGATTTTAATTGAGTTTATTAAATAAAATTTGAAATTGTCTTACTTTAAAGAATTAAGTAGGGATGATGATATAAATAGCCTCCCCCTAACCTTTACAATCAGCCTTGATGAATTCCAATACAGGAGGAAATGCATTAGAGCCATTTCTCAGCATTGAACACTTTTTGATCAAGGAGGGATGCCGTTGTTTTTTTTTTCCAAGGGGTCTATGCTTCAAGCTAATTTTCCACTTATTCATAATACAACTACCAGCACTTTAGGATCATAGATACAATAGTGAAGGCATGTGTAGGTCTGTGTGTGCGTGTTTGGGGGGGGAGACTAACAAGAACAAAAGATGACAAAGCAATTACATTTTCTGAAAAGAAAAACAGATAATCATGACTAGAATGTGAATTATTTTACTAAGCTGCGGGTTTGAAAAAGTGGGGATGTTGCCTATAGCAACCAATCAGATTCTAGCTTTCATTTATTTAGTACCTTCTACAAAATGATAGCTAGAATCGGATTGGTTGCTATAGGCAACATCCCCACTTTTTCAAACCCGCAGCTTAGTAAATCTAGCCCTAAGTCTCTGTGTAGGTTCTGTTTGGGAAATGTTTTGAAGGTATTGATGAAGAATAGAACAACTAGGGGTTGGGAGTTCCAAAAGTAAGGAGTGGTGAGAGAATAGGAGTGGACATGACATAACAGTGTGATTTCTATATTATGACAGTATTGTCTTCTTTAGAACCAAGAGAAGTGTGGTGGACTTTTGCACAAATTGATTTTTACAGCAGAACAGGCCTTTTTTGCAAAGGCGTGAAGGTTGGGTGAGTTAATACATTAGGCTTTGTGGTGTGGTTATGGCATGATTTTAAATTGCATGTAAAAAAAAATATATATATGGGGAATTCACAACAACACTCAAGGCTAAGTTTAACCATCAAAAAGTGCGAAATTCCACACCCAAATGCAGAATGCGTTTTAGGAATTGTATTAATCCCAATTACTTACAACATACATGGCCAAAAGTTTTGAGAATGAAACATGTATTGGTTTTCACAAAGTTTACTACTTCAGTGTTTTTAAACCTTTTTGTCAGAGGTTGCTATGGTATACTCAAGTAAAATTAAAAGCATTTAATAAGTGTCAAAGGATTTTTTTGACAATTACATTAAGTTTATGCAAAGAGTCAATATTTGCAGTGTTGAGCCTTCTTTATGAAGACCTCTGCAATTCGCCCTGGCATGCTGTCAATCAACTTCTGGGCCACATACTGACTGATGGCCGCCTATTCTTGCCTAATCAATGCTTGGAGTTTGTCAGAATTTGTGGGTTTTTGTTTGTCCATCCGCCTCTTGAGGGTTGACCACAAGTTCTCAATGGGATTAAGGTCTGGGGAGTTTCCTTGCCATGGACCCAAAATTTCGATGATTTGATCCCCGAGCCACTTAGGTATCGCTTTTGCCTTATGGCAAGGTGGTCCATCATGCTGGAAAAGGCATTGTTCATCACCAAACTGTTCTTGGATGTTTGGGAGAAGTTGCTCTTGGAGGATGTTTTGGTACCATTCTGTGTTCTTAAGCAGTATTGTGAGTGAACCCACTCCCTTGGCTGAGACACAACCCCACACATAAATGGTCTCAGCATGTTTTATTGTTGGCATGACACAGGACTGATGGTAGCGCTCACCTTTCCTTCTCCGGACAAGCGTTTTTCCAGATGCTCCAAAACAATCTGAAAGGGGATTCAACCGAGAAAATGACTTTACGCCAGTCCTCAGCAGTCCAATCCCTGTACCTTTTGCAGAACATCAGTCTGTTCCTGATGTTTTTCCTGGAGAAAAGTGGCTTCTTTGCTGGCCATCTTGACACCAGGCCATCCTCCAAAAGTCTTCGTCTCACTGTGAATGCAGATGTACTCACAAGTGCCTGCTACCATTCCTGAGCAAGCTCTGCACTGGTGGTGCCCCGATCCTGCAGCTGAATCAACTTTAGGAGATCCTGGCACTTGCTGGACGTTCTTGGGTGCCCTGAAGCCTTCTTCACAGCTATTGAACCTCTCTCCTTGAAGTTCCTGATAATCCAATAAATGGTTGATTTAGGTGTAATCTTACTAGCAGCAATCTCCTTTCCCAGTGAAGCCCTTTTTGTGCAATGCAATGATGGCTGCATGTGTTTCCTTGCAGGTAACCATGGTTAACAGAGGAAGAACAATGATTTCAAGTACCACCCTTCTTTTAAAGCTTCCAGTCTCTTATTCTAACTCAATCTGCATGACAGAGTAATCTCCATCCTTGTCCTTGTCAATCCTTGCTGATCACTCTACATGACATTCTGCAGTATATGCAAATTGCCATCATGAAAATTGAGGCAGCAGACTGTGATGAAAAATAATATTTGTATCATTCCCAAAACTGTTGGCCATGACTATATACATATATATATATATATATCTATAGATAAAGATCTCTCTCTCTCTCTCTCTCTCTCTCTCTCTCTCTCTCTCTCTCTCTCTCTCTCTCTCTCTCTCTCTCTCTCTCTCTCTCTCTCTCTCTCTCTCTCTCTCTCTCTCTCTCTCTCTCTCTCTCTCTCTCTCTCTCTCTCTCTCTCTCTCTCTCTCTCTCTCTCTCTCTCTCTCTCTCTCTCTCGAGAGAGAGAGAGAGAGAGAGAGAGAGAGATGTTTTGTGGGTATAAAATGTATGTGTACTTTTTATTAAATTACTGTGTCCAAAAAATGACTACACTATATGGTCTTTCCATCTCTTTCCCTGGAGAGAAACAGAGTGGATCGGGTGTACTGGTTGGACTTAAACTCTTTGATATACACTTTTGCGTTTTCTTTTGGCATATATGATCGGAGTTTATGAACACGGCATTCCCTGAAGATCTTGGGACTTATATACAAATGTGTCTAATTTTGAAAGATGAGGTTCCTGATAATTCTGCCTTTTGGTTGCTAAATAAAACTAATGCTCCAATCTCCAGCTTTAAAAAATCAATTTTGAAATATCTCATATCAGCAGCCAAAGCAGTGATTCCGACCCATCAGGGATTGGCTTCAGAGAATAGAATGTTATAGATCAGTGGATGAAATAACTCTCTTCAGAAGACAAATGTGCAGATTATAATGCCACATGGTGTCTCTGCTTTACATTTCAGGACGCAAGGAAAACTAACACAGTTGACTAGTTCAATCCCCATCTCCTCAGTTATTACTTACACATGCTAATTAATCACTATTACACTCATAATGAGGTTGCTCCTCCTTTCTCTCCCTGATTTCTACCTCACTCTCTCTCTTCTTCTCTACCTTCTTTTCTTTTTCTTCTGTTAATTCCTCTTCTCTTTAGTAAATGTTTATATATCTGATATATTATTTTTGTAGAAAATATAACCACTGTAATGGTTTGTTCAATTTTACTATGATGTGTATAAGATTTTTTTAATCTTCACAATAATAATTGAGTTGAGCAGGTTTCCAAAATATAATAATTCTATTCTTTATTTAAAGATATTATGCATAGATACAGCCATACTGGACGAAGCAGACATACGGCCAGGGTCTCAAATGCCAATTGACAATCTATATTTGATTAAGTCATTCTTTTATAGAAAATTTTACTTATTTTCAAAACCACACTTTTCCAGCTTACATCACTGATGACACAAATCTCTATCATTAATCTTCATTAAAGTGACATGCTATTGGAGGGGCCTTTTGGAAGGGTCATCTTGACCTTATTTGGAGCAGCAATGTCCTTGGCCTTGTCCGGCCAATGTGAAATAATGGAATTTTACTAAAAACCTGTTTCTTGTTGTTTTTCTCTATTGTGTAATATGTAGGAGAAAGGATAGTACTTTTCTTCTTAAAAGCACAGACACATAAAATTGAAGTTCATTAGTTCATTCTATTGAACCAATTGGTAATACAGGGTTTTTGTTAATTATTACTTCAACAGTTCCACCCTTTTATATACACATAAAAAGGTACTTTTTCATGTGACTATAATTAATTGAATTGGGAGTATATATTTCTGTCAGCACTGATGTTCTCTGATTGGTTTGGCTCTCAAGTCTTTGTATGCAACACAAACCATACTTTAAACAAGTCTAAAGAAACAATATTGCCACAATTATCACAATAAATTTCATGTAAATATACATTAGGTTAGATAATCACTTTCCAAGTCCAAAGTCCAAAGAATCATATGCTTGACCATGACGAATCATTTTCAAAGTCTTTATCCCAATTTTGTCAACAAAATCCTTCTTTCATATTGTGAGCGTTGTTTAAATAACTTGTACTTACAGTTTCTGGATAGGAAGTGTCATTGATTAGGTAATAAACAATGGACTCCAAGTTCAGTCTCAAGGATTAAACAATATCCTCTTGTCTGGGCTGTTAAATAGTCCAAAACTACTCAATGTTGTAAAAGTTCATTTTTAAATACCTGTAATTCATAACAATAGGTTTTATCATAAATTCCAGTCACATTATCAATAAATCAAACTAAACATTCAATTTAATATTGATTGTTCATAAATCCATAATTTCCATAAATAAACATTATCATTACTTATACCCACTTTATATCTTACTGACTTATCAATGAGTGGAACATATTTTTTTTTTCTCTGAACATATTGTGTGTTAAAACCTTTTTTAACTCACCGTGTGATATTGTATAGAACTGTGGAACCACTCTTCCTAAATAGCATAATCCTTCAGAATTAATTGATAACCATTTAAATGCATATTTTTCATATATATAATAAATGTCTCTTGGTAAAGGAAATGGTACATGATATTTTAACACCATGGTTGAGATTAGCATACACAAATTACATCTTTTATCTGGTATTGTGTCCAGGACCATCTTAACAACATTATGGGCCCCCGGGCAAAGCAGTGCACCAGGGCCCCTAGATATAGATATATAGATGTATACAGATATAGATATAGATATATAGAGAGAGATGTACTTGCTCAGTGACCCTTGAAGGTTTTTATTGCAGGTTTTTCTCTTTTGCAGGATTATTTATTCTCATTAAGAGCCGTGCCTATGGGGCCCCCTTGCCCGTGGGGCCCCCGGGCAGCTGCCCATCGTGCCCAATGGAAAAGATGGCCCCGATTGTGTCCCCTTCATTCGAGTCTGGTCTTGATAGCACATGCTTAAAAAATTGATTATAACAATACATAGTGCATTGTGTACAAATTTTACTGTTTAGTGCTTTGTTGGAATACCTTTCAAACTTAGTTGTATCTGTTTGAAGTTCTATTTTTAGTTTAGCTTCCTCGTTTTATGCAATGTCTAAGGGCTAGATTTACTAAGCTGCGGGTTTGAAAAAGTGGGGATGTTGCCTATGGCAACCAATCAGATTCTAGCTGTCATTTTGTAGAAGGTACTAAATAAATGAAAGCTAGAATCTGATTGGATGCTATGGGCAACATCCCCACTTTTTCAAACCTGCAGCTTAGTAAATCTAGCCCTAAATCTCTATCTACATCAAACGTACAAGGTTCTTTACACTTGGTATTGGCATTGTAACTACTGTATTACACTTATTCAAACTAACTCTTCCAACTTGAAGTACTTGCTGTTCCAAGGCAGCAGTGTATATACCTTGAGGTGTTATCATTTTAACCTCTTGTATTGTTTAATTATAACAAAAAGGAATTTATGCAGTTATGTGTGGTGCTAAAACTATAACCGGAGGTTTAGTCAAGTTATATATACTTTCAACAATTCGACCATAATCACTAAGATCTCAATCTTGTTCTTGACATTTTATATCAGGACTAATGTGTGTCATTTTTCATAAGATGCCGGAACTGGTAACATTGGCATAAATGTACTCAATAAAGGAGTTTTAGTACACACCCAACAATTTGTAACTCCTAACATTTCATTTAGCATAACATGCAATTGGTCAATTGGGTATTGTTTCTTGCAATATTCATTATTATCAGACCACCATATTATACACCTTTCTTTGGGTGGAGTACCACAATACTGACAAATACATTTTGGAATTCGTGGTAATCCTTTACAATGACTGAATTTCCTTGTTTTACTGTTTAGAAAAGAAGCAGAAGTGGTCTTATTAAAATCATCCTCATCTAATATTTCAGATGCGCTATCACTTTCCCACCTTCTCCTCAATTCCTTTCCAAAATATATAAATAATGTGTTGAGGCTACAAATATCATTGTTCCAAAAGACAGGCAACAAGGTTGAATTTTCTTAGCGTCATAAGTCGATAACTATGTAGCTGATTATACATTGTCACTTCCATCGTGATTGAGGAGTTCTTTCCAATATAACTTAGTCTCTTTATCTGTGTTCAGTTCTGAGTCCTTTGGTTCCTTTAAGCTTGGGTCTTTGACCTGTTTGCAATGGGAACTGTGGATCTAAGTGTCTTTTTCAGCAACCTTTACAGCAGTATCAGTTGATAATAGAAATTGGTTTTAGTAGGAGCATCCCATCTATCTGTAAGGGAACCAGAGTGTAAGAGATTTCTTACCATAACATAGTCTCTAGGTTGTATTCTGTGTGCAGGCCCAAGAGCTGCTTCTGGTTGAATGTCTTTGTTCAAGTTCTTCTGGGCCTTCTGAAGCTTCTGCAACTGTTTAGACAACTGTATGACATATTAAGCAGTTAGATCATGATGCAGCTTCAAGTCAGTCTGTGGATTAATAACGTATCTTGGCTGAAGTCCAAATAACAGTTCATATAGAGAGAGATTGAGAAGAGGTTTAGAAGTGATGCTAACACTATGATACACTAAAGAAGTGCCATTCCTGTTTCTTTATTAAGCTTAGTTATTCTTTAATTACTCCATTTATTATTTCAACTTTCTCTGAAGCTTGAGAATGATAAAGTGTATAAAGTTTTGAATCTATTCCCATCATATTACACATTCTTTGAACACTTTTCTCTGTGAAATTAGTTCACTCTCTGGGTAAACTACATTTACATACAAATTCTGGCAAAATATTCTTAGCAGTAAATTGCACTATATCTGAGGCAGTTAACTAGGCATTGAAACACCAATGCATATCAATACAAACTAACACATACTGTAACCCTCTTAACTTTCTTTTCTCTTAATTGAATAAAATCAATAGACTAATTTGTAACCTATGAAAAAGTTTTATTAGGCAACTGTCTGACCATAGTAGGTATTATCTTTCCTTCATTGCTCTTAAGACAAATTATACATATTTCACATTTAAACTTAGCAACTGTATTAATTTCTGAGCATACCAACAAGATATAACAATTCTAATCCTGCTATCTGCTCCCATGTATACTTACTCATGAGAACTTTCTGCAAAAGCTGGTAACAACATTTTTAATGCTACTGGTTTATTTATTTTTATATCTACCCAAATTTCATCCTCTGTTTTATAACACTTTCAATTTCAGGGAAGCTAAAAGGTTGGACACCCCTGAAATAGATGGACATTAATTAAGATGTGGACCAGGACTACACTTGTGTATATCAATTTAGCAAAGTTCCAAAAAAATTAAATTTAACATGCCATTTTAAAAAAAAAAATGTCTCTTAATATCATTAACTTATTTAAAAAAAATTTTTTTATCATTTGTTTGAAACATAATTCAACTGAATGAAAATGGAATTAATGGCAGAGTACCATGAATTGTTTCATTAGCTGAACCACAAAATATTAACTCATCTCTTTCCAAGACTCCTCCGCATAGATTTTGGCCTTTCTAACCTTCCAAATTGTTTGCTTGTGCGCTTGTTATCCATATACTATATCTATGAGAGCACCTGAGCTGACCAGTTAACCTTCAACATATTATGTTTTCAAAAAATAGACCTGGGTTTTGCATTGGAAATCTCAACAGGTACACAACTGATAGACATACCTGCCAAAGTAATTTATTTTCCTTACTTCTATATCTGTATGACAATGACCATAGATATGGGAAATGTCTCCAACGATGGCAGAGTTTATGACATTGTGTTATCTGGATTCACAAATCTTCAATCCTATCACGTTCTACTATTCACAATACTTCTTATCATCTACTGTACTATAATTGCAGGTAATGTTCTAATTGTTCTTGCAGTCCAAAATAAGTCCAGGCTTCAGTCTCCCATGTACTTCTTTATTGGGGCGTTATCATGTATGGAGATTTGCTATACAGCTGTCACTATCCCTAAAATGTTGGCTGATCTCTTGGACGAAGAGAAGAAGATCTCCTTCAGCGGATGCATCTTACAAGCCTATTTCCTGCATGCACTTGGAGCATCCGAGTGCTATATCCTTGCAATAATGGCATATGATAGATATCTGGCCATCTGTAAACCGCTACGATACTCATCTATTATGACTACTAGACTATACAAGAATTGTGTTTTCGGATCTTATTTTGGGGGATTTATATGTCCCATTATTGAAATGGTTTTCATTTCCAGTCTTCCTTTTTGTGGTCAATCAGACATTGTTTAAACCATTTGTCCTGTGAAAGGAGTACCTCTTTTACTTTCAATTACCTGTGGTAACCCATACCTACACAAAAATTATTTTATGATTTTCTTTGCAGTAAATGTGACAGTGCTGGCAGCAGTGGGCCACGCCTCAATCTAACCTGAAAACATACCAGTGCACACTAATACATATTGCAAACTTCTACATTTTGACAATTGTACATAATCTATTTGGAGTCTCTGAACTAGGCCTGTAGTGGGTGGAAAAGGTTGTGGTTCAGCTGGTACTGTTTTCCCAACATTTGCTTTTAAACATGTAATACAAGAACTACATTTTATCTGCACTGTCAAAGAAAAGCCTGGGGCATAAGAATAATTTGCTATCATTTTGCACATGCTATCTGCTCTTATATGAGTCCATGTACAACTTCAGTTAATGTTGGGGAGCAGAGTTTTTGGAGCTACAGGTCTTCCTTTTAAGTCTTTCCACTATCCTCTATCTGGATCAGACAAACATCCTTCTGCTTTCCAGCTAGCATGTTACTGTGGACGTGAATACTTTTACATTGTAATTAGTTTCTCACATTTAACAGGTTCAAATGTCATCATCAGTTCCTGTTTCTTAACACTGTTACATGCTGCTTCTTTAGCTTTGTCAGCGAGCTTATTTCCTTGTGCTACTGCATCTGTCTGATTAGTATGGGCCAGATGCTTTATAACAGCAACCTGTTTGAGCAGCAATAGAGCTTCAATTAGTGCCTAAAACTGTTTTGCATGTGCTATTGGTGTACCAGACATGGTTAGATAACCCCTTTGTTTCAATATCTCACCAAAATCATGCACTACACCAATCACAGTGCGCGAGTCTGTGTATATATTTAGTTTTATTTTCAGCTCATTTGCAGGCTGCTGTCAAACTGCCAATTCTGCTACTTGTGCCGAGTGTGGAGGACCCAATGGACCTGTTTGTACAGTCTCAGATTCAGTGGTAATTGCATAACCTGTGCACAAAAACATAATTTGTTTATTTCCCCTTTGGACTCCCTGGCAGCCATAACACATGGAATTTATCCAAGCAGTTATAATATAGGGTAGATTAAATAAACAAGTGACATTAGTCATTCAGATCAGTGCCTGCTCCATTGGAGCTTAGAATCTAAATTCTCTAAAACACACACTAGGATTAATTTTGTCAGAAGCCAATTAACCTACCAGTATGCTTTTGTACCACCCAGAAAAACCAGGAGAGATTATGCCAATTCTACAGACATAAGGTCCTGGTCGAGAATCCCAGTGCTGTGTGGACCAGTGTAAATCACTGTGCCACAATGCTGACCTTTACCCTTATTTGCCTGCATGTTGACTCCACAAATCCATCTTGCAAGGATATGTTTTAATGGAGTATGAACCCGTTATGCTCTCACAGGTCAGCGAAATAGTTAGCCAGTCTCCCTCAATGTTTCTATAAAATATATAGAGACTGCTCTCACCACATCCAGTTTAGTTGTTTCTCATCTTCACTATTCGGTTGTGAGCAAAATGCTGGTAATATAATCTCCTAATTTATATGGAAGTCAGACACTACTAGAGGTAGGGAAGATGGATTTGTCAGTAGCACTATCTGTTCTGGAAAGATTTGCAAGAAAGGTGCTTTGCACCATAACACATGCAGTACTTTTGAGAACAAAACCTGCCTTTAATAATTATTGTAGAAAATCCAGCACTTGTGAATTATTTTTTGCCATTGGTTTAATTGATCTTATTTTGCACCAAAAGAAAAACATTATGTTTTCTGGCTTGTGAAAGTACCCCAAATACTTGGGCAGAAACTTCTGTTATTGGACAACAGCCATTCAATTTTCACCCCAACAAGGAGTGTGTACTCAGGTTCAGGTGCAGAACTGCTCCCAGATACAGGAGGTCCGACTGAGCTGGTAAAGGCTGTGGTTGCTTTAGAAGCATTTCCCAGGCTATGGTAAACCATGGTTGGGGAGGCCAAAATGGAAGAATGACTATCACTACCTCTGCTTCCTTCCTGAGCTTCGTCATGGTTCATGGGATGAGGGGAAATGGAGGGAATAGATATCCCAACTGGAAGTCCCTGAGCCTTGTTAAGGCATCTACCCTTACTGTTCTGGGACCTTTGTGATGGGCAAAATAATATTCATCTTGGTATTTTAACCCATTGCCATTAAATCTATTTGAGGGGAGAGAAACTGCTTACAAAAACAACCTTGCGCAGTGACCATTTGCCTGGGTGAATTTAATAGGGGCTATGATAGTCTCCCATTATGTTGCTTCTGATACCTACATGAAGTGCTGAAAGAGACATTAAACTTGTTCTCTGCCCAAGCCAGAATTGGTGCTAGCTCCTCCATCATGACTGTGCTGTTGGTACCATCCTATCTGTTTATGAATACCACCACTTCCTGCTTGTCTGAAACACTTGGTGTGACTCATTGCTCTCCTTTCTAAACATTTGGAGCTTTTTATTCTGACTCCAGGAACACTGTAATCACTTGCGTGTTCAAATGTGCACCCCAGTCATTGCTGGAATCTGACGTCAATACCAACCACTGTGGTTTTTTAATATGGGATCCTTCCACCACCTCAGGGACTTCCTGACAGTACGTGTTAGTTTGATGCCCTAATCTGGCAACTCTTGTCTGTGGTCACATTATCTGAGTAAATCGGACTGCAGTCCCTCATATGGCATCTTGCCCATGACAGGATCCTTATTGTAAAAGAGAACATCCCTGGAAGACGGAGACAATTTCTTTTTGAAGGATGTTGCAGAGAATGTGACATATCAACTGTATTATTTTGTCCAATCTTTCTTCTGATACTGCCACTTTTTCCACTGCAGTATTTATATATACGCCCAGGAACTGTAGAGTATTGTGATGGTACCAGGTGACTTTTTTCCCTGTTTATGACTCAACCATGACTTTGCAAGAGAGTAATCACCTTTTTTGTTTGAGTTCTCTCTTGACTCTGCTACTATTAAAATATTGTCCAGTTAGTGCCAAACCACGACCCCTTGTTTTCCTAGTACTTCCATTAGCACGGTCAGTACCTTGGTGGACATTCTTGGGGATGTTGAAAGGCCGAATGGTAGGCATGTGAACTGAAAGTAGCAGCCTAGCACACACAACCTGAGAAAACGATAATGTGGTGTTGCTACTGGAATGTATAGATGGGCATCCTGCAAATCTATTGACATAAGATATTTCCTACTTCTATGGTTAATGATGGCATTCATTGTTTGCATATGAAAATAATTTTGTTTGTACAAACTGGTTTAATCATTGTAAACCCAGGACTGCTTCTCCACCATAAAAGAGCCTAGAATTAAAACTTGACCCTCTTTGACTGACTGGAACTAGAGAAATCACCTAATTCACCAATATTGTCAGCAAACTGCTTCGCAATACTACCCTTCATACTGGGGAGACTGGCATTTTGGATTCTATGAAAATATTTGCTCTGCGTATGTCTCTGAATTTTATTTTGTAGTCGACGGATACAATGTGCAACCCAGCCCTTCTAGGTTGTAAGGATCCAACTCTGTACATAATTCTAAATCATGTCCTCACAATATACTAGGAAAGCTGTGTCCACCCAGCCATTGGGGATTTTTCTTCCTCCTTCACCGCTACTAACACAAAAGGGTTGCCTAGATGTATTACTTCCAAACGGTTTGGATTACTGTTTGCCAGGGCGATACATCCTTGCCTTCCTAAATTGCTGGCGAGGTCTCTTCTAAAACTGTGATAAATAGCGTAACTTTCTCCAGTAACTCTTTGGAACATAGAATCCAAATTTTAAAAATAAAGAAAACTCGAAAGGAAGCGTGCCCAAACGTTTTTTAGAATGTGGGTCCACCACCCAAAACTGCAGCCAAAGACCTCTTCTGGACATTACAGCTAAGGCTATGCTTCTTGCCGAGAGCGTAACTATATCCAATGATGCTTCATAAATTAAATCAATATTGTTCTTTTTAATTTCAATACTTCAGTAAAAAACTCACTATTAATCTTCTCCTGAGTACCTTTATATAATGAATCCATCCAAATTCTGAGAGCCCTGGAAATTGAAGCTACATCTACGGCTTTGACTAAAGTTCCTGTTGAAATATGCAAACACTTTTCATCTTTATGCATGGAGTCTTTCAATCCAGCTCTTGAAGGAATGGTCGTCTTACTCGACAAACTAGCTGCTACTATATCTAGTTATGGAATCAAATTCCATTTAGTCGCTTCAATTTCTGTAAAGAAAATAAAAAATGTTTCAATCCTTCAGGAGTTTGACTGGCGTCTTTCTGGCTGCTGTCACTCTTTCTTAATAAGAACTTCAATAACATTATGTGCAAAAAACACTCTGCAGTGTTTCCATTGTAGGTGTATCCTGAAGTCCCATAGCTTTATTAATCTTCTTCAGTAATACTTCCACTATATCTTTATTAAACAACCTAGGCTCTTCCTTTTTTTTCACATTCTTTACTATCTGAGGACTCCTCCTGCTCTACAAATGATTCCCATGGTTCATATTTAGAGGGCCATGGCACATCATACAGTCCAACACCATCTATAACCTTATTCTTTAAGTATTTTGGTGTGCGTGTTAGTCATTTGTTACAAAAGATTTAATCATCCAGTCCATTAATATTTTAAACTGCTCTGGGGGCTGACATGATTCTTGTCTAGTTTAAGGTGTACAACAAACACATAGGGGCTCTCCATAATCTGCATGTATTCTCGAACACATTCTCCACAGACCCAATGATTGGTTTTACAGACCTTTGTGCCCCACAGCCTCTACAAGGGTACCAATAGAAAAGACATTCTAACTAAATAAAGAAAAAAATATGCGCAAACAAAGGTTCTGTGTTTTGAAGCTTCTTTGGATAGGGCTTTGGATCCATTTTTCACTACAGTTTTCCGTTAATCAGTCGCGGGTTGGTCATAGGCCCAAATTTTACCAGTAGGCCAGTGGCCCAATGAGGCCATCTGGTCATCACCTGATGCTTTTACTTTTTTTTTTCCATTAAATTTTTTTTGTCACTCAGTGGCGCGGAGTATTAGCGATCGAGACGTCCGCTTCCGCTGACTACTTCAGTTCCACCCAGATACATGTCTAGTGCACTGATCTGAGCAGCTCCAGAACAGGGAAGTTAATTTGACATCTCAGTTAAAACTTAAATTGGTATAAAGCTAAAACAATTACTTAAAACACATATATAATACCCCCTTTCCCCTACCGGATATGGTGGGGAAAGTAGGGTGTGTGCACCTTTTTCTGAATATTGATCTTCACCTGGATATCGTCTGCGCATTGCCTCCACCTTAGTCAGGATTCAGTAGTATATTCATCGGGAAAAGTTGATGGCATAAGCAACACCAGATGGAGATTACTGAACCCTTCGCCCCGACTACTAACTACAAACACACAAATGACGTAGCAATACACCAAACTGGTTACTAGAAGACACACCGGCATATTTATTAGTGAACCCGTGGGTCTGCTAAAGATTTTGTTAGTTTTACTATCAAAAATATATTTCATTATATCAACCAATATTCTAGAGGTAGTTTTAAGATAACAATAACATCTTAAAAGTTGACAAACACCGAACACAATTAGCACATTTACCTTCTGCTGTACTATGTTGTATTACGTAACTCTGACCCACTTAACCTCACTAATACAGGCCCACAAAACCCGTCTAGTCACATAAATGCTTTCTATAACACTGCAGAGTTTTTTACCTGCAAACTTGTTTGAAATAAACATACAATGGCATTTGCACTATAAAACATATACATTCAGTTATATGGCTCTATTAGCACGATTGTGGATTTCCACTATTTGTCCATAATGCTGGTATACATGAATATAGCAAGATGCATAAAATAGCACAGTTCCCTGTATCTCTCAACTCGACAGAGCACACAGAACTCCAAGTAACAGCACTTCTGTTTATCCTCCCAACAAGACATGTAATCCCTTCTGAAGACAGTGCAAAAGATGCTACTTTTCTTGTTTAAACTCCCATCCAATATGGAGGCATAGACACATGTAACCCAACACTGTTCCCTCTTTTCCTCTCTGATGAAACAACTCTCAGCTCCTTTTACTGTTACTGGTGATTTTCAATTGACAAATGATTATTTCCCAGAGTTTTGCACGCTCCTTCTTCAGTTTAGACTTCCAATGTACTATCTGCCTTTCCCTGCACTATACCCTTGTCACTATAACACAGTCCTGCAAAAAGGTTTCACAATTTATCTTCAGGTCTGCTCACCAGTTTCCTGAATAACTAACAACAAAATACCCAGTCCATATAAACCAGCAATAAAGTAAATATGTGTTACTTATCTAATTGGGCTCCAATTTCCATTTGCAGCATGGCTTCCATCATTGATGGATTCATGTAACGGCATCTACTCACTGAATGTTCTCTTCTGCTCTCTCTGGTCTATTTGTCACTCAGACTTCTCTGACCGCTGCTCAGCATTCCGGCTCTCTTGCAAGGCTCTTTCCTTCCCTGTGGACATGGGCAAAGATCGACAGCCAATTAGGAACATTGTAAAGGAAAAAAATGCAGGTGGCCCAGTGACTGAGCCCAAGGTAGCCCACTATGTGACTGGCCTAGGGGGGCATATGTCCCCCTGCCCAAGGCCGCCACACTAGTTTTCATTTTTACTGGCATATAACTTTCTACTAGGCATCACTACTGGTAAATTATATTCTATTGAGCATTTTAACTTATACATTACAGGCTAAATCGACAATATTTCAGGTATGTTACATTGTATTATATATATATATATATATATATATATCACATCCTACTGTGCATTGCATATTATCACTTAAACATTAGTTCCTACTGGTCATTATTATTAAGAAAATTCCATCTAGCTGGGCATCGTCACTAGGATATTATACCAGGCAAACTCCATTCAGTTGGGGATTATTACGAATTATTTTGCCGAGTACTACTGCTGGATAAATTATATCTTCCTGTGCATCATAACTGTACATATTATATATTGCTAGGCATATTCCGATGGTGCATCACACCTGTCATGCAACAATGTATCTCTAGAAATTGTACTGCGATGCTGGGAGTCGTGGAAATTTAGGGCTATTTATGATATCACCCTCAGCAACAAATCATATAACCTGATGTGGCTACGGATAACTGTGCGCTAACCCCGCCTATTTTTGTCATGGCCACTCCTATCATTAATTTGGCCCCACCCACGAGGCCACTTTACATTACCAACCTGCCCCTGATCCTAGCTCAACTAAATATACAGCTGTCCAAGGTTTGTGGGCTACATGCTAAATCAGCTGGTATTTTCCCTGCAGGCATTAATTAATTTGCACCCTTTGCATTGCAACATGGGTTATACAGGATCAAATTACTTTTATATTCTTGCTTTGCTCTTAAATCTAAATGAAGCCCTCTATCGCTAGTAAATCTAATTTTAAAGCAATCTGCACCAGCTGGCATTGGATGTACTATTGCATAATACTGGCTTATGTAGAAAATATCAACACTGTTCAACAATAAAAGCACATATTTTATGAATATGATTTTTTTTTTTTATATATATATATACACATATACACATATATATATATATATATATATATACACATATATACATATATATATATATATATATACACACATATACATACATATACATATACATATATACACATATACACATATACATATATACACATATATACACATATACACAAATTACAATTATTGTTTTTGTATGCATAACCTGGGAATCATTTTAATTTTGCCTTAGGGAATACATTCTAACCCTGCTTCCAACTATTTAAACAATGAATATCAATAGCCAAATGCAATCTTGAGGGCAAAAAGGAGGTATAGTACAATATTTTTTCCAATTAATATGAAAAAAAATCCCTGAATTTTAAATAATGACATAGCTAGGCAATATAATTGCTTGTGTATAAATATATATCATTCTATTTTACATTTATTGCACGTTTAGCACAAAATAGCTGGTCTGTTATTAACGGATACATTTGCTTTTCAAATGTTTTGCTTATTCAGAATCACTTTGCAAATATTATAAGGCATATAATTTAATGTTGCATAATATTTGCAATATAATGCAGTGGAAAATGGAAATAAAACATCAAAATACAAACAGGACAGACACAAAATATCTATAACAAACCTCATAAAAGGATGCTATCGACCTCTATTCGTAACATATGTTACTTGGATACTGGTCATTACTAAACAGCTTTATGGTGGAAAGACATGTTAAACAGTACAACTGCAAAAACGGAACCCTCTCTTGTACAAGGTATTCTCAAAAAGAGACTTCTACATTTCCAAAAATTGTGTGTGTCATACTTTTAGCTCCATTGACCAATTAGACACCTACTCCAAGTGTTCCTACTACAATAAACAAAGACTTTAATTCAAGATATTTGAGCAAGACTAAAATACTTTTTTTTTTTATGATGATGAAATGCAGGGCTGCCATCAGGGGGGTACAGGAGATACAGCTGTAGGGTGCCAGAACACACCCCTCCGTCTGTCCAAGCCCCCTAGTCTGATTGCCGTGACTCTTTATACCCACGCGACGGCTCCCAATCACTTATAGGATGGGAGTGCCCAGCAGATTAATTTGTACTGTGCTCCACAGTTTCTGATAGCAGCCCTGATGATGTGTGTTAAGGAAAGGCCTACATGTTTACCTATTGGACTTTTTAAATTTCTAACCCGAGACACTTAGGAGTACCATTGTTTTATGCATCGTATCAGAAGACAATAACATAATCAGCGATTGAAAGTTATGTTATAGTTGTCATTCTGTACTTTGCCAAATTCAATGTCTCTATAATAAGGATGGTTCTAATGCAAAATACAATTTAAGTTCTACTTAAGGGACGGAGGGACTTACGGAGACCGTAGCCCCAGAAACCCTGCAAGGGGCAAGTCTCTTTACTACTTTGTCCCGCAACCGTGATATTACACTGGATTTGCCCTCATTCAATGACTTTGTACATTTGGAGTTGCGGGAAGTGTCTTCAGATATTTTGAGAGCCTATCGCCTTCTGCAATATATATCAACCGCACACTGTGGGATACTCTTTTGGCTCCAATACAAGGATCAAAACTGTTAAAGTTCCTATGTAAGGAGCTCCAACAGTTTGGACAATATCATCAATTAAAGACTGTATTAATAATACGGACACCCATGGGGTCACTCCTCTCTCTTGTCTGTGGTTGTACAGATAATTTTCATTGATGCCATCCTATGTTGCTCTCATTTACGACAGCTTCAGTTTATATGTTTTTTCTTGATGTTTGACAACCAGGTTGCAAACTTTATACATTTTAAGCTGCTAGAAATTGCATTGATTAAACTGGAAACCCAGGTTTCCCTAAAGATCAGTATGATCACTTACTATTATGATCACTTACAGTAATTGGGTGGCATCAGTAATATTTCCTGGCAACTTCACTTCAAGATATTGCAGTAATTGACAGGGTTTCTGGATACGGGGGCTGCTCGGTGAGGCAGCCAATGTGAATCAACGTTGCTGGTCAAAAACTCCAAACGCCATCTACACAAATTTACAGACAGGTTGAAAAGAGGTTAAAAAGCATTGAAAATCTTCCACTTAATTGTTCTTAAAAAAAAAAATCAAAAAAAAAAAAATCAAACACAAACCTTCAGCTGTATTGTGTGTAAATAGACTATTAATTTCCCTAACAAAGTCAGTTTTCAAACACCATGAAAATAAAAGTGAAATATTGGAGGAAGCATTCCAAAGGTTGAAATTTTTAACTAAAAAAATATATATTGACAATTGAAAACTTTTCATTTTATTACGTAAGCAAGAATACAAAATTATTTTCCTTTCCCCATTGACTTTAATGAAAGTCCTTTCCCCGGTGACAGTAGTTTCCTCATAAAAAGGAATGGTTTCACCGGCTTCAATGCTCCAATTTTCCCAATAGAAGTAATGGCCACTGTCTGGTCCGAGCAGACCAAAATTTACATGGGGGGTAAGCTAAAAAGGTACCACATTGATGCTGTAAACCTGGTGTTTGTATATTGATTCATTCACATCAGTCTCTACCCCCATTGGTGCAAAGTCTAAATTGTTACCAAAACATACACATACTCTAGAGTGAAGCCAAGTAACCTACCAGTATGTTGTTGGATTGTGGAAGGAGTCACAGCACCCCAGAACTTTCAAATGTCACCGTAGATTTTTAAAAAAATTATTTTCAAATGCATAAAAGTATGAAGAAACACCAACTTTATCCAAAAAGTCTTATTACATGCTTGAATGCTATATATACTACAGCTTTATATGCGGCTTAGGCCACTGGTGGCTATTCACTTTTATGAAACTTCTAGTCTTCTCATACCCAGTCTTGTAGTCCTACATCTGCTTGGCTGGCAGGTGATGCTTGGACCTGTGGTTACACAACTGGAGATTCACATGTTTATCCTCTATGGAGTATTGTACCCTAACGTCACTATAACTACTGTCATACTACACTCTTCTGTGTGTTGTAGAGAGGAACCATACCTGCCATGAGAACAGGAAGAGGCCTCATAAAAGAGCTACAAGTAACATTCATTGAAGGCACAAGACCACCCGGCAGAGCAGAATATGAACTCGACGGCTGAAATATTTACAACAAATTTTATTCTAGTAGGCTTCTTGGATTATGTTCGCCACCCGGTTGTGCTTTTTCCTGCCTTTCTGGTAGTTTATGTGTTATCACTTCTTGGCAACGGTCTTCTGCTTTCAGTGACAATTGCCTCTCCACGGCTACACACACCAATGTACTTCTTCCTCAGCAACCTTTCCCTGGTGGACCTGTGTCTACCATTGGTGGTGGTTCCACGCCTCCTCTTAAGCTTGTTGAACCACAATACTATTTCATTTACAGAATGCATTGCCCAAGTTTACTTCTTCATTGCCTTTGCTGGGGTAGAGTGCTTTATTCTTACAACAATGGCTTATGACCGATACGTAGCAGTGTGTAAACCCTTATATTACATAACAATAATGAACAGGAAAACATGTTTTCAACTAGCCTTGGCTTCCTGGACAACAAACTTCATCAACTCTGTTCTTCATACGCTTCTGATTTCTAGACTGTCGTTTTGTGGACCTCGTCTCGTCCAGCATTTCTTTTGTGATTTGATACCACTCTTTAAACTCTCCTGCTCCGATACGTCTATCAACCAGTTGGTTATCTTCACCGAGGGGTTCATGATTGTTGCATTACCTTTTCTGATTACCTTCATCTCTTACATTCATATCATAAGGACCATAACAAAGATGCACTCTAACAGAGGGCGGAAGACTGCATTTTCCACCTGCTCAGCTCACTTGAGTGTTGTCGTATTGTTTTACGGAACAATGATTTGCGTGTATTTTAGGCCATCATCTGCATACTCCCTTGCTTACGATAAGCTCGGAGCAGTTCTGTACACGGTCTTCACACCAATGCTCAATCCTTTTATTTACAGTTTGCGAAATAAAGATGTCAAGGGAGCATTCAAAAAACTCTATCTCTAGCTAAGGAATTCTTTGTACTATATATTAAATTGATTCTACATATGATAGCTCCCTTCTTCCACATCAGCCAGAGTAATACTGTTCTGTATTGCCTGTTTGGTCTGCATCCTGCTAGATGCTTACTGCACAGTAGGAAAAATCAACTATCAAAAGGAAAATAAAAAAAACAAGTAAAACGCTCACTCTGTATATAAAAGAAAATTACATATGTACCATTAAAATAAAAAAATTGAAATTTATGCTAAAGAGGCTCAATTTAAATACACAAATGAGATTATATTCTACTTACCTGTATTCCTTTGTGGATATGCATTTTGGATAGAACATCAGTTAAAAAAAATGTATGCAAACGTTTAGAATTTGCAACAAAAGTTTAATGGGTTAAACTACATGCTACTGAGAAGTTCATGTAGGAGGGGCCTTGACAACCCCTAACAAGGAGGTCTGCCAGAGCAGGAAGGGACGCTCTTTGGACCTCACGCACATCAGAGGACCACCAGAATTGCCAAAGCATGGAAGTAAAGCATTGTATCTTATTTTAGTCACTTAATTCCAGCTCCAAGGAGGTAGCCTTTAAAGTTTGTAAGACACCAAGTTTATGGCATGACCGTTCCGCTTTAAAACAGACAGACAACCGGAATCGCTGCATTATTACAGTAGGGAATATTAAAGCCCCTTGCTCATTTCAAAAACAAATGTACGGTGTGCACTTATACCTACAGCAAGAACTTTTAAATTAAAAAGGTTTGTTTATAAGGCTCATTTTGCATAATTCACCACAAAATGTCTTAATAGCAATAAACTCAAAAGAAAAATAAACCCACTAATGTGTATAAGATTTGTTTTATTATTAATTTACTTTAAACAATGGGCTAGGCAGCTGTCCCCTTTGCTAAAGAGATAAGCAACTTAAATTCA
This sequence comes from Mixophyes fleayi, assembly GCF_038048845.1. Classification (NCBI taxonomy): domain Eukaryota; kingdom Metazoa; phylum Chordata; class Amphibia; order Anura; family Limnodynastidae; genus Mixophyes; species Mixophyes fleayi. Next base: position 79,054,119 of record NC_134412.1, read on the forward strand.
CTTTTTTGCCAGCGGAGTGTGAGCTATACATGACAATACAAAATATGTATATATTTTCTGGATGATTAATGTCAATATTTAAACGTCTTCACCCTTCGTGTTCAATATAACAACTGCCTTTGAAAGTGAACACTAATCTTTAAAGACCTGAATCTCTAGCTATAGATTTTTTTGCAGAGTTCTTCCACAGGAAGAGGCAATAGAGAGAAGATTTAAACGTGTAGAAAAGTTAGCAATTCATTCTATTGTGAAGGTCAAATGCTGCTACATCAGCTTCACTTTCTATATCTTCCAGCTTATGTACAAAGCAACATTTCCAAACTTGGTTCTAAACTTGGACAATTCACCTTCAGCAATACTAGTCCGCTGTATAAATAATCCTGTATATGCATAGTAGGCCGTTTGCAATTTTGTTTTGTTTTTATAGAGTTACATACCATCACTTTTCTAAACGCCGATCCCTGCTTTAGAAAGGGATCAGTAGGGGCGGCCTTAAGCAGCCATTCCCCTTTTTAAAGCTTGGTTGTTGAACGTATTTACAAAAGCGATGATGCAAAACCCTCTATTAGTATTTATCATCAGAAACGTGGCATTGGCTGCAAGTCACGGCAATGTGCGGACCCGTTAGTTTGCATTGCTTTCAACATACTAAAGCAAGACAGTGAAATTGCTAAACGTAGCAGTGTTGAAAACATTAGATTGCAAACAGTGAGAAAACCAAGAGCAAGCTGCACAGAAGGAGAAAACAAATAAATAAAGTAGTGAGGCGCAGATGCCGGACATGTAAAGAAAAGAAAATAAGGAATTGAACAAAAGTTTGTAAGTGGTATAAAAGCCATTGGAGGTTACAGCTAATAATGAATCCAAGGTAGAGCCAAGCAGTAATCTCTGCAATATGCTTTTAGCTTTGAGTTCTCTGTGTTGATCCAGGGACTGTGTCTCCACAAATAAGGGTAACCGTTCCATCAAATAAATCCTCCATGCTGACGGCCACTAGTTCTGTAGTAGTAGCTTGGTTGTTCTGAGAATCCGGTAAAGTCACAATCATATGGGAACCAGCCAGCTGTGATTCGTCTAAGGTAATGACTTGTTCTGTAGTGGTTACTTCATCCTGGGTCTGGATGACCTATGGAAAGCAAAACACAGTTACATCAGGTTGTACAAGTGCTGACCTGTGTTCCAGATGACTGTGCACATGACTTCTATATCGTTAGCGGAAACAATGACATCAAACGGACACTGCATAATACCTAATTGCAGCTAATCCCTTATGTGCATATTAAAGTTTAAATAATAAAAGTAGATTTGTTTTATACTTACTGTTAAATCACTTTCTAGGATACTGTGGTGGGATTGAGAAAATAGGTTATATATTTAATGTCCTAAAAGGTGAAGCACTTCCTTTTTGAAGTCTTTTCCCCGGGCATTTTTTTTTAATGATAGAATAAGACACTACTAACAGGTATTCTAAATGGCAGATTCCCCAAACTGTTGCAGATTATGCCTTGGGCACATGAAATCGGGAACCCACATAACTCCAATCGCAGTGACAAGGCCAGAAAGCAGAAAAGGGAACCCCATACCTGCAGGACCTGTGCGTTGGTCGCTTGGGTTTCCGTCAGTACTATGTCGGGGTGATCCGTTTCGTAGTGTCTCTCTAGCTGGGCCTGTGAAGTAAAAAGCTCTCCGCATAATTCACAGCCAAATGTGCTGTCTGTCTCGTTAAAATGGTCTGTGGCTACATGGTGCTGAAGGGCGCCTGGGAACTGGAAACACTCGCTGCAGTAAAGACACTGAAATGGCTGGGACCCTGCAAGAAAGGACATTTAATACAAATAAATGCAGGAAACATTGCAAAATACTTTTGCAGGGCTCATCTAATATATATATATATATAAGCCTAGCGGCGTGCGTGTGTGTGTGTGTGTGTGTGTGTGTGTATCCAATTGACCTGAAATTTGGTATACTGACATTATTTGACAAAAAAATTATAATAAGGTGTTTAGCAGAAACGTTGTGTATTGAGAGGTTTTAGAACAGTAAGACGATGGAGATTAAGGATGTGGCGATGAAGATGAATGATGAGGTGGTGACATGTGGACAAAACCACGTTAAAAAAGGGCGCTTTTGCCGGGAAGTAACGCTCTTCCCCTGAGGAGGCCTGGCCTAGCCCCAAATGCATGACAAGAACCTTTTTAACACCTTAAGTAGCTTGATTTGACTAGAATGCATGAGTATCATGCACGGGTTAACTTGTCTCTTTATAAAAAGCAATGTTGTCTATGACACTCCGCTGTGAACTTGTAAATACGTGAGAAAGGGAAGTCCAAGGAGAGAACTCCTCCATCTATATAAATACGGTGAGCAACAGCCGGGCGCAAGGCACATATCAAGTAATTAAACCCTGCATTTGATCTAAATTAATATTTACGATTGGTGTAGTTCAGTATATTAAGTTTTGTCTCGAGTTGATCAAATAATTAACACAATCCTCTGGGTCTCTATACTTGCCTGAGTGTTTGCATTTGACATGAACTTGCAAGGCTGCCGACGTTGGGTATGTTTGCTTGCACTTCTCGCATTCATACACCTTACCATCTGAAACGTAGGAGAGTTGAAGTTGACTGATAAATTCATCTCATTTCCGATACATGTTTACCTCAAATGTAATTTCAACAGTCAAATCAGAATCCCCATATGATTAGAACAATGGGAGACAATTAAAGTGGAGGCACCCGTTTTGTGAGCTAAACTACAACATATGCTTCAGCGTTGTTGCACCAAAAAGGGATTTCTGTACATAACCCACCATGCCCTGCAGACTGCGAGAATGGAGTTTAAAGTTATGTTCTACCCCTAGGAAACAGTGCACTGAAAAGAAGGACTCCTCCTACTCCTTAGAACCCCACTGCTCCACTCAGCCCAGCATGGAGAAAAGAGAGTAGAACAGACACCTTGCATTCCTGGTGGTGTTGTCTGTGCCCCTCCTACATTCTTACAGAAAGGTATTTAACAGAAAGTGTCAAAAATCCACCAATTCTTCATCATCAGTAAAAAGGACACAGACAGTGTTAAGTCCCAAATTCAGTAACGATCCTGCAGATTCAAGTTGCTATTGCCCAAGCAAAGGGCAAAACTGTGCATCTAATGATTAAACTCCCAAGTCCTGGCCAGATAAATACTCTGAACAGAGCCATTGTCCTTTGGAGGTGCGATAGCACAAGGATGGCACCATGAACTTCTTGGTTGCTGGGACAATCGTAGGTTGGAATGAGGGAACAGCACAAAAGGACCACATGTTTTTATGAAAACCAGGTATGGCAGACTATACACACAGCTGCCAGCTCAGAGATCTGCCTAGTGGAAACAATAGCTAGGAGAAAATTAACATTCTAGGTGAAAAAACGAGGAAACCTAATGGAGAGGCTCAAGGAGCAGCCTGCAGGATATTAAGAACCAGGTTCAAGTCACACAGAAGCAAAGGAAAGCAGAAGGGGAGAAAAAAAATCTGAAAAGAATTGGATTACTGAACAACCTGCACCTTGAGAGAACTTAGGGCCATGCCAATTTCAGGGCCCCTCTCAAGTAAACAAAGTGCTTTCCACTCCCTGCATCAGGACAGGTAGGATTTCGATCAGATCTGACGAACGCCCACACCTGTTCCAGTGTAACCTTCGAGAGATCATCTGAGTCAGGGGGAACAGATAGTTTAACTGGGGTGGCTACCCCTTTAGTAATAATGCCCACAGATCTATTTCCTGGAGACCGATCGATATATACTCCAAAGTTGTCCAGTTGTCAAAACCCCCATAGCTTGGTATGTCTCATGTGCAGGACAAGATTAATCTTGCACCCATCAAATGGAGGTTTACAGGGGGCACTTCTTGGATATCTACGCCTCTCCAGCTTTCACGTCTGATGTCCCGGGCCACTATCTTCAATGTTCAACGCTGCGCTCAGCTGTCCTCTGGTTAGAATAAAGAACTTTTCTTGCGATTTTCAGCCCAAGAGTCCTGCACACAGCCACATGTTGGAGAAGAACGGGGCTGCCGTTCAGCACTCCCTGGCCAGGAAACTGGTGACCTGGATGGGAGAACTGGTAATGCAGCAGGAGTCCATAGCAGTCAATGACCCCTCCCCACTAATGTCAACCAACAGACCACTGAAGCTAGGCACAAAGGTGGGAATGAGGGACCACCACGCTGGGAGTGAAAAACAAAATCAACTCCCTATCAAGCCGAAAGGGGCAGCCTCAAAAACATGCATATGATAAAGAAAAGGAATAAATAATGCAAATAAGGACGGAAGGCATATAGGCATATAAAGGACTGAAAAAAAAATGAAAAAAAAATGAGCAGGAAGAGTGTTATCGGGAGCAGGAGAAATCGTTTTTTCCTGTGCCCTACCTCATATGGGCGAAACATTTTGTAGTCTGTCTCACAATGAGAGCGTGCCTCAGTGAGATCACTAGCGCCTAATACACCGACAATCTGCATTCTTATATAGGTTCAGCCCCTAAACATATCTGCCTCCTCTGTAAGTGATGGTTACATTTTCTTATAAGTAACATTTTGTTTCAAGTCACATTATATAGTCTTTACTTAAATGGACTTCATTGTTAAGAATTTAGTTTTGTTTGTTTTTATTTTTTTAAAAAACCAACTATGCGTTCCATGCACTCACTCACCTGGATGCTCTATTTTTGTGTGTTTCTGGAGGATAGAGGTGTTTGAGAAGACTTGTTCACAGGAACTACACTGTGCAGAAGAGAACTTGGAAGAACGATGATTCTGAGCAGCAAACAGATCCGGATGATGTGTGCGATTGTGGTACCATAAACCTGACAGTTGCTGTGGAAAAATCAAGTTGGCAACATTTTACTACACCAAGGAACGTGATAAATTGTCCTAAATATCTGGCAATTGCGAGGGTTATATTTACTTACCTGGTAGGCTTTGTCACAGATCTCACAGTTGTAAGGCTTTCCTCCAACGTGGGTGACAATGTGTCGTTCTAGTAGAGAAGGGGCGCTAAATATCTTCTCACATGAAGGGCAAGGGTGGTATTCCTTGGAATGTACGACTTGAATGTGCTGTCTGTTCTCCTCTAATGTAGGAAAACTCATTCTACACTTCTGACAGTCATAGGGATCTTCAATATCTGAAAAGATGGAAGCAAGCAATTATATTAAAAGAAATGGACTTGGGGCTTGGTCCCCCTTTCCCACACCCCAAATGTGCCACAGGATAGGTTTTAACCTAAAGTCCAGTACTAGGGCACCCTGTGTATCTGCCTGCTAACCAGCTGTCCTAAGCAGGTGGTCAGAAGGATCCAGACAGAGAAGGCAACAGAGATGTTTCCGCAGCTACACACACTACCCAGAAGCAAGTGGTTACAGGTGCCGGTGGAGGGGCTGCAAATATTCTCAGACAACAGGGGGAGCACCACTCTAACACGTACAGTCTCAGAGTGCCTAGTGGCCAAGAAGCTCCAGTACAATTGGTCAGGAATGGCAGGTCACTGATGGTAATAGAAAACACAAGCAAATCTGTAAGACCCTCCTCCCCGACAGGGTTGCCAAGTCTTTTACTCCTATGTACTAAAAGTCCCATACTTTCCACAAGTCTCACGGAGAAGCCTAGCTGGACAGCCCTGTTGTATATAGTAGAACATCACTATTAACAGAGAGAAGATATCTGCTGCAGAAAAGTTAATGAAACTTACTATGGAATGTCCGCAGGTGTATACTAAGCCCGTTGGCCTGGCTAAAACCCTTCCCACACTCTCGACACACGTACGGCTTGTCTCCTGTGTGAGTTCTCACATGCCTGGTCAGCTCGATTGACTGTGCGAAGACGGCATCGCAATACTGGCACACATACATTTTACCTAAAATGAGAGATCAAAAGTCAATGCTACATGTTTAAAGGATTTGCTCCTCCAACACAAAATGTCTTATTCATAAAAACAGCAATGCCACTTGCAGGTAGAGCTGTTTTACTGCAGGTTTGTGAAACTATGCAACCCAAGGAGAGGCAGAACTAGGTAAACAACTTTAAAAATTGTCCAAGCAGTCTGGGATTATGTCAACCTGTTTTAGATGCTCCTACGGCATTAATCGTTGTATATCAGGCCTGCACTATACCTTCAGAGTGCTTCTTTTTGGTGTGGTAGGAAAGTGCGGCTGCCTGGGTGAAGGTCATGTGACAGTGCTTGCACATAAACGGACGTTCTCCCGTGTGCAGACGTTGATGGTTTTTCAGAGTGGAGTTTGCAGCAAACTTAGCGCCGCACTCTTCACAGGAGAATGGCTTCTCGTCAAAATGCTCTGTCCGTTTATGGTACTGTAGACCTGAGCGACAGGGAAACATTTCAGCACAAACAATACAAAAGATGTTTACTGCAAATCACCATTCCTCCCCTCCCCCACAAAAAAAACCAAAACACATTGTATAAGTGTTCATAGACCCTCTGTCATCAGTACAGTAAGCAAAGCAAAATGGTTCACATAAAAAAATCTAAATAATTTTAGGAAAAATCAGTTTGCAACCTACAGCCCTGACTACAGTAATGTATATGTGCTTTACGGAGTGCAGTGTAGTCAGCAGCAATGACCTAAATAATATTAGTTTGTCATTATTAACCTCTCGGCTATTCTTGCCTGGTTCCACCGTGCTGCCCCGGTGGCTAAGGGGTTAGCACTTCTGCCTCACAGCACTGGGGTCACGAGTTCAATTCCCGACCATGGCCTTATCTGTGTGTATGTTCTCCCCGTGTTTGCGTGGGTTTCCTCCAGGTGCTCCAGTTTCCTCCCACACTCCAAAAATATACTGGTAGGTTACTTGGCAGCTATCAAAATTGACCGCAGTCTGTGTGTGTTAGAGAATTTAGACTGAAAGCCCCAATGGGGCAGGGACTGATGCAAGTTCTCTGTACAGCGCTGCAGAATCAGTGGCGCTATATAAATAAATGGTGATGATGATGATGGTTGCAAGACTTCAATTAATCCTAATAAACCTTAATGATATAACAGGCTGTGTAAGAGGAGGGGAATATAGTAATAAGTCATAAGGAGGTGCTGCAATCCTGGTCATGTTATAAAGTATGATTTACTGTGTACAGTGTAATCAGCAGCGATCGTCTATATAATATCCCATAGATTGTAAGCTTGCGAGCAGGGCCCTCTTACCTCTCTGTCTGTATGTATTACCCAGTATTGTTTTATTAATGTTTGTTCTAAACTGTAAAACGATATGGAATCTGCTGGCGCTATATAAACAAACGTTGATGATGATAATAGGTCATCAATTTTGTTGCACAATTTCTCGGCTAGGGACAGAGTTGACTTCAGCAAGGAGAAAATGATAATTGGCAAAACAGGATAGGATGTAAAATAGAAATATGGGAGTGGGAATACAGGAATAGTGTAAACGTTCCTGCATGTTGCAATTGTTATAAATGCTTGTAAGACCCACTAGAAGATCCCAGCTTCCACTGCAATGCTAGACTGAGGAACAGGTCAGGCGTGATGGGTGAAGCACAATCTATAACTCCACTTTGCAATTACTAAAAAGATAAAACATCCCTTCCTGTAAAAAAGTATAACGTGGTTAAAGGAATTTACATGAAATATGTTCTCTCACATGCCATTGGGGTAACCAGAGATCATGGAATTACGGAGAACTTAGTGCCTTTTGATAAATGTACTGCTTGGAATGCTAGCACCCAGTGACATCACTGTGACATGTACTAATTGCATATCAGAGTATGTCAGATATGTTATGATATATAAAAGATGAATATTACCTGAGGGATGAGCAAACTCTTTGCCACAAATGTCGCATGTAACAATCATTCTTCTTTTCCCCCTGTTGGTGCGAGAGATCAAGTAGCCATGCACTTCCTCCCGGTGCTGGTCTAGCTCCTTCTTAGATGCCTGCACCACATTGCAGTCTTTGCATTGTAAGGGATTTCTTTTTGCCATCCTGCAGCGCTTCATATGGACCTCCAGGCGGCAGCGGAAGAGGAAGATCTTGTCACAAGACTTGCAGATAAAGTTCTTTTTGGATCCTTTCTCTTGGGATAGTTCTGCCCTCTCTTTTTCAGAATCCACGTCATCATTTTCATCATCTTTTGCTTCGTCGTCTTCCTCATTTCTGTCCCCGACTTCTTCAATAACTTCCATCTGGCAGTCATTGTTTACAGTCCACTTATGAGCACTCTGAAAGTTGCACTTCCCATCCACCACCAGTCCTAAACAAAGAGAGATGGCTTATAAAGAGCTAATAAAGCTCCTGTTTAGCGCCGATATATATTAAAGGCTGTATTACTGAGGGGAATAATATACATGAAATAACTGGTGTGTTTATACTTGGCTCAATGTGTCCACCATACTCTCACTCTTCTGGAGCAGGTCGCCATGTGGTGGGGGTGCTTCTGTAACAAAGCAGGCAGGATGATAGTGACTGACCACCTGCAGTGTAGCTGTGCAGAAATGTGTATTGGTGGATTTATACACTTGAACAAGGAGCCAATGATGTGTCAGCAGCTCAAATGACTGCATCATAAGCACTTGTGTATGTATTGTAACAGGGCAGGAGAATCATTGAACAGATTTCTTTACATATCTTAATAGCTTCTGATTATTTGCATGTTTATTCAAAATGTCCTAGCACCCATCCTCCTATGATCACTGAAAAGAGCAATACTAAAAAGGTGTGGGAACAAGTATGATTTTTTTAATTTGATATAGAAAATTTACAGCATTGTAGTATATTTTTAGGCACCAGGCCTAAAATATACAAAATCATATTTATTTAGTCTCTAAATAATGGGCTCCTGTCATTGCCCTCTTACTTATAAGGGACTCTAGAATAAACACCACCATACAATGGTCAAGTGGGCCGATGTTTGCAAGAACATAGGCAAATGAATCCTAATGAAGCGGTTTCTTGATTAGCTTGTGTGGGGGCTACTGGTCTAACAAAACAACAGAATTAAAAAAAAACAAAAAAAAAAAAACAACTCACCAAGTTGTTCTAGTTCTTTAATAACAGTCTGTAAGTCAGGGGCAGAATCTTGAACGCTGCAGAGCAACTGGCAGAACTTCAGGACAGGGACTGTATGCTGTAGTGCAGAACTCAGCAGAGCCCTTGCAGGAAAATCACTATCTTCATTCTGCTGCGGGATGTTTAACAGCTGGAGGAACAGAAAGGATGTATCAGCGAGAACATTCACCTTGCAAAACAGACGTGCATCTTAATGATCACAAAAAAGCTAATTTTGTTTCATGCCGTGGTCCCCTAGTAAGGGCCTCTATAGATAGTGAATTTGATATATTAAATGAAAACAGCTGATAAGTTTAAAAGTTTTTTTTAACAATAGGACAACATAAAACTGAATACCATGTGTGCAGAGTATTTATTGATTGGACTATATATAGAAAAAGAAGAAAAATAGAATTTTTATACTTGCGCAAAATCAATTTCTCTTAGTCTATTGGGGGATATCGGGAACCACTGGGGTATAGTGTAGGGGATCCAGTCACTTTAAGAACTTAACATGCTGCAAAGCATTCAACACCAAGTTCAAACCCCAAACTGGACACCTAGCATTCACGCTGCAAACCAACCCCTGGGGTCGGACAACTGACCTCTGGAGTACTGACTCCGTAACCTGCTGGAACGATGAAAGGAGCCCTTAGCTTTGGAGCATTAACAGAAAGGAAAGTACTCTTTTCCCCCACTGTTGCCTGACTAATAATGATGTCAACCTCTGGCACAAACAAAACACTCCCAGAAAAAGGAAGTGCCTCAAGAGTTTTTACTCCACCTCAACTTCCCAGGACTTAAGCCATAGTCTAATTGGCCGATACCACAGAGGCAGAGGTCAGGAGTACCAGCCCAGGTACACCAGCAACGAGATACGCTAGCAGCGTCAACTACCCAGAAGAAACCCATATCTGGATGCTGGTATAGGAGTCCAGTGGTGACAGCCTTTGTAAGCCCCTCCTACTGCGGCTAGAGGGCGCATTTGGGATAACGAAAAGGAACGGTGGCAAAGTAAACCCAGCCGGTTCCCAGCAACAACAGACAGGGTGGCATAGGTGGTTTATCCTGTCACAAGAACTCTGTTTGCTGGCCAACAAACCCTAACCCCAAGTTATACTCACCATCTGCCACCCCTCCATTGCGCAGTGAGGCAGTGGCTGCTCACCTTCAGACGATGCCAAGGAATGCTGGGCACAGCCTGGGGCACCTCCTCTGGAGATATCCAACGGTGCAAGCGGCGGGGGCGGCAGCGGGGGAACCTCCGGTCTCCAGCTCCAAGCAGCATACAGCCGATTGCGCTGTGGGCTGCAGATCCGACAGCCGCAATCACGGCTCCACAGAACCACCGATGCGGCTCAGTTAAGTATATGAGGCAAAAGCCTCCCATGTGAAAAAAAGCATGACTAATAAAACCGGGCTACCCACTATTCCCAATACAAAACATGTCCTGCCACGCTGGGCACTAAACTAAACTGAGGCCAAGCAGGAGAGGAGAAGGAGTTAAGGTCATATGTTAAATTCTTAAAGTGCCTGCATCCCTTACACTACAGCCCAATGTTTCTAGTGGCCCCAAATGGATACGGGAGATAACCTGTTTGACAAATATTTACCTCTTTTACCAAGTTGTTCAAAGCTTCATCTTCAGGGGGTACAGAACTGAGGATGTCAGTGTGTCTAAGAGCTTCTGCAATTAACTCGCTGTAATTCACCAAAACATCAGCTACTTCGTTTTGTCTGTTCAGTACTGCTACCAGAAAAACAAAATCATCTGGTCAAACGTGATCGAGAACAAAGATATTGTTTAATCCCCATAAGTAACATTTATAAAACCAGAGACCGTTTTGTATAATATTTTTATGTGTGCGCTTTATTAGGTTTCGCAATTGTTTTGCCTAGGGAAAGACCAATGATGTGGCTCAAACTATAATATAATTATAGTGTTTGTGCCTGAAGGTTCCGGCAGAACATTCATTTAAAATTACTGCTCTCCACGAGGGAATCTAGAAACAGGACAGTGTCTACTGAGGGGAGGGTTGTGTGTTTTCCTGTGTTGGCGTTACATTATTATGCCGATCTGCTTCATTTTCCCCATATCACAGAGCAGACGCTATCTCATCAGTCACACTGGGTTTATTAATGTTGCTCTACGCGTTTTGCTAAACACTTCGTACCGCTATGGAAGAAAACATCGGCTCCCGGTTCTTTACGGATCTCATCCATCAGCGACTTCACAGACGGGCTTATCTCTTGCATCGCTAAGAGAAGCTGCCAGACAGCCATGGCGGCTAAGGTTTGCTCTTCAAAGACTGTAGAAATCAATATATTGAAGATGCGGGTGCTGCAGTTCTTCCTCACAATATGCTCGATCACCTAAAATGGCAAAATGTCATTAACATTATATGCTGCATTAAAAGGTGCATGTCCAATAATACATTGCTTTAGATCAGTGGTTCCCAAACTGGGTGCTGTGGCTCCCTGTGGTGCCGCAGCCAGGGCTGGTGGCAAGTAAGGTGGGTGACTACTTGTTAATTATTTTAATTAATTTAACGATCTGCCTCACGAATCCCAAGAGTGTTTTTTTTTCTTTTACAGGATGTGGTCATTGATCAAGAGAATACATGGATACATCTAGCCTAAATTCGGATAAGACTAAATTAGGAAAAGGAAACTTACCTCTTTTTCATGGTCTGTTAAATTTGTCGCCGTTGAGATAGCATCGAGAATCACATCAGCATCGTTTACCACCTCCGACAAATTTTCCTGATATTGTTTCAGTAACTCCGACCCGTAATCAATTGTGCTCAACTTGCCTGCAATAAAAATCAGGATAATCAATTCCTGTGTAATACACCATTGATACAGCTTCAACTAACTTCCACTGTAACTTGATTTGTTTCTCAAGACATGTTTAATTTTAACTTTTCAGTTGTGTAATTCTGTCTCATTGAAAGAAATCACATGATCTGTAACCAATGGGACGAGCAGCACGGTCTAAGACACGCATGGGCAGCTGGTCACAAAAATAGCCAAATGGTTACAAATCATGTGACCACACAATTGTGGGACTAATAATCTCTAGTGTGGCTTTCTATAAAGCGCAATATTGGTGTGAATTTAGAATCTAGTACAAAGTACAAACCATTATTCTCCACCTGTCAATGTATGGGCTGAGACAAAGCAGTGGGAGGCGAAATCTAAGCAAATGCTTGGACAGAATGTGTGTACATGGGGTCATTCACTTACATTAGGTTTTCAAGCCCTGGCGTCATGTTATCTAGGCTTCGTTGAGAGGCGTTAAATGCCCAAACTTCTGTGTGTAGTAATCCCAAGATTCATAAAAAGGTTATGTTAGGTAAATAAGTTGGTGGTGGCGGGGAGCATTTATGACAGAGAACAGAGCTGTATCATTGCAATGGGCAGCAACTTTCTATATTCAAGGTTATAAAAGGAGGCATGCAGTTCTGTATAAACTGTAGTGTTTAATAAGGAAATCTAAAATAATCAAATAGCAAAATGGCGTTACCATATTATTCATCTCAAAAAATAATGGATAACTTTGGGGACATTTTATTAGGTTTACCTTTAAAGCTGCATTTTTTACTGTGTGGCTCTAGTACATCCAGTAATGTGTGCAGATCGGGGAATGCTTCCCTCACAGCTTGCAGGAGTTTTATCAAACTATCGGGGCTCAGGGTCTTGGTTTCTGATGCCTTCCTCAATAACTTGTCCATGGCTTCCTTGTGGGATCCGCTTTCACAGCAGTCAGTGATCACCTATCGTTACAAGAGACAAAGGAATTGTTAGGCTGCAGTTCTTACTGTCATTTTATCAGGAAATTCTATACATTTTAGTATAGCATAATTTAGACTGTAAGCTCCAATGGGGCAGGGACTGATGTGAGCGAGTTCTCTGTACAGCGCTGCGGAATTAGTGGCGCTATATAAATAAATGGTGATGATGATATTATTATAAGACTACAATATATGTACAGTGTTCCCTTCAAAAAGGACAACACACATATTTTCTTTAAATGCTATGGAACAGGGTGATCTACAGTATCTTACCTTTCATTATTAGTACAAATCCCCTCCTCAGAATGTATATAACTACCATTAAAGGTTAAACCCAGTGTTATTTTAACTTGTTATAAAAATAGACTTAAGTCTCTTTAAAAGCCACTTGGTGGGAGTCCCTCCTGATACTGCAGCATACCTATGTATTGACATGTGAAAGTCCCAGAGCCAATAGTAACTACGCTGGGTTTATGACATGTTACTGCGGCAGCTGAAGCATTGTTACAACACAGGGAGAATGTGTATGGCATGCAGGGCCCATCAGCAGAATGGTCCTCACGGAGACAAGATTTAATTACGGGTCGCATAGCCCAGAGGACGGGTTTTTAAAAAGGGATGGTCCGATTTATATGATTTGTAAAAGAAAAAAAGGAGGAGAATTGAGCTTTAAATTATTGTATTATTACTACAACCGATGCCACTTGGTATAGGTTTATATAGTCAGGATGATGAACACTTGACAATTAATAAAGTTATTTAAGTGAAGCTCCAAACTGCACCCCTACAGAAGCGCACGTTCAGCTGTCCTTACAATCAAAAGGAATAACCAAAGGAGTAAAACAAGACATGCCGACAAGCCTCAGTTAGGGTGGGACGTGCTACATCACTGAATATACTACCAGAAGTATTTAGTGGTAAGCAGTAAACTACAGTACATTAGGTGTTAGGTATTCAAGGCAAACACCCCAACAATTACTGCATGGAAGACAGTTCCCAATTCAGATACACTTCTTACTAACCATGCAGTCTGAAAACAGATTTCCATGTCATTAACAATGACATGGAACTCATTCAAAAATGATGATCTCCTTGAAGTAGAGAGCACCAAATGCAGACAGGACCAGGCTCTAATCATCATTAAGATCACAGTCTTCAAAAAGTATTCTAATCCCACAGGACACTTGCTCCATCTACCTTACTATTGAAGCCAGCAACTCTTACTACTGCTGGCAAACTGGGGTTTGCCACAGCAGATAATAATGCAGGGTAATAAATGCTATGGGTCCTTCAGACTGTACATCAGAAGTAACCGCTAACATATTGTCAGAGGCGGAAAAACATGTAACGTGCACATAGGCAATACCCTCATACTCAGCATAAATACTGGAGCTGGGGTAAAATCCAGAGGTTACACAAACTGCACGACAGTGAAAATTGGCAGAATCAAGGAAGTCAGTATATTTTACATACTTTTAATAGTTTTTGCCTAGAACATGATATAATATATATATTGGAATGTATTTAACTTCTGAAAATTAAACTACAAAGAGGTAACACGTTCTCTGCACACAGCATTCCGTTAGTATCCACTTAGACCAGGGAACCAGATACACTTCAAGGACCACATGGCCCATTCTCTAACCTTCACAAGGGCCGCACATTACCCTTAATTTCAAGTAAGGGATTTTATCAAAAAATAAGGACACCTATCTGCAATAACATTCATAGGCATTGTAAACATGTGTTAAAAGTTATCACAGACATATCGGACAATAAAGCAGGAAGGTGCTGGGGGCCATAGGTGAAGACTCGGAGGTCCGCCTGTTTCCCATCAATCATCACCATTTATTTATATAGCGCCACTGATTCCACAGCACTGTACAGAGAGTACAGTGCTGCGGAATCAGTCCCATTCAGTCTCACTCACATCAGTCCCTGCCCCATCTGAGTTTACAGTCTGAATTCCATAACATACACACAGACACAGAGAGACAGACAGACAGAGAGACAGACAGACAGAGAGACAGACAGACAGACAGACAGAGAGACAGAGAGACAGACAGACAGAGAGACAGACAGAGAGACAGACAGACAGAGAGACAGAGAGACAGAGAGACAGAGAGACAGAGAGACAGAGAGACAGAGAGACAGACAGACAGACAGACAGAGAGACAGACAGACAGAGAGACAGACAGACAGAGAGACAGACAGACAGACAGACAGACAGAGAGACAGACAGACAGACAGACAGAGAGACAGACAGACAGAGAGACAGACAGACAGAGAGACAGACAGACAGAGAGACAGACAGACAGAGAGACAGACAGACAGAGAGACAGACAGACAGAGAGACAGACAGACAGAGAGACAGACAGACAGAGAGACAGACAGACAGAGAGACAGACAGACAGAGAGACAGACAGACAGAGAGACAGACAGACAGAGAGACAGACAGACAGAGAGACAGACAGACAGAGAGACAGACAGACAGAGAGACAGACAGACAGAGAGACAGACAGACAGAGAGACAGACAGACAGAGAGACAGACAGACAGAGAGACAGACAGACAGAGAGACAGACAGACAGAGAGACAGACAGACAGAGAGACAGACAGACAGAGAGACAGACAGACAGAGAGACAGACAGACAGAGAGACAGACAGACAGAGAGACAGACAGACAGAGAGACAGACAGACAGAGAGACAGACAGACAGAGAGACAGACAGACAGAGAGACAGACAGACAGACAGAGAGACAGACAGAGAGACAGACACACTAGGGTCAATTTTGATAGCAGCCAATTTACCTACCAGTATGTTTTTTGGAGTGTGGGAGGAAACCAGAGCACCTAGAGGAAACCCACGCAAACACGGGGAGAACAAACAAACCCCACACAGATAAGGCCATGGTCAGGAATCGAACTCATGACCCCAGTGTGTGAGGCAGAAGTGCTAACCACTAAGCCACCGTACTGCCCTATCAATGACTTAGAAGAATATAAACAATCAGATAATTTCAAGAAAAAAAATTGCATTAATCTTTAATTTGGGAAAGAGAAGCCTAAAAAAAATAAAAATAAAAAAAAAAGCATATTGAAATACCTTTTTCTCGATGTTCGTTAGAAAGTCTTCCTCTGCTGTATCCAGACACTCAATAATTGGGCTGACCTCTGTAATACACTGAATCAATTCTTCTCTGCGTTCCATCAGAAGATCAAACAAGGTTTTTTCTTTCTCCACATGTGCTGCAGGCTCTGTCCCAAACAGACCAAAACATGTTAACATTGCTAAAGGAAAATGCTGCTGATCAGTAGTTAGTCATACACAATACACACAATGTAGCTATGGTTGTACCTGCTTCCACCGGTGGTTCCAGCTCAGGATCACTCTCCTTGGACTCTTTCTCACGCAGAGCTTCATTTACGCTCGGATTTGTGTCTCTGCACAACTTGAGCAAAGCCAGAACAGTCTCCACAACGATACTCTGCCCATCTTTTACCTTTTCAAGAAGTTTTGCAAAGGTTGAACTCCCCTCTTCAGCTTGGCAGCATTCCACAACCACCTGCAGGACAACACACAATGAGACGTAAGAGAGAAACTGCAGATGCTGTGCGATTACCAACTACAGTGTAGGTAAAAAGACTGAACGACCACACAGGACCACTGATCAGAACCACAGAGCGTGCAGTGCTGGAACGTTGGGCAAATGTGAATCCCGATGCATAACTGTATACTGGTAACAAGGTGAGGATCTACAGATGGGTAAATCCACCAAACACCACAAGCAGATTTGGTTTTAGCCTTTTATTCAATAATATAAAGTACCTTGCAACATTGGTATATAATGCACAAGTAATAACAACATAAGCTCTAAATAAAACTATAAATAAGATCTTTACAAATGAGTTCTGATGTTACTTCACTAAGAAAAAGTATGCTTTTAAAGGGATAATGCATCCAAACTAGGAATTATCCCATATATTAGCAGACACCTTAATTTAATTTGAGCTTGTGCCTTCATAGGTTGTTAAACTCCTTTTTGACTTTTCAAATCATTCAGAAAAGCGAGGAAATATACATAGCACGCCACTAGCCCAAAATGATCTATTATACACGTAGAAGAAATTTGCCTGTGCTTATGCTCCGGGGCAGCAAAGAGAAAGTTTGAGCCCCGGTACAGAAACTTCCTGGGGCCCCCTTCCATAGCCACCAAAGGGGGCTGGGTCATGCCAGGTTGGCAACTACTCCTAATATACAGACAGACAGACCCCCCCTTCCCCCGTGTGAATACTTCAGTTTAGAATCTTGTAGAATTTAGTTCACTGTCAGTTTTCAAGATAAAGCTTCAAGCATTTTGGATACACATTTTTTTTAATCCATCTAGCTGCACAGATTCACTCAGTTACATGGGGGATGCTAGTAACAAAGCCACAGCAACCGTTTATCTAGTAACATCAGTTCTGTATAACTGACCGGAGCAGCAGGAAGCTTGTTCTCTGGACCAGGGAAGAAAATATGAAAGAGTTGGTGTGTAAACAGCTGTTGTATGTCACAGTCCCATGATTAAACTATGCAGTATTCAAATAAAAAAACAGGAGATTCTACATAGCTTAAACTGTAAATGTTCACTAAAACACAGACAAGCATTCATCTTACACTATTTCTCCCAATATCTATGTTTATTAACTCACAAATAAGGGCTCATGCTACATGCTGGGTCATTCTGCACTGTAATCATCAGCAATAGACCACTGCAACAGTGCCCTCCAGTGGCCAACATAATCATGAAAAATGTTTTACCAAACAATCTAATTTTTGGAATGTGTGTTATGCGGTATTCCAGTGTAGTTCACCATTGATCTATCACAAATCTCTACTTTAACATCAAAAAATGTCTGTATTGAATACCCAGAAGTAACATGCTGCTTGTTATTTGGCAGGTGGAGATCCGCTTCATTGGATATGAGCCATAACTGCTCAAAGAAAAGAAGCAGGTTACTTCTATGGAGAGTACTGGGAGTTTGAAAAGTTGTCCAAAGTGACGATGACAATGATTTATCACTTTGCATGACAATTTGGGCACTGTTCCCAGCCAAGTGAATCTATCAGTTGCTTAACAGCATCTCATCTTTCTCTCCGGCGTTATGCTCTTTGGGAAGTGTTTCACAAACCCAGTCCTCAGGCCTCTATAACAGGGCAGGTTTTCCAGGTGACAAGGAAAATAATTATACCACCTGTGGATCTGTTACAATGTGTCAGTCAGTAATGGACACACCTGTGCTACAGCAAGGAGATTAGGAAAACCTGCACTATTAGGGGTCCTGAGGACCAGGTTGGAGAAACACTGCTCTAGGGCAGCAAGCAGCAACACGAAATAGGTTGGGGCCCTCCAGTCTTTAAAGCGACCGCACGGAGGAAGGAGGAAGAGCACACTGTACCTCTGTGTATGCCGCGTGACCTTCCTGCCCTGTGCAGAGGTCAAGTGACGCTGAAGTCGGCTGCACCCGTTCCGATAAGGTGGGGAGTCTCAGGTGAAGGCTCGGCGGGTCACTTGCTGCCCGCCGCTGCTCTAGGCAGCGAGAGAGTAAAGAGAGGCAGGGGTGGAGCCGGGCAGATAATCAAACACTGAAGCCGGGGTATGGAAGCCTGATTCCCTCAGCAACATGATGATAGTACACATTAAATGGGTGCAGACATGACAGGAACCTCTCTCCTATGCCCTGTTAGAATACAGCATATGTATTCTACACTTGACTTTTTAAACTAAAGAAAATGCTAAATAATATTATGGGTATTGTTTTATTTGTCTACTGTCCTATCCAACAGCCATTCAGCCCCAGGAAACGAATTAAAAAAAGCAAACCATAAATCCAGCATTAACCTTTTTGAGTACGAGTAGCCTTAAGGAAAAATCTGTCCACATCTGTAAACAGTCGTCTCAAGCATCAGCCCTGGAGTTTGAGCAAAATTATGACGTCCAATGCACAACATATTCCCAGAGCTTCCGGTTTTATTATACCCTACATTCTAATCTAAAAGAACGGATTGGTCGGAGCTCCCTGACCGTTTGTTAGAACACCAGCAAATCCTCCCTGCTCAGATGGGCAAGATGAAGCCCTCCTTGGCCAATATTGTTACCCATAGGTGGGCGGTGGTTCATCTATCTTCTCCAACTGGCCAGTTCGGAAATTTCGGTCTTTAGCGTAGCAGGGATGGTGGCTACTACATTGTGGGGCTCCTCAGACAGAGTCCTGCAGCAAACACATTTAGAGTGCAGCTAGTATAAAACACTGCAGTTCTCCATCCGAGTGGTCCTGCATTGCAGTGGTCACAATCCAAGAGATGGACAGGCCTCCCTACCTGGTCAGTGTACACGATCAGCCGTCGATGGTGGGGCAACTAACACAGGACCCTGAACAACCAAGGGGCAGGTGGATGTTTATTTTGAAGTGAATGGGGTTGAACAGCAGAAAATTACATTATCACTATTTTATTGGGGACCAAAAACAAATGGACGGTGTGGAAGCACACATCTACACAGAGGTAATACCATGCTCAGGGACCTAAAACAAGGGAAGAGGTTTTATGTTAAGTTTTAAACGTAATTAAAGTGTACTTTATGTAGCTAAACGACAAATTGAAAAGGCATTGCTAAAGTTCATCAAAGGCATTAAGGTGCCAACAACTACTTCACATCTAATAGGATTTGCACTTTGCAGGTTTATAAAATGTTACAATTCCGTCAGGATATTTCTGGCAATAACAAGGTGTGAAGTGGCTAGTGTTGCAGCTACCCTACTGCCAGGGAAGGGTTTTCTTATTCATCTTTTTATTATTATTATGAATACAAGAATAATTTAAAATAAGGTGGGTGTCACTAAACTTAAAAGCCCCAACTCTCCCCCCACTCCCCCCCATTTCATCATGAGGGGCATGTTACCTACTAATGACTGTTAGGGCTTCCCTAAATACCGTATAAACTTTTAGAACAGCAACTGTAGCAGATGTCTTCACCTATAGCAGCCATAGACGTGGATATTCTCAGAGGTACTTGGATGCCCCCAGGACTTACACGGAGAGTAGTAAAAGCTTATATCGAGGAGTTGAGTCTGGAATGCTGCTCAGGATTGAGTGAGAGAAGAGACCAGAGCCTGCCGAAAGGCCAGAAGCAGACAGAAAGAGTTTCAAGTCAAGCCGGAGGGTCAGGGGCTGCCAGCGAACAAGGGTATCAGAGCCATAAGGTCAAGGGTAGGCAGCAAACGAGAATGGTCCAGATAAGCCAAAAGGCCAGGTAACAGGTGACCAAACAGCAAAATCAGAGCAGACACAGCAATTTCAAGGCAAAGGATGCTCTGCTATAGTTTCTGTTCTAGAAGCTTGTACAGGATCCAGGGGAAGCCCTAACAGTGCGTCTATCACTGCTAATAATGCATTCAGGAGAATCCCGAGGACGTGTTTTTGGTGTCCTATAGTGTTCTGCCGCCTGGAGCAAGGTACCCACCTTACCTTATGGCAGAAGGCCATGATTTCAGTATCTGTATTACACCAAATCTGACTAAGAGGCCAGGGTGGTTTTGAAAGTTTGGAATTATAGCCACTACCCTTTAACGGCTTAGGAGATTTGCAATTCACTTTTGTGTGCACCCGTGAATTGCTAACATGACACACAGCTATAGTCTACTACCAGAAACGCTGAAAGAACACAATAAAAAGTCACTAATATAACAAACCATGTTAAAGCCTCAGACTTGTGTCTTACTTTCATCCACAGGTAACACTATAAAAGCATGGTGCTGCATGCACAACTGTGAGCAGGGACCACCCAGCAGTCGTTCTATATCAGGAAGTAAAACATGCAGGAGACACTTGTGTGTGTGTTGTGATTTGTAGGAGAGCTCTCACCTGTTTTTCAGCCTCATCGATTTGTTGACACTTGTTTAAGTTCTCTAAGACACTTTGGGGGTCTGAAAGAGCCTCACTGAAGACACTTTCATAACGGATAAGGAAATCCAACTCACCAGATGTTTTTTCAGTCTCTAAATATTAAAAACAGGACACATTAATAATAAAAACAAACAAGCAAAACATGAACAACATTTCTACTGATTTCCTTGGGTGATGTAAATTAATTATACAAATGAAAAAGGAAGGTTTATGTGTCCATTTATATATGATAGTTACAGTTAATGCATTTCATTATTTTCTAATCTTATGAAAATAGGTGTACTCTGAATAATCAGTAAGAAAGTCTGACCCATCCTAACCCTTGACGAGGTTTCCAGCTGTGTAGCTATGGATTCACTGCAATAAACAGAATGTATATATAAAATGTCATTCCAGGAGGTACCAGATTCTCAAAAGTCTCGTATCAAGAAGAAAAGCATTGCGTTAGTTGTTCTCTTGTGTTTAAGACATTGGCTGAAATGTACTTTCCAAAATATGGTGTCCTATTAAAAGTAAAGGCCAACGCCTGGCTTCTAACATCTCTGTGGAAATAGCAAGTCATTTTGCGGGGGTATTATGCTCTTTGGAAAAATCTCTTTAAAAGCACTTTTTTTTTACCCCCTTCAATCTCTCTTAAAATATCTTGTCCTGCAAAATCACATTTTTGTTTGTGGATGTATAGATAGGTACAGTCCACACGCAGCAGGGAATATCCCCAACCCACCCAGCTCCTTCTAACCAGAGCGGACGTCGTGCCTCTGAAAACATCTCCATCTTAGCCTGCAAATCCATGCGCTCCCCCATAAAAACAGGTACAGTCATGTAAAACAGGCACAAACAGTATGTACTATCGGAAGAGCATGTTTCACATTTTCAGAAATGAACTTTATACATTCTTAAAATACGCTACTTATGAAAAACTGAATTTATTACAAATGAAAAAATAACACAGACAAAAACATAATAAAGATTGCACAATGATTGTCAATCACTGATCATCCAACACGAATAAGCCCTGAAGCCAGACTTGATCTGTGGGTGTGACAAACAGATGCACATAAAATTCTTCGTCAGAGACCTGAAAGCCTCATATTTATTTACAAATCAAAGTGGACCGGTCATCCTTAAAATCACCTTTTTAAAAAGACCTCTTAAACGTTTTAACTTCATTGTGTTAAAATCACAGTTGCAATGAATTTGAAACCCTCTATCAAAAGCAAATTCACACATTGGCTGTCTTTCTTATTTAACGGCAACAAAGCCTACTCAATCTGTCTCTTCTCTCTTGCTTATATACTGGATCCATTAGCATCAGAGAGCAACTACTAACAGATTAATGGACGAGAAACAAATAAGCATTTATTGAACAAGCAGCAGCAGTTAGGTTTTATATTCCATTAAATCAGATGATGATCATTTGGTGGGGGGGGGGGGGGCGCGAGTGAAGCGTAGAGGGGCTGTGATTTTAAAATGAGCAAAGTGTGGAACAAAGCAATCTTACAAATAAAGCTGTAGAGTACCTGGTTCATCAAGTCTTCTTTTCTTGGCAGCGGGCTCAGAACTCTCCTCTGCTTCAGGCAGTTCACAATCTTGTGCAAAGGAGCATGCCATTGGTTCCGCACTCACATCCACTGGTACCAAGTCCCTGTCAACCCCTTTTTCTTCAGCCCCTTGTTCTGGTGTCTGCTGGTGACTGCTGTCCTGTACGGTGGGGGCACAGGGCGTGGCTTCATTTTCCGCAGGACTTGCTACTTTATCAGATCCCTCCAAGATGGAAGTTACATTTAGCTGTGCAAGGCACGGAGCTTTCTCTGCACTTGAAGGACCAATCGCACTCTCCTCTTTCCCGTCAACTTTGCATGTTTGCAAAGTTTGAATCTGCTCTGAGGAAGTCTCAGAGACAGTCGGGTTTGCGGGCTTCAGATTCCCATTAGTGTCCAGCTTCTGTGTAAGGGAACTGGGATTTGTACTTTTGCTGGTCTCGTGCTCCTCAGGTGCAGAAACTGCAGAGGTCCCCCCAGCAGCCATGGGAGACAACATCTTTTCAATAGCAAATGTTTCACTCACAACATTACTCCTGGGAACGACAGACTTCAGTTCTGTTTTAACTAAAGTTAATGGCTGAACAGGAACGTCTTTCACCTTCTGAGTAGTGTGATTCATCAGTTCTGTTAGGAGATTTTTACAGCTCACAGCCATATCGAACATTTGAAGGCTGTCAGCCACAGAGATGATTTTTGTCAGATTGTGTTTGCCGGGTGGTAACTTTCCTGAGTACATCATTTCCAGCAGTAGCGAGAATTCATCCGGGGTAACAACAGACGCATCTATCGAGATGGTTTCGGTTGTTTCCAGCAAGGATTTAAAGAGCAAACTCGCAGCAGAAAGGACCAGTTTGTGAGCTCGGAAATGAAAAGTACCAACAAAGATTGTGCAGTCACAAAACTGCTGCTCTTTACATAACGTGTATACCTGCTGCAAGAGCTGTCTGCTATAATTCGGGAGCTCCATTGCTTAAGATGATATTCTAGATCGATGTATTCTTAAATATTCAAGCCAGTTGAACCTGCACAGATAAGAAAGACAAAATGGGTTTTTTTCTGTTGCAAATATAATGTGTATTTTAAAGATGTACAATGAACACTTAATAAAAAACAATGGCCATGAGGAAACAAAAACAAGGAAGGTTAGCACACTCCCGGATAGATAGATATATAAATAATATGTTCGTTTTGGTGGTGTGATGGTTAGCATTGCTCAATCACAAAGCTGGGCTCATGGATTAAATTGTGACCATGGCACTAACTGTGTGCGTTCGTATGGTCTCTTCTTGTTCATGCAAGTTACCACTGGGTGCTCCTGTTTCTCCCCAGAGTCCAAAAACACACGAATAACTTATTAGTGTGTTTGTATGGTACAGAATTCACACTGTAAGCGCCACTGTGACTGATGTGAATGATAAACTGTTTCTCTGTAAGGCGCTGTGTAAAATGTTGACACTAAATAAAGGATAATAATTATAGTGTGGGGTTGAAGGAAAAGGCAATAATAAATTCAACTTCCTACATTCAGCAATAATCAATTGTAAGGATTTAACTAGTGATTCAATGTTTTAAAAGTTACAATAAGGCAGTTTTAATTCGCAAACAACCAGGCTTTAATGTTTATAAGGAACATAAATGGCTTAAAAGCATATAAATGCCCTTGTAAATAAGTATGATGCATGTGATAAGTTTAGCACTAGCAGCAATAAAATGTGTATGCCGCAATATCCATGCTGTACCTCTGGTAACTACTATACCTTGGACTGTCATATGAAACAAAAATGATCATTTTTTTTTCTACAATCTTGTTAAAAAACAAAACCCTTCAGTTTCATCACTAAGTTTCTGTAAAATACTCTCTTCCCAAACTATTAATAGCGAGTCAACCCCATCAAAGTATTTTACAGGCAGCAGCACTGAAAACAAGGCTTGTTGTGTAAGTTGCAGGAACACAGATGAGAGTAGGAGTCTAAGCATTCGGCACCTCGCCCAATCAGCTATGTTTCATAATTTTACAAATACTGATTTCTAGATGCTGTTTTTGTTGTAACAACTTTTGCACTGCCTTAAAGATGATACAGGATTAACATGCTACTTCCAAAGCAGTAAAATAACTACACCGATAAAAGATCTTCTGCTGGATTAATTGGTTGTTCTCACTTAATATAAACATATTGGTAAAGTAACTAGTGCAAAAGTGGATATTTACTTTCCATTTTCTGCACTGAAGAATAAAAGAATAAGAATTGAATTCCCTATATGGCAGAAAAGGGACAGGAAAGTTATAATAACAAATGTCAAACTTTGCATGCACCAGCGTAACATTGTTTGGTATGGTCATTCATAGAAATATGGCAGCTTTCTGTGAAGAACTTCTAAATAAGTATCTTAGTAGACCGCTGTTGTGACATTCTACGGAACATAGGACAGCTGAGTCACACACATTATTTTATATCTTAACCACTTTATGTAAAATGATCATCTTAAGCTGGGTACACACTACACAGTGTGTGCAGTGACACGATGGTCGAAAGTCTGCCCAAATGGCCGATTGTCGCCTCATTTGGTTGGTCGCACCCTTTAATATTTTCGTCCCAATCTCGTTTCCGTTGTGTAGTGTGTATAAACTTCCGACCGATCCACAACAATGTGTAGGAAATTAGTCATTGCTGTAAAAAGTCGCTAAAGGGACATCCACTCTTCCCTTTATCAGGACCATCGGTCGCATGTAAAATCGCTCAGCATAAAAAGCTGGTTGGAATTTCTGTAGTGTGTACCCAGCTTTACACATATTTGTTAAAGCAAAGAGCAAAACAAGCTGCAGAATGGAACATATGCATCTCAAAATGTACAATAGCCCTGAATACTCCTCTCTACACAAAGTGGATTCTATTACACTGACATAGGGAACTAGAACTTTTACAGCTGATTGGGTCATCATACACATAGATCTACATTAGCTCCAAAAGAGGGAACATGTATAAAAAGAGGGACTGGAGGGGGAATAGGATAATGGGGTGAAATAGAAGGAGAGGTGGGTGTAACCAGTTACACACTATTAGGTTACAGGCTCGGCGCTGCTGTCACACATATCCTGCATATACTCCATGCCAGGTGACCGGTCCAGTCAGAACTGGGCACAGGCGGCACCAGCTGGGCACAGCCGCCCTCAGTGACCACAGCCTGGCCGGATAGACAGTGTCATACACCGGCCCGGGACTGTGTCCTCCTCCCTGTCACACTCACCAGCTGTGCGCCCCCGGCTGCCCCGCTCTGTGTCTCTCCCGGGCCCGGTAGGATTATGTCACCTTCTTCATAGTCTACGATAGGCCCAAATCCTCCTTCCTTTCCCTTCGACCTCAGCAGCCGTCAGACGTACGTACGACGTCACTTACGCACGACGTGCAGGTCCGGGGGAAAAGACAGTCCGCACCATGTTTGTCTAAAACACGCTCAATAAAGTTATTGAAAAAAAAACAAAAAAAAAAACGAGTGAAAAAAATGGTCATTGTTTTTGATTTATGAATGATTTCCAAAGCTGGATTTATTCATCTGTGATTAGATGTAGAACTGTGCTAGGATGCTTAATTATTCCTTTATTTTAGTATTTCTCCCTTATATGAGACAGGATATAAGGCAGTGTTGGCTAACCTGTGACACTCCAGGTGTTTGTGAAACTACAAGTCCCAGCATACCCTTCCAGCAATAAGCTGATATATATATATATATATATATATATATATATATATATATATATATATATATATATATATTGGCAAAGCATGCTGGGACTTGTAGTTTCATAAAAACACCTGGAGTGTCACAGGTTAGCCAACACTGATATAAGGCAAGGTGACCCTTCTAAGCTATACATTGACTAGTTTACAGTTATTAAGAGGTTAATATAAGCAGGTTTTCTAAAACAGAGAACAATGCTGTACATAAACTGATAGGTCTCTGCTAAAATTTCCATTGGCTCCTGAAAATGTCAGACTCTTGTAGATATAAAATAAAATAACGCTCTTAAATGGCAGGAGTGTAAGGAAAATGGGGACTGCATCATTTTCTATTTTCCTGGATACAGCGACATAAAACAAAAATCATTAAAAACAAGCAAGCAAATTAAAAACACTCCTCTGGATGTGTTTCTAAATACATTTTCCTTGTATCGTAGTTGTCAACTGACAGCGATATTTGTTGAGTGGTCAGTGATCAGATAAGGTGTATCAGATTAATATGGCCAGCTGGAAAGTCAGTGAAATACACACAGGTCTGGTATTTGCAAAAACTCTGATTTAATCGAACAAAGACAGCGGTTTATGAAGTTCAGATTATATAGATATATCACTATCACGCAAGCATATAATATATGGCATGCCAACAAATAAATAAGTACATATCTCAAAGCTAAGCAGACTAGTGAAAATACATTAGATGTGGATATAATGATATTTCAACGAATTTCAAGTAAATTCCGCTAATAAGCAGATGCGTTATCTATACAAGTCATAAGACCTTGGATTCAGTAAGTAACATAATACAGTTTTAAGCTAGAGGAGCTAATTATGTTTTTTTTTATAAACAGAAACTGCTTAGATTCGTCTGACAATCCCATAGGCAAACCAAGGGGGGTTTCCTAGTGCCTGGAAACCCTCCTCCAAGCCTGGGGCACTGTATAATTGAGGTGGCTGGACCCTGCCCCAGATTCGCACGACTCTGTTTGAAAAGAGAGAGCTACGTGCACCTAACAGTAGTATACGCAGCATTGCCCATGTATATTATGGGAATAGGAAGAGTTGGAGAGCAGCCAAGCACTGTCTAAAATTATAGCCACGCCCCCATGCATGCTGGTCACGCCCACTGGTGGTGTGGTGTGGAAAACCCCCTCTACAAATCCTGCGTTTGCCCCTGAATCCTTTGAACAAGGACTATCTAACCGTTAACTCTTTTACAACCATCCATAGATGCCATGTCTCAGGTTTCAAAGATTAAAGATTTGTCTTTGGACATTTTATCTTCTTCAAAACGTTCCTATTTTTCAATATTTTTCTTATTCTGTATATTGGATGGAATTCCAATTCTCCATAACAAAGTAATTATTGATGCAGGGGCAGATCTAGAAAATATTTTTACCGGTAGGGATTTAGGGGGGGCGATTTAGTTCACGCCCCCTTTTTGATAGCTAAGGCTGCCTACGGCTGCACACTATGTGCAGGTCCGTTCGGCAGAGTCAGGCAGGGAGAGTGTGCTGCCCGACCTGTCCCTGCCTGTCTCTGCCAAACGGACCTGCACATAGCGTGCAGCCGCCGGCAGCAAGCCCCTGCAAGGGGGGGGGGGGGGGGGGGGGGGAAGGATCGCCCCGATTGCCCCCCCCCCTCCTGGATCTGCCACTGCATAGATGCAAAAAAATATATTTTACTGCATAAAGTAATGATGGGGATTGTAGAGTGCAAATCTTCACCTAAAGTCCTAAGCAGTAATTTGATTCACTGGTTCAGCAGCATGTCTCTAGATATGATTTTAAAACATTGCTAATTATGCTGTATGCAAGTTTGCATTGCAAGCTTTCAATACGCTATGGTTCTATAAGGTCAAACAGCTAGACCATATAATTCCTTAAAGCTATCACTTAAACTCAGAAGTTCATGTTTTTGGTGTCATGCTCACATTAACCTATTATTATGCATTTTTATGCTTTAATAGACACATTGTTATATACTTTAAATTGCAAATTATGATAAATTACAGCTTACTAAACACAGTTACAAATACCATAGAGGACTAAAACATAATATTACACATATTAAGAATAGTTCTAGAGAACTGCACAAAGTTACCAAAACAAGGGAAGAGGTACTGGGCAATTGAAATCCTCCCATATGGGAGATTCCAGAAGGCAGGTAGGCAGCAAGTGTGAGGGGGGTGTGGTTGGGGTATTGACGCGATCAGGTCACTCTGGCCATGCCTCCTACTGTGCAATGTCGTTATTGGCAGCATCAGGGGCTGGGACAATGATGATGTGAATCATGTCGTCAAGCCCTGCCTCTGCCCCTTCAGTATTATTATTATTATTATTATTATCATTTATTTGTTAGGCGCCACAAGGTTTCCGCGGCGCCGTACACAGTACAAACAGTAGACCATACAGGGTAACATAGTACAGAACAATAAACACAAAATACCAATACTTCAGAAACTCCGGGCAGACATATGGGTAAAGACGGAGCAGAAGAACAGGTATGGAGACAGGAGGGGAGAGGGGCCCTGCTCATACGAGCTCACATCCTAAGGGAGGGTGAACAAACAGGCACAAAAGGGAGCCATTAAAGTAAGGAAGAGAAAGGCGGGGCTAGGGGAGAGAGGGGAGAACGAGAGAAGGAGTTTATCGAAGGAGCAAGAAGCTTAGGGGTTAAGTGGATGATTGGTAGGCTTTAAGGAACAGGTGAGTTTTAAGTGCCCATTTGAAGAAGCACAGACTGGGTGAGAGACAGATGAAGCGAGGGAGAAGTCTTGGATTCTGGAGTGGGAAGAGGTAATCAGAGTGGAGGAGAGGCGACGGTCATTGGCTGAGCACAGGGAGCGGGCAGGAGTGTGAATGGAGAGAAGGTTAGAGATATAGGGGGCAGTAGACAGGGAGAGAGCTTTGTAAGTGATGGTCAGGAGTTTGAAAAGGATCCTGTAGGGAAAGGGGAGCCAGTGTAAGGCATGGCAGAGAGGGGAGGCAGAGGAGGAGCAGCGTGAGAGAAAGATGAGTTGGGCAGCCACGTTGAGAACAGAATGAAGGGGGGGGGCGAGGTGGGAGGCCAGTGAGGAGAAGGTTACAGTAGTCAAGGCGGGAGATGATGAGTGCGTGGAAGATGGTTTTGGTGGCATCTTGTGAGAGGAAGGGCCGGATGCGGGCGATGTTGCGCAGCTGGAAGCGGCAGGTTTGGCCAAGAGATTGGACGTGGGGGGCGAAGGAGAGAGAGGAGTCAAGGATGACACCCAGGCAACGGAGCTGGGTGACAGAGGAGATGGTTGTGTTATTAACAACGATAGAGAGGTTGTGGTGGGAGGGGAGCCTGGGGGGAGGGAAGACAATGAGTTCAGTTTTTGAGATATTAATTTTGAGAAAGCGTGAGGACATCCAGGAGGAGATGGCAGAGAGGCAGTCAGATACACGAGAGAGGAGGGTGGGAGAGAGATCAGTAGAAGATATGTAGAGCTGAATGTCATCAGCTTAGAGGTGATACTGAAGACCGTAGGAGGAGATGAGAGCCCCGAGGGAGGAAGTGTAGAGCGAGAATAGTAGGGGGCCCGGGAACAGAGCCCTGGGGGACTCCTACTGGGAGAGGGAAGGGGGTGGGGGGAGAGCCAGATGTCAGTAGTAAAGTGGGGGAGATCCTGGAGAGAGGTCTGCTCTTTGGGAAATTTGGCCGTCTCCTGGACAGTCCGGGGAGTAGTAGCTGATGGCACCACCTACTTTCTTGACAAGATTTTAACCTCCATTAAAGAATAAATTCCCACAGATTAAAATTCCCTCAGAAACCCTGGTCTGGAGACCACCACAGCAGCCACTCAATTGAATTTTTATCATCTAGCACCATCCAATATCCTGGGCAGCTGAAGTGCCGGGTGTGCCTCTAAGGTAGCTGCCTCAGTCACCAAGTTTTAGGGGCAGCAACATTTTAAAAATTCCAAATTTCTATTGGGTGCTTGTGATTCTGCTGCTTTTGAAGACCCCCTGTGAGAAATTCACTCTAATGACAAATAATATATATGATATCTAAAATCTGATTGTTTGGTATTCTTTATACATACAGTATAAGTGTCAGGCGCCGCTCGGCGGCCGCCCGCCCGTCTGCATAGCACGTCTGGTTGCCTAGCAACCAGACGCGTCACTTCCACCCGGCCGGCCAGCTACAGACTTGAAAGCGTTCCCGTTGCTAGGCAACGGGACGCTGCATGAAGATAGCGCTACGGCGCTTAAGGATGACAAGCGCTACAGCGCTGGAGTATGACAGCACTACTAGTGCTGAGGGCATTGGCTAGCAGCACTATTTAAGCCTCTCTGACCCCACCTCCTGTGCCAGAGTTTCAGGTCCTTTCCTGTCCTCCAGCGTTCCAGTGTTCCTGTGATTATCTGTTTCCTGACCTTTTCCTTCCTCCAGTTTATTGCCGTTTGCCTGTGACCATTATGACCCGGATTGCCTTAACTACCCTTTTGGATCTCCCTTTTGTACCTCGCTGTCAGAACGTTATCGCCCGGCTTGACTCACTACCCCTTCGGATTCTCCTTGTGTACCTGCATTGCCCGCACTGTTGCCGAACCGGCCTGTCTGACATTCCTCTCATACTTCGCTATCTGACTCGTGGAAGGACCGCGACCTGCGTGTTTCCTGCAGCTAAGCCCATACCTCCTTGCGGGGGTCCCTGGTGAACACCAGGGGCACGTTAGACTCCGCACCTTCCTCCGAGTAGTGCCAACGATAGCAGGTACGCTATACTAGTCGTGACAATAAGAAAGGTTATAAGTGGATATTGGAGTCTATATTGGATATAGTACATACTACATATCGTTGACCACTTTACTACTAAGGATCATGTGTAATAATTACATCACATATACATTTACATTTGGTATGGGTCTTGATAATAAATTATGTATTTCTGATATGTAATTACACTATGGGGCAGTTTTAGCAAACTTAAAAAGGAAACGTGGAGGTGTTGCCGATAGTGTCCAGTTGTAATAACCTGCAAATCACAGGTATATCACCGCATGCACTCATTCAGAAAACTACATCTCTCAGAGTGCCTCTGGGGAAGTTCATTGCAAGTTTTGTCCCCCCCCATTTTGGGGTGGACTAACTGCAAACTACAGCTCCAGGCTGTACACTAGAGCCCCAGACTGCTTTAGAAGCATGCAGAGACAGTCAGACACTGCAACAACTTACGTCACTGCAATAAAGGGCATTTTGGCGCTAGAATGTCCTAAAAGGCTCCAGGAGATTATTGAGAGGGGAAAGAGGAGGAGCCAAAAACGGACTGCTAGAGGCTAATGGATGGTTGCTGCGACTGCTGCCTGGGTTCATGTAGGATCTACCCACATGGAACCATTGAGAGTTGTTGTTGGACTGTTGCCCTGAGGAATGTTTGCAGCTAAAGCTACAGATTTAAAAGCCAGACCCGAAGAAAGCATCTTTGGAGTAAAGGAAAAGAAACAGCGTGCCACTGCCTGTCGGGTGTCAGCAGGACTCATATGAAGACAGATAGGTTTATGGTTTATTTTGCTTTGGTATGTTCACTGTTATTAAAGTGAAGAAAGTGAGACATCAAGCCATGATATTAAACCTCTGAGTCGGGCTATAACATTGCTATTGAGAGGTTCTGGTGCGGTCAGAAAGAAAAGTTTATTCCAGCGAAATCTGTTGTATTTAAAATTTATTTGGAAGCTGACACAGTGCTAGGGACATAAAGAGAAATCATTTGTCACAAGGCTTTGTCTATATTGCATCAGAAATTTGATCCTATTGTGAAACTGCCTAAAATGGTTGCTGCTGAGAGAATTGCAAGTTGTTTAACTATGCAGTTGCTGGGTGAGATCTGCTTATTCCATTAGACAGATTACTAAGTGAAGATTTTGTTCCTTACACTTCAAATTGTGTATTGTGCAGAATTACTGTTTACTACAGCGACTCAAGTATCCATCAAGTCATGTGTCCAGCTGAAACTTTGCTTTAACCTGCGGATTACAATTTAACCCCAGGGGTGCTGTCTATTGTAAAGTGACCTTAGTCTACAGTAATTTCTACTAAAGCACCTAACCTGATCTATTTGGATTAATCCTTCTTGCATCTCTACTGATGTTTGTTTGATTAGTGTAATCTGTATAACTGCACTAAAAGGGCCTGATTTATTAGGGCACCCATTCTGCGCGCAACCCCTGCTCAGTATTACAGTCACGGATTTCGGCTTTCTGTGCACCAGAATTCATCAACGTACGGATCTTAAAAGCCGTGCCCTGTGGAATACTACACAGGGCGCTGCAGGTACGAAGGCGCCTGTCAGCACCTGCAGAGCGGGTGTCATTACAGCCACCTGACCCGTCGACTCTAATACAGTGTGAAAAATATATTTTTAAAAAAAAAAAATGTGTGGAGTCCCCCCCTCTTAATGCTGTTAACCCTAATGCTGCCAGCCTACTGCTGGTTGCCCATGAAATCGGAGGGAAAAAATGCGTGAGATCTCCCCATTTTCGCAAAAATCAGCACTAGGGAAACCAACCACGCTCCTACCATCTTGTTCATTGTGAGTGCATGTCTTTGTGTTTACTAAACGACTGGAATTTGAGTGTGACATACTTCACCATTGGTGCACCTCTCTCTTTTTCTTTCCCTCTACACGCAATTTGGTATATCCCATCAACATCACATGTGAGGAAGTAAGCCTTTGTGAAAGGACCTTTTGGCTCCTCGGCATTAGTGGTAATAATGATATGTGAAGGAGTTAAAAATGTTGTTATTGTCTTAAAAATACATTCAGCATAATCAGCAGAAAAAACAGCTCCAGCCTTTAACCTATCTCAAGGACCCCGGATGACAGCCTAGGACAGGGGATAAAGGATGATGATATTGGGAGCACTGGAACCAGCGGAAGTTGATAGGAAGAAACCATAAACGTCACACAAAGAGAACTATCTAGCTTTGTCAGAAGATTTATATTTACTCAGGAAAATATCAATCTTGTATTTCTATCCTATAACCAGATCAAACGCTTTCTCATGTATAAATGTAATCCACTAATAAACAAGCACAGCTCAGTATCCAACTTGACATTGGCATGTCTGTGTCTTGATTACTGATCTCCTGGTTAACCAGCATCTTATCTCACTGATATATGAAGGGACTTGAGAAAGGAGAGGTAAATTACCCTAACATTACTTGGGGGCTCGAATAGCCGGGATCTCGGACAACCTGCACAGATGACAAACAACGCTTGCAGCATCAGCTAGAATCACGGACAGCTCAAATCCGTATGGTGAGTAAATTCAGCTGTGATTTTTCCACTGATTTACTCTCTGTCCAATATTCTTGTTGTGTGTCTAAAAGCTGTTCATCTTTATATGGTAAGAGAGATTTCCTGAACCCAGATATCTGTTTGATAGCATAAAAAAGCGCTACCTATATGGTTGAATCTAATACATGTCAAAAGTACCCACGATTGCATTTTAATAATTCATTTGATTATTGCTCAGACTGTTCATGTGCTGTTATACTTAGAAAGCATTCTGCTGATACTGTTCCTACACTGGAAGCTGTAATTGATAGAACTGTTTTTGGATGTATTGTGAATGCAAAGCAATATTATTGTACGGTAAATGTGCATTTAAATAAGGATATATATTGCAGCAAAATATAGGGTATTTTTGGTCTCAGGTGTTACCATATTGGCCAGTTAATCACTTACCCCTTGAGGGGAAGCCTATCTGTCTGTACAGTATAAAGGAATTACCACCTGGGTTAGGTAATGAAATTGTAAAAGGATATCCTGCTGATTATGAAATAAGAAAGCAAAAATGGTTACAGCTGCAACAGAGATTTGCATGATTGTTCTGATTGTTTGTTTTCTGATTATATGTCTTTGTATAGTGTGCAAATATTTTTCAGCCAGAATAGAAGGATTAAGAGGTTTTTGAACGGTGGTATTGAGGTATAATTCTCTGTAAAATACAGATAACTGCTATAAGAGTGCATGCGATAAAGCAACCCAACAGTACAGTATATTCAGAGATTGATCAATTTTGAATAAATGGGTGCACATCCTAGCAAGGTTGTTGGGTCTATAAAACCCACAGAGGTACCAGAATACAGAGAAGGAAAAAAATCCCTAAAAGGTATAAAATAAATATTTGACAGTGCGGGTTTCCCACTCGAGGGCACACTAGATCCAGAAAAGTGGAAAAGGTTTCAAAACACCAATAAAGCATGGATAAGCAGAAAAGGACATGTAGATGTGGTTAACATGTGGTATACAGTATCATTAGAGATAAAAGATGAGAAAAGGAAAAGAAGAGAGGATGCACACATAGGTACAGGTCTATTAGACATGCCACCACCTTATGTGGACCCTACAGCTCCACCGCAGCAACCAGACAATAGACCAGATACACCACCAGTACCTCAACAGGCAGGTCCCATAGCACAGTTAGCAGCACAAGAGGGGCATTCACAATTAGAAACTCATAAAGTGACCCCAGTGGACGCAGGTAACACTCTATCAATCACATTTCAAACCCCAAGTTAAATTCACCCTCAGTCTGCTAATAATGAAATAAATGGTTATCCTGGGAGGCAGTGTTTGCAATGTGGAAGATGTTTTCCAGGAGACTATGAGGAATGTTCATTTTGTGATAATCAGGTAGAATCTAATGCGCCTTCTTGTACAGATAATTCTTGCAGGAAAAAGGAAAATGTTTCCAAGATACCAAGGATGCTAAGCCGATTGGAAGACCATAATACCAGTCCACCTAGAGAAGTGGTAGAGTCTGGGGTGATAAGGAGAAAATCACAGAAAGAGCAGGTATTGCATGCTCACACTAATATGTATCCAGTCAGAATACAAAGGGTGCCAAACCCAAATTTTGATGCTAATTCTGCCGAAGGTGCTAATAATAGGAGACACTTACCTAACCCACAAGACACCTATTCACCCTGGTATAAATCTGGTATGCATACAATTATACAGGAAGCACCAGATCCTAGGAAAAGTCCAGACGCATTTTCTGCCTATTTTACCAGAATACAGACAGTGTGGAATCCCTGTTGGATGGACCTGCAACAAGTATGCACACCGTTATTTGGGATAGGAGTGATGACTCAAATGATGGGGTTAACAGCAAAAGCACCAGAAGGTGACAGGGGGGCTATTACTCATCCTGCACCCCCTGTAGAAGAAAGAAATATGTATAACAATGGTCTTGAATTTCTAGCCAGAGTACAATGGCGGTGTCATGAACAAAAGTTAAAAGCACCAGCAGCACCAGACATAACACAGAGAAATGATTACTACCAAACTACCTAACAAATGATGATGGTTTTTCTACAGAAACCCCAGATTTTCTAAGAATGTTAAAGACAAAGTTTTTGAATGGTTTAAAGAATGAGGTAAGAAGCCAACTCTTTTCAGTCAGACCTGAGGCATTGTCTATGAAAATGTCATCTTTTCTACAGGTACTTGAAGGACTGGAGGATCAGGAAGCAGAAAAAAGGGAATAGAAGGCGCAAAAGACTCCTCAGGTAACTGTACACCTGGTACAGGGAAAGGGAACATGGCAAGTAAGGCAGCAGCCCAAAGGAACAGAAACAGTAAGTGCAAGACAAAGGAATCAAGGTGAGGACATGACTGGCAGATGTTTTTGGTGTAAATTACCAGGTCACATGAAGAAGGACTGCAGTAAATACAAGAAATGGCAGCAGCAGCAAAGAGAAACCGGCGGTCCCCAGGTCACCATAAGCAGCAATCAATGAAGATATGGCTCCCCGTTGTCAACACCTTGTCCAGTTTTTGTAAACACCTCTGAAGAAGGTAAGTTGCCTGGAACTACTGTGCAAATTAAACTGCCCACTGGTCAACAATTGGACTGCCTAATTGACACGGGGGCAAGCCAAACAGTATTGAGACAAGATCAAGTACCACAAGAATTAGTGACCTCAGATTATGTAAAAGCATCACGGTTGACAGAACAGCCCATACACCTTAGGAAAAGTAAAAAAGTGAAGATACGAATAAACAAAGACTGTACTCCTGTCCCTATAGAGTTTCTCACTTCAAACACTTGTCCTGTAAATCTACTGGGTGCAGACATATTACAGTTAATGAGAGCATGCATTTAATACAACCCAGAAGGGATGGAATACACCAGTCAACTTCCAGACAACATATCTAATCAGATAGAAGCAGCAGTACAGGTGTATTTGACACAACCAGGTGAAAACACATCTCAAGATGAGGCACCACTAGCACAGTTGCTGAAGGAAGTACCTGAGAAAATATGGTCAAAGGTAAAAACTGATGTGGGACTGTTAAAAGTTGTCCCGGCACAACTTATACTAAAACCTAACACACTACCAATATGTGTTAAACAATATCTTTTGACTTTGTTACAGAATAGAGCAATCACAAAACAATTACAAGAATACCAAGGCAGAAGTATGGTAAAGAAATGTCGATCACCTTTTAAGACACCTTTATTCCCAGTCAAGAAAAGAGAACAGGGAGAGGGAGGAGCTCCCGAATTCAGGTTAATTCACAATCTCAGAGAAATAAATAAACGACTCGTTGTGAACACATCCATTGTCCCAAACCCACATACCTTGCTGAACCAAATTCCTGTTACATCAATGTGGTTTACAGTTATAGAACTAGCAAATGCTTTCTTTTCTGTACCAATGACTAACGATTCACAGAAAATGCTGGCTTTACGCATGAAGGAACACAATACTGCTGGACCAGATTGCCCCAGGGAGGGGCCACCAGCCCTTCAGAATTCTCTGAAGCAATGTCAACTGTCTTACAAGGTTGGTTACCGCAATATCCTGAAACTCCCCGACTACTGCAGTTTGTTGATGACTTGTTGATAGCTGCTGATAGTGAACAACAGTGTAAAGAAGAAACAATACTGCAGAGTGTCCAAATCCAAGCTCCAAGCAGCACAGAAGAAGGTAATTTTCTTGGGACACTGCATTTCACATGGCACTAAACATTTGACGTCACAAAAAGTACAAGCGATACAACAGGTAAAAACACCTCAAACTGTAAAACAAACAAGGGTTTTCTTGGACCTAATTGTCTACTGTAGAGACTGGATTCCATTGGCCTCAATATACATGCAGACACTATAGAACAGTACAAAAAAGGAGGGCCCGTACCCAACCACACAAGACATTGAAAACGCAGTACAATATCTTAAGCAGGCCATCATGAATTCTCCAACCCTGGGACTGCCAAACTATGACAAATCATTTAATCTTTTTTGTCATGAACATCAGGGACATGCAGCAGGGGTCCTTACACAAGAACATGGACACAAGCAAAGACCTCTGACGTACTATTCAGCAAAAATTAGATCCTATAATTAAAGGCACACCAACATGCATAAGGGCAGTAGCAGCTGCTGCAATCCTCAAAGACAAAAGCACAGATATTGTCCTTGATCACTCATTAACAATCCAAGTCCCACATGCTGTGGTAGAAATATTACAACAAGCAAAAACAAAACGCCTTTCAGCAGCCAGACTCACTAAGTACGAAGTAGCATTGTTAAGTGCTTCACATGTCACAATCAAACGGTGCACAGTATTAAATCCAGGAACATTGTTACCCCTAATGTATGAATCTCAAGGTTCAAAAGGAGGGAATAATAGTGAAGAACAAGAGCCATCAGAAGAAAGACATTGTGATAGTGAAGGTGATGACAAAGAATTGGGTGAAAATATTAACCACAATTTTTCTTTTTCACATGATTGCCTCGCTCTTATGGATATGCAAGCACAGACTCTTCCAAATGTTACTGACTCTCCCTTGTCTAATGCTGTGTTTGAACTTTTTGGAGATGGTTCCAGGTATTATGATAACGGATCACCATTTACAGGATACGCGGTGACTACAGAAAATGAAGTAGTTGACTCAGGACCACTATCATCAATACTGTGAGCACAAGCTGCTGAACTGATAGCACTCACCAAGGCATTGGAATATGCAGAAGGAACCACTGCCAATATCTACGCAAATTCCAGAGGTATGCTTGGGGAGTGACGCAGGACTTTGGTCCAATATGGAAGAGCAGAGATTTCAAGACCTCTAGTGGTAGGGACATACAGCATTCCAGTCTAATAAGAAACTTGTTTAGAGTACTGCAATTGCCACACAAGGTTGCCGTAATTAAAATACAAGCCCATACAAGGAATGAGACTTTTGAAACAAAAGGGAACACATTTGCAGATGCAGAAGCAAAAAAGGCAGCTAAGAGAAAGCCTGAAAGAGAAGTATACACAGTACAGAAAGAAATGCCTGACTACACTGATCTAAAAAAGTTTCAACAAGAAACAGGACCATTGGAGAAAGAAAGATGGAAACGATTAGGAGCAGAAGAAGATCACATTGGTATGTGGAAACTGAATGATAAACTTTGTCTTCCACAGGTTTTGTTCCCTCCCATGTTACAGATAGCTCATGGACAGCCACACCTGGGGAAGGAACAGATGACTAGCGTGGTCCATCAGCATTGGATAGCTCCAGGATTCAATAAAGCTGCTACAGACTATGTTCAGGCCTGATGGATCTGTGGAACTTCAAATCCAGGAAAACGGGTAAAAACGTCACAAGGTACAACTCCAAAAGCCTTTTATCCTTTTCAAAGACTACAGATAGACTATATACAACTGCCAAAATCTGGAATATATGAATATGTTCTAGTTTGTACAGATCTTTTCAGTAAATGGCCGGAGGCTTGGCCAGTAGCCAAGGCAATAGCAAAAGCAACTGTGAAAAAACTGATTGGTGAGATTGTGTGCAGGTATGGTGTCCCTGAGGTAATTGAATCAGATAGAGGTACACTCTTCACAGGGGAAATAATGCAACACATAATGACAGATCTAGGCATACAGCAAGCTTTTCATGTGCCGTACAGATCACAGGCTAGTGGGCGAGTAGAAAGATTAAATGGGACATTGAAACTGAAGATTCAGAAAATCATGGCTGAAATAAAAAAAAACATGGCCAGAATGCCTGCTCATAGCCTTGTTCAGTGTAAGAACTGTGCCAAATAGGAATAGCAAGCTGTCTCCTTATGAAATACTTTTTGGAACACTACCAAAGAGAGGGTGTTATTATCCACAGCAATTACAACATAAACATGGAGATTTGACTAGTTATATGAGAAGTCTAACTGACCATTTGAACTATTTGCCTGTTATAGCATTTTCTTCACTTCCAGAGCCTGATTCAGACGTACAGCGGCATAAGCTGAAACCTGGCGATTGGGTGTACTTAAAGAAACACGCGAGGAGAACTTTTGAACCAAGATTCAAGGGTCCGTATCAGGTCTTGTTGACCATGCCCACATCAGTGAAACTCCAGAACCGAGACTCCGGGGTGCACGCATCACACTGCAAGAAGACGCTGGTCACACTGGACACATAACCTAGATCTCTGTGGTAACACAGACATGGGACCTGTTTGCCCACAACAAACTGCAGTATTTGAACCATGCATGTTGCAGCATAACACTAGTGTTTGTGTATGGGCATTACACCCAAAGGAATATGAGACACTAATAGAGGTAGCCCCTCAAATGGTCTGCATAATCACATATGATAAAATAATACTAACCTACGGGCTGACCTACCCATTTTCCGGGTATCTCATGAATATAACACACTGGCAAGGGAAAGTGTTGATATTTTATAAGGACCAAATGTCACAGGTAGACAAAATGTTCAAGTATAATTACCTAAGTCTGCCTCAGTTAACCTTAAATATAGAGGAAATAGTAAAAATTATAAACGAAACAAGAATGCTGAGTGAAAATTTAAAGCAGGTAAACTATACTAACAATCACGCAAAAATGGTAACGGTTATAGAAGGGAATGAATTAAAAGCTTTAGCCACCAAACTGAAGGATGATTTAGAGAAACATTGGTGGGATGTATTT
The DNA here is from genome assembly GCF_038048845.1 of Mixophyes fleayi. Taxonomy (NCBI): domain Eukaryota; kingdom Metazoa; phylum Chordata; class Amphibia; order Anura; family Limnodynastidae; genus Mixophyes; species Mixophyes fleayi. The sequence continues at coordinate 79,094,143 of NC_134412.1, forward strand.
GCCGGATCATCTCCATCTATGACTGGTGTATTTAACTTACTAGTACACCCACTACTCATTATCACTGTGGTATTGATCATATTGATAGGATGGAACTAGTATATGTCATGTACGTTCAGAAAAGATATACAGAGATTACAGCAGAAGCATGAAGAAAAGATACTTTTTGAATAATCAGGGGCAGAAATGATGATGTCTCTACTCGGTCACAGGGGAATGGTGAAAGACCCTTGCTGTCTCACAAGAGACTGGCAAAAGTAGACTTGGGTGTGTTAGATGTCCCCATTTCAGGCCTCAACATTTTTAACCTTATATATATTATGAAAAGGAGGGAAATTGTGAAAAGGACCTTTCGGCTCCTCAGCATTAGTGGTAATAATATATGTGAAGGAGTTAAAAATGTTGGTATTGCCTTAAAAATACATTCAGCATAATCAGCAAGAAAATCAGCTCCAGCCTTTAACCTATCTCAAGGACCCCGGATGAAGGCCTAGGACAGGGGATAACGGATGATGACATTGGGAGTACTGGTGCCAGCGGAAGCTGATAAGAAGAAACCATAAACGTCACATTAAGAGAGCTATCTAGCTTTGTCAGAAGATTTATATTTACTCAGGAAAGTATCAGTCAAGTGTTTCTACCCTATAACCAGATCAAAAGCTTTCTCATGTATAAATGCAATCCACTAATAAACGAGCACAGCTCAGTATCCATCTTGACATTGGCATGTCTGTGTCTTGATTACTGATCTCTTGGTTAACCAACATCTTATCTCACTGATATCTGAAGGGACTTGATAAAGGAGAGGTAAATTACCCTAACACCTTTGAATACGGGAGAATACACAAAGAATGCAGCAGCCGTCAATGAAAGATATCTAAATGTGAGCGAAATTCAATACTTCTAATTTATCACTTTATTGAACGTACATCACCATGTGTATTTCTCATATGTTCTGTTACATATTTACCATGAGGCCCGGGACATACATCTATAAGGAGGAAGACCCTTTTAAAAGACACTTACTGGGCACACCAGTGCCAGATTGACTAATTAAAGACACTTATTAACTTTGTGTCACAGCACATTAACATTAATCACATTATTTTCTATCACCATTTACCCCTTCAGATAAAGCTTTGCACTTAGTGATTGTAGCGCTTGATACACTGTATTCCTTATACAATTATGGAATAAAAACTTACAAGATTGGATTGATTACAGATGAAGACAGCAGATGGTAAGTATATGGGGATTTATTATTTTTAATAAAAGTATGTGGTTACAAAGAGGTGTCTGATTTATTTACTTTTTTTTTATTAAACTAATGTGGGGGTGTGGTTTACTTAAATTTTACTTTGTGGAACGATATGGCTCAGCAGGCCCTGGGCATGCTGGCGCTTTTAGTTTTACAAGCACCAGCATGCCCAGACGGTTAACGGCAGCCCGGGCTGGCTGGGACTTGTAGCTCCACAAAGTAAAATTGTGTTTACACATACATTAATCATTTTATTACCCCCACACCCACTGCCTAGGGGTGTGGGAAGAAGAGCCCTAGTGCAGCACAGGGCTGGGTATCCCCAGGGCCGGATTAGCCATAGGGCTAACTGGGCTACAGCGGGGCCTTTGAAAGTGCTCAGCAGCAGTATTGATTGGTCGGGGGCGGGGGCTGCTGAGCACTTTCACTGCGGTCCTTCTCCGGCGCGCTGTAGTCTCCTTACTGAGGAGATCTCGTGAGTCTCACTCTCACCAGATCTCCTCAGTAAAGAGCGTACAGTGCGCCGGGGAAGGAGGAGAAGGAGGTAAGTGCCAAGGGGGGCAGGCGGCTCGGGTCACCAGGGGGGGCGGGCGGCTCGGGTCACCAGGGGGGGGCAGCTCGGATCACGGGTGGGGGCCCTCACGGGGGAATGGAGGCCCCCTTAGCCCAGGGGCCTCCATTCCCTTAATCCGGCCCTGGGTATCCCCAGAGAGATGGATATTTTTTTGTGGACCCAGCTTCCTAGGGGATTCAGTCCCATGCTGAACAGTCTGGGGGTGGTTTATCATTATGGCAGGGGGCCCCCCTGCTGCGGGACCTCCTGCTTTAGTGCCACCAGCTCCTGCTGGTGTTCGTGAAATCAGGGTGCTGAAATCAGGAGCTGCTCTGATTGTGTTTTAAACACAATCAAAGCAGCCGGGCAGCACACTCACCCTGCCTGTCTCTGCTGAATGGCAGCAAGCCTCTGCTAGGGGGGCGATCGCCCCCTCCCCCCCCCCCCCTGGATCCGCCACTGGTTATCATCTGAATGGGGAATGCTGACCTGATGCAGCCCTCTGACTGGCTGAAGGAGACCAGGTGACTGGATCCAAGATGGCAGTGCCAATGTACTGATTTTGGAGGGATCTCTGGAGTGGAGATAGACTGGGCAGCATTCTGCAGAGAGATCTGAGATCAGTAGAGCTTGCAGACTGCAGGGACAGCTTAGAAAGACAGTGGAGGGGTAAGTAACAAGACCTGAGAGCCTGGTGTGTGACACTTGTCATGTATTCACAAACAAACAATTACAGCAATTATATATTCAGGGGTGGATTGGCCATAGACCTTACCAGAAGTTTTCCTGGTGGCTTCCCTGGTCCCAAATTGAAGCATGTGGGCTGACATTGCTAGTCTGGGCCAGGTGCTGCTTGTGGCCTCAGAGAGTTAGTACATGGCCATCTGCTCAGGCAGCGCAGCCTCTAGATGTGCGCTTGTGCGTCCCCACTGCCTCCTCTTCTTCCCGGCTTCCTCCACTGGCTGAGACTTGTATATGCACCGTGTGGACCCCGTCCCTGGCAGAAAGCAGAAAACAAAGTGAATAGCTTTTCTCCTCCACTGTCCAACCCATTCCCCCCATGATTGTCTCATCCTCTGTGTCAGTGGCTCTTTGCGCACCTCTGTGTTTTTGTCACACCGCTCCCTCTGTGTGTGCGCCTCTCTCCTCCCCTCTGTGTTAGTCTCTGTCTCCAATTTTGTCTGTGTTCCTTTCTCTCTAACCGATTCCCTATGGTAGAGTGGGAGAGCTTTGGCCACTTTTCTTTTAGGATCACATAACTAGGAAAGAGTATTAATACAAATGTGACAGAGGAAATAAAGTCCCAATACAGTATATCTTTATAATTTGACATAAATAAGGCTGCAACTAGTAACATTGTAGCAAAAAGGAAAGTGGTAATTAAGATAATGGATCCAAAAGTGAAATAGGCAGGATTCTAAAGTAACAAATTTATACATCAGCATGTGCAGTTCTATCACACACTGCAATGCTAGAAATAGTCACACAAAGCCTCTACAGAACCTGAAGTTTGTATCAACAGGAACCTCTGCAAAACAGTCTATTCCACTGAGAAACTTGGCCATTTCGCTAATATCAAATAATATATTACAGAGCACTTGAGCAATCGTCTTTTTCTTTATTCACCCACTAGAGGGCACTGTTGACATATTAATGCATCAGAAACCCAAAGTGTCCTTTACTTAACTTTTAGACATTTATGTTTTGATCAGTGGGACTCCTCCAATTTTTTTGTCTTTTTGAAATGGTTAAGTTCATGCGTGCATACTCAATTATTGTAATCTTTCACTGCAGCCAAAATGTATGCATTCTTTAGACAAGATGTATGTTGGTCTAAGGTGAAATATGCTGGGAAAATCACGGTTATGTCGAGAAAATCTCTAAAACGACATTTATTTAACCTTTTCAGCGTTTGTCCTCTTTGGTGCTACGGATACAATAAGTGTACACAACACTGTTCAAATTATAGAAGCTATTCTTTGGACAGAACCGGTATTCATGAAAATGCAATGTTCAATCATAGTTGCCTACTCTTCCGGAATGTCCGGGAGACTCTTGAATTTCTGGGAGTCCTCCCGGACTCCCGGGAGAGCAGGGGGTGTGGCTTAATGACACAATTCACGCGTCATTGTGGCCTCGCCCCCTGTTGGTATAGGCCAAGAATGGCGATGACAGGTCTGGGGGCAGGTCCAATGACGTGATACTCCGAGCCTTGCCCCCCAGACCTCCCGAAAAAAAGGAATTGCCAAAGGTGGCAAGTATGCTATCAATACACTAGGAAACTAGAGACATTCCTGTTGCATAAGCAGGGGCTGGCAAATTTTAGCCTGGGGAGCAAGACTCGACTTAGCAGCCTATTAGGAACATTTTAAAGAAAAGAAAATGCAGGTGGCCCAGTGACCCAGCCCAAGGTAGCTCACTCTGGGACCGGACCAGGTCGGCTGGTTGGCTAAGCAGTAAGACTCCTCTCCTTGGTAAACTGAGGCAAGAGAAGGTGTTTTATCGCAGTGATAGAAAATCTTTGATATCGCCCTGTTTTGATACATAGACCTTGGTATTTGAGTAATCAGAATAAAAGCAATGCGTAGCCTAACATGTACATAAAGGGGTCCTTAATGATGTGTTGCATGTATGGCATCAGTGCCCTCTAGTGCCCTCTAGTGTCCGTGAACTTCAGTTGCGTTACATGTCACAGACTTCCACTAGGGTTTGATATGTCCTGTTGGAATAATTATGACAGGTTCAATGCTGGAGTTAATCACTGGTTTTCATAGTATGGTTACCTTACTGGTATATTTTTAAATATATCCTTATAGTTTAATGTAGAATTTATAATTTTGATCAGAGGTGTTTTATATCATATTACAGGACTAGGAAACATGTTTGAGGCTTATAAACATTTTTCAGTGGATTGAGTGCAACATCATAAGGTAGCTCATACTTGCCCACTCTCCCAGAATGTCTGGGAGACTCCCAAATTCCAGGTAGGTCTGCCGGACTCCCGGGAAAACAGACAGTTCTCCCCAGTGAAGCGGGTAGGATGGGAGACTCAATGGCGCGATTCACAGTGAATCGAGTAATTTTGGCCCCAACCCCCGGCGGCAAAATGTCACTTTTGTAGAGGGGGGGGGGGGATTACACAATTAGCCGCATCCCTCCCTCTTCTGCCGTCCGGGATGTCCCAGACATCACAAATTAAAAGTTGGCAAGTATGAGGAAGCCATAGGTTTTAATTGGTCCCTTGTTAGCTATGTGCGATACTTTATACTGTTGTTTTGTCATTTGTTCCACACTTTACGTGTTGTAGCACATATACAAGTTGTTTTTCCATATCAACTGCACATTAATAAATGAATAAACAATCGGTCAAACAGCACAATCATTAGCGATAATAATACTACTACTGCTAAGGGGATAATGGTATACCTGAAAGATGACAACAAACTATGCAAAAAAGGAGAGCTGAAAGTGTCCCCCTACTTTAATAAAAGTCAGTAATATAAATGACAAAAGTAAAATATAGAAACAATTTATTCAATTATAACAATCAATAAAAATGTAAATAATCAAAGCAAGGATGTACTAATCAAATAACTATATTTAAAGCATATATAGACTACTGTTAACCAGCAGCAGCATAAATAGAGATAGTTGGAATAGTTGGTCAGATAATGTCCATAGGAGAATACAAGATCATCCTAGTCAGGGTAATAGATGTGATTTAAGATCATAGTTGCCGGAATGTCCAGGAGACTCCCAAATTTTTGGGAGTCCTCCCGGACTCCCAAGAGAGCAGGCAATTCTCCCTGATCCTTGCCGGCTGTATAAACTAAACTGAGGGAGGCGGGAGTTAGTGACTTAGTGACGTCATGGACACATCATCGTGGACCCGCACCCTGTTTTTATTGGTCCATAGTAGTGATGTCCGTTTTGAGGGGTGGGACTAATGACGCAAGTCTTCTAGCCCCGCCTCCACACACCCACCTGCACCCCGGACTTCCCAGGAAACATCTTGACAATGTTGGCAAGTATGTTTAAGATTGATACTGGAACAAATTATCCAAAACACTAACAATAACCAATACATTTAGATAGGTACTGGTGACTGACCGTCTCTAAGATGCAACAACAATGATAAACCAGTAACAATGTACCTGCCCCCCAATATGCTCTCAGAACTAAGAACGAAGTTTAATGTTTCTTAAAGGGAGGAATACTATAAATGTGCGTACTCATTCACACTTAAGCATCAGAGTCTTGCTAGTATGTTCATATGTCATGCATGGCAAATTTAATGCTAGAGAATCATTCTGTACAGGCATATAAATGGCAGCTTGATTGCAGGAATGATCACAAAATTTCTGGAGTTTAAAGATAAGCAACATCCTTAATTAAAATGAGCCCGACGCGTTTCTCCACAGATTATTAGTGCACTTTCATCAGGGAAAGTTTTTTGTGTGCAGGGTGAACCTATATTAATATGACTACTATCATTTATGTTTATTATAGCATTATAATGCTTATAAATATACTGTATATCTCTGTAAATGTGTCTACTGTTACTTCATACTTTTGGTATGAAAAGTGCATATTGGCTTGATATCTAGCACCTAAATATGTAAGAATAGGCAGAGGATGAAGACATTGGGCCTGATTCATTAAGGAATGTTAAGCAAAATAATTGAGTAAGTTTTCTTACTCAAGTTTTCTGGGCAAAACCATGTTGCAATGCAAGGGGTGCAAATTAGTTTATTATTTTGCACATAAGGAAAATACTGGCTGTTTTTGCATGGAGCACACAAATACTTGATAGCTTATTTGTACACTGAAATGTAAAGTTGATTCAGGACATGCCGTATCCCAAATATAAATCTGCCACCACATTTTAAATTTATATCCTCCTCCAATGCAACATGGTTTTGCCTAACTTACTTTTGCTTAACTTTCCTTAATGAATCAGGCCAAGTGACAGTAGTAAAACCTCAGTCAATGAAAGGTGCAGGAGATAATATATGCGGGCAGCACTGTGGCTCAGTGGTTAGCACTTCTACCTCACAGCACTGGGGTCATGAGTTTGATTCCCGACCATGGCCTTATATGTGTGGAGTTTTTAATGTTCTCCCCGTGTTTGCATGGGTTTCAACCCACACTCCAAAAACATACTGGTAGGTTAATTGGCTGCTATAAAATTGACCCTAGTCTGTCTGTGTGTGTGTGTGTTAGGGAATTTAGACTGTAAGCTCCAATGGGGCAGGGACTGATGTGAGTTCTCTGTACAGCGCTGCGGAATTAGTGGCGCTGTATAGATGATGATGATGATATAGATCAACATACACAAGCAATGACTATAAACTTTTAGATTTATCCAGGTAAAGGGGAAGAATTGTTTTCTGTTTTTGCTTAATCTTTTGATATCCCAATTTGGACCATGTCATTAGCATAACTATAACTTATCTATTGTACAGAATTTAGGTCGGTCTGCAAAGTTCAGCCTAGATGAATTGAAGCTGGTAAGTATAGAACACGCTATGTGTACCTCCTGTTTAAATATTCATGGAGCTCGAAGACCTAAACCCAGAAGTCTGATGATTTATTTGGTTAATATTACATCTAAACAAATGACATATGTGGATTCGAAAATCTCACAGTGGAATCTTGATATATATCTTGTTGGTTTAGCAACAAGCTGTAATGTTGTGAACATATTTTTAACATATTGCTAACATTTTTCATCGTGGTTGGAGTTCCCAAATGGGGTGTATTGTTTTGCCTTTTAGCACAGAGTGATGGGTAGGGGATTATATCTCATTGTTTAATGTTTAAAACAACAAAATATCTCTATATATTTGTATGCATCTAGTTCCTTCCTGGATCAAAGATATATAGCTATGGTATATAGAATAGAACAGCAGCCAATTGTCATAAACGTTTTCTTGAATAAGGAGAAAAAAGTTTGTGTTATGTGAAGTCAGTAAAACATTACTACTGTCTATCACAATCATCAGCTTTTTATATAGCGCCACTAATTCCGCAGCGCTGTACAGAGAACTCACTCACATCAGTCCCTGCCCCATTGGAGCTTACAGTCTAAATTCCCTAACACACACACACAGACTAAGGTCAATTTTAATAGCAGCAAATCCCTGCCCAAAGGAGCTTACAATCTAAGAGTTTTGGGGAACACCTGAAACATAAGCGGAGTCACTGACTTATGTTCCCCATGTGCGACGACAGCTGATGTCACGGAGGAGGCAGCGGAGATCACCAAACGAATGCTGCCTTTGCTCTCTCCAGCCTCCGCCACTCAAATGACCACTGGTTCATCCTATGCTGGCTGACAATCCCGCAGAACCCATAGCCAAAAATATGGGGAGAAAAATGATATTTATTTGAGGTTATAAAAGTATGGGCCCATTAATTAGTTATAACCTTTTTTTTATATAAATAAGAACATTTTTGGCGGAGATTCTTTTTTCAACAAGGAAAAAAGTCCGTAAGCAACAGGACTCCATAAAGCCAATGTCTACCGCAGGTTTTTATAAGAGATCCACGTTTTTCTGTTGCCAGACATAATTCTAATCTACAAAGAATGCAGCAATCTCACAAAACATTTCTAAGTGCATCGCTAACCACACAAACCAATCCAATAATTATTGTGATTACGAAGCATGTCCAGACAAGATAAATGCCTATCAACCATTCTCACTAAAATAGTAATAAAATACAATGGAAAAAACAATGAATAAGCACTTAACACTATTATAGATTTTTAGATTCATCTAGCGTCTCTTTCGAACTTGTGCATTTAACGTCTCAACTAATACTGTGTAGACAAAAGACACAGGGCAGGGGTGCCAACTTCACCATTGCTGGTTGGGCTGTCTACATTTGGCACCACTAATACAATTGTCAGTCTGGATTGCTCATTGTTGGTCAGGTTCCGATGATACACTAAACAACTGGACCTAAATGTTGGTCCTGTCTATTAGGGATTTTGTTGTTCAATTTCATCAGTTGATGGGAAACTCCACCTGCAGTAATCATTTCTCTGCCACTTCCCAACAGTAGGTGAAATCCTTAATTCAAATATATTGTCAGCAATTTAACCAGAGTTCCTTTTTATAACCTAAAGCAAAACTCTGCTTAAAACGTAAACTATAATTTTAGATGAAGTTATAATAAAATATTATAGGTACTGCTTTCTTCTTACCCCAAAGGCTACCATAATCCAGCAATCCTCGGCTCTTTGCTATTAAGGAAAGGCATGGGTTCAACAGAAAGAAGTGTTCTAAGTCCCTCACCCATGAATTTCCCATTTAATGACCAGAAAGTTCACCAGGGAGAGGCATCAAGAACTCCGCTACCTGTTTGAAACATGCAAGTGTCGCCCTGGACTGCTAAAGCCTTTGAGGGAGCAGCCACCAAAAACTAAATTTTAAGATTTGGGTTACAACCTAATTTAATAGCGAACCTGTGTACCTGCAATTGTCAGTTTGTGTTTGTATTACATTAACTTTGTTTATATTACTATTGCTGCCAAATATCCAGGGATATTGTTTATTTGCAAACTGGCCTGATAGTAAAGGTCACTTTAAGTGTAAAACATGTTGGCACACAGAGCTTTTTTATAGTGCCTAAATCTGCCTATATGCCAGCCTCATGCGTACATATGTGCACGTTCACAATCTGATTTTGGGAACTAGCCCTATGGGTCTGACTCGAAATGCAGATGGGGGAAGGAGCAAGACATCACTTCAAATTCCAACCTACCGACCCCTTCATTAACTTTCTTCCCCTCCCCACCATCTACTCAGTGGAAAATTTATGTTTAAATAGGCTCATGTCATGAGGGTGAGGAGACATCTTTATTACATCTAGGAGTTTTTTTTATTTAAAATTAGTCGCACCTCCCAACTGTCTCAATTTAGGAGGACAGTCCTGTTATGAGGTGGTTGTCCTGCCATCCCATGAATGAAGACTTTTGTGGCCCTTCAAATCTGTACGTACCAGTGGTAGGTGTGCGGGGCATTGAAGGACTGTTTTTAGGGGAGGTAATTGGGCTTTACAAGTGCTGGGCACACCTTAATAGGATGTGGTCACACCCCTGAGTAACATGACCACGCCCCCTTTCTTGGTGGCTCGCCATCCCGAGTATAAAATAATTGCTCTCTTTCAGGAGTCTGTTTGCCAAGACATGGCGTTAGAGCTGGTTTTCTAGGTCTACTTATCACAGAGATAGAATCACCATCATTTAGCAATAAAATCTCACCAAAGCAGCTGAGTGACACTCAGTTGCCTCAGCGATACTGGCCCAGAAGCAGTTTGACTTAACTTAACACCTCGCTGGGACAGCCGTGGGTGATGTGCGTATGAGTGACCCGACGCGCCGTGTTGCACAGGCGCCGTGGAACTGAAAGCCCAGTTTTAAAAATAGGTTACAAATATTAAAAATAATTTTTAAAAAAGGATTGCCAATTGAAAAAAAATGCTTTAGTTAAATACTGGGATGCAGGCTTAAATGTTTTAATCAAAATATGAACTAATACCTCATGTTTTCATTTCACACACATATGTAGTGTTAGGAAGCGCTGACAACAACTGTCTTTTTTGTTTTGTATACACATATGGCCAAGGAGCTGGTACCATGTATTATATGGGACTAACCGAGTGCGGGCTTATTTCTTCTTTGATTTTGTTTCAAAATATTGCCTTGTGTTGTCTTATCAGCTGTCTATCTATCTGTCTATTTTTGGGTGGGACTGACAAGCCAACCGTTGCTAGTTATAATCCCCTCCAACTGGGAACTTAGTGCATCTGATTTTAACTGCATTTTAGTGATGTTTGAGGCATATAGGTTAGTGTAGGACCTGCATACAATGAGGTATCCTTGAGCTGGGGATGCAGGCTTAAATGTATTGATCAAAATATGAACCAATACCTCATGTTTTCACTTTGCTAGATACACACCTCTGCAGTGTTAATGACAAGCACTGACAACAACTGTCTTTTAATATTAAAGCATTTTTTCATTGAATTTTTTTTGCTGTCACCATCCTAATATAGCGATAACAGAAGAAGGATTGCCGCAATCCTTGTCCCCATGCTTTGAGGAAGCTATTGCCAGAACAAAACAGCAACTCTTATCGGAGGGAGGATAGAAAATATTAAGAGGAAATATTACTTGTGCTTATTGCTTTTAATTGTGGTCTTCCCCTTCCACAAATAATGTTCTGTGCATTGATGCAGAACGGTGTTTTATGTTAAGCTATTGTAAAGCTAATGTCTGAAAAGATCTTTTTTTTTTCCTAACACACAATAGAGGAAAAAATGAAAAGCATGTTTAAAAGCTGTTAAGCTATTTGAACTTCAAATTTTGAAGTATGTTGTCTTTTGAAATGCTACTCATTCTCAAACTGTATGTAACTCGTAAATTCTTCCTGGGAACAGATTGGTTTATGAATACTTGGGGAGAAGCCTGGTGAGGTAATGCAATTATTTTGACGACAAGAGTATAAAGTTATGTAAATCTAAATTATATGTCTGAATGAGTATAGATTGTTGAACTTTAGTCAATTTAACAAATATCTCCAATGCAAAAGATTTATTAAGTTGTGATTTTAGCTAAATGACATATTGTTCTGAGTGACTTTTAAGCTGGAGTCTACAGTATTACAAATTATAGGGTAACTGTAATTACAGTCTTGACTATTAACTAATTTAAATGTATGAAACACAGATTAATACATGTCACTGCATATATCTTAGAGCAATAATCATATAATAATGGTATAAAAGATAATTACTATTATACACTTAGGGCAGCAAGGTGGCTCAGTGGTTAGCACTTCTGCCTCACAGCACTGGGTTCATGAGTTTGATTCCTGACCATGGCCTTATCTGTGTGGAGTTTGTATGTTCTCCCCGTGTTTCCTCCCCCAATCCAAAAACATACAAATTGACCCTAGTCTGTGTGTGTGTTAGGGAATTTAGTTAGCTCTATTGGGGCATGAGTTCTCTGTACAGCACTGTGGAATCGGTGGCGCTATAGAAATGATGATGATGATGATACATTTAAAGGGCAAACAGACAATTGGGAGTTATGGGGCAACTGGGAAGATTATATTTATATCTTCTTGGGGTCATCCACAGATCTCTCTCTACCTACCTTCCCTTTCTCCCACTGAATGTCTATCTGAACTCTCCATAGAATGCCTCCAGACACTATCAATCCAGTACCCGATTTTCCATGTCAAACACCTTTAAGTCCTGCATATCATAACAGAACCCCATTCATGCACTCAGTTTATTTTAGGAACTCCGTTCCCAGTTACTTGAATCACTGCTGCTATGCCAGGAAGGACTACATCCACTGAAGAGGAAATGTCTACACAATTTCTAGGAAAATTAGTTCATTTGTTCCTAAGAAATCTCTAGTCTTCGCTGAACTGTCAACTCAATGGGAAACCATATTATGATTTGCTGGGAAACCTCCAAAGAGATAAAATGTTTATTTACTTGAATCTGTCATTCAACCCCTTAATATCTGGCATGGTGTGCATCTCAACGACCAGATCCAATGTTAGGTTTTAGTCTACCAAAGCAAACTATTTATAGTTTTTTCCCCAGGTATGTCTGTCTTTTATCAGCTTAGCCTAATAAATAACATGTGACAAAAATAAAGGTGTCTTTGATCCTTCCCCTAATTCATTTTGCCCAGTTAGTGCAGTCCTAGGAATTAGTCTTACTCCACAAGCGATTTCTCTGTGTAGGATACAACATGTGGGAGGATTGTTGTTCCTGATATAAAGATAAACACTGTGGTGGCCAAGATTTCTGTTTTAAAGATATAGGGGACCTTGTTGTAGTTGGCAGGACTATTCCACACACTCAACCTCTTCTAGCGGGAGAAGGGAAGCAGTTAAAGGTCCTGTCAATACTGTGAGACTGAGGTCTGCTGGGGATCCTGGCTCCAATCCCTTGAGACGTTGCACAAGTCACCTTGAATACCAGTGTCCTAGGTACCAAGACATGGTGCTGACCATACATACGTCCATATCAGCCAGCTGGCAAGTTAGGCTGGCAGGGGCAAACGCAGGATTTGTAGAGGGAGGTTTCCACACCACGCCGCCGGTGGGCGTGACCAGCATGCATGGGGGGGTGGCTATAATATTAGACAGTGCTTGGCTGCTCTCCAACTCTTCCTATCCCTATAATATACATGGGCAATGCTGCGCGCACTACTGTTAGGTGCAAGCAGCTCTCCCTTTTCAAGCAGAGCCGTGTGAAGCGGGGGCAGGGTCAAGCCACCTCAATCATACAGTGTCCTAGGCTTGGAGGGGGGTCCCAGGCACTAGGAAGCCCCCCTCGGTTTGCCTATGCTCCCATCTATCCTGATTTAATACGGGCAGTTTTGATTCTAGGAGACTGTTCCGCCATCACGACAGTTAGGACTAAGTTACCTCCCAGGGGATGTGGCGTGCCCCAAATGTGACTCTTCCACAATCCAGCACAGGCATGGAAAGGACTCCTTGTCAGAGGCCCGCACTGTCCTGAATAACAAAGCTCAAACGTTGACAGGTATGATTTTACACAGAACATTTTGTAGCTTTGCTGGACCTGTCACACAACAGGATTTTTGGATACTAGCCTGCACAATTCATTACTTCTTCTTTGAAATCATGTTCCTTAAGTATACCTCTTCTACCTAGTAATGTGTATTTAACTGTAGAAATGTTACATCAATTCTCAAACCACTCAGTTCATGCAAAAAAACACAATGTATATTGTCACCTTCCAGCCTACAACAAACTTCGGTACATGTCTACTGTGTCTACTGGGAAGTCCAAGTTTGGTACCACATACACCAATGTCAGGACGCACAGGTAGAACTGAAAGCTCAGACATAAACAATTAGACAAAGGGAAGAGAAGCAATTAGCCAATAGAGGACAACAAGAAGCAAGGGGTCATCCACAATAAGATAAGGAGAATATCTCTGTTTATAATCTTCAGGATTCAGGGG